>NC_134080.1:210039397-211239397 GCF_000715075.1 Nicotiana tabacum
CTTAAATTCCGTGCTCAGTCAAATGGGTTCACATAAATTGAAACTGAGGGAGTACTAAATAGTTTGAAATTGATAGAATTATGGACTAGTTCTATGATTAAATATAAATACCTTTTTATTTACAAGATTTGTTTTTGACTAATTTAAATTAATCATAGCATGGGTAAATATAAATCCACAAATTAAGACTCAAACTTGAACCCTGATGATTAGGTTTTCTAAAATAGCTATGAATTAGCCTAAATAAGGAAATTAACATGAGATCGATATTATGTAATTATAGATTGATTGGAGGAATTTGTACGAATTGCTCGAGGTGAAGTATTTGGTATCACACGAGTACTGTGTGTAGTAATCTTACTGCAAATTGTGTTTTCATAACTTGCATGATTTTACACATGATTTTTAATATGAATATGTTACCAATTATTTTAAGTTGCATATGGGACAAGTCTTGTTCTCGATATGATACCGAAATAGTTATTTGAGAATATTACTGTTGTTCTAAAGATTACTGTGAGTAGGCCAAATACCCCCTTCTCGATCATACACTGAGCTTTCACATATGAGATAACACTACGGGTAGAATGACCAGGAATCATTCTCCACTCTCAATGAGGTAAACTCGATAAGGCTAAGGTCAGAGTCTTGGCATGACAGTCCAAGATAACATGGTAAGGTGATAACCAGTCCATCCCAATATGACATCGAAATCAACCATGTCTAGAAGAAACAAATCTACACGAGTCTCAAGACCCCCAATCACAACTATAAAAGAGAGATGGACTCAATCTACCACAATAGAATCACCCACTGGTGTACACACATATACAGAGGCACTCAAGGAATCACTAGGCATGACCAGATACGGTTCAAAATAAGATGACACATAGAAGTAGGTAGACCTTGGATCAAATAAAACTGAAGCATCTCGGCCACAAACCAGAACAATACTTGTGATAACTACATCGGAAGCCTCAGCCTCAGGCTTGGCTGGAAGAGCATAACATCGGGGCTGGGTCCCACCACCCTAGACTACATCTCTAGGACAGCCTGCAGCTGGCTGGCCTCCAACGCTGGCGGTATGAGCCCACCTCTAGCACCTCCAGCACCTCTACCCCCACCTCTAGCTGGTTGGGCGGGCTGTGGAACACCTGGTGCCTAAACCAAGCACGGTAACCCTGCTACTGCGACTGAGTACCCACCATTCTCGGACAAGCCCTCCTGATATGACCATACTTACCACACTCAAAACATCCACCTGAGTGATGCGGCTGAGGAAACTGAGACTAACCATGGCGACCTAAATGACCACCCCGAAAACTATGGAACGACGGTTCACTGATAGGAGTTGGTGGTGTATTGTAGGGCTGCTGATCAAAATACTGCATATGAGAACCACAACCACCTGAAGCATCGTGAGATACCTGAAGTGCTGATTGAAAGGCCTAAGAGGATGACCTCTACCATACGAATCCCTGCCTCCAAACGAGGCACCACTGAATCTGCCTAAATGACGAAGCCTCTTATCCAACCCATAACCACCTACCTGCGACAGAACCATCTCCACTCTTCTAGCCATATTGTCCACCTCCTTGAAGGAAATCTCACTCCTTGTCTCCCTAGCCAATTGAAGACGAATCGGCTGAATAAGTCCATCAATGAACATCCTCACCCTCTCTTCCTCGGTAGGAAGTATGATAAGAGCATGACGAGCCAAGTCGATGAATCTGGTCTCATACTAGGTAACAATCATAGAACCCTGCTGGAGATGCTCAAACTGCCTCCGATAGGCCTCTCTCTGAGTGATGGGGAGAATCTTTTCTAGAAATAGCTGACTAAACTGCTCCCAAGTCAAGGCTGGTGATCCGGCTGGTTTAGCTAAACAATAGTCTCTCCACCAAGTCTTGGCGGATCCCGACAAGCGAAAGGTAGAAAAATCGACCCCATTGGTCTCAACTATCCCCATGTTCCTGAGAACCTCATGACATCTGTCTAGATAATCCTGGGGATCCTCAGAAGATGCACCGCTGAAGGTAGTAGTGAAGAGCGTGGTGAACCTGTCCAATCTCCACAAAGCATCAGCAGACATAGCTGCTCCATCACCGGTCTGAGCTACTATACCCAGCTGAACTGCTCCAACTGGCTGAACTGCTAGAGTCTGAAACTGGGGAGCTACCTGCTCCGAAGTGCGAGTAGCAGGAGTCTGGGCTCCTCCTCCAACTTGAGAGACGGTTGGTGCTATAGGAAGCAAGCTTACCCGGGAGACACTCTCCATATGCCCCACTAGATGGACCAGAGCATCCTGGAGTACTAGGGTAGCAATAAACCCCTCTAGGACCTGAGCTGGGCCCACCAGAACTGTGTGGGCCAGAACTTCATCATTAAAGTCAACTAGAGGCTCCGCCGCTAGTGCTGCTGCTCTGGGCTAAGCTCTACCCCTACCTCGACCTCTAGCACGACCTCGGTCTCTGCCCCTCATGGAAGCTACTGCTGGGGGCTCGGGTTGCTGGTAAATGGATGAGGAAGCACGTGTTCTCGCCATCTGCGAAAGAACAGAGTAGAAATTCGATTAGCATTGATAAACCAAACCGCACAACAGGAAGGAATAAATGTAAAGTTTTTCCTAACTCTGTAGCCTTTGGGGGATAAATACAGACGTCTCTATACCAATCCCTCAGACTCTACTAAGCTTGTCTATGAATTGTGAGACCCATGTAACCTAGAGCTCTGATACCAACTTGTCACGACCCGAATTTCCCACCCTCGTGAGTCGTGATGGCGCCTACTAATATGAGCTAGGCAAGCCAATTATTGAACAGATTACCTTTATCCATTTTTATACCCTTTTAGCATTTATAAAATAATAATGTGAAAAATAGTGAAAATTTTATTATGTGGAAGAAATGTAGTAAAATATCTGATATATGAATCTAATACAACTGTTTAAGCCTTAATCACCCAGAACTGGTGTCACAGTACTATAGACGATCTAAGAGTGCTAAATACAAAGTCTGAAAATAAAGATACATTGTTTCCGAATCAAAGAAATGAAATAGGAAATAAAGGATAGAGGAGACGCCAGTGCCTGCGGACGCCTGCAGGTCTACCTTGGATCTCCGCATTGGCTGAAGGTAGCTACCCAAATGCTATGGTCCAAGAGCTGCTCGGGGATCTGCACATAGTGCAGAGTGTAGTATCAGCACAACCGACCCCATATGCTGGTAAGTGCCTAGCCTAACCCCGGTGAAGTAGTGACAAGGCTAGGACTAGACTACCAAATGAATTTGTGCAGTTATATAATATACAGTGAAAAATAAAACAGGAATAGACAAGTAAAGATGGGAGGGGGTTACATGTTGCCGGGGTGTATCAATATCAACAGTAAGTCAAGAATAACGGCATAAGGACAACTTAGAATTCACGGCAAAACAATAAGAAACTTGTATCCAATCTATAAACACTTTGTGTCAACAATTGTTGCGGCGCGCAACCCGATCCCAATATATAACAACACTGTTGCGGCGTGCAAACCGATCCATATCATTTACAACTATTGTGTCATGCAACCCGATCCACATATATCATTGTTGCGGTGTGCAACCCGATCCACATATATCATTGTTGCGGCGTGCAACCCGATCCACATATATCATTGTTGCGGTGTGCAACCCGATCCACATATATCATTGTTGCGGTGTGCAACCCGATCCATATATAATATTATTGCGGAGTGCAACCCGATCCACATATAATATTGTTGCAGCGTGCAACCCGATCTACATATACAATTAACAATAACCATAACAAGAGTCCCGGCAAGGGATCAATAAAGAACTATACTATCCCAGCAAGGGAATCGATAGTATAAGTAACTACGTCCCGGCAAGGGAGAAACAACTATAACCAAACTTGTTCCAACACCTAACTACCTTAACTAACACCAATACTCAGTCATAAGTAATTTCCACGAGAATAACCATAATCATTGTTCAATAAAAAGAATTATCAACCTAAGCATAGTATTATCTAAGAACACAATAAATTTCAATTCAAGACTCAACGTCATGCTCGGCACCAACGTATAGATACTCGTCACCATGTCTATATGTCGTACTCAACAAGAAGCAAGTAGCAAATAGGACACAACTCCTAATCCCTCAAGCTAAGGTTAGACCAACACTTACCTCGATGCCACGAACACAATTCACGTCTCAATTATCATTTTACCCCTTGATTCCACCACCAATTCGCTCGTATCTATCCACACGTTACTTAATTACATCAATAAACGCTAAATGAATCAACCCCAATGCATGAAAATGAGTTTTCCAAAGTTTTACCCAAAAAGTCAAAAATTGCCCCGGGCCCACATGGTCAAAACCCGAGGTTCAAACCAAAACCCGATTACCCATTCCCCCACGAACCCAAATATATAATTTGTTTTGAAATAAGACCTCAAATCAAGGTCCAAATCCCCAATTTTTGAAAAATCTAGGTTCTACCCAAAACACCCAATTTCCTCCATGAAAATCATTGATTTTGAGTTGAAATCATGTTAAAAGATGTTAATAAAAGATGTTAATGATTGAAGAAAATGAGTTAAAATTGACTTACAATCGATTTGGAAGAAGAGTAGTTCTCGAAATATTGCCCTAGGGAGTTTGTGTTTGAAAGGATGTGAAAAATGGTTGATTTTCGGCTAAGTATAAAAATTGTAGGTTGTAGGTATCAGAATTACGAACAGAATTAACAATTGAGAACCCCGACCTCTGTTATATTCGCACTTTCGAAAGGGTTCTCGCATTTGCGAATGGGTTCTCGCATTTGCGAGATGGTAATTGCGACTACTGTGTCTCATTTGCGACTGCTAGTTGAAGCTGGGGAAAATCGCATTTGCGATCAAAATCCTCGCAATTGCGATATGGGATGGCCTGGGATGCTTTCGTAATTGCGACAAGGCCCTCACATTTGCGAGCCAGGATTCACAAATGCGAAGCCTGCAGGCCTTAACACACCAGCTAAAAACCTGCAATTCACCAAGTCTAAAATCCACCCCGTGGCCTATCCAAAACTCACTCGAGCCCTCCGGGCTCCAAACCAAACATGCACACCAACCTAAAAACACCAAACGGACTCGTTCGTGCGTTCAAATCACCAAAATAACATCAACAACTATGAATTTAGCATCAAAATCATGAAATTTTCTTAAGAACATCAAACTTCCAATTTTCTCAAAAATGATCTGATTCACGTCGTTTCAAGTTCGTTTCTTACCAAACTTCACAGACTTATCTTAAATCACATAAAAGACCTGTACCAGAACCAAATACGGGCCCCAACCAACAATTTCTAATCACAATTCATTTCCAAATCTCATAAATAATTTCAGAAAATAATTTCTTTCAAAAATTCATTTCTCGGGCTTGGGACCTCAGAATTCGATTCTGGGCATACGCTCAAATCCCATATTTTCCTACGGACCCTCTGGGAGAGTTAAATCACGAGTACAGGTCCATTTACCCAAAATTTTGATTGAAGTCAACTTAATTTATTTTATAGTCAAAATTCATCATTTTTCACATATTGTCACATAAAGGCTTTCCGGTTACGCGCTCAAGATGCGCACGCAAATCGAGGGGAGACATAAAGAGGTTTTTAAGGCCTCAGAATGCAGAATTCACTTTTAAAATAAGTGATGACCTTTTGGGTCATCACATTTATATCCCAAAGAAAGAGGACCAAAAAATTTGCAACTCTACTTTTATGATAATGTAAATGAGATTGGAAATAGATTGGCTTGCTCAAATAAATTAAATGAATCGATAGTGAAGGAACTGATGGATATACTAAAGGCTAATCCATACTCAATGTTTCTGTGATCCTTAACAGACATGCCAAACTTGCAAAACTTTCACATTACACTAAAATGTGACGCTGGATTGGATCAACATGTATATAATGTGCCTACTACTACTAAAATTGCATCAATATAGGTTGATGAAAATGATGGTCCTGCTACTCATGCACTACATCTTCAAATTTATACACACAGCGACAGGACACAAAGAGTAAACTATTATTTTGGGTGCTATGTGTCACGACCCATTTCCATAACAGATCGTGATGGCGCCCAACACCGTTGTCAGGCAAGCCAATGTGGAAGTATTAGTAAATTCTCATTTTACGTACCCAAAACAGTTACAATATTTTCTTAATTTGCAATTAAAAATAGGTGATATTATGCAACATTCGATAATAATTATACAACCCAAAAGAAACGTCTACAAATGTGTGTGCCAAGACCTGGTGTCACAAGTTGGGGGCAACTAGTAGAATATACAAAAGAATAAATTCATCCTACTGTCCGAGATAGAATAGACAACAAAAATAAATAAAGAGACACTCCATCAAGATTCTGAACGGCACAGGAAGGGGCAGCTCACCGTGGAAGTCTCGGACTATGATTCATGGGCGCGCACCAGATGTACCTGCCTCAGATCCTGTACAATTAAGTACAGAAGTGTAGTATGAGTACATAAACAATATGTACCCCATAAGTATCACGTCTAATCTCGAAGAAGTAGAGACGAGAGGTCGACTTGATACTTACTAAGGTCAAGTAATATAATGAAGTGTTATGCTAAGTATGGGAGTCACAAATAACCAATAGTTTGTAGCAAGAGGTAATAAGTCATGTTCTTAACAATTTTACAGTTACCCATTTACATTTCAAATATTTAACAAATCAAGTCATGGATAAGATTTCACATAGATGTCATGTGCACATTATGCCGAGGTCAATGGCCCGATCCAACGGAAAATAAACTGTGCACTCCTGAGGGTCGAATGGCGCGAACCATGAACACATCTATTTCTACCGAGGCGATCGGCTCGATCCACAATTATCAATTAATCTCAAGAAAAGCATGAAGGCGTATTTATTTTCAAACAAATTCATACAAGTGTCCAACAAGTGTATACATTCGCTTATTTTCCTTTCCATGTCTCTAGTATACCCTAAGTGATCCCATTAGCAAGAAATTATAGACACATTCACAAATATAGCATGGTACGGGTCCTAGACTACCCGGACAATTAACATAATAGTAGCTATGCACGGACTCTCGTCACCTAGTACGTACGTAGCCCCCGAATTTAGGAGCACATAACCAATTATATCACCTATGGGGACAATTCCCTCTTACAAGGTTAGAAAGGAGACTCACCTCGCTCCAAAGTGCACTTCCAATAACAAAAACGAGCCCGAACTATCAATTTGGAGCCGAACGATCCAAAACTAGTTAAATGAGGTAGAAACTAGTCAATATAAGCTCACAAGATCATATTCTAGCTATTTAGGCAATTTCCCAACCCTTAACACAAGTTTTCTAAAATCCGACCCCGGACCCACGTGCCCGAATTCTGAAATCTTTCGAAGGAGGTTGTTCTCTATAATCTAAGGATCAATAATATAGGATTTCTAATTCATTTCAAAACAAATTTCGTGGGTAAATCTAACTTTTGCCAAAACCCTAGGTTTTGCTCTAACACCCTTGATTTTACCTTAATTCTAGTGTTTAATCTATCTAAGACACAAGTATTAAACTAAGAATAGGTGGGATAACTTACCTCAAGATGCTAGGTGGAGGTCTTCTCTCAAAAGCTCCCAAAATCTCCAATGGAGGAGTGAAAAGTGGCAAAAATGACTTAGAACCTGTATTAAATGAAGCTCACTACTTCAATGATTTCCGCATCTGCAGTTAGGGGATCGCAGAATCTGCGAGAAATCGAACGCACTTGCGGAACCGGCCAAGCGGCCTGCGACTGCTTCTGCAGTCTCGAAGCTGCTTCTGCGGAGCCGCTACTGTGGTTTTGTCCTGGCCTACCCTGGGTCGCATCTGCGATAGGTGGACCGCTTCTACGGTCTTGCACCTGCAGTCGACCAACTGTAGGTGCCATTATGACAGAAGCAGATGCTTCAGCACTTCTCAAAATTTTCAACTTCACTAGAGCCTCGTCCGATTGACGCTCGGGCTCCCAGGCCCCGCCCGAACATACCGACAAGTCTGAAATCATGAAACGGACCTGCTCGAACCTTCGGAACGCCCAAAAAAACACTAAAGCTAAGAATCACCCCTTAAAACCAATTGAATCAAACTTATGAACTTCAAGTTCTTAATTTTCCTCTAACGAGCCAAAATGCCCTTAAACTGCTCGGATTGGCACCAAATTTTGCGGGCCAGTCTTAAATATTATTTCAGACCTGTACCGGGCTCCGAAACCAACATACGGGCTCGATACCTATGTGATAATTCATTAGTTAGTTTCTTTATATCCTTAGAATTTCAGTTTATCAATTTCTAATAAAAAATCATTATTCTGGCTAGGGACCTCGAAATTCTATTCCGGGCATACGCCTAGGTCCCATATTTTCCTACGAACCCTCCGGGACCGTCAAATCATGAATCTGGGTCCGTTTGCTCAAAATGTTTACCAAATTCAAACTTAGCCTTTTAAGAAAATCCTTAGGAATCAAATGAGCATATTTCACTCCAAACTCTTCCAAATCCCGAACTAACCATCCCCACAAGTCGTAAATTAGTTAAAGCAAGTGTGGGAAGTTTTTTAAAGGGGACGGGGTTCTAAATGGCAAAATGACCGGTCGGGTCATTATATTCTCCACCTCTTAAACAAACGTTCGTCCTCGAACAGATATAGAAAAGTACCTGAGTTGCCGAATAAATGTGGATATCTTCTCCGGATGTCCTCCTCGGACTCCCAAGTAGCCTCCTCGACTGGTTGGCCCCTCCACTCGACCCTCACCGCAAAAATCCTGTTGGACCTCAACCGATGATCCTACCTATCAATAATGGCAATCGGCTCCTCCTCATAACCCAATCTCCCTTCCTGCTAAATAGTACTGAAGTCCAACACATGGGACAAGTCGGCATGATACTTCTGAAGCATCGATACATGAAAAATCGGATGAACCCCCGATAAGTTGGGGGGCAAAGCAAGCTCGTAAACGACCTCCCCAACTCGTCTCAACACCTCAAAGGGGCCAATGAACCTAGGGCTCAACTTTACCTTCTTCCTGAACCTCATAATGCCTTTCATTGGCGAGACTTTCAAGAGAACCTTCTCGTCAACCATGAATGACACATCACGCGCCTTCTGATCCGCGTAGCTATTCTATCTTGACTGAGTTGTGCGAAGCCTTTTCGGAATCAACTTTACCTTTTCCAAGGCATTCTGTACCAAATCTGTACCGTATAACTTAGGCTCACCAGGCTCAAACCACCCGATAGGAGAATGACAACGTCGACCATATAAAGCCTCGTATGGAGCCATCTCTCTGCTAGACTGATATCTGTTGTTGTACGCAAAGTCCACCAAGGGCAAGAATAGATCCCAATGTCTCCAAAGTCAATCACATATCCTCTAAGCATTTCCTCCAAAATTTGAACTGACTGCTCTGACTGCCCGTCGGTCTGTGGATGAAATGTTGTGCTAATCTCCATGCGGGTCCCAAACTCACCCTGAACAGCTCTCCAGAAATGCGAAGTGAACTGAGGGCTTCTATCTGATATGATGGAAACATGCACACCGTGCAACCGGACTATCTCCCAAATATAAATCTAAGCTAGTCTCTCCGAAGTATAAGTAGTCACAACCGATATAAAGTGTGCCGACTTGGTCAACCTATCCACGATGACCCATAATGCATCAAAATTCCGCAAGGTCCGGGGCAAGCCAACTACAAAATCTATAGTAATGCACTCCCACTTCCACTCTGGTATAGGCATCTGGTGAAGTAGGCCACCCGGCATCTGGTGCTCGTACTTTACCTACTGGCAATTGAAACACCTAGCTACATACTCCACTATGTCTTTCTTCATCCTCGCTACCAATAATGTTGTCTCAAGTCATGATACATCTTCGTAGCACCCAGATGAATGGAATACCGCGAACTATGTGCCTCCTTTAGTATCCTCTTCCTCAGACCATCAATATTAGGAACACATAGGCGACCCTGGAGTCGCAAAACAACATCCTCTCCAATAGAAATCTCCTTGGCACTACCCTAAAGCACTGTCTCTCTGAGAATTTCCAAATGTGGATCATCGAACTATCGGGCCTTGATCTGCCCCAATAATGGAGACTGAGCAACAACGCACGCAAGAACTCGATTGGGCTCTGAAATATCCAACCTCACAAGTTTGTTAGCCAAGGACTGGATGTCCAAAGCTAGTGGCCTCTCCTCTGCTGGTATGAACACCAAGCTACCCATACTCTCTGCTTTCCTACTCAAGGCATCTGCGACAACATTTTCCTTGCCCGGGTAATAAAGAATGGTGATGTCATAATACTTCGGCAACTCAAGCTATCTATGCTGCCTCAAATTGAGATCCCTCTACTTGAACAAGTGTTGTAAGTTGCGATGATCAGTATAAACCTCACATGATACCCCGTACAGATAATGCCTCCATATCTTAAGAGCATGAACAATCGCGGCCAACTCCAAATTGTGCACAGGATAATTCTTCTAATGGATATTCAGTTGACGCAAAGCATATACAATAACTCGCCCCTCTTACATCAATACACACCCTAATCCAACGCGCAAAGTGTCGCAATATACTGTATAAATCCCTGAACCGGAAGGCAACACAAGGACTGCTACTGTAGTAAATGCTGTCTTGAGCTTCTGAAAGCTTGCCTCACAATCATCGGACCAATGAAAGGGAGAACCCTTCTGGGTCAATCTAGTCAGAGGTGATGCAATAAATGAAAAGCCTTGCACGAATCGTCTATAATAACCTGCTAACCCTAGGAAACTCCTAATCTCGATCACCGAAGTAGGACGTGGCCAAATCTGAACTGCCTCAATCTTCTTGGGATCCACATTAATACCCTCTCCTAACACAATATGCCTCTAGAATGCCACTGACTCTAGCCAGAACTCACACTTGGAGAATTTAGCATATAGCATTTGCTCTCGCAAGGTCTGAAGCCCTACCCTCAAATGCTGCTCGTGCTCCCCCAAGCTACAGGAGTATATCAAGATGTCGTCAATGAAGACGATGACAAATGAATCAATGTAAGGCCTGAATACCCTGTTCATCAAGTACATGAATGTTGCTGGGGCATTAGTCAAGCCAAAAAACATCACCAAAAACTTATAATGGCCATATCTAGTCCGGAATGTAGTCTTCGGAACATCCGAGTCCCGAATCTTCAGCTGATGATACCCTGACCTCAAGTCAATCTTGGAGAACACCCTATCACCCTGTAACTGGTCAAACAAGTCATCGATACGAGGCAATAGATACTTGTTCTAGATGTTGACTTTGTTCAACTGGAGGTAATCAATGCATATCCGCATAGTCCCATCATTCTTCTTCACAAAAAACACTGGTGCACCCCAAGGCAATACACTGGGTCTAACAAACCCTTTTGCTAACAACTCCTCAAGCTGCTCCTTCAACTCCTTCAGAGCCATATGGTACGGTGGTGTTGATACAGGCTGGGTGCCTGGAGCCAAATCAATACAAACATCAATATCATGATCCGGTGGCATACCAGGAAGATCAGAAGGAAACACATCGTCGAACTCTCAATCTATTGGAACTGAATCAGTCGTCGGAGACTCTGCGGTGGTGTCTTGAACATAAGCCAAATAAGTCTAACACCCCTTCTCGACCATTTGCCGAGCCTTTAGAAAGAGATAACCTGACTAGATATATCAACTGTGGAACCCTTCCACTCCAACCTCGACAACTCTGGCATTGCCAATGAAACAGTGTTGGCATGACAATCTAAGACGACGTGATATGGAGATAACCAATCCATGCCCTAGATGACCTCACAATTTATCATATCAAGCAACAGGAGATCCGATCCAGTCTCGAAACCACAGAATGTGACCACACAGGACCGGTAGATCCGATCCACAACCACAACAGGAGTGCCTAAAGGCTCAGGAGAAATAACCAGGAAACGAGCAAATAGAGATGATAAATATGAATAAGTAGACCCTGGATCAAATAATATTGAGTCATCTCTACCGCTGATGTAAATAATACCTGTGATGACAGCATCTGAGGCCAATGCATCTGGCCTAGCCAGAAGGGCATAAAATCTGGCCGAAGCGCCTTCTAGTTGGCCTCCACCTGACTGAGTAGTAGCTGGCTGACCTCTCCCTGCTTGGCCTCCACCTCTAGGACAGACCCTACCAGTCTGCCCTCCACCTCTAGGTGGCGGGGCAGCCGGTGCTAAAATCATAGGCTGCTGACCTTGTTGTACTGCCTTGCCCCGAAGCCTGTGGTAGTATCTCCTCATATGACCAATGTTTTCGCACTCGAAACAACCCCGTGGTGCGGCGACCTGGTGCCCTGATGGCCTGTAGACCCACTGGAAGAAGACTGAATAGCTAGTGGACGATATGAACTCTCCGACATAGTAGTGAAATGAGAATCATAAGAACCCTGTGGACCTGAATAACCGCCAGAGGAACCCTGAATAGCTGGTGGGTGGTAAGAACTCTCTAGAATCACACTGAAATATGGTCTCACTGGAGCACCTCGGGGAGCTGATGGTGGTGCTGAATACGGGGGTCTACTGGGCTAACCCCTCCCGAAGTGACCTCTACCCCTAGCTGGGGCACCTCTGAACTCTCCCGAAAACCAAGCCCTCTTGTCCTGCTGAATCTGCTCTCTACCCCTCTGGAGATATCCCTCAATCCTGCGAGCAATCTCTACCACTAGATGATACTCAATACCCATCTCTACCCCTCGGGCCATGCTAGCTTGAATACCGGGGTGCAACCCTACAAAAAATCTCTGCACTCTCTCTACATCAGTGGGAGGTATTATGAGTGCATGACGAGACAACTCAGAAAACCTCGCCTCATAATCGGTTACGGACATCTGACCCTGATCCGGATACTCAAATTGATACCGCAGCTCTTCCCTCTCAGAGGGTGGAATGTACCTATCCAAGAATAACTGTGTGAGCTGACCCCAAGTAAGGGGAGGGGAACCTGCCGGCCTGCCAAGAACATAAAACTGCCACCATCTACAGGCCCTGCCCTCTAGCTGAAAAGTAGTAAAGTCAACCCCATGCGACTCCAATATCCTCATGTTGTGCAGTCTGTCCTTGCACCTTTCTATGAAGTCCTAGGCATCCTCATGACGCTCACTACAGCCACTGGTTAGGCCCCATCTGTGTGTAGTGCACCCAGAGTCTGATACACTGCAGCTGCATGTCCAGGGGCCTGATCAGTAAGGGTTTGTGCTCTCCCTCATACCTGTGATGTAGCTGGATCTGCTGGAAATAAACTAGCCCGAGTCATGGAATCCATGAATCGCAGCATACGGCCCATGATCTCCTAAAAACCTGGTGTTGTCATACGTCTGCTGGGGTAGGCTTAGCTGCGGGCACCTCGCCCTGCTCATCGATGATAGGATCTCCCACAGGATCTGCTGATGGGGCTACTGAAACAGCTCTAGGATGCCCTCATCCCCTACATCGGGCCGGTGCCCTCCCCCGGCCTCTACCTCGGCCTCTAGCAATAGGGGGGAGCAGCTCCTCCCAGGTCTAGACCATCAGTCATGCGTGTCCTCACCATCTGTGAGAGACTAGAAGAGGAAAATTTAGTATACCAACCACTGCATGGCAGGAAATGAATAAAGAGTAGGTTTCCTAACACCCTATAGCCTCTTGAAGATAAATACATACGTCTTTGTACCGATCCGCAATACTCTATTAGGTTTGCCCATGACTTGTGAGACCTACGTGAACCTAGTGCTCTGATACCATGTTGTCACGACCCATTTTCATAACAGATTGTGATGGCGACCAATACCGTTGTTAGGCAATCCAACGCGGAAGTATTAGTAAATTCTTATTTTACTTACCCAAAACAGTTACAACATTTTCTTAATTTGCAATTAAAAATAGGTGATAATATGCAACATTCGATAATAATTATACAACCCAAAAGAAATGTCTACCAATGTGTGTGCCAAGACCTGGTGTCACAAGTTGTGAGTAACTAGTAGAATATACAAAAGAATAAATCTATCTTACTGTCCGAGATAGAATAGACAGAAAAAATAAATAAAGAGAGACTCCATCAAGCTGTTGAACGACACAGGAAAGGGTAGCTCACCGTGGAAGTCTCGGACTATGAATCAGGTGCACGCACCAGACTGATAGCCAGATGTACCTACCTCAGATCCTGTACAATTAAGTACAGAAGTGTAGTATGAGTACACAAATAATATGTACCCCGTAAGTATCCCATCTAATCTCGAAGAAGTAAAGACGAGAGGTCGACTTGATACTTACTAAGGTCAAGTAATATAATGAAGTGTTATGCTAAGCATGGAAGTCACAAATAACCAGCAGTTTGTAGCAAGGCGTAATAAGTCATGTTCTTAACAATTTTATAGTTAGCCATTTACATTTCAAATATTTAACAGATCAAGTCATGGATAAGATTTCACGTAGATATCATGCGCAAATTATGCCGAGGTCGACGGCCCGATACAACGGAAAATAAACTATGCAATGTCAGACGGTCGAATGGCGCGAACCATAGATGAATCTATTTCTACCGAAGCTATCGCCTGATCCATAGTTATCAATTAATCTCAAGAAACACATGAAGGTGCATTTATTTTCAAACAAATTCATACAACTGTCCAACAAAAGTATACATTCGCTTATTTTCCTTTCCAAGTGTCTAGCATACCCGAAGTGATCACATTAGCAAGAAATTATAGAGACATTCACAAATATAGTATGGTACAGGTCCTAGATTACCCGGACAATTAACATAATAGTAGCTACGCACAGACTCTCGTCACCTAGTGTGTACATAGCCCCCGCTTTTAGGAGCACCTAACCAATTATATCACCTATGGAGACAATTCTCTCTTACAAGGCTAGAAAGGAGACTCACCTCGCTCCAAAGTGCACTTCCAATACCAAGAATGAGCCCGAACTCTCAATTTGGAGCCGAACGATCCAAAACTAGCTAAATAAGGTAGGAACTAGTCAATATAAGCTCACAAGATCATATTCTAGCTATTTAGGCAATTTCCCAACCCTTAAGACAAGTTTCCTAAAATCCGACCCCGGACCCACTTGCTCGGATTCCGAAATTTTTCGAAGGAAGTTGTACTCTATAACCTAAGGATCAATAATATATGATTTCTAATTCATTTCAAAACAAATTTCGTGGTTAAATCTAACTTTTGTCAAAACCCTAGGTTTTGCTCTAACCCCTTGATTTTACCTAAATTCTAGTGTTTAATCTACCTAAGACACAAGTATTAAACTAAGAATATGTGGGATAAACTTACCTCAAGATGCTAGGTGGAAGTCTTCTCTCAAAAGCTCCCAAAATAGTCAATGGAGGAGTGAAAAGTGGCAAAAATGACATAGAACCCGTATTAAATGAAGCTCACTGCTTCAGCGATTTCTGCATCTGCGGTCCCGCTTCTACGAGAAATCGAACGCACCTGCGGAACCGGCCAAGCGGGTTGCGGCCGCTTCTGCGGTCTCGAAGCCGCCTCTGCGGCTTGGGAGCCGCTTCTGCGATTTTGGCCTGGCCTACCCTAGGCCACATCTGCGATAGGTGGACCGCTTCTGCGGTCTCGCACTTGCGGTCGACCAACCGCATGTGCGGTTATGACAGAAGCATATGCTTCAGCACTTCTCAAAATTTCCAACTTCACTCGAGCCTCGTCCAATTGACGCTTTGGACTTTGGACCCCGCCCGAACATACCGACAAGTCTGAAATCATGAAACGGACCTGCTTGAGCCTTCGGAACTCCCGAAACAATGCTAAATCTAAGAACCACCCCCCTAAAACCAATTGAATCAAACTTATGAACTTCAAGTTCTTAATTTTCCTCTAACGAGCAGAAATGCCCTTAAACTAATCGGATTGGCACCAAATTTTGCGGGCAAGTCTTAAATGTTATTTCGGACCTGTACCGGGCTCCGGAACCAACATACGGGCCCGATACCCATGTGATCAATCATTAGTTAGTTTCTTTAAATCCTTAGAATTTCAATTTAACAATTTCTAATAAAAATTTATTACTCGGGCTAGGGACCTCAGAATTCAATTCCGGGCATACGCCCAGGTCCATATTTTCCTACGGACCCCCCGGGATCGTCAAATCACGAATCCGGATTCGTTTGCTCAAAATGTTGACCAAAGTCAAACTTAGCCTTATAAGAAAATCCTTAGGAAACAAATGGGCATATTTCACTCCAAACTCTTCCTAATCCCAAACCAACCATCCCCGCAAGTCATAAATTAATTAAAGCAAGCGCGTGAAGTTTTATTTACTGGACGGCGTTCTAAAAGACAAAACGACCGATCGGGTCGTTATTCTATGACCCTTTACAGTACCCCTTGTTATTTCCATATGGTCAAAGCGGGTGGCATTGTGGTATTAAGAAATTTTCAAGAGCGGATAATATTCCTAGAAATCGCACTCTACTTGAACTTGAATAATTGCCGAATATAAAAATTTTTACCTCCTTTGATGAATATCTTAACATAGAAGCTCAAAATTTACAAAAAGCAAAACGCGAAGAGGTACAGTTTTAGTTCGTAAATATTACTATTATAAACTTGAGATAAGGAATGATGATGAAGATCAAATTTTGCAAGTGGTTTCAGGTAATCACATGCCAAAGCTTCATAAAAAAGGCAACATGTCTTTTTTTCCTACGTGTCATGATATGCAACCTTTATGACGTGGTGTTTCACAGGTGTTGTGATTGTTTATCTTGAAAAAACGATCTTGTAAGGTCAAATATCATTGAAATATACTCATAATCTATCAGTAAGGATGTATGGAAAATGGGTGGGTCGAGTCAAATATTTACAGATTGAAAATGGGTAATATAAAAAAAGATAAAATATCCGGCTTGCTATATTTAATATTAATAGAAAATGGATTAACGGATATATAATATGAATACACATATTATTCATTGCTTCTTAAATGTGATTACTTTTAGAAATTTCTAATCTTTCAATTTTGAGAAACCCTCAATTTGAATCTTCACAAATATAAAATTTAAATATAATTATTTATTATCCATTAAGTTATATATTTTTAAGGGAATAATATGAAATATTATCCATATTTGACTCATTTGTATAAAGTTGATTATCCAACCTATCTTTTAGTGGTTAATATAAATGAGTAATTATTATTTTAATTCATTTTGCCACCATTATATACTATCAATATGAATTTTTAGCTATTATAAATATTTTTATACTACTAATTCCGTATATCATGATCCATAATATTTTATGTGACTACATAGTATTATAATGATAAATCAAAAGGAATTGAGAATTCTCTAAAAAGCAGCCTCCGCAACAAGACATTCCAATGCAAGAACCTTTCTGCATACCATTTCTCCTTCTTACAAAGAAAAACACGGTCTTTATGCATAGAGCATATAATAGATGATGCGTTATGCATTGAATTATTATGACCGTAAATAATGAGTAGAACACATGTATTATATGCGCTATACTTTAATGGGATAATTGCCGTTAAGGTATAGCGTATATTCTAAATGCGTTATACATAATATGGTCTTCAACATTTTTTTCATCTATTTTTATCGCTTGAGTCAAAATTTACAATATTTTGATTCCGGGGTCGTGGTAGGAACTTCTACGTTATGGAGCATTTGCCTTTTTTTTTTAAACGGTTGTTGTCAACATTATTTTTCTTGGAAGAAAGAGTGCGGTTGACATTTTTGTCTTCGAAAGAGGAGAAGACACTGATATTGTTCATATGACATTTCTGTCTTGGAATAGGAAAAGACACTGATCTTGTCCAAAAGCTTCCCCCCAAATTTGTTAAGACATTAAAGTCCATTATAAAAATTGAAAAGGCAAAAAGGAAGCAAAGAATAGAAACGGTAGAATGTCACAACCAAACAAAAAACAATTTAAAAGGGAAACTTTGAGAAATACAAATAGTATCAAAAAAATTTAGTTGAGCGGACAACAACAACAACAACAACGACCCAGTATAATCCCACAAGTGGGATCTGGGGAGGGTAATATGTACGCAGACCTTACCCCTACCCTGAAGGGTAGAGAGGCTGTTTCCAGGAGACCCTCGGCTCAAAAAAGCAATAGGAGATGATATATTAGTACCATAAAAATGCGTAATAAAAATAACAACAATAACAACAGATATGAAATATGAAATACAGGATACGAAATACGAAATACGAAATAGATGGCTGGTATAGTACAACTAGAAGGTAAAGCCCTGCATCAATAGACGACCAATGACATTCCTAGTCTAACTCCTAACTGGATAGTCTCCCTCTATTGTGCTGTAGAAATATTCACACTCTCCCCTAACCTACAACCTTAATGCTCGACCTCCATAATTACCTATCAAGGGTCATGTCCTCAGTAATCCTAAGTCGCCATGTCCTGTCTGATCACCTCTCCCCAATACTTCTTAGGTCTTCCTCTACCTCTCCGCGTGCCCACTACAGCCAGTCGCTCACACCTCCTCACCAGTGCATCAGTGCTCCTCCTCTGAATGTGCCCGAACCATCTGAGTCTTACTTCCCGCATCTTGTCCTCCATGGAGGCCACACCCACCTTCTCTCGAATATCTTCATTCCTAATCTTATCCATCCTTGTATGCCCGCACATCCACCTCAACATCCTCATCTCTGCTACTTTCATCTTCTGGGTGTGCGAGTTCTTTACCGGCCAACATTCAGTTCCATACAACATGGCAGGCCTAACCACTGCTCTATAAAACTTACCTTTTAGTAACGGTGGCACTTTCTTGTCACACAAGACTCCCGACGCTAACCTCCACTTCATCCACCCCACCCCTATACGGTGTGTGACATCCTCGTCAATCTCCCCGATCCCCTGAATAACCGATCCAAGGTACTTGAAACTACCTCTCTTGGGAATGACTTGAGAGTCAAGACTCACTTCAACTCCCGCTTCCGTCGGCTCAACTCCAAATTTGCACTCGAGGTATTCCGTGTTCGTCCTACTCAACTTGAAACCTTTAGACTCAAGAGCATGTCTCCAAATCTCTAGCCTCTCGTTGACGCCGCCTCTTGTCTCGTCAATTAGAATAATGTCATCAGCAAATAGCATGCACCATGGAACCTCCCCTTGAATATGATGAGTCAGTGCATTCATCACCAGGGCAAATAGGAATGGGCTGAGCGCAGACCCTTGGTGCAACCCCGTAATAACTGGAAAGTGTTCAGAGTCGCCTCCTACTGTCCTAACCCGAGTCTTGGCTCCATCATACATGTCTTTAATCATCCTAATATAGTTACTCGGGACCCCTTTATCCTCTAAGCAGCTCCATAAGACCTTCCTAGGAACCTTATCGTACGGTTTCTCCAGATCAATAAACACCATGTGGAGATCCTTCTTCTTATCTCTGTACTGTTCAACCATCCTCCTAATAAGGTGGATAGCTTCTGTGGTAGATCGTCCCGGCATGAACCCGAACTGGTTGTCTGAAATAGACATCGTCCTTCGCACTCTCATTTCTACCACTCTCTCCCAAACTTTCATGGTATGACTTAATAATTTGATGCCCCTATAGTTGTTACAGCTCTGAACATCACCTTTGTTCTTATACAGCGGGACCATTGTACTACATCTCCACGCTTATATTATACCTATAATATAAGCGGACGCTTATATTATATTCAACCCAACTTTAAAGGAAAATTCACAACCCATAACTAACTTAAACACTATATTTATCATAAAAAATATAATTTAAAATAATTATAATATATAGCTACTTTTTATAGCAAATACCTTCTTTCAAACCATATCTCTTATTTTTGGTTGAAAAGATAGTTATATAAATAATCAAGCTCTTACAAGAGAGCAGTTAAGGAGATGCATTAGAGGCATCAGATTTACAATACTAGAGTTAGAACCTAATGCCCCCGTAGAGGAGCCATAACTATGATCAAAAGTACAACTAGTCAAAATACTACTATGAGTACTAGGTATAATACTACTATTACACAAAATAGACCTATTTTTAATCATCCTTCTTCTGAGCAGCCCATTTTGATCTTGTTGATATAAGGATGAGACAAAAAGTGGTGGACTTCAAAAAAGTAGACAATTTGCTTTTGCATGCATGGCTCTATAGGTAGCTAGACTATCTGCAACATAATTTTGCTCCCTATAGATGCTTTGGAGAGGAGGACTATCCATCTATAGTAGTAATAACCTGTAATCATTAATAATATTAGTGTATTGCATTGTAGTGGAGTTGAACATACCGAGTATGACGTGTGCCTCTATCTCAATGATGAGTGGTTTGAGATGCTTTTGGACAACAATTGTCAGTCCCATGAGCAAGG
This sequence comes from Nicotiana tabacum, assembly GCF_000715075.1. Taxonomy (NCBI): domain Eukaryota; kingdom Viridiplantae; phylum Streptophyta; class Magnoliopsida; order Solanales; family Solanaceae; genus Nicotiana; species Nicotiana tabacum. Next base: position 210,059,841 of record NC_134080.1, read on the forward strand.
CTAGAAGTTCTGTTTGAATAGTTGTCCCATGTAGTGATGTTCATCAAATCCTATAATCCAATGTCCTTGGTGATTACGAAAAAGAACCCCAATACCATTTTTGGTCTGGTTAAGTGAGCAAGATCTATCAATGTTAAGTTTATAAGTATGGATGTTCGGGGGTGCCATTTTACAAATAACGGTATTAAAGAATAAGTCTTTGATCTCTGATTTGTGAGGTAATAAAATTCTGCCGTTTTTGTAAAGATGGAAGAAATATTTAAACAATCTTTTTGATGATCTAGAGTATTTTTATTGCGTAGAAGTCATAGTTCCCATAATGCAAAAGGTATAAGAGTGGTATTTGGAATATCATTTTGGGTAAATAGTAGTTGTTGATATATGAAATGGTATAACCAATTTAGAGAAGCATTATGGGATAGAAGAGAATTGACATTGACAGTGGATATCTTAAGCATAGTCGAGAGGTGTTTAGTAGGTAGACATTCTACAAATATATGTTGTAATGTTTCAGGGGCCAAATGACACTGAGTACATATAGATGAATTAAGAAGACCTAATCTTGTGAGATAAGCAGCTGTGGGAAGTCTATCATGGCTAAGTAACCATAAGAAAAAAGATATCTTTGGAGGAATATGAAGTTTTCAAATCCAGTTGTAGCTATCTATTGGATTAGTAGTTGTGGGATTTATACTATTCGTAATAGAATTGTACAATGATTTAACAGAAGATGTGTCATTTTGTGTGAGAGCCCAATATATTTGGTCATATGTTGAGGGTACAAGCGGCATATAAATGTCTTTGATTACAGATTGTAAATGAGTAGGTAAAGTGAATGGCAATATATTGAAATGGTATGTATGGTTGTAATAGTAGTTTGAAATAATTTTATTTTCCTCATATTTTGGGAGGGGTCCATATATGCAGTTACGAAGTAAGTAATTCTGACTAACCCAAGGATCCGTCCAAAATTTTACATGATTTCCTGTTGTTATATTCCATTTAAACCCTAATCCACAATAGGGCCATCCTTTCATAATATTACGCCAAGTTGTTGAAATTTATTTTTTGATCGGTGGAGATGGTCGTAAGTAATTATATAATAACACTTGTGCCCAGAGTTGATTGGGATTTTGAAATAGCCTCCATGCAAGACTTGCATGCAAAGCTTGGTTTTTTAAGGAGAGGTTCTGAATTTCTAACCCTCATTTATCAAGAGGTTGTGAGACGGTAGCCCACTTGATTAAATGTAATTTATTCTTTTGTTGAGTTGTTCCCCATAGAAAATTATGGATAACGATTGAGATAGGTAAGTATATAAGTAGGTATTTTCATGTATTGTGTAATATGGTTAGGAAGATGATTTAAAGTTGAACGAATTAATGTAGCCCTTCCTGCTTTGGATAAAAAAATTAGTTTTCCAGCCTATTAATTTATTTTTGAAATTTTCGATTAAGAATTGGTAATACCTTTTAGCAGGATTATTAGTAAATATTGGAAATCCTAAGTATTTTCCAAAACTTTTCCCCTCATTCATGTGGAAGATTTGTAGTATAGTGGATCTTATATTAGGCGAGCAATTTTTGGAGAAAAAGATTTTGGATTTATCAAAATTTATAGTTTGTCCTGAGTGAGAGGTAAAATGAGTAATAGTATTGACAATAGCTTGACAAGATGTATCTGTAATTTTTGAAGTAAGAATAATATCATCAACAAAAAATAAGTGGGATAACTGAGGTCATTTGTTTCCTATTGAAAGTGGTATCCAAGCATGATAATCAACTGATGTATTAATTTTTCTCGAAAACATTTCCAAACATAGAATAAATAAATAAGGTGATAATGGGTCTCCCTGTCTAATTCCTCTGGTGGGTGTGAAGTAGTCTGTAGGGTTACCATTAATTAAAATTGAAGTAGTAGTAGTTATAATACATGACATAATTAATTTAATAAAAGAGGGTGGGAAATTTAGAGTGATTAAAATATAATGTATAAACGACTACTCTAATTTGTCAAAAGCTTTTTCCAAATCCAATTTTAGAAGCATGTTTAAATTATTACTTTTCATTTTTTGAAATTTGTTAATGATTTCTTGTACAATAATAGCATTGTCCCCTGCCTTTTATTCTTCTGGAAGCTAGATTGAGTTGGATGAATAATATGTTCCAGAACAGGTTATAGTCTGTTAACAATTATTTTCATAATGATCTTATAAATCGTATTACAAAGAGTGATAGGTCGAAATTACAATATAGTGATGCATTCTTATTTTTGAGTATTAAGCAAATGAAAGTGGTATTAATAGAAGGGTCAATCTGATGATCGTTGAATACTTTATGGCAATAAAAGTTTATTGAGTTACCAATTATGTTCCAATATTTCTGATAAAATAAAGGATGAAGTCCATCTGGTCCAGGTGCTTTGAGGGCTTTAAAAGATTGAATAGCAGTGAGAATTTCCTAGTCTTGCAATGGATTTGTTAGACGAGATTGATCATGCAATGTTAAAACATTGAAAGGCTGTAACCTATTCTTTCTAGAAGAAGTGATTTTTTGAGTTGTAAAGAGATATTGATAGTACTGTGTAATATGATCCTTGATGTGAATAGGGTCCGTTATCCAATTTTCCCCTTGATCTTGAATAGCAGTTATACGATTATGTCTCCTACGATTGAGAGTACTAAGATAAAAAAAATATATATTTGCGACACCATCATTTAACCAGTCAATACGTGACTTTAATTTCCAAAAATCCTCCTCAAGCCTAAAGATTTTATTAGATTCCAAGGTTAATGTATGTTCTAGGTTATGTAATAAAGGATTAGTTGGATAATTGATAGAGGATTGAGTACCGCTTAAACGAGCTAGTATTTTCTTTTTATGTTTAAAAATATTACCAAAAGTGGATTTATTCAATTCTTATACTGTGGTAGTGAACTAATTAATAGCAGGTATCAAATGTAAATTACCTAGCCATACTTGTTGAACTAAGGATGGAAAAGTAGGGTGTGTAGTCCATATAGTTTCAAATTTAAAAAAAATTTCAAGGTAAAGGGGCAGTGTTGTAGTTCTAATTTAATAGGACAATGATCTGAGTATGTATGTGGAAGATATGTAACCAGCACATCAGGGTATTGTTTAAGCCAGTCATAATTAGCCATAATACGGTCAATACATTCAAGTATATTAGTACTATTATGCCTACCATTCGTCCAAGTATAACGACTACCTTTGTATCCTAAATCAGTTAGATGACAATAATTGATACGGTCTAAAAATTTATTAGATCTTGAATTATTAATAGAAAAACCACCAAATTTATCATCTGCATGTAGAATCTCATTAAAGTCGCCACCAATTAACCAAGGGCCCTTATAATTATCATATACACATATGATGTTATGCCATAAAGATTGTATATTTGCTAAGTCAGTACTAGCATATATGGCAGTAAATAAACATTTAAAGGGAAAAGGAAGAACCTGAATATGGCGATGTATTTCCTGCAAAGTGGTGGCCACTGGTTCCATATGAATCACGTTTGACAACCATAAGATAGAAATTCCTCAAGACTGGCCAATAGCAGCAACCTCAATCATGCCAGTAAAATTAAAATCCTCCTTGACATTTTGGTGGTTTTGACAGTGTATTTCCAGCAGTACAACCAAAGATGGTCGATTGTAGTCCAATAATAATGAAAATTCCTTCTGAAATCATCTGACTGAGCACCCCTGCAATTCCAAATAATAAAATTCATATGATTGTCAGTTAGTTCAAGCAGTTGACTGCTTCTTTGATTCCTGTGAGTGCTTGTCTGTCCTGGTCGAAGAAAAAACGTGGGAAGTAGAAGCATGGCATACTTCCCCACATCTGGATTCGTAGTTGGCCTTAGACGAAATGATGTTGTTAGTAGATTCGGAAGACACCTTATGTATATTTTTCTTTCGTACTCCTTCTTCTAGACAAATACCCTGATTCCATCTAGACACGCATGAATTGAACAATTTTCTCTGTTGTAAACGACTGCTGCTTCTAGTTCTGCTTGAAAGTTGAGGTCTTGTTCTACTAGATTAGGATTGTGTAGTGGTGAGTGAGTGGGTGATGGAGCTGGGTTAGAGGTGGTGGCAGGAGTGGGAGTGGGGTAAAAGGGCATCTGGAGAAGGTGTGGGTGAAGATGGAAGGGATCCCAATATGGGGTTGGGAGAGGAGGTGGATAGTCTGGTGCAAGATAAGGAGCCTGTGTCATGGACTAGTGGTACCTTCCGTATATTTCTGTCCCTAATTGCATGCCCTCCGCTACTATTTGTGCAAGGTCCCGTGGATTGTTGAATAAAATTTTCACCTCTTGATGGTTGACCTCCATCGTGAAGGTTAGAGCGTAATTCTGTAATCCTGTCTTGAGCCAATAGGTGAGCTGGGTTGGTGCATGAGGAGTTTGAGCAGCGTAGACAATGGTGTTGGGTTGCATTATCAGATGTGGAGGACGGATGGAGTAGGGAATGTGGTTGTGTTGGAGACGATGAGTAGTCTGCCTGGGTGTATGTTGTTGTCTGCGTAGGTAATTGTAATTTGGGGATAACATTTTCTAAAATGAGAGACTTGGATAATGGTTTGAGTGTATTATTTGGTTTAATTGTAGTAGTTTGGTCCGAATTTGATAGAGCTATAGAAGAGTCGAGATCAATGGTGGAGAGGGGCGATGGAATGACTGATGTGTTGCTTGTGTGTTTGAAGAGTTTGAAGAGATGGGAAAGCCATCATTGCCTAGTTGCATGTGAACTACAAAATTAGGGTTAGACAAAGATAATGGTATGTCGGAGGTGGGATAGTGGGGTAGATGTTGTATTAGGTTTTGTGTGGGTGGTGAATAAGGTGTATTGGGACAGTGTATTGTGCCATGCATGTGTGATTGTCTAACGTGGCTATCTGCATGGCTTAGGATAGATATTGAGTGATGGCCATTTTTTTATTGGGCCGTTTGAGAAAACACTTGAGTGGAAGATGAAGAAGTTAATTAGCTATTTTCAGCCTGATGAGTCAAAAGATTAGGCTTATCAAAATCATTAGGTAGTAGTGTAGCAAATTGATCAGTGGTTAAAATGGAATTTATATGCGGTTTAGCTCTAGTTATAGGATGAGGATTAGGAGTAGGATTATTAATGGTTAATTTTGTAAAGGGAAGTGTATTAGGAGTAATTGATGCAGGCTTACTTGAAGAACTCGTAGGATTAGTAGCTAAAGGAGGTACTTGTTGGAATAGATTTACATCATTGGAAATAAGTTTCATGAAATTTTTTCTTTTTGGAAATTGCATTGTCTTCCGTTCTTCAGCTGATGGAATGAGGTTAGGATTAGGAATGTCTGATTGGTTGATATTAGCAGAAGAAATAGGATGTTCATCTTGAAGTTGGTAAGTACAAAATCTTTGATTATGCCCCCATCCGACCATATTTAGTACATAACAAATTTAATCCTTCATAAAGGATATTTTGCCTATGATTTCCAATGTAATGTGTTCGTAATGGTTGATCCAATGGTATTTCCACACATAAGCTGGCATATCTTCCTCTTGTTGTTGAGGATGTACAAGTATCAACAGTTAATAATTTTCCAATTTTATTACCAACTTTCTGAATATCATAAAATTCAGTAGGTAATTCAGGTAATCGCAACCAGATAGCAGAGTAATTGAATTTTGTTTCAGAAGCTATAAACTTTGGTTTCCATGGACGAACGGATAGAAAGTGATTTAAAAGGTACCAAGGTCTATTATGTAAAGCATGAGTCTTGTTTTCCTCCTTTTGAAATTTAAGAAGGAAAAAATCTGATCCTACATCTATGAGAGGTTGATTTTCAGTGGGTTGCCATAAAGTATAAATTTTTTGCCGAAGTATTTGATGCTCAACCTTACGACCATAAACCTTAACAATTACTGCATGTTGCCAAGGTTTGTAAATCCTACTTTTTTCTTCAAGAGAAAGTGGAATGAAATTTGATGCATCAGCAGGTGCCTCGATTTCATCGTCAAGCACCAATTCAGGGTTTGAAGGTTCATGTTGGTAGATGGTATATAGGTATCATTATGAGAGGTTAGGGTATGAACATACGATTTAGGAGCAGAAGGAGTAGGATATATGGTAGGGTCTTGCGTATCAATAATCATGTGGTTAATACGAGTGTGATTGGAATTGGTTGGTGTAAGGATATATGGGGTTTAGGGGGTATGAACTTTGAAGAAACAGATCGTTGTTGGGAGGTCACGTAGAGAGAATTTATTACTTGCTCTAATAACTTTCCTTTCCGGGGACTTTGTTTTCTTCCAAACCATATCTCAACTACACACAAGCGCCTCTTTTTCATTGCTTCCCAAAATATCTCGTCTGTCACCACTGCTCCGTCGCTGTTGCTCTAACTTTGAAAACTTCACTATTTCTTTTATTCAGTATTGACTTTTTAATTAATAAACAAAGCTTCATTATTTTCTTGTACGGTGATATTAAGAATGCATAAAATCCATATTCTAAGTTTCCAATTTTTGGATCAATTTCAGTAGTTTTTACAAGAACGTTGCTTAATTTTTAGGTATTTAAGTTAAACTACCTAATTTTTCATATTAATAAATAAATTTTTAACAACAAGATCTAAGATAGTGTATTTTAAATGCATGGCTAATATCTTATTCCCTCCGTTTTAATTTATGTGAACCTATTTCCTCTTTAGTCCGTATAAAAAAGAATGACATCTTTCCTTATTTAGAAACAATTTACCTTTACACAATGATTTATATCCACACAAAATATATATGCCTAATTTTACACCACAAGATCAAAAGTCTTCTCTTTTTTCTTAAATTCCGTGTCCAGTCAAATAAGTTCACATAAATTAAAACGGAAAGAGTATTAATTTAAAATAAGCCTTACTTAATATAAATAAATATTACTAATATAATAGTAGAATTCAATGCAATACATGAAAAAATATATAAGTAATCTCTAATTTTATAGAAGAAAAATTGAACTTAGAGCAAAGTTATAAATAGATGTCTCCCCAGACATTATTCTTTGTACACATTATTTTACTCGGATATCATTTGTGGGATCATACTGAATTTGTTGTTGTTGTAACTATTTAGTAACTGGAAGGGTGCGAAACGACCAAACTTATGAATCATCCTTCCCTCCAAGAACTTCCCACCTTGCTCTTGGGGAGACTCGAACTCACAACCTCTTGGTTGGAATTGGAGGTTGATTACCATCAGAGCAACCCTCTTGTCTTAGATTCTGAATATTCCAATAATCATATATTCATCAAAAGGAAGATAAAGAACATGTTGTCAATGAATACCTTTTGGCCCTCTTTACGAGATTTGACCGCAGAAGAGAAGGTGGTGCAAATAGTTCCAGCTCGTGTTTTGTGCGGCAAATTTAGCGGTTTGACACTGAGAATCTATTAATTTAGGAGGATAAGGTTGCTTGATGTCAAATAAAAAAGCTTTAAATATTTTTCATTCTCCAGAGAACATAAAGGATAAACTATCTGGTTCGGAAACAGAGAACGATCGATGCCGCTGGAAGTTGACGAAGCTCGGCGGTGTTAGTGGCTTACCGGCGAAGAATTTGGAGCCGGTAATTGAAGTTGAGGGAAGAAAAGAAAAGAAGTAGCAGTAGAAGCCATTGGATTGGAATTTTTGATTCTAGAACAATTTGGTTAGTAATTGTGTGAATATTTGGATAGGTCATAGGTGAACGAACATATTCCTATTTATAGTGGTAGTGCCATAGTCGGGTGAAGCATTTATTTTTAATATAATTTAATTCTACACAATATCTTTGACACAAGAACGTGTAATATTTAATGCGTTTTTTTTAGCTCATGTCGCGATCCCAAATACCTCAATCGTGATGGCTCCCATCACAGAACTAGGCAAGTCAACCCAACATTTTCGACATCGAATTCCTTTTACAAATTCATTTTTCTAAAACAGGTTTAAGTCTCAAATTTCTCGTATGTAATATATAAATCAACAAAAATATGCGAAAACTAGTACGAAGATACACTAATAAAGCCCGAATCTGGTGTCACTAGTCATGAGCCTCTAAGTACAACCAAAACACTGTCTGAATAATACCAAATAGTCTGAAATAACAAAATACTAAGATAGGAAGGAGGAAGGCAGGGGTGCGAACGCCGTGCAACTATCTTACGATCTCCGGATACGACTCTGAGAGTGCTGGAAGCTCTCACTCTGATGCTCGGGCACCTGGATCGACACACAAGGTGCAGGGAGTAATGCGAGTACGCCAACTCAGTAAGTAACTAAAGTAAATAATGTCTGAGTACAGTGACGAGCATTTAAAATCATATAAGGAATCTCAGCAGAAATATCAAGTTAAAATCTACGGCTCAATGCCAGTTATCTCGTAAAACTTCAGTTTCAATTAAAATACTTTGAAAATATATATTCAACATTTTTCAACAGAGGCTCAGCATAAAAAAAAGAGTGAAAGCAGCGAAATGTCATAAACGGCCCCCTCAGGCAAGGTATCACTCATAAGTATAACCTCTCGGGCAAGCCTCTCAGTCACTCGTGACTCAGCTCTCGTCAATCAGTACTCACACTCAGCACTCCGTCTCAATAGATATCTCATAATAATAATAATAATAATAATAATAATAATAATAATAATAATAATAATAATATATAATAATAATAATAGTAAGTAACCGCTGCGGCGTGCATCCCAATCCATAGTTTATAGTCGACTACGCTCTTGGGGGTGTACAGACTCCGGAGGGGCTCCTACAGCCCAAACATCATATCGATATGGCGCGCATATTTGTTTTTTTAACCTGTTTCTGAAGTTGGAAAAGCTACTCCAATATTAAGATCGTACTGTATGTGAGATATCGTTCCATCAAGATTCACATGATTTGTTGCAAGAAGGCGATTGGTTGTTGCCTGTCGATATTTGAGGCGGCGTTGCAACAACTTTTCTTCTTTCCGAGTCATTGCTAAAGAGTTATCTATTTTACGGTGTTTGGTATTTTTATCATGAGCTTCCTTTACTTAGCGAGAATTCTTTTCTGATTGTCGATGATCCATTAATGTGACCACACCAAGTACTCAGGGAATTCCTTGTACGGTAAATTCAGCTCTATAGCATCTTCATCAGTTTGATTCATATAGAAGAATTCTATTAACATCTGTGAGCACGTGATTTTTTCCCTATATGAATTACTCCCACAAATTCAAACAAAATGATTTCCTCCATTATTTGCAAATTTCATAGATTTTTGTAGCATTTTTGTTAATTGTTTGCATTTGTCTGCGCATGTTAATTTTGTTTAAATTGTGAAAAATACAAAAATCTATTGCATTTGCATTTAGGATTTAACTTTGCATTTTTAATTTAGTTGCTTTACAAAAAGTGAAAAAAAAAGTTTATTTTTTCCTTTTAATTTTAGTCTTGAATTTTGGTAGTTTTTCCTTTAATTTGGTATTTAATTATTTGTGGTAATTGTTATTTAGAGTTAGTTAATTTAATTTGATAGAATAATTTGATTAGAAATTAATTTAGGTTTATTTTTAATTTTAATTTGAAATAAAAAAAATGAAAAGAAAAAAGAAAACAAAAGAGGGAAATCAGTTTGGGCTAATTCCAATTCAATTCCTCCAGGCCCAACGGATTTAACCACCAATACCCGTCCAGTCCAGCCCAGATCTGCCCCTAACCCGATCCAATCTCGCCCAGGAGTAAAACGACCTAGTTTTGGTGATCCCTGCTCTGAGCCGTTCGATCTTGATCAAATCAACGGTGGGGAAATGATTTACTTGGCGATATAAAAGTGTCTGAAAGTGTTACCCCCCCCCCCAATCTCACTCGTCTCTCTCAGTCACCTCTCAGAGACGAACCTTAGAGCGCCGCCCTCAAAACCTTTCCATCTCCGGCGGAGGCGCCACCCCAAACTAATACTGCAGAACCCCCTCACTCCCCTCTTTCCAAATCCTCACTCCGTTCCCCTCGAATATGCCTAGAGCTTCTCGAATCTCAAATCTAGGGTTCGAGACCTAGAAGTCAAAGTCGAACTCATTCATGCAAGGTTAATGCTCCAGTTTCTCGTGAGTTTTAGGGCCGATTTTATCACTAAATAGCGTCATTCACTTGTTCTTGACAAAGAACAAGCGATTGACATTATTTGGAGATTTAAATTGGAGGGTCAATCCTGAGGTCGAGCCAGAGTCGATGAGTTTCTTTACTTCCTTTTGTTTATTCTTTTATTTTGCTTAGCTTCCTTTCCTCTTCTCTTTTTCTCTTTCTCTCCCGTTACATAAACTAAAACTTGGACAAGTTTTTAGCTTAGATTGATTATTGTCTGTTTCGTTCCTTTTCAGTCTTTCTTTTCCAAGTTTTGTTCTATAATTTTTCTTGCTTGGTCTATTTAATTCGTTTGTTAACAGCATAATTAATTTCTGAGTTCACTTTGTTTGTTTGGCTATTTAGTTTAACTAGGTTTATATGATAATTTAGTCCTTTAGTTTAGGTTTTAAGTTTGGTGGAATTGTTTAGTCGTTTTCCTACTGCTGGCCATAATTTGCTCATCTTGGTTTGATTCATTTTTTTGTCGTCTGGGCTCTGAATTCGAATCGATTTTTTTTAGCCCAGACCTGGTTTAACCATTGGGTCATTTGACACATGACCCATTTGAGGTCCTGAGGGGTAATAAACAGGGGTGCGAGGGGTAAATTAGGAATTGTAGGTAAGGGAATCATTTGTAACAACCTAAGGAAGCTTCTAGGAAGCTGGGTTAGTGGTTAATTTGAACGTTCAATTTCTAAATTAAGGGTATGGGAGCTAAAACAAAAATATCAAAAGGTGCAAAGTGCAAAACATAGTTCATTTCTACAACCCTAATGACTTGCCTATAAAGGCACCCTTACTTGACATTCAAGGGGGATTTTTGAAGAGAAAAATTCCTAAAAAGCTGAAACGGCTGAATTCTTTTAAAAGTTCTGAAATTCCTGCATTCCATTGTGGAGGAACTGTCAAAATCCTACCTGTTTGGATTTCTGATTTCTCTTTATTAGCTAAAGTACTTAAAATTTTCCCTAGCTACACTTCTGGTTGAGAAATGGCTTGAGCTTTTGGTTTGAAGCTGGTTTTGCATTTGTTATTCCCCTACTATTCCATCGTTTGTTCTTGAGTTGATTTCACTATTTCATTGACTGAATCTGCGCTCTTTTTCTGCTGCTGCTCCGCTGATTCTGCACTGCTCTTGTTTCCCTTTTTTTCCAGGTACACGTTCTTGAATCTTGTACAATGTGGTGCACAAGTTGAGGAATGAAATGGAAATGGAAATTTTGAAGCATAGCATTAAGTTTCTTGTCTCTGAAATGTTGGTCCTGTTTTTCTTGGAAATCATCAGATTTTATAGATTAGTTTTGATTTTCCCTTCGTCATGTTTACTCTTTACTTTTTATCCTTAAGTCTGCTTTGTAATATTGGGTGAACCATGGACTTTAGTCATTTACTGAATTTGAATTCGTGTTAAGGGGTCTTTAAGGCTATAGTTGCAGAAGTTTCATGTCAATTTGTTATGTATTTTAGACCCTATTTAGTTTTGGCTTAGATCTGTATTGCTTTCTAGTGTGAAATTACATTTAAGCTTGTTGGAAATGAGAAGTTGTTGGTCCGCTTGTATAGAATAGGTTTTATTAGTATGAGATTTATTTGAGGTTTAAATTCTCATGTCTCTATTTCGAGTTAATTTGAGGCTTTGAAAGTTGAAGTTGCCTACTGCATAGTTATTAAAATTGGATCTTCAATTGCTCTCCAAATGCATGTCATATAAATTGGAAGCTTACCTATTAATTAAAACTCAGAACTGAATGCCAGTGTAATTTCATATTTTCATATGGTTTTTTGTTTGATTGGTATTTAATTGATTTTGCATAAGTTTGGTTCTGAAAATTGGGCTTAAAGCTGGCCCAATTATGGCGTTCAAAAAAAATCAGAACCGGTTTGCATACAGTCTGCTCTTGGACGTCCTTTTCACCAAAAGTTGGGCTCATCTTAGGCCCAAGATTGAAGGCCTTTGCAATCAGACTGCTTACCTCTTGGCTACTTGAGCCCATGACATTTTGTCAAATTCAGCTCTTCAGTTAATTGTCATGTATGTTTGAGTGAGTTAAAATCCCTTTAAGTTTTCTCTTAATTAACTAGTCTTCTTAAAATGAATTGAGGTGAGCCATATCATATAACACAAATAGCTTATGGCCTTCCAAAACTTAGTTTGAGATTCCCTCTAAAATTAGAATCGAGGTGTGTCGTGCCGAATAAAATCTTAAAATGCACGGCCCTCATTTAGTTGATCTTGAATATTTGAATCCTTAGAAATCGAGGCGTGTCATTTAGCGAATTTTGCATGGCCCTCGCAAAGTTGCAAATGCGTAGTTTCTTTAGGCGTGTTATTTTAATAATTTATCTTCCTAAACTCAGGTGCGCATTTATGTGACCCAAATCCAAATCTCAACAACGTTAGGTAAAATATGTCGAGAGCCGCGGGTGCATTTATGTGACGTGGTTCGAGACGTATTTTAAATGACGTTGCAATTTTCCTTAAAAATAATTAAAGCGGTTAATAAGTTAAAATATACCATAGTCTAAAACATGTATTAAAATCAGATAATAGGCCAATTATAACAGTTGAGCGACCAAGCTAGAACTACGGAACTCGGAAATGCCTAACACCTTCTCCCGGGTTAACAGAATTCCTTACCCGAATTTCTGTGTTCGTGGACTGTAATACAGGGTCAATCTTTTCGTCGATTCGGGATTTGAACCGGTGACTTGGGACACCATAAAATTATCCCAAGTGGCGACTCTAATAATTTTAAATAAAAATAATCCCGTTCCGATTGTCACTTAAATTGTTAAAACTCCCTTATACCCTTTACGGGGGTGTAGGAAAAAGGAGGTATGACAGCTCCGGCGACTCTACTGGGGAATCGAACCCAGAATCTCTAGTTCAGAGTTCAGAATTCGAGCTTTGATGAATTGTTATGTTCGGCTTTATCTATTATCTGATTTTATTACATGTTTGGGCCTAATGTGCTAAATGTTGCTTTTACCGCTTTGATATTATCCGAACTGTATATAAACTCCTACGAAACCCCTCTCTTCTCTCTCCGAGGAGTGCACGCTGGTCGTGACTTCTTTCTGTTAGTGTCATATCCCAAATAGAACGAGGTTCAGACAAGTTGCAAAGCCGGATGATCTTTTGGTTATCGGTACGCATCCCCCCGGCTCGAGTGGTCCGCTCGGGTAAGCCAGGTCCAGAACAGTACACCCAGGTTTTAAACCTAGAATAACTCAGCCTTATGCCGGATCCCTAGTAGGAACGCTTATCTGCATCATGTGCATTTGACTTTGGAGACTCAACACAGGGGTTGGGTCTGTCTAGGACAGGTATACCCGAAATGAAAAAGATCATCATGATGCATCCAACTTGCTACTTGTGCATTCATTTGCTTCGGATTTGCATGTTGACTGACTTATAGGGAAAAGGTTGAGAGAAAGAAAGTCAATGTGAGGGCTAAGAGAGATAATTGCTTGTTTTTGAAAAACCGATGTCCCAAAATATATTGAAACTCTGCCGAAATTTTGAAAAAAGAGAGGGAAATATTTGTTTTGTTTCGAAAAAAAAGAGAAAAAGTTGGTTTTTGTTTTGTCAAAATTGCCCGAACTATGCCAGTTTGATTCTCACTAGATATGGGATACGTAGGCAACCCCCATCGGGTCTAACTTTCTTTTTGCAAAAATAGCTCAAAAGGCACAAAAATTTTATTACTTTGTTGGAAATAAGTAAGGTGAAGCCATTCGTGTCGAAAATAGCTGAATGTCCCCAAAAGAACGCCAGAAGGCTGTTTTTGCAAGAACAACCACCTTTGGTTTTTTTGGCATTTTGGCTGGTTAGCAAGTACAACCTTAAAATCTTCTCCCAGAAGTGCTGAAAGGCCGTATTTGCAAAGCCGGGTTTTATTTTGAAATAAAAATTTGAAAAAAGAGAGAGAAAAACAGTGTTAACTTTGTTTTTGAATCAAATGAGTCTTGATTTTGCTTAATCACCCTAATAAATAAGCAGAATGAGCACGAGTCAAAGTTTGCCAATAACAGTCATGAACAAAATCCCTTTGGAGTTGCATATGTGGTGAAAAGATCTGGGTAAATCAGAGCAAGATAGGGTCAATCTGCACTTGGGGAGGTCTCACCAGGTTGTTGAAGATCAGGCCTAGAGGAGACATCATAAAGGCGTTGGTTACATTTTGGGACCCAGCTCATAATGTCTTGCAGTTCTCGAATTTTGAACTCACACCCACCTTAGAAGAGATATCAGGTTATATGGGAAGTACTGAAGGTCTGAGGCATAAGTATCCGATCGCTCCAAGAGTCGTTAACTCTCACAAATTTATGGATTTGCTAAAAATAAGCAAGGGAATCCCGTACTCTGAGTTGGAGGACGGGTTTTCCACTCTACATTTCATATACCATAGGTACGGGTATGTAGGAGGATTCGACAACCCGGAAAGCGAGGTTTGTAGCAAAGGGAACCGAGCAAAATAGGATGAGCATAGGCGTTCCGCCTTCATGGTAGCTTTCTTAGGCCTCATGGTGTTTCCCCGGAAAGATGGGAATATCGATCTGCGGGTGGCTGGAGTCGTCAAAGTCTTGATTACCAACGCCAAGAGCACCCTTGCCCCTATGATAGTGTTTGAGATATACCGAGCTCTCACAACTTGTAAAGCTAGGCCAGATTTCTTCGAGGGATGCAATTTGCTACTACAGATATGGATGATCGAACGCCTGTGTCACCGCCCTCAGTATATGAGTTATAGGTCCACAGAAAAAAGTTGCATTGAAGAGTTCGACACAAGGATTTCAGGGTTCAAGTTACCAGAAGGGTTTGGAGATTGGGTATCCCGCCTTCGCTCCATCACTGCGGGGCAAATAGAATGGATACTGGGTTGGCTTCTTGTTGAAGAAATTGTGTATATGCCTGCCACCGGTCCTTACTTCCTCCTAATGGGTCTTCGCGGCATTCAGCCATACGCTTCATACCGGGTTTTGAGATAGTTGGGAAGATGCCAGGTGACGCACCCAAATGAAAATCTTAGTGTTTATGTGGTTGAGGTCAGCTCCGACGGCCAATTTCATGAAGAAATAGTTCGTTCTATTTGGAACGAGTGCCAATATTTGAAAGCAAACACTCGAGTGCGTGACCTATCTAGAGGCAAGGTTTCACCCGCCTATCTTTCTTGGTATAGAAAGAAGAACACCACAAGGGTCGAACCTGAAAGACCAGCCAAAAAGCCTCACATTCAGGATTTCAAGAACAGTGGGTTTGGTTGGCCAAGGAGAATGAGTACAGGGCGACAATAGGAAAGCCGGAAAAGCAAGTCAGGGATCTTCAGTTTGAGAATGGTTTGCATGCCGCCGTAGATGAGGGCGAGAAGAGAAAGTTAGCCAAAGAAAATGACGCTCTTCGATCCCAGATTCGAGAAATGAAAATAGCAGCCGAAACATCCGCCAGAAGCACGAAAGATGGAAAGCTTATAGATAACCTTAGGCAAAAGGTGAGTGAGTACGATTTTGATCTAAACAAAGTAGAGGGTGGTCTAGCCAGGGCCCGAACAAAATTGACTAAGAACACAGAGGAGCGGGCATGCTTGGTTAAACAATTAAAAGAGAAATATGACAATGAGGTTATGGGGTTGAAGAAAAAGATCACCGCCCTTGAGAACAAAATGATCAAACAGACAAAAGACTTCAAAGCAGAAAGAGAACACTGTTATCCAGCAATGGCATAGTTGGAAAGAGATTTGCACAACTGCAAGAACACAATCATGTAGCTGAACAAACTTTGCAAGCTAGGGCCTAACAGATTGGGCGTTTGTTGCAAGAAAAGGGCGTCATAAGAGAAAGGGTCAGAAGGATCGCCGACTACATCACAATGAAATGCAGTAAGTGTGAGGACATGACTAGATCCATGTTCTTCGCCACTATGATGACCTTTGTCCTCCAGATAATGGAAGATCTCTACCACCTCCAAGGGGATTTAGCACGTAGGCCCGTGGCTAGACCAAATGATGTCCCACGGGCCCAGGAGCAGTTGAGGCATTGATGTATTCATGATTTTCATTGGAGTCTGTTATTCTATTTTCGAGTCTGTATTTTCATCTTTTATTGGAGTCTGTTAGTTTGTTTTCGAGTCTGTATTTTCATCTTTTCATCAGAGTTTGTTAGTTGCTTTTGAGTCTGTTAGTTTTTGAGTCGTCGTAATCAAAGCATTTTCTTTTTATGAAAATTTGAAAATCCCAAAATATTTCATTACTTATTTTTACACTTATCCCCCAGAACTACGCTCGGTCTGATTCATGAGGGGTCATGATACGTAGGCAATCTCCATAGGATTCGACCATAACCAAAAGAAGGAAAAAGGAAAAAAAAGAGAAAGAGAAAAAAAGAGAGAAAGGAAAAAGGAAAAAGAGAGGAAAAACAAGAGAAAAAAAGAAAAAAAAGTGAGAGAGAAAATAAGACACGGTAGGAGGAAATTGTGGCAAAACAAGAGAAAGAAATGAGAGAATAAAGACAACGAGAAATTGAGCAAAGAAAGGTGGGATTGGAAAAAAAAGAAAGAGAAGAAGAAAAAGAAAAAAAAAAGAAAGGAAAAGAGAAGTCGCAAATAGAAATAAGAGAAGGCCGGGATGACGCAAGAAACCGATCAAATGCATTACAGAAATGGTTAACTACCTAGATGCATTACATTCCCCAATGTGCGGTTGCATATCTGTTAAGCTCTAATCACTAGCAAGCTTATTGTTGACAATCCGGTACAGGAAGGTGGTTAGTTTGTTTGGCATTCTGGCAACTCACCCATACAACACCCGGTCCAAAAATAAGTCGATCATGACCAACTAGGAACTTGATGCGAGTGTTATCGATCCGTCGAAAGAGGTGGAAAAATCGGAGGTTAATCTAAAAGAAGAGATGTATAAGCTAAAACAACAGATGGCCGAGATGTACCAAGCGTAGGTAAAAGGGCACCTGCCACCATTTTACCCCGCCAACCCTGCGTTTGTCCCGCCATTGGCTCAGTCCCAAGAACCTCTCATGGTCGATTCATCCCCGGGCTTTCCCATTTACCACCACTATCAGGGCATTACTTCCCAAATACCACAAGCTTCACCACCCAAACCAGTCCCATACCCTCTTCCACCAGTCACTCTCGTTATTGTGGCACCCCCACCTGCGATACTACACCGATCCTCCAGTGAGACTCTATTCCAGACTCACAACACCCAATATTACCCACCGGAGCCCACTTTCAAAGCTCCAGAACCCTATTCCTACACTCCTCATTTTTACCTCCCCGTGGAAACGAGAAGCCACCTAAAAATTCCGAGCAGGAGGAGATGTTTAGGAAAGTTAAAAGCCTGCAACAGTCATTTAGGAACATGCAGGGGTTGGGAGGCCAGGTAAGTGTGGCTTACAAAGATCTATGTTTATTTCTAGATGTTCAATTGCTGGCAGGTTTAAGATGCCCAAGTTTGATTTGTATGATGGGCACGGTGATCCAGTGGCACATTTGAGAGGTTTTTGTAGCAAAATGAGGGGAGCTGGCGGAAAAGATGAGTTGCTGATGGTATATTTCATTCAAAGTCTGAGTGGTTCGGCGCTGGAGTGGTACACTCGGTAGGATCACGAAAGATGGTATACATGGGACGATCTAGCCCAAGCATTCCCTTGTCACTTCCAGTACAATCTCGAGATTATTCTGGATCAGCTGTCTTTAACAAAGATTGAGAAAAAGCACAATGAAAGTTTCAGGGAGTATGGTTTTCGGTGGAGAGAACAGGCAGCAAGGGTTGACCCTCCAATAAAAGAAAGTGAAATGGTGGATTATTTTCTACAAGCCTTAGAACCTACTTACTACGATCATCTGCTATTAGCTATAGGCAAGTCCTTCAATGAAGTGGTGAAAATGTGCGGTATGGTAGAAGAAGGACTCAAGACAAACAAAATCATGAGCTATTCGGCTATTAAGGCAACCACTCAAGCCGTTTAAAGTGGAACTGGGGGAGTAATTGGAAAAAATAAGAAAGAGGATGTAGCAACGATTGATTTGGGAGCTTGGTTCGGACCTAGGGGTTCACCTCACCACTATCATCAGCTTCGTCCCCACCACCAAACCTACCCCCATACCCCATATAATCTACCCCAACACTACTACCCACCACCAGACCCCCATTTTTCTATCCACCATGTCCAAACATACAATCAACCTCCTTCCCATGCACAATGGCGTGTGCCAGTCCTACAAAATACATACCCAGCTCCACAAAATGCCTATCCACCCCCACGAGCCTACTGAAACCCTCCTGGATCAGGTTTCCAGCCCAATCAAGCATTTAAGAACGAGAGGTTGCAGAAGAGGAAAACCTTCACTCCATTGGGAGAGTCCTATACTAGTTTGTTCCACAGGCTGAGACAATTGGATATGCTGAGGCCGATCGAGCCAAAACTGCCAAATCCTCCCCCGAGAAATCTTGATCATTCTGTAAGTTGCAAATATTGTTTTGGTGCCCCGGGGCACGACATGGAGAAATATTGGCAATTGAAAACAACTATTTAAGAGCTTATTGATACCAATCGGATTGAAGTCCAAGCTCCATAGGTGCCCATATCAACCAGAACCCATTGCCGGCCCATCATGAGACAAATATGATCGAGATAGTGCATAAGGGAGGGGAGACTAAGAAGCCTTCGCAGACCGTCATGATGATTCGGTCTAGGGAATCTAGGCCGATTGAAAAGTTAACGAGTGATAAGTCAGTGATCAGGTTGAGCGGGGCAAATAGTGAACCATCTATGGTATTCAAGAAGGGGTCCTCAAGTGATGTTGCAGTGAAACAAGAAAAAGCAAAAGTGGTTGTGCTAGGAGTGGCGAACAAGTCTGTCATAATTGTGGAGGGTGCTCGCACAGATCCTGTCATTATCAAATCTGTAACCAAGCTACCGATAGTCAACAACAAGGCTGTCCCGTAGAATTATGAATGGGTGACAGTGACTTACAAGGGAAAAAAAGTTAAAGAAGAAGTCTATGAGACCCGTAGATTGACTCGCTTGAGGAGATGCTTTGCCCTCGAGGAGTTAAGAAAAGCTAAAACCTCCAAAGATAACCTAGTGCTAGTGAAGAAATCTGTGACCGAAGAAGAGGCAGAAGAGTTTTTGAGAAAAATGAAAGTGCAAGACTATTCCATTGTGGAGCAGTTGAGGAAGACGCCTGCTTAGATTTCATTATTGTCATTGTTAATCCATTCAGACGAGCACCGTCGGGCCTTGATGAAAATCCTGAACGAGGCCCATGTTCTTGATAAAATCTCAGTAAATCATTTGGAAAAGATAGCCAACAAGATTTTTGAGGTAAACAGAGTCACTTTTTCTGATGATGAATTGCCTGTAGAGGGTACTAAGCACAATAGAGCCCTCTATCTTACAGTGAAATGCGAAGATTCTGTGGTTACTCGGGTATTGGTTGACAATGGTTCTAGTGCGAACATTTGCCCTATCTCTACTTTAAACAAGTTGAAAGTGGATGATGAAAGAATTCACAAGAACAGTATCTGCGTTCAGGGATTCGACAGTGGAGGGAAAGATTCAGTCGGTGATATAGTGCTGGAGCTGACGATAGGTCCAGTTGAATTTACCATGGAATTCCAGGTGCTAGATGTGGCTGTTTCTTACAATTTGTTGTTGGGTCGATCCTGGATTCATACCGCTAAAGCAGTCCCATCTACTCTGCATCAGATGGTAAAATTTGAATGGGATAGACAAGAAATCGTTGTGCATGGTGAGGTTGATTTGTGTGCTTCTAGTGATGCCATTTTTCCGTTCATTGAGGTTGAAGACGATAAGGGGCCCTGGGTCTACCAGGTTTTTGACACGGTGTCGATAGAAAAAATTCCAGATGGGAAGTACGTTCCAATTCCGAAAGTAGCTGCCGTATCAGTCATGGTAGCCGTTGAAATGTTGAAGAATGGTTTTGTACCTCGTAAAGGTTTGGGGGCATCTCTGCAAGGTATCGTACAATCGGTGTCTCTCCCCAAAAACTTGGATACATTTGGTTTGGGATTCAAGCCCACAGCCGCAGACGTGAAAAGAGCCAAAAAATTGAAATAGAGGGCATGGGTCCTCCCGAAGCCCATCCAACGTCTCTCCCGGTCGTTTGTCAAGCATGGCGCCAGGAAGCACCCAGTAACAATAGTTCCCGGTTCTGCGGTTGGTCCTGATAAAGAGTTGATTGAAAGGTTCGAGAAGTTGTTCGACGATGTGAACATGGTGGAAGTTGGAGAGGGTTCTAGCAAGGCGGATGTGTAGTTTGTTGGGTCCAGTGCAAAGATTAACAATTGAGAAGCTACTCCTCTCCCTACCCGGAAGGAGTTTTGGTAGTTTGCTTTGATTTTCTTTCAATTTATCTGGATTATTCCAGGGTTGTAATTCAGATTCTATGTTCCGCCCGTTTGGATGTATAAACCTTGTTATCTTTTATTTTCAATGAAATGCAATTTCCCTTTTTCATCATTCCTGATAGTTTTTATTTTTTCTTTTTCTTTTCTTGTTCTTTTTATGCTGGTTTCAATGACATGACATGCATGAGAAATCTTCGGTCCAGTCTTAAGAGCCAATCTAATTCTGAAATAATAATTCAAGAAATAGAGTGTGATGATAAATTAGAATATGATGAGGATGAGGCCTTTGAAGAGATTAGTAAGGAACTAAGTCATTTTATGGGAAAACACAAGCCTAACCTGAATGATACAAAAGCAATCAATATAGGGGACCCAGATAATGCCAGGGAAACTAAGATAAGTGTCCATCTTGAACCATAAATCAGGGAAGAGATAATTAAAGCATTGTTTTAATACAAAGATATTTTCGCATAGTCATATGATGAAATACCGGGTCTAAGCACTAACTTGGTGGTTCACAAATTGCCCATTGACCCGGCATTTCCTTCTGTCAAACAGAAGTTAAGGAAGTTTAAAACTGACATGAGCGTAAAGATTAAAGAGGAAGTCACAAAGCAGTTTAAGGCAAAGGTCATTCGAGTCATGCAGTATCCCACTTGATTAGCCAATGTTGTGCCTATGCCAAAGAAGGACGGTAAAACCAGAGTGTGTATTGATTACCGTGATCTCAATAAGGCAAGTCCAAAGGACAAATTCCCACTGCTAAACAACCATATTTTGATTGATAATTGTGACAAACAGAAGATTGGATCTTTTATGGATTGCTATGCGGGCTATCATCAGATCTTAATGGATGAGGAGGATGCGGAGAAGACGGCATTCATCACGCCATGGGGAACATACTGCTATAGGGTCATGCCTTTTGGTTTGAAAAATGCTGGGGCAACGTACATGAGGGCAATGAAGACCATATTCCATGACATGATACACAAGGAGATCGAGGTTTATGTGGATGATGTGATCATAAAGTCTAGAAAGCAGTCTGACCATGTTAGAGATTTGAGAAAGTTCTTCCAAAGGCTTCGTAGGTACAATCTTAAGCTCAATCCTACAAAGTGCGCATTCTGTGTGCTGTCTAGAAAATTGTTGGGATTCATAGTCAGCCGAAGAAGTATTGAATTGGACCTGTCAAAGATTACAGCTATCCAAGAATTGCCACCCCCAAGGAGCAAGACTGAGGTGATGAGCCTATTAGGGAGGTTGAACTACATAAGCATGTTTATTGTTCAACTTATGACAACTTGTGAGCCTATCTTCAAATTGTTGAAGAAGGATGCTGCGGTCAAGTGGACGGATGAGTGTCAAGAAGCATTTGATAAGATAAAGGGGTATTTGTCGAACCCACCTATGTTGGTGCTACCTGAATCAGGGAGACCTTTGATTCTGTATTTGACAGTTTTGGACAACTCGTTTGGTTGTGTACTGGGTTAGCATGACATCATCGGCAGGAAGGCGCATGCCATCTATTATCATAGTAAGATGTTCACATCTTACGAGGTTAAGTACACTCACCTTGAGAGGACATGTTGCGCCCTAACGTGGGTAGCACAGAAGTTGAAGCACTATTTGTCATCTTACACTACTTACCTCATCTCTCGTTTGGATCGGTTAAAGTATATCTTTCAGAAGCCTATGCCTACAGGGAGGCTCGCAAAGTGGAAAATCTTGCTCACAGAATTTGACATAGTCTATGTGACTAGGACTGCGATGAAAGCCCAAGCATTGGCCGATTATTTGGCTGAGAACCCAGTGGATGAAGAATATGAGCCTTTGAAAACTTACTTCCCTGATGAAGAGGTAATGCATATTGATGAGTTGGAACCAGTTGGAGAGCTAGATTGGAAACTTTTCTTTGATGGAGCTGCTAACATGAAAGGCATCGGGATATGGGCTGTACTTATTTCTGAAATAGGGCATCACTACCCTGTTACGGCTCAACTTCGTTTCTACTGTACTAACAACATGGCTAAGTACGAGGCATACATTTTGGGTTTGATATTGGCTGCAGACATGGGTGTCTAGGAAGTCTTGGTCTTGGGAGACTCGGACCTTCTGGTACACCATATCCAAGGGGAATGGGAAACACGAGATTTAAAACTCATACCGTACTAGCAATGTTTGCATGATCTTTGTCAATGGTTTTGATCAGTAGAGTTCAGGCATATTCCAAGGATCCATAACGAGGTTGCTGATGCTTTGGCTACCTTGGCATCAATGTTACATCATCCAGATAAGGCTTATGTGGACCCTTTGCATATTCAGGTCTATGAATAACACGTTTATTGTAACATGGTGGAAGAAGAACTTGATGGTGAGTCGTGGTTCCACGACATCAGGGAATATATCAGAATGGGAGTATATCCAGCACAAGCCACATGTGATCAAAAGAGAACAATTTGTCGTTTGGCATGTGGGTTTTTCTTCAGTGGAGGATTTTTTTTACAAAAGAACCCCCAGACCTTGGATTGTTAAGATGCATAGATGCTAGACATGCCACAACTATCATGACCGAAGTACATTCTGGAGTATGTAGACCGCATATAAGTGGGTATGTTCTGGCAAAGAAGATTCTCTGAGCAGGTTATTATTGGCTGACCATGGAGCGAGATTGTATCAGTTTTGTGCGCAAGTGTCATCAATGTCAAGTGCACGGAGATTTGATTCATTCTCCGCCATTTGAGTTGCATACAATGTCTGCACCATGGACCTTTGTTGCTTGGGGCATGGATGTCATTAGACCAATTGAGCCAGCAGCATCCAATGGACACAGGTTCATTTTGGTGGGCATCGATTATTTCACCAAGTGGGTTGAAGCTAAAACTTTCAAGTCTGTGATCAAGAAAGCAGTGGTAGATTTTGTGCATTCAAATATCATTTGTCGGTTCCCAAAGGTGATCATCACAAATAATGGTGCTAATCTCAACAGTCATCTGATGAAAGATGTATGTCAACATTTTAAGATTATGCGTCACAATTCCAGCCCTTACCGCCCAAGGCAAATGGAGCAATCGAGACGGCCAACAAGAACATAAAGAAGATACTTCGGAAAATGGCGGAGGGTTCCAGACAGTGGCATGAAAAGCTACCCTTTGCATTGCTGGGCTATCGCACCACTGTTCGTACTTCAGTAGGGGCAACTCCTTATTTGCTGGTGTATGGCATTGAAGCAGTGATACCCGCAGAAATCGAAATCACATCCCTTCAGATTGTCGCAGAAGCCGAAATTGACGATGATGAATGGGTTAAAACCCGCCTGGAACAATTGAGTTTGATCGATGAGAAAAGGTTGGTAGCAGTGTGTCATGACCAATTGTATCAGCAGAGAAGGACAAGAGCATATAATAAGAAGGTGCGTCCGCGGAAGTTTGAAGAGGGTCAGCAAATGTTGAGACGTATCCTTCCACATCAGGCCGAGGCTAAAGGTAATTTCGCCCCAAATTGGCAGGGGTCGTTCATCATAACTAGAGTGTTGTCCAATGGTGCTTTGTATTTAACAGACATAGAAAGCAAGTGTGTAGAAATGGCCATCAATTCTGATGCGGTCAAGAGATATTATGTATAATTTTCTTTGGTTAAATTGTATTTGTTTGTACTTGGCATATTTTGAAGATTGGAATGACGAAGACATTTTGTTCTGCTATCCAAACACTTTATCCTTTGTTACCCTCTTTGAGCCTTATTTATTTCCCTTCATACTCCTATTTTGGAATCAGTAGCAAAGATCAGAAACGCAAGCGTGAAAGATAAGTACAGGAAAAAGAGAAAAGAAAAAGAATGAAAAGAGAGAGTAGAAAAAAGAAGAAGAAAAGGAAAAAGAAAAAAAAGAAAAAGAAATCGAAACCACAAAACAACAAAACAACAAAAAGAGAAAAAGGAAGAAAGAAAAGAAAAGAAGAGAAAGAGGAAAAAAAAGAAAATAAAGATCACTACAACAAAGTAATTTCTATGACATGAATTACGTTCGACCTGATTCCTTTTAAGTATACGTAGGCAGCCTCTCGGTTCGGTCCCATTAAAGTAAAAATTCAAAAGTCCCCAAGCAAAGAAACTGGGGCAAAAGTTGTGGTTGTTGTAAGAAATCTGATTCCGAAAGTTGTAATCTTGGACCCATTTGAATTGTTTTGAGACTTTTGATACACTTCTTTCTAACTCCATCCAAACCCACATTACGGTCCAAGGAAAAACCTTCCGATCAGTCTTCGAGAGATGCCAAGTCGAGCAAGTGGAGGCAATTCAAACCAGGGGCAATACTCCAGTTAAAACAAAGAAAATGAAAATGAGAGATTCTTATTGGTGAAAACCCTCGGGGGCACCATAAGGCAACGAAAGCTGAGAGAAATTTAAAATGAGAGAGTTTTATTGGTGAAAACCTTCACGGGCACCTTAAGGTGAAAGTGAGTTGAGAGAGGAACAAATGAGAAAGGTTTGTTGGTGAAAATCCTTCGGGGCATCGCAGGCCGAACAAGGACAAGGTTTTGGTGAAGAAATTGGGTTTTGAAAATCTTGGGGCGTAAAGTACGACAACTAAAAGTTGATTGGTTGGATAGAATGGGCTGATTAATCCAAAATGCATGTCATGATCATTGGTGCTGGCTGCTCCACTCAGATAAGTTTTTTTTCTTTTTCCCTTTGAGACAGTCTTTCAGTTTTGGATTTTTCTTATCCCTAACTCTCAAATTCATTGCATTTCATCTCTTCTGGGTTTATTTTTCTAAGATGTTTCCAATGACAGTTCTGTTTAAGCGAATAAGAAAGGATTTCAAAGCTCTCTACCAACTTCCAAAAATCGCACAAAAGCACAATGCGGCCAAAGCATTGTTAGAGATAGTATGATGCGAAATGGGATATAAAGGGTCAGCAAAAGTTCCATCGGTGAAATGGTTTAGTAATTTCGTGGGAGATGCAAAGTTGCAGATAGATAGGTCAGAGATGCAACACAACAGTTGGGTATGGAACACTCGGGTTATCCAAGGTCATGTGGGTGAAAGTCAATCAAGTCAAACGATTTTTGGCCAGTCCGAGGAAGCCAGTCAAAGTAGAGCACGATAGCAGAGAGGCCACCTTCAGCAAGAATGCCACAAACTAACCACCATATTTTAAACTGACAAGATTTTTTGTTGATGGAAACAGGGGTAGAAAATTTTGTTTGTTTTGGAAAAACCCTCTGTAAGGAAAAACAAGCACCATACAGGTTTGATCATAAGTTCTCAGGACCCTTCTGTAAAATGGGACCTAGTTTAAATTTCAAAAGAATCACGAGTAGCAAAATGTAGCATAAATGTACCCCAAAGGAATATAAATTGGCTTTAAAGGTTTTATGCTTGAGATAGGATTCAATTAAAAGCTTTCAGGACCCTCCTGAATGATGGTACTTAGCTTTAAGATTTCCATTAGATAACAAGATTTAACGTAAATTCTGCTGTAGGGTAGTATAATTCAGCCTTAAAAGTTGTCACTCTTAAGATAAGACTTGATTTTCGATTTTCATGACCCTCCTGGATAATGAGATGTAGTTTTAAGACACTCTTAGATAATAAGGTTTAGTGGGAGTAATACCTTTAGAAGATATAATTTAGACGTGAAGCTGTCATTTAACTAGGAGTTCTCAGGACCCTCCTGGATAATGAATTTATCTTTCAAATTCATAGAGATAGTTGGTGACATGATTCGATTAACACTCATAGATGCACCCAACACCAAACTGGGGCAGGAAAATTTCTTTTGTTTTGTTTATTTTGTTGTAATCAGGTTCAAAGACAACAGTTTCAGATGAACAGTTCAAGTTTCAGCGATCAGGCGCCCACCCGGAGAGCAAGGGAATACAGTTCAAGTTTCGGCAATTAGGTGCCCACCTGGAGATCAAGGGAATACAGTTAAAGTTTCGGCAATCAGGCACCCACATGGAGAGCAAGGGAATACAGTTGAAGTTTTGGCAATCAAGCTCCCGCCTGGAGAGCGAGGGAATACAATTAAAGTTTCGGCAATCGGGAGCCCACTTGGAGAACAAGGGAATACAATTGAAGTTTTGGCAATCAGGCGCCCACTTGGAGAGCAAGGGAATATAATTGCAGTTTCGGCAATCAGGCGCCTACCTGGAGAGCAAGGGAATACAGTTGAAGTTTTGGCAATCATGCGCCCACCTGGAGAGCAAGGGAATACAATTGAAGTTTCGGCAATCAGGTGCGCACCTGGAGAGCGAGGGAATACAATTGAAGTTCCGGTAATCAGGCGCCCACCTGGAGAGTAAGGGAATACAATTGAAGTTTTGGCAATCAGGCGCCCACCTGGAGAGCAAGGGAATACAATTAAAGTTTTGGCAATCAGGCGCCCACCTGGAGAGCAAGGGAATACAGTTCAAGTTTCGGCAATCAGGCACCCACCTGGAGAGCAAGGGAATACAGTTAAAGTTTTGGCAATCAGGCGCCCACCTAGAGAGAAAGGGAATACGGTTCAAGTTCAGCAATCAGACGCCCACCTGGAGAGCAAGGGAATATGGTTCAAGTTCAGCAATCAGGCGCCCGCCTGGAGAAAAGGGAAAGCATCTCAGATTACAATTCAAGTCGGCAAAAAAGGAACTTCACCTGGAAATTACAAGTCAACAAGGCAACAAGAATCGCAAGATCAAGATTGAAGATATAGATAGGATTTTTATAATTCATAGATCCTAGTCTAGTCTAGCATCTTTTATTTTGTCATGGTGTAATAAGGAGTTTAGTAAGCAGCAACAACAGTAGCAACAACAGTGAAATCACAGCTTCATGGTAGTCCCAGCTACCGAAACTTCCCGAACTACACTGACCTGATTCCTTTATAGCCAAGGATATGTAGGCAACCTTGTAAGCAGGGTGAAATCAAATCTTTAAAAATGCTTCCTACGGAGTATTCCAATGGGCAAAAATCGCTCGTATCCGCTTACTTTATCTTTGCACGAAAACTCTTCGTGTTTCCGAGCAAAGAGGGGCAGTTGTGAGCACGTGATTTTTGCCCTATATGAATTACTCCCACAAATTCAAAACAAAATAATTTCCTTCATTATTTGCAAATTTCGTAGATTTTTGTAGCATTTTTGTTAATTGTTTGCATTTGTCTGCGCATGTTAATTTTGTTTAAATTGTGAAAAATACAAAAATATGTTGCATTTGAATTTAAGGTTTAACTTTGTATTTTTAATTTAGTTGCTTTACAAAAAATGGAAAAAAATAGTTTATTATTGCTTTTTAATTTTAGTCATGAATTTTGGTAATTTTTCCTTTAATTTGGTATTTAATTATTTGTGGTAATAGTTATTTAGAGTTAGTTAATTTAATTTGATAGGATAATTTGATTAAGAATTAAATTAGGTTTATTTTTAATTTTAATTTGAAAGAAAAAAAATGAAAAGAAAAAGGAAAACAAAAGAGGGAAATCAATTTGGGCTAATTCCAATTCAATTCCTCCAGGCCCGACAGATTTAGACACCAGTATCTGTCCAGTCCAGCCCAGATCTGCCCCTAACCCGATCCAATCTCGCCCAGGAGTAAAACGACCTAGTTTTGGTGATCCCTGCTCTGAGCCGTTCGATCTTGATCAAATCAACGGTGGGGAAATGATTTACTTGTGATATAAAAGTGTCCGAAAGTCTTACCCCCCATCTCACTCGTCTCTCTCAATCACCTCTCAGAGACGAACCCTAGAGAGCCGCCCTCAAAAACTTTGCCATCTTCGGCGGCGGCGCCACCCCAAACTAACACTGCAGAACCCCCTCACTCCCCTCTTTCCTAATCCTCACTCCGTTCCCCTTGAATATGCCTAGAGCTTCTCCAATCTCAAATCTAGGGTTCGAGACCTAGAAGTCAAAGCCGAATTTATTCATGCAAGGTGAATGCTCCAGTTTCTCATGAATTTTAGGGTTGATTTTATCACGAATAGCGTCATTTGCTTTTTCTTGACAAAGAACAAGCGATTGACATTATTTGGAGATTTAAATCGGAGGGTCAATACTGAGGTCGAGCCTGAGTCGGGGAGTTTCTTTACTTCCTTTTGTTTATTCTTCTATTTTTCTTAGCTTCCTTTCCTCTTCCCTTCTTCTCTTTCTCTCCGGTTACATAAACTAAAACTTGGACAAGTTTTTAGCTAAGATTGATTATTGTCTGTTTCGTTCCTTTTCAGTCTTTCTTTTCCAAGTTTTGTTCTATGATTTTTCTTGCTTGGTCTGTTTAATTCGTTTGTTAACAACATAATTAATTTCTGAGTTCACTTTGTTTATTTGGCTGTTTAGTTTAACTAGGTTTATATGATAATTTAGTCCTTTAGTTTAGGTTTTAAGTTTGGTGGAATTATTTAGTAGCTTTCCTACTGCTGGCCATAATTTGCTCATCTTGGTTTGATTAATTTTTCGCCGTTTGGGCTTCGAATTCATTTCAGAATTCATTCCAAGGAATTCGAATCAATTTTTTTGAGCCCAGGCCTGGTTTAACCATTGAGTCATTTGACCCATGACCCATTTGAGGTCCTGGGGGCAATAAACAGGGGTGCGAGGGGTAAATTAGGAATTGTAGGTAAGTGAATCATTTGTAACAGCCTAAGAAAGCTTCTATGAAGCTGGGTTAGGGGTAAATTTGGAAGTTCAATTTCTAAATTAAGGGTATGGGAGCTAAAACAAAAATATCAAAAGGTGCAAAGTGCAAAACATAGTTCATTTCTGCAGCCCTAATGACTTGCCTATAAAGGCACCCTTACTTGACATTCAAGGGGGACTTTTGAAGATAAAAATTCCTAAAAAGCTGAAACGGCTGAATTCTTTTAAAAGTTCTGAAATTCCTACATTCCATTGTGGAGGAACTATCAAAATCTTGCCTGTTTGGATTTCTGATTTCTCTTTATTAGCTAAAGTACATAAAATTTTCCCTAGCTACACTTCTGGTTGATAAATGGCTTGAGCTTTTGGTTTGAAGCTGGTTTTGCATTTGTTATTCCCCTACTATTTCATCGTTTGTTCTTGAGTTGATTTTACTGTTTCATTGACTGAATCTAGGCTCTTTTTCTGCTGCTGCTCCGCTGATTCTGCACGACACTTGTTTCCCTTTTTTGCCAGGTACACGTTCTTGAATCTTGTAAAATGTGGTGCACAAGTTGAGGAATGAAATGGAAATAGAAATTTTGAAGCATAGCATTAAGTTTCTTGTCTCTGAAATGTTGGTCCTGTTTTTCTTGGAAATCATCAGATTTTATAGATTAGTTTTGATTTTCCCTTCGTCATGTTTACTCTTTGCTGTTTAGCCTTAAGTCTGCTTTGTAATATTGGGTGAACCATGTACTTTAGCCATTTAATGAATTTGAATTCGTGTTAAGGGGTCTTTAAGGCTATAGTTGCAGAAGTTTCATGTCAATTTTTTATGTATTTTAGACCCTGTTTAGTTTTGGTTGAGATCTGTGTCGCTTTCTAGTGTGGAATTATATTTAAGCTTTTTGGAAATGAGAAGTTGTTGGTCCACTTGTATAGAATAGGTTCTATTAGTATGAGATTTATTTTAGGTTTAAATTCTCATATCTTTATTTCGAGTTAATTTGAGGCTTTGAAAGTTGAAGTTGCCTACTGCATAGTTATTAAAATTGGATCTTCAATTGTTTTCCAAATGCATGTCATATAAATTGGAAGCTTAGCTAGTAATTAAAACTCAGAATTGAATGCCAGTGTAATTTCATATTTTCATATGTTTTTTTGTTTGATTGGTATTTAATTGATTTTGCATAAGTTTGGTTCTGAAAATTGGGCTTAAAGCTGGCCCAGTTATGGCATTCAAAAAAAATTAGAACCAGTTTGCATACAATCTGCTCTTGGACGTCCTTTTCACCAAAAGTTGGGCTCATCTTGGGCCCAAGCTTGAAGGCCTTTGCAATCAGACTGCTTACCTCTTGGCTACTTGAGCCCATGACATTTCATCAAATTCAGCTCTTCAGTTAATTGTCATGTACGTTTGAGTGGTTAGCTCGAACTTGGGAGGTTTGTACCCCTCTGGCAGTTCTACATCTGGCTGTATGCATAGGTCTTCATAGTTCAAACCTTCTATTCCTTTGTCACCTTCAACACCCTGAACTCAGCTTTTTAACATCTTGAGCTCTTCGGCCATGTTTTTAATGAGCAGGTTCTTCTCGGAGGATTCTGGTGTATATGAGATTGGTTGGGTAAAGTGAGGTACAATTTCCACATATATAGGGTTGCTTTGATGGGTGCCAGGGACTTGGGTGTAACGATGGTCATTGGTGGAGTTTTGGGGATCGGGAATGGGTTGTGGTGTGTTTTGGGGAGTGTGGTAAGTGGTGGTTGGTGGGTACTGAATTGGTTGATGGTGATGTTGTGGCGGAGTTGGTACTGGCAGTGGATTGAGTTTTTGGGGTGGAGTTGCGTATTGATTCGGCGTAGGAGGATTTTGTGGATATAGGTTTTGTGTGTTTTGGGGAGGTGCTGGGTTCTTTGTATTTTGTTGGTGGATGTCGGGGACATTTAGGGTGAGTGACAAGTTTTCCAAGTTGCGAACATGCTCAAGTTATCCTTGCAGTTACAGTATCTTTTGTTCCAGTCTCAAGACTAGATCATTTGAGACTGGAGTACTATGATCATCTAAGGTTTCTACGTTCTCAATATTCTCCTTTCAGATACCACTTAAGTCATCCATTTTTTGCTTTTCCTCTGCTTTTTGTGTTGCTTGGATGAGGAGGGCTTTGGATCAGGTATGATACGCTGATGAGGCCAGTATAAGTGAACCAACCTAAGGGGATGTGAATAACAATAAAAAATAGGCAAAAACAAAAAGGTAACAAGTCAGTGAAGATCCTGAAATGTTTGCAGTATTTAAACACATATTGCAGAAATGTAAATTCATGTCCTACTTCGGGAACCTCGGTGTGCTCGAGGTAGGCCTAGCGACAAATAAATTTGGAGAACTTTAAATGCCAATAAATGCTTCATTTCATAATATAAAAATAGACAAATCCCAAAATGACACTAAGACAATAAAAATAAGTCACTATTAGCACTTGGCCTTATTACATTTGAAAAGCGAGTAAACCTAATCTATTTAGTCTCGGAAAGGCCTTCCTCAGGTTGAATGCTCTCGTTGATCAAATCATCCAGTTCGCGTAGGTTTACCAGTAAAAGTGCCTTTGCCAAATGTTCTCCTTCATTTCCCCCAGCGTTCTAGCAGTCGGTGACTCTCTTCCTCACTTTTCCTTCCAATTCCAATAGGCCGTATTCCAGATATTCTAGCTTCTCACTGGATTTGGCGGCCCTCTCTTTCCATTCATTGATTTGGTCATTTGATGGAAGATTCTTCCACCAGTCCAGCAAGAGTGAGGGTGTGCTAACCATACCGAAGCTAGGGACCTCTTTCCTAATTTTATACAAAACAAAAGGGTTTGACCTTACCCCCACCAGACTTGACTATTTACACATTTATGATTAACATATCGGCATTTAGTTCTCCAAATTGATAAACAAACGTGGTTGCGTCTATTAGGATTATGGAAAACCCGATGGACTTTGGATAATGCTGATCTTAAAGGATCATTATGTGGACAACATATTGATCCGACTAGTTTTGACCATGATGCATGCACAATTTTGACCATAGTAAGGCTACTATGGGGTTTTAGATTGGTACTCTCAAGCGGACAACTCGAGGGGGAAGGCACGAAACCGTCGACTACACCGCTGATCGACTAGTTTTACCGCAAATAAGCCTTTTCGAATTTAAGGGTAATAAATAGGAAGAGCACAACCACTCATTTAAGCGTTGCTATAGGATTTGATACGCACGAGTGGAATATGATGCGGGGCATGATTTATGCAGCAATTAATAACATGTAGTTAAGTATTTGCACGTAAGCAAACAGTAAATGTGGTGTTTAAATAATTGAAAGGCAGTTATAGAAAAAGAAAATAAAAAGACAAGTCAGTTTCAAGGATAAAGAACCATAAATGCTTAAAAGAAAGTGGACAGTTAAATTCAAGTGAGGGAGAAGGGTACAGGATAAAGCATGCTTGGACTAATATGTCAAAAAACAAGTTCTTTATGGTAAGAGCCTAAAGGTATCCCCAGCAGAGTAGCCATGCTATCGCACCCTATTTTTTCCTCCGCGGAGAAAGTTCGGGGGTTTTGACATTCATGGGGGTGATGTCATTCCCTTTTTGAGAATTGGGTATTTAAAGAGTCACCACCTAACGGATTATGGTGCGTTACGGCACCTAGCGCGATTACTCTTAGACTAGTTTGCATTACCAGATATTAGGATAAGGGCTCGAAATAACCTTGAGGGGAAGGTGTTAGGCACGCCTCTCGGTCCATAATGGTGGGTCCCGGCTGAACTTATATTCATGAATTAGTGCATTAACAAATAAATAGTTGAATCAAATAATTTGCAAGTAGAGCACGTTGGACGTTGTATAACTCAAATAATAATACAAAGGTTTTGAACAAGTTGTATATAAAATAAAGTTTTAAATAGAAGGGATTTGGGAAAGGAGGGGTCCTAGGTTGGTTAGCCTACCAGATCACCCCACACAATGTCCGGTAAACACTCCTCAATGAGAGGCTACAGGTGACATTAGCGCATAATCATAATATCCCATATCTACCCTTCCCACCCCCTTGTCATAGCCTAAAGAATGCTATAAACTTGACGATGCCTATGCGTGCACTACCCATCCTTTCCTTATGGCCCTGGAGGTATTTTAGAACCTCTAAATCTGGGTAGTTCTAGATGATCCCTAAGGTGCATAAAAGGAGAAAATTCTAAGGCGACAGGCAAGAAGAAATAGGAACTTAGCACATAAGGGAGAAAAGAAGCAATTAGAGGCTCAAGTTCACCTCCACAAATAATGCATATAAACAACACGATTCAAACACGAATACGGGCAATATTGTTAAACAGTATCCTAAGATATAATGTCTAGGCGAATATGAGAACACATGAGATATGCAGTTTTTGTTTTATTAACTCAGAAGTGATGGCCCTATCCGTTTGCCTACTAATTTTAATCTTGTTAAAATAAGAACAACTTTAAGTAGTGGAAACAGTTTCAGAGTTGCAGAATTTAAACTTACCCAATAGACTTGCCTAAACGCTGGATAATGGCATCCTAAGAGCATGATACTACATTTGATATAGTAAAACAGTGGGCAGATTTTAAAACAAACTCTTGAATTCCTATAGGCATACTGTCTAGTGATAGATTAGGGCAGTTTTTGAAAGAATTCATTTTAGGAAAACAAACCGTTAACTAGACCAACTTCGAAGCAAACTACTCAAGAACTGGATTGACTTATTTAAACTAAGCTGATTTTAGATCTAGGCAGAGTTCCTGATGTTGTTTCCTATAGGCATGATATCTAATTATTTAAGAGCTATTGTTAGAAACTTGTAGGCATGATAATAAATGAAAAACACATGTAAACACTCGTTATAATAGATGTTGAACTGAACCATATCCTACAGGCATGGTAATTACTCATGAAGTTGATTTTAAGATCTATAAATATGATTTCTATTATTGGAACCACTTGAAACCTCTAGGCATGATTTCTAACACGGTAAGGTAAATATAGCAAATATAACATCCTATAGGCATGGTTTCTACCCATATTACTCCACAAATATGTAACTACCCACCCTTTTTCACTAGTTACCCCAATATTCGCTTACAAATTATTACAAATCAAATGAATTCATAAATGGATAAAAAGAAAAGAAGAAGCTACACTACAGGGAGCCTGAAGCAGGCCAAAGTGGTTTCCCAAGACCTCCAACAGCCTTAAATTCCAATTTCATAGACAATATCATTGTCTAGGTTCGTTAGAGTTCCCTAAGGATCTTAAGGATCCCAGGTAGTGCTCACACCCAGACTTTATAACCAAATGAGTAAGTGCAGTGTAGAAGGGCCAACCTCAGTGTGCCAGAGTTCAGAGGGTTCTCAAGAGGATCCCAAGGCAGTACACACACGGGAGGGGGCAGAACCTAGTGACTTAGGAGTAGAGCGAGAGTTCTTGACACAGTTTGAAAGGTTTTAGTGGGAAAACATTGTAAAAAAGAGATTTGCTTGAAATAGTTCTATAAGAAAACACATAGGGAGTTACTAAATAAGACTGTTTTAAAAGGAAAGGTGACTAACAATCAGTCAAACCAAATACAGAAGCAGAAAGAGGTTCATCAGCACTTTACTACATGGAGTCAAACAGGTGCACACATCCACTTATGGGTAATGGGGATTTGGGGTAAGCATAGGGCACATAGTAAGCACAGATGCACATAGGTGCAGAATCAGAGGAGCCTTAAAAAGGGTCAAGGCTTTTAAAGTAGAGCATGAACTGTAAAGTTAATACAGAATCAATAGGCTTAGGATAGCCAATTACTTCATACAAGAAGGTGCATGCCAGAGATCAGAGAAACATAGTCACATTGGGTCCTACTAGAAGGGGATCCTAAGGGGTATATAGAATGCAACAAAGAAGACAGTGAAGCATACATGTTAATTGCAGGTTGAACAACAAAACCATAGATAGAAGCATATAAGAAACATGACAAATTGAAGTAATAAGAGATGCATATTGTTTTGGGACTTGAATAATATTGGAACATACCAGTAAGAGGATAGTAAGCACAAAGTGAAAGAGAAACCAGTAGTCAGCCTTGGCTTGTGGCCGGTTGACTTTAGACAGCAGAAGTAACACAAAAGAGAGAACAGAAAACTTTTAGTGTGAAAGAGAGAGTTTTTGAACCAATGTGTTCGTATTTGTGTCAATGAGAAAGTAGGTATATGTAGTAGTTCGAAACTAGGTAAAATAAGGCAAGAATAACAATAGTATAGTAATTATGAAACTCAGAACCAATTAGAGCAAAATCAGTACAAGTATTCCCATAAGTTAAGGGAGTTAGTTCAAACGGTAAGAACAAGTAGCAAATAAGGAAAGAAATCAATGTGTAACGAATAAGGAAAGATTTCAAATTCAGTAAGTATAGGGTAAACAATTAGGGCTAAGTTCAGAAAACTCTGATTAAGGAGATAATCGGCAGGAATAAAATACTAATACATATAAGGTAAGCAAATCAATCAATTTGAATAGAAAGAGAAGGAATCGAAGGTTTAGAGGAAGGTGTTCCATTTAAACCATGAAATAGGGAATCTAGAATCAATCAAAGAGAAAGTCATGATTCAGTGTTCTGCATATAAATAGAGTAAGATAAGAACAACTAGATATACAAAGCACGAAGGTTAAACAACACTGATAGAAAGAAGCAAGTCTTGAACAGTCAAGATAGACACAAGCACATAGAAGTGATATAAGTTAGGCTAAAAACTCAGTAGGAACATATTTGAGGCAAGATAGTCATAGAAACTCAAACAAGAAACGATCAGTCATGCTAATACACAGAACCAAACGAAGAAAACTAGAAAATTAGGGCTTTCAACATAGACGAGTTGAAGAGATAGTAAAATCATAGAATCAGTCAAAAATATGCAAGAAATAGAAGTTTAAACACAAAGAATCAGTTAAACAAAATTTTAAAAAGAAGTTCCGAAACCCTAATTTTAGAAGAAGGTGAAAAACACGTGAAATCAACGATTCTTGCAAAAGAGTTCCAAGGACAGTGTAAAAACATTAAAGAAACAAACTCAAATCGTCTTAGATCTGTACAGATCTAAGAGATATAGGAAGAAATTACGGTTTTAGAAGAAACCCATAGAGAGATGAAATAACATGTCTAGAATCCCAAGGATCGTAACAGATACATCATAATTTTGCTCAAAATCACACCGGAGTAGCAAAGAACAGACAAGTGACGAACCCTAGATTCAAGTCGGCATGACCCTGAGCCCTTGAAGACCTTAGAGAAGGCAGGCATGGCATGAGAGAGGCCATTGGAGGCTTAGGAGACAATGAGAGGTCACCAAAGATGACCAGAGAGGAGAGGTCGGCGGTTGAAGGGCTAGGGTTTGGTTGAGAGTTACTGAGAGAAGAGAGGATCTTAGGGCGGCGGATTTGGAAAAATGGTTAGGGTTGGAGGGTCGTTTGGAATAAAAAAGGCAAGAACGAACGAGGGTCGTTGATCTTTTCGATCAACAACCAAGATTTGATAGGTTTTGGGTTGTGTAGGGGTAATTAGGTCCTGGGTCGGGTTATTTAATCCAAAATTGGGCTGGGGTTTGGTTAAAATTGAGGCTAAAATTTAAATGCAATATGGCTAGATTTTAAATAGCCAATTTATCCCCATATAATTTATAATAAATAACAGATAATTCATAGAAAATAATTTTATGTACTAAAATGATTTAAAATAGATATTAAACATTTTAAAAATATAGAAGGTTGATTTTATGCATATAAATGTAATTATACATTAATAGGGCTAATATTGCAATTATATGCAAATTAGTTTTAAAAATATAAATGCAATTATAAAAAATACACACAAATATTTAAACAACATTTTGGAATAAGTATAGGATTTATATGATTAAATTATCACAACAATAATTTGAAGGATAATTATTGGAGATTTTATAAGTGTAAAAAGAGGAAATAAATCAATTTAAAATCTTTAAAATTATAGAAAAATTATAAAAGCCTTGTGCATGCTTATATATGCATATGTATGATATTTTGAAAGTATTTATGTATATTAAAAATATATATGAAAAAATTGGGTATCAACAACGTGCTAGAGCCCGTTGTAAAGATAGGTGTAAGTAATATTTTGTCTTAATGAAGAATTTGTTTTGTTGATTCAGTGACGATATTTGTAATATCTAATGGTATCTCGGGTGCTTGTCGAACTATTAAGCCGATTTTGTTTTGGTTGAGGTGGGCCCCTTCATCTTTTGGCGGTGGCTTTAGCCTCTGGATGCTACTTTCGACTGTCGCCGAAGTGAAATCCTATTTTAGTTCTAATGAGGTCGAACTCATATTTTGGTCGATGGCCTTGGCCATTGGCATTTTACCTTTGAACTATCGTCGAAGTAGGATCCCGTCGTAGTTCGAGTGAAGTCGAACTCATATTTTTGTCGATGGCCTTGACCATTGGGATGTTACCTTCGAACTATCGTCGAAGTAGGATCACGTTAAAGTTCGAGTGAAGTGGAACTCATATTTTTGTCGATGGCCTTGGCCATTGGGATGTTACCTTCAAACTATCATTGAAGTAGGATCACGTTAAAGTTCGAGTGAAGTCGAACTCAGATTTTTGGCTATGGCCTTGGCCATTGGGATGTTATCTTCTAACTATCGTCGAAGTAGGATCCCGTCGAAGTTTGAGTGAATTCAAACTCATAATTTTGTCGATGGCTTGGCCATTGGGATGTTATCTTCGAGCTGGTATCGTAGTAGGATCTCGTCGTAGTTCGAGTGAAGTCAAACTCATATTTTTGTCGATGGCCTTGGACATTGGGATGTTACCTTCGAACTGTCATCGAAGTAGGATCCTGTCGAAGTTCGAGTGAAGTCGAACTCATATTTTTGTCGATGGTCTTGGCCATTGGGATGTTATCTTTGAACAGTCATTGAAGTAGGATCCTGTCATAGTTTGAGTGAAGTCGAACTCATATTAGTTTCAATGGCCTTGGCCATTGGGATGTTACCTTCAAACTGTCGTCGAAGTAGGATCCCGTCGAAATTAGAGTGAAGTCGAACTCATAATTTTGTTGATGACTTGGCCATTGTGATGTTATCTTTGAACTGTCGTCGAAGTAGGATCTCGTCGTAGTTCAAGTGAAGTCGAACTCATATTTTTGTCAATGGCCTTGGCTATTGGGATGTTACCTTCGAAATGTCGTCGAAGTAGGATCCTGTCAAAGTTCGAGTGAAGTCGAACTCATATTTTTGTTGATGGCCTTGGCCATTGGGATGTTATCTTTGAACTGTCATCGAAGTAGGATACTATCATAGTTCGAGTGAAGTCGAACACATATTTTTGTCGATGGCCTTGGCCATTGGGATGTTATCTTCAAACTGTCGATGAAGTACGATCCCGTCATAGTTCGAGTGAAGTCGAACTCATATTTTTGTCGATAGCCTTGGACATTGGGATGCTATCTTTGAACTATCGTCGAAGTAGGATCTCGTCATAGTTCGAGTGAAGTCGAACTCATATTTTTGTTGATGGCCTTAGCAATTGGGATGTTACCTTCGAACTTTCATCGAAGTAGGATCCCATCGAAGTTCGAGTGAAGTTGAACTCATATTTTTGTCGATGGCCTTGGCCATTGGGATGTTACCTTGGAACTGTCGTCGAAGTAGGATCCCGTCGAAGTTCGAGTGAAGTCGAACTCATATTTTTGTTGATGGCCTTGACCATTGGGATGTTACCTTTGAACTTTCATCGAAGTAGGCTCCCGTCAAAGTTTGAGTGAAGTCGAACTCATATTTTTGTCGATGGCCTTTGCCATTGGGATGTTATCTTCAAACTGTCGTCGAAGTAGGATCCGATCATAGTTTGAGTGAAGTCGAACTCATATTTTTGTCGATGGCTTTGGCCATTGGGATGTTATTTTCGAACTGTCATCAAAGTAGGATCCCATCGTAGTTCGAGTGAAGTCGAACTCATATTTTTGTCAATGGCTTTGGCTATTGTGATTTTCGCTCATACATTGGAGGTTTGATCATTTTCCTATAGGAAATACATGTCGACTTTATGCGTACATTGGAGATTTGATTATATTCTTGTAGGAAACACATGTCGACTTTGTACATACAATGGAGATTTGATTATCTATATCCAGTCCCTTCATTACTCGGCCTAGAGATCACGTCGATGGGTGGGGTAATGAACAATACTCCGGGCCTCAAGACGTCCCCTTACCGCCTTATTAAAAACCTCACCGAGAAAACCCGATTGGTACAAAACCCGAATGAGGGAAAAAGAGTACGACTTGGGTGGCACCTCATTTCAGAAGTGGAGTATTTGAGATGGGCGACATTCCAATTATTTTGGAGTAGTTTTCCTTCCATTGTCTCTAACTGGAATGCTCCTTTTTTTGCTTCCGCTGTGATTTTGTATTGTTTGTCCCAATTTGTTCCCAATTTTCCCTCGTTGGGGTCTTTCGCTGCTTGTGTTTGTTGATACCCAATTTTTCCTATATTTCTTAATATGGAAAATACCTTCAAAATAGCATGTATATGCATATATAAGTATGTTGAAGTGTTTTATTATTTTTTTCTTAATTTTTAAAGGTTCTAAAACCACTTTATTTCTCTATTTTTATCGATAAAAACCCAATAATAATTTTTAGAATTATTATTTTTGGTAATTCATTTATTGGACTCTCATATTTATGCCAATATATAGCTAAAATAATTTTTGCATAGTTTTACAAATTTATTTAGTATTTTTAAAGCTGAATTGCATATAATTGCAACATTGGCCTCTTTTAGGATTTAATTTTGTTTATATTTATAAAAATTAAGTCCTATATTTTTAAATTATTAATTGTATGTTATGAATCATTTTAGTGCTTTTAGTTTATTTTCAGAAATTAATTTGCTATTTTTTATAAAATAAATAGGGAAAAATGGCTATTTAAAATTTAGCCAGATTTCATTTCAATTACAGCCTAAAATTGACCCCAATTTTTCGGCCCAATTCCCCACTCAAAACCTACCCCCTAACCCAATTTGCACGACCCAACCCAGTTTCCTACCTAACCCTTTTAATCCCAGCCGTTGATCATTTAGATCAACGGCTCCTGTTCCCCCTTACCTTTTCGCTTATGAGGTTTCATGGCCAGTCCTCGAGGGAATCTGGTCCAGTACCAGCTCGACCTTCGTTCATGGCTCTTCTCCGGCCATCCACGACCTTTCTCCGGCCACTCATGGCCTTTCAAGGCAAATCCTTGACTTTCCTGGTTAGATCAGAAACTTTCAAGCCCTTTCTTACCTTTAGTGGGTTTTTCGAAACCCTAATCTTTAAGATCTTGCAACTTCCTTTCAGATATG
Source organism: Nicotiana tabacum (assembly GCF_000715075.1). NCBI lineage: Eukaryota > Viridiplantae > Streptophyta > Magnoliopsida > Solanales > Solanaceae > Nicotiana > Nicotiana tabacum. Next base: position 210,100,391 of record NC_134080.1, read on the forward strand.
CTTTAGACCTGTACTTACTATGATTTTCTTAAGTGTTTCTCGAAGGTTCTTTAACTTTGCTTTCAAAACGATTTTTTTTTTCCGATTAGGGTTTTCCTTTAAGTTATTTCAAAAATCTCTTCTCTGACTTTGACGTGTTTGTTATTTTTCTATGTTTTGCTCATGTTGTTCTTCTATCTAAGTTAGCATGTTGAAAACCCTAATTTCTTTTGGGTCTCATTCGAATCCTGAAGCTGTTTGTTTAATGGTGTACTTGTTTAATTAAGTTCCTCATTCTTGTTTGACTTATTTGTTTTACCATCCTTTTATCTCGATTGTTGTTGAAAAGCCCTAGGTCTTTGGGTCTGAAATTGTTTGTTTAAGTACTAGACTCGATTGAAAGCTTTTGTTTTAGACTATCTTTTCTTTATGTGACTTATCTGTCAACTCGACTATGGCTGAAACCCCAACTTTTCAAAAGATTTCCTCACTTGTTACTGTGAGACCTTTACTTGTTTTGACTCTCTTCTTCACTTTGGCTATACGTGTGAGCCCTGACTATCTAGCTTTGTTCCCTACTGCATCCTACGTTTATTTCTGCTACTATTGTATGTTGTTTCTTTTGCCAACGTGTTTGGCCTCGCATGTCTGATGTTCTGTTTACCCTGTTTATATACTGAAGTGCAGAAGCATGTTTCTTCCTTGATTGATCTTAATCTTGTAACTTATTTCAAAAACTTTTCCTTTATGAATTTTAATTTCAGTTGCCTGTTTAAAGTTAATTGATTCCTTTCCTTTACTATGATATTTTGCCTTACTGAATCTTTTTCCAAAATAAGCATATTTCTGTACTTAGACTCGATTGCTTACTTAATGTTTTTACTACTCCTTTAATGGCAATAATCAGTGTGTCTTTAAACTGATTTCTTTCCTTATTTGAATTTATTACTACAAGTTAAACAGTGATTCCGTAATTAAAGGGAATCACTTGTGTAATTAATTCTGACTGGAGATTGTTTCTATATTTGTGTTAAGACTTTAGTTATTAGCTTATTTCTCACCTGTTTTCAAAAACTATAAATACCCACCCTTTTTTCTTTCAAAAAACACGAACCATTTTGAGTTCAGAACACACACTTCACTAAAAACTCTCTCTCTCTCTCTCTTTTCTCTTTTACTATTTGTGCTGCTGCCTTGTCTAGCCGGTTGAAAGCCAAGGCTAGACTGTGGAAATTTGCTTATTTTTCTTTCTGCATTTGCTTCTTACTGGTATGTTCTAATTAATCTTTGAGCATCAAAAACAACATGTTTTCCTTAGCTGTTTCCTTCACTCTTGCATGTTCCTACTTATACTTATGCAATCAGTTCATTAACAAGCATGTTGTAATCTGCTCACTCCCCTTCTAAATTAATGTTTTTGCTTTATGTATAAATTCTGTCAGTCACTTATTATGACTTATGAATCTCAAACCCCCATATCCCCTATGTGTTTGTGTTCTCTGGCTGGTTTGAGGGTATGTCAACATTAGATATTGCTGTGCATGATCCAAACCTGACCCCTCTCAAAGTCGTATGCTCTATGCAACGCATTCCCAAACCCACTGACCCCTTTATGCAACTATTGATTCTGTGTAGTTTTAGCTTTACTACTACTGTTTTCAAATCACCCTTATCCCTTACTTCTTTCAACCCAGTTTAAAATAAATCCATGTTTCTGCACTTCTATCACGACCCAAATTGGAGGTCCATAACTAGCACCCGACCATACTTGCCGAGCACCAACGTACATTTCATCTAACCTTCATTATTATCTTTTAGGGCTGGCGAGATCAATATAAATGGTAGACCTGGATCATGGACAACCATCAATAAAATAGGACGGCATGAACATACATAGCAGGGGATGACCAGACAATCAAGAAACTACATACAAGGTATGAGCTACCACGTTACCATGAAAGACTATACAACATAAACCAGTCGACAAGGCATACCAAACTATACATGAGTCGACACTTGTCTATGAGCCTCTATATGAACATAAATGCTGCAACATAGCCGGAATAGGGCCCCAACAAACCCATAATGTCTATAACAGAAATGCATACCAAGACCACGGCAAGTCCGGATAAGGGATCTCGCTAATCACCGCTGAACTGGACAGCCTACTGTGGTGGGGGAGCTGCACCTGCCTGTCTATCAGGACCTACAACACGACATGCAGCGTCCACAAATAAAAGGACGTCAGTACGAATAAAGTACTGAGTATTTAAGGCAGGGAACCATAAATACAATCAGTAATGTAAGCAAGGATAGAGAATATACAACCTGTAACATCTTAGTACCTTTGAGGGCTACTGACATGAAATGAATGATACATATGTATAAATACATAAACCTTTAAAACATTCGCCTCTGTAGGCATCATCATCATCATATCGTACCCGGCCATAATAAGCTCGGTAAAAATGTACCCGGCCATCATAAGGCTCGGCAGAATCGTACCCGGCCATGTGGAGCTCGGTAAAACCCAACTGATCAGTGGTTGCACAATAGGTGCCGTACCCGGCCAACTATAGCGTGGCTCGGTAGAGTAAAATAGATACATATATATAATGCATGCTCGACTCATGGAATCACATTCTAAACCTTTCGGAGTGACGTAAGGTCAGTATCCTCTGTACACGTTATTAGGACTAACTCTTCACTATGAACCTTATAAGAATCAGGAAGTACCAACAACATTGATAACATAAGAATAAGAGAAGCAACATTAACATCAATCGTCCCATAAGAGGGAAAACAATGTAAGTACTGCTAGCTTCTAAGAGTAGAGTATCTTGGAAGCTCGTTCATTACATTATGTACAATCGGAGTCGTGCAAAAGAAGGAAAGGGATAGCCTCACATACCTTGCATATACTTCCCCAATCTCAAGCTATGCAGTTGTCAAAACTCCTTAGTCTACAATAAGAGAAACAATACTATCGTTAATGTATCGACCACAACCTATTTTACGATAAAACGGACAGCACCTACCCTATATTTATGACTTCACACCATTCAAAACAGTCACCAAATAGCCCAAACAACATCAATAATAAACATATTGAGCCTCCCAAAATAGTCCACGCACAGCCTAATCACTCCATACATACGACGACCACCGTAGTCGTGTCAAACGACCCGGAAATGTTACGAATAACTATCAGCCCACAACCCTACATATATATGGTGTTTCTCCACACCCTTCCTACTCCAAAACACCACAAAACAGTAGTAAAATATGCAGCCCAACAGCAACGCAAAACAGTCCACAAAACAATAACATTACTACCAAGCCTTTCGACATATATTTCACAAGTTCTAGCTTCAATGGCTTAGTCGCAACTTGGATAATCTTAAATACATATAGAGTAAGAGGTTCCTTACCTTTATACAGAAATAACAACTCCAATTTGACCTTAAATTTACATGAAATATCCCTCCAATGCTGCCACAACAACAAGAAAGCGAAACTAGCGATCAATTCGTGTTTTTCGGCACTAGAATCACTTTAGAAGGCTTGAAATCACCTAAGATTGATATTAAAAACATGACGGAGTATTTACAGAACATAAAACCTTTAAAACAACCTCCTACATGAGCTGGAACGACACACAAATGAGCAACAACAAGAAGAACAAGAGACTTACTAGCGCTACGGAATTCCCGACACTTGATTTGTGTTGTTTGCCCTTTTTTTGGGTCTTGAATCTTGAGAGAACCTTGAGAGGATGTTCCTAGGGTTCTAAGTTCTGAAAATAGTGAGAAGAAATGACTTAAAACGGGTTGGAGGCATCCTATATAGGTCCAAATATCTTAAACCGCCTTAGTCGGCCCCATAGAGATGTGCTTGGCGCATTCTCGCGAAAATGCGAATATCTCTCTACTCTAGGATCGTATCGATGAACGATTTAATGTGTTGGAAACTAGACTCATGGATCTTTAATTTTGTTGGTAGATCCCCCCGTAATTCCTTGTAATTAGGAGAAAAGATTGGAAACATTTGACCTAATGTTTAAGTAACATTATGAACCTAAGTTGAGACAACTTTTGTCGACTTTTGTTTCATAACTCGTTTGACTTCAAGACTTATGATACGGATATTATATGATTAAAATACCTTAATACATGACCTCATGAGTGTATTAAGCACCGCTAGATTTACCTAAAAATACGAGTTACAACATCCTTGATTCATTTAACTTCTAATACTTGTTAATCACCCTTGTACACTCTTGTATCACTTAAGACCAATAGGATTGACTTCTTATCATCTCAAAGATAATTCCTTCTTGGATTTATGTTAACTAATATATGGCATGAACTAACACATGTGGATATGGGTTGTAACACCCTCCCCCTTAGGAACATTCGTCCTCGAATGTAAGGGTTTATGGGGAGTTTAAATCATCGTGGATTCCAATGGAAATTTCCGATCAATTTTTCCCTATAAAGTGGTCACTAGAAAAAACTTGCAAGCAATTAAGCCCAACATATGGCTTCACAAGGCTACACAAAGCATTATGCATATTTACATTATCTACATATCACCATTTTGTATTAAGGAGGAGTATTCTCAAATTATTGCCTACCTCATAGAGCCGTTTCACCTTCCAATATATCCTGTCTTCCACTAGCATCCTTGTTATCTTCATTCTGGAATAGGTAAGGGTATTTATACTTCATCTCCTCTTCTGCTTCCCATGTCATTTCTTCCATATTTTTGTTTCTCCACAATACTTTGACGGAAGCTACATCTTTTGTTCTCAGCTTGCGGACTTGTCGATCTAATATCGCCACTAGCACTTCTTCATATGATAGGTACTCTGTAACTTGTACATCTTTGATATGGACGACTCGAGAAGGGTCTCCAATACATTTCCTCAATAGAGATACATGGAATACCGGGTGGACAAATTCCAATTCGGATGGAAATTCTAACTCATAAGCAACCTGTCCAATCCGTCGAAGAATTTTATATGGCCCAATATACCTTGGACTCAGCTTACCTTTCTTCTCAAAACGCATAATACCCTTCATCGGTGAGATCCTCAGGAAAACCCAATCACCAACCTCAAAGTCCAGATCACGACGTCGGACATCGGAATAAGATTTTTGCCTGCTTTGTGCCGTCCTCAATCGCTCCTGTATCACTTTCACCTTCTCAATAGCTTGGTGAATCAAATCTGGCCCATATAATTCTGTTTCACCTACTTCGAACCATCCAACTGGTGATCTACATTTCCTCTCGTATAGTGCCTCGTATGGGGTCATTTTAATACTGGAATGATAGCTATTATTGTAGGCGAATTCTATGAGTGGAAGATGGTCATCCCAATTCCCCTTAAAATCTAGAACACATGGTCGTAGCATATCTTCCAGTGTTTGAATGGTACGTTCAGCCTGTCCGTCAGTCTGCGGATGAAATGTAGTGCTGAGATTTACTTGTGTGCCTAAACCCTTCTGGAAAGACCTCCAAAAGTTAGCCGTAAATTGAGCTCCTCGGTCTGATATAATAGATACGGGCACACCATGAAGCCTAATAATCTCCTTGATATACAACTTCGCATAATCTTCAGCCGTGTAAGTTGTCTTAACTGGCAGAAAATGGGCACATTTTGTAAGTCGATCAATTATCACCCAGATGGAGTCAAACTTATTATAAGAGCGAGGTAATCTAATAATGAAGTCCATATTAATCACATCCCATTTCCAGGTCAGAATATATATATTCTGAAGCAATCCACCGGGTTTCTGATATTCTATCTTTACTTGTTGACAATTGGGACACTGGGCTACAAATTCTGCAATAGACTTCTTCATATTATCCCACCAATACTGCTCCTTGACATCATGATACATCTTTGTCGAGCCGGGATGGACGGAATATCGGGATTGATGAATCTCATTCATAATCTTCTCTCGCAACCCTGCCACATTAGGCACACACAATCGGCTCTGGTATATCAGTGCCCCATCTTTTCCGATCTCAAAAGCCGTACTTTTACACTGTTGAATGCTTTCTCTTAATCGTACTAAGATAGGATCTTCATATTACCGTGCTTTTACCTTGGCTACCAAAGATGATTCTGATGTATTTTGTACAGTAACACCTTCGTCATCAAAGTCTAACAATCCGATTCTCATATTGGCTAGCTGATGAAGCTCTTTAGTCAACCCCCATCTACCTGCCTCAATATGTACTAAGCTTCCCATTGATTTACGGCTGAGAGCGTCTGCCACAACATTGGCTTTACCGGGATGATATAATATCTCGACGTCATAGTCTTTTAATAATTCAAGACACCTACGCTGCCTCAAATTCAACTCTTTCTGCTTGAAGATGTATTGTAAACTCTTGTGATCTGTGTAGATGTCAACATGGACGCCGTGTAAGTAGTGCCGCCATATCTTCAAAGCATATATTACTGCAGCCAATTCCAAATCATGGGTTGGATAATTCTTTTCATTCTTCTTCAATTGTCTTGATGCATAAGCAATCACCTTCCCACGCTGCATCAATACGCACCCCAAACCTATACCTGACGCATCATAATATACCACATAACCTTCTGTTCATTCAGGAAGAGTGAGCACTGGTGCGGATGTCAATCGATTCTTCAGCTCCTGAAAACTACGTTCACAAGTGTCAGACCACTGGAACTTGGTAGCTTTCTGTGTTAACTTAGTCAATGGTGAGGATATAGAGGAAAACCCTTCCACAAACCGCCTATGATATCCTGCTAGCCCTAGGAAGCTGCGGACTTCTGATGGTGTTGTAGGTCTCGGACAATTCTTTACTGCATCGATCTTCTGAGTGTCGACACTAATACCCTCGTCAGATATCACATGGCCAAGGAACGCTACTGAGTTCAGCCAAAATTCACATTTGGAGAGATTAACATATAACTTACGATCCTGAAGCGTCTGTAATACTATCCGCAAGTGGCCCGCATGTTCCGCCTCCGAACGAGAATATACTAGAATGTCATCAATGAATACAATCACGAACACATCAAGATAGGGCCAAAATATAGTATTCATGAGATCCATAAAAGCTGCTGGGGCATTTGTTAGCCCGAACGACATCACCAAGAACTCAAAGTGCCCGTATCTTGTCCTGAAGGCCGTCTTTGGAATATCCTTCTCCTTATCCCTCACCTGATGATACCCTGAATGTAAATCAATTTTGGAGAAATACTTGGCACCCTGGAGTTGGTCAAACATGTCATCAATTCTTGGAAGTGGATACTTGTTCTTTATAGTAAACTTGTTCAACTGTCGATAGTCGATACACATCCGTAACAACCCATCTTTCTTCCGCACGAATAGGACTGGCGCACCCCAAGGTGAATATTAGAGACAAACACTTACGACTCTACTCTACGCACGATCTAGATTCAGGAAGAAGGTAACAACCCTAGATGTCATGTAGCCTCCTGATTATAAATGTGGCGCGCTACACATCCATAATCAAGACTCTACTAGACATGGCTCATAGACAATCCCTAGGACAGACTTGCTCTGATACCAAGTTTGTCACGACCCAAACTGGAGGGCCATAACTAGCACCTGACCATACTTGCCGAGCACCAACGTACATTTCATCTAACCCTCATTATTATCTTTTAGGGCTGGCGAGATCAATATAAATGGTAGACCTGGATCATGGACAACCAGCAATAAAATATGACGACATGAACATACATAGCAAGGGATGACCAGACAATCAAGAAACTACATATAAGGTATGAGCTACCACGCTACCATGAAAGACTATACAACATAAACTAGCCGACAAGGCATACCAAACTATACATGAGTCGACACTTGTCTATGAGCCTCTAAATGAACATAAGTGCTGTAACATAGCCGGAACAGGGCCCCGATATACCCATAATGTCTATAATAGAAATGCATACCAAGACCACGGCAAGTCCGGATAAGGGATCTCGCCAATCACCACTGAACTGGACAGCCTACTATGGTGGGGGAGCTGCACCTGCCTGTCTATCAGGACCTACAACACGACATGCAGCGTCAACAAATAAAAGGACGTCAGTACGAATAAAGTACTGAGTATGTAAGGCAGGGAACCATAAATACGATCAGTAATGTAAGCAAGGATAGAGAATATACAACCTGTAACATCTTAGTACCTTTGAGGGCTACTGATATGAAATGAATGATACATATGTATAAATACATAAACCTTAAAACATTCACCTCTGTGGGCATCATCATCATCATATCGTACTCGGCCATAATAGGCTCAGTAAAAACGTACCCGACCATCATAAAGCTCGATAGAATCGTACCCAGCCACGTGGAGCTCGGTAAAACCCAATTGATCAGTGGTTGCACAATAGGTGCCGTACCCGGCCAACTATAGTGTGGCTCGGTAGAGTAAAATAGATACATATATATAATGCATGCTCGACTCATGGAATCACATTCTAAACCTTTCGGAGTGACGTAAGGTCGGTATCCTCTGTACACGTTATTAGGACTAATTCTTCACTATGAACCTTATAAGAATCAAGAAGTACCAACAACATTGATAACATAAGAATAAGAGAAGCAACATTAACATCAATCGTCCCATAAGAGGGAAAACAATGTACGTACTGCTAACTTCTAAGAGTAGAGTATCTTGGAAGATCGTTCATTACATTATGTACAATCGGAGTCGTGAAAAAGAAGGAAAGGGATAGCCTCACATACCTTGCATATACTGCCCCAATCTCAAGCTATGCAATTGTCAAAACTCCTTAGTCTACAATAAGAGAAACGATACTATCGTTATTATTTAAGCGTCATAACTATTATGTATCGACCACAACCTATTTTACAATGAAACGGACAGCACCTCCCCTATATTTATGACTTCCCACCATTCAAAACAGTCACCAAACAGCCCAAATAACATCAATAATAAACATATTGAGCCTCCCAAAATAGTCCACGCACAGCCTAATCACTCCATACATATGACGACCACCGTAGTCGTGTCAAACGACCCGGAAATGTTATGAATAACTATTAGCCCACAACCCTACATATATATGGTGTTTATCAACACCCTTCCTCCTCCAAAACTCCACAAAATAGTAGTAAAATACTCAGCCCAACAACAACGCAAAACAGTCCACAAAACAATAACATTACTACCAAGCCTTTCGATATATATTTCACAAGTTCTAGCTTCAATGGCTTAGCCGCAACTTGGATAATCTTAAATACATATAGAGTAAGAGGTTCCTTACCTTTATACAGAAAGAACAACTCCAATTTGACCTTAAATTTCCATGAAATATCCCTCCAATGCTGCCACAACAACAAGAAAGCAAAACTAGCGATCAATTAGTGTTTTTCGGCACTAGAATCACTTTAGAAGGCTTGAAATCACATAGGATTGATATTAAAAACATGACGGAGTATTTAAAGAACATAAACCCTTTAAAACAACCTCCCACACGAGCTAGAACGACACACAAATGAGCAACAACAAGAAGAACAAGAGACTTACTAGCGCAACGGAATTCCCGACACTTGATTTGTTTTGTTTGCCCTTTTTTTGGGTCTTGAATCTTGAGTGAACCTTGAGAGGATGTTCCTAGGGTTCTAAGGTCTGAAAATAGTGAGAAGAAATGACTTAAAATGGGTTGGAGGCATCCTATATAGGTCCAAATATCTTAAACCGCCTTAGTGGGCCCCATAGAGAGGTGCTTGGCGCAGTCTCGCGAAAATGCGAATATCTCTCTACTCTAAGATCGTATTGATGAACGGTTTAATGTGTTGGAAACATAGAACCATAGATCTTTAATTTTGTTGGTATATCACCCCGTAATTCCTTGTAAATTAGGAGAAAAGATTAGAAATATTTGACCTAATGTTTAAGTAACATTATGAACCTAAGTTGAGTCAACTTTTGTCGACTTTTTTTTCATAACTCGTTTGACTTCAAGACTTATGATACGGATATTATATGATTAAAATACCTTACTACATGACCTCATTAGTGTATTAAGCACCGCTAGATTTACCTGAAAATACAAGTTACAACATCTTTGATTCATTTAACTTCTAATACTTGTTAATCACCCTTGTACACTCTTGTATCACTTAAGACCAATAGGATTGACTTCTTATCATCTCAAAGATAATTCCTTCTTGGATTTATGTTAACTAATATATGGCATGAACTAACACATGTGGATATGGGTTGTAACAACTTCCACTATACTCTTAGAATTTAGGATCTGCCCTTCTTGTGTGAGCCTTGCCTTGGGACCCATGAGCTCTCTCTGAACTTGGACACATAAGGGCTGGCCCTTTCACACTACATTCATCTCTATATGGTTATGCAAACCTAGGTGTAAGCACTGCCCGAGTCACTTGAGACCTTTAGGGAATTTTGACACGCCTAGGTCCGAGAAAGGCTTTGAAACAAATGGCATTTGCAGTGGTTTATTCCATAGCTCAGAGAGGAAGTCAAGAATCAGGCTTTCTCTAGTTGTAACTTCTTCTTTTACACTTTTCTGATGTAATTCATTGTTTGGTCTATAATAATTTGTAATGAACATCGAGGTTGGCTAGTGAAAAGGGGATGGGTAATTATGCATGTTTAGCTATTAGAAGGTTAGAAAACGTGCATATATGGCCTATTTTAAATTCTGCATGTTTAACTCTGCATTTAGATATCATGCCTATAAGATCCGTTTTCTTTAAATTCTGCATGTTTTAATTCTACATCTAGAGATCATGCCTATAAGACCTATTTCAAATTCTGCATGTTTCATTACCACACTTAGACACCATGCTTGGACTTAAACGACCATAATTAGACATCACATCCATAAGGTTTAAAATCAGTATTTTCCATAAAAATCAAGCCTATAGGAATTTCAAGTAAATCCTGTCTGCTTCATTTCATGTTCAACAAGATATCATGTCTATAGGAATTAAATCAGCAATAATAGATATCATGCCTACAAGATTTGAAACCAGTATGGTTTAAAATCAGCCTAACTCGTACTGTTCTGAACTAGTTGTAAACAACCTTACTTCTTTATTTAACGCGGTTTAGAAAGCATGCCTATAAGATCCAAATCGCTCATTTAAAAGCTGTTACTGCTTTGCCACATTCTGAATCAGTAATAGATATCATGCTTTTAGGGTATCATCAATACACACTTAGGCAAGCCTTAGGTGACAACGATGAAAATTGAATCCGCTTTGTTAATTAGTAAATGCTACAACCAGTAGGCAGGCCTGATTTGGACTTCTTATCCGAGTTATGTAATAAACTGGTTTGCCTCAACAATTAAAGTTCCCCTTGCCTTAGTACTTGAAATTCAGGCCCTGATTGTGTTTAAGTCATGCTATTTATGTGCTTTGCTTAAGGAGGTATACATGAGCCTCTTAGTTGCTTACATGTTTCCCTTAATGTGCAGTCCTATGTGTTTTATATGTCACCTTACTTTTTCACCTTTTGAAACCTAAAAGTCAGCCTAATATCCCTCCCTTTTAGTAATAGTAGTCCTAAATTCCTCCGGGACTGATAGGAATAGGACGGGTAATACCATGCAATAGTGGTCGAGACCAATCCGTACTTTAATACCTTAACGGAGTGGGAAGGGTAGATATGGATATGATGACTAGTGCGTTAATACCACGTGTATCCCCTCTTTTGAGGAGTGTCATACCGGGTATTGCATTGATGTGATCCATATTACAAATAAACCTAGGACTCCCCCCCCCTTTCCTTTTTATTATTTATAGAATTGTAACTTCTCTTCAAAATTCGCTTTCTAATTGTTTTCAAACCCTTATGTGTTTAAGCTTAAATACCCTACTATTTGAGCCTATACTTGTCTATTTGCTAAATTGCACAAATTCACAAAAAAGATCTGGCCGGAAACCACACTAAGTGGATCCTGAGGGGTGCCTAACACCTTCCCTTTAGGGTAATTTCAAGCACTTACCCTATCTCTGATTATCATGCAAACATAGAAGTGAACCTTATAGGTGTCCTAATACACCTTAAATCATTAGGTGGTGACTCTTCAAATGAAAAACCCAGTTCCCAAAAGGAATAAGTTGTCCTATACCCAAAATGTCATAAACCCGATTTTTCGAGGCAAAGAGGGAAAAAGGGGGCGCGACAACATGGCGACTCTGCTGGGGATATTAGGCTTTTACCACTTCAGATTGTCTTGTGAATTTGTACCTCTTTATCTGCAATTACTTGTTTAATTCCTTTAAGCATTTAATTTCCTTTTCAACTGTAAACCTGACATGTCTTCTTGTTTCTTTCCTTTATTGTCGCTTTAAATTATGAAACTGCTGCATTTATCGCTTTCTTAACGTGCAAGTACGTGCCGACATGTTTTAATTATTCCATAATCATGCTCAACATCATACTCCACTCGTGCCAAAAAAATACCATAGCAACATTTATAATGAGTGGTTGCGCTCTTCCTATATTATTACCCCCTAAATTTAGAAGGACATATTTGCGGTAAAATCAGTCGATCAGCGGTGCAGTCGACAGTTCTGTGCCTTCCCCCTTGAGTTATCCACTCAAGGGTACCAGTCTAAAACCCCATAGAAACCTTACTCCGTTCAAATTGTGCATGCATCATGGTCAAACCTAGCCAGGTCAGTTATGTTGTCCATATAATGATCCTTTAAGATAGCCTTGTCCAAAGTCTATTGGGTTTTCTTAAACCCAAACGGACACCACCACGTTCTGTGCATTTATTTGGAGAAATAAATGCTTCATGCTAATTGTTGGTATTAAATAGTCGAGTCTGGTGAGGGTAAGGGCCTAACTTTATTTGTCTTGCAGAAATATGAGGCACGAAGTCCCTAGATTTGGCATGGTCACCAACATCCACCCAAGACTGCTAAACTGGTGGAAAGATCTTCACTCTAGTGATCAAACTCTCGTCCAAAAATATTTGGGAAATCTACCTTTGCTCCTGTAAATCCAACCCAATAACAAGATCATAGAAGCCGCTACACTAATTTGGGATTGTGAAAGGGCTGTGTTCCGCTTTGGGACATTGAAATGACACCCTTTTCTAGAGGAGATAGGAGGATTGGCCGGTCTAGTATGGGAAACTCCGAGTCTGCTGATGCCTGAGAACCGTAAAGGTAGGGGTTTCCCAAAAACGATAGGTTTAAAAAAGAATCTAGAATTGACATGCCTGAAAGAGTCATACATTCCTTTTGACTACTTGTATAAAAGGTACGGTCATAGCAAATCCTAACGTACCTACCCTGACGAGTTTGCCATCACATCCTTGGGGCACATCCATCGAAGGGTTTTTGTCTTCATGTGTTATTTCATAGGGCTGATCGTGTTTCCGATGAAGAAAGGGAGAATCCATACCAGGCTGGCTAGGGTAACTAAGAGCCTAATGGAGGGGATTGGTGGGCAGCTATCACGCCCCAAAAACCGAGGGGCGCGACCGGCGCTCGATCGGGTAGCCCCCAGCCAAGTGGACCTGGGTGCCTTTCCTATTCCACGTGATACCCAGCGTTTCCATTACCCATTCACCAAGTGAAATAGCCATTTATAAATTTAAACACATTCTTACGAGATTTACATAATATACATAGTTACTTAGCGTGGTTTACAAGTTATACTGCCCAAAATACATAAGTACATCCCATATTTCCTGTATATGGAGCATCTAGAGATACAGAAGAGTGTTACAATACTTGCCGATAACAAGGCTCCGGCTACCCCTTACGCAAATACCAAAATAAAATTTTTGGGAGGATAAGCGGCATGAGCCACGCAGGGCCCCGAGAGGAAAGGGTCTCACCAATTCAGCTGACGGGAGGTGAAGGAGTGCTACTGTCGGTGGGTTGGAGTACCTGTTATGGAACCACCTACAATCATAACACGAATGTAGCTCCCCCGGCAAAAGGGACGTCAGTACATTTGAATTGTACTGGTATGTATGAACAAACTTTACCCCAAGTAAAATCAAGAAATACACAGATAACAAACAGTAATAGAATCAATAATCAATTACACATGAAAGGAACAACCAAAGCCAAACAACTCCACAATCTCTCCTTTTCCCCTTTCAACATTATTTCATCACATCAATGATTTCACAACTTTCACATATTTTTATTTCAATAGTGATTTCGATCACTTTTCCACCCTTATTACCTCGGCCACCCTTATTACCTCGACCACCCTTATCACCAAAACTCACACCTTATAACTTCGTGTTGCGGCGCGCAACCCGATCCCACCGAACAATCACATTTCACACGACAACAACAACAACAATTCACAAAGAATTTTCATAAACGTCAATACCATTTCCATCATATGTAACAGCCCGTATACAACTTAAGTCACAACAATAATTGCCCGCGACAAGTCACGTATGATATTACCACAGTTGTTTCAATTGCATCAATTACGATTTCTTTCCATCATTTGTTACACAGCTCTTACCACATAAACACATTCACACACACACTTGGTTTGTTGCCATTTACTTACACCCTTATATCAGGAGACTTAACCAACAACATTCAAGTCATATTAATCACAAGAATTCGCAAATAGTCCACATAAGTAACACATACCAATTACTCGTACACCAAACAAGGTGACTTTACAAAGGTTAAAGTTAGCAATACATACCTGAAGTCGAATTCCCCCCCCCTTTTTTTCTTCTATTTCCAATTCACCAACAACCTAGTACCGTCAATCTAGTTCACAAGTTAACACATATAACTTAGAATTGAAGTTCACAAACTCAGCCCGAACTTACTTAGGTTATCAACCCTTTGCAAATCTTTAGTTCTACCCAATTCCTCTTACTAGATTCTAGGTTTTAAAGGACATGCATGTGTATCTCAACTTCCATTTTCTAGAATTAACGCATGAGAATCCCCCATTTTGTTTAAATCTGAAAACAATGAAAAAGGGTTGGGGATTTTACCTGCAAGAACGGAGATGAAGACAATTACTTGAAATTCCCCGGTCTGAGTGACTTTGAAGAATCAAATTGATGAAGGTAGGACTTTTTCTCTCAAGAATTCTCTCTTCCCTCTCTCTAGTTTTGTTCAAAAAATATGTTAAAATAAGGGGTTGGGGTGCTTTACTGAAGAAGGGGTCGGATTTAAAATTTAGAAAAATAGGAGTCCGAGTTAGGTATGCGATCGCACTTTGCGATCGCAGAGTGGAAATGCGGTCCGCAGAATAGACCATAAAAGTGCTCCCAAAATCTGAACACACTGCCTGGATATGTGGCAGAACTGCGGTCCACATACCCATTATGCGGTCGCATAGTGCACCGCAGAACTGCCGCTCACAAAATCCCAAGGGAAATATGCGATGACTATGCGGTCCGCATATCCGTTATGCGATCGCATATTGGACCGCATATTTAACCTCCAATTCGACCAACACACTGACTTACTTTGCGGCGATTATACAATCCGCATATCTGTTATGCGACCGCATTCTAGACCGCAAAATTGCATTTCCTGGAAAACAATATTTCTTGACTTTTTATAACATAGATTAGTACCAAAAGGGTCCGAACTGCGGCTCACTTAATTTTACACATTCCTAATATATATTCGGGACTTAGGACCACGAGCTACCCGGTTTTGAGTACAAGTTTTCACGGGGCGGTGGGCAGCCATTCAGCATCGTGCCCATGATCATTGCAGACATATATCGAGCCTTGGAGAAGTGTCAACGAGGAGCAAAACACTTTGAAGGCTGCAATTTATTACTTCAACTCTGGCTCATGGAACATCTCCAAAAGGGTGAATACCGACAAGAGATTCAGCAAAGGGACTAGGATGATCACATCGCTTTCCATCATCCAAACGAATGAATTACATCCCCAATATGTTCGCTCAGCCAGAAGATACCAAAGGATGGGTTGAACTATTTGATAATCTGACTGAAGAACAGGTTCAATGGATTTTCGAGTGGTTTCTGACCGAGGAATTCATCGCCCGATCCAGAGATGCACCTTTCCTGATACTGATTGGTCTGAGAGGAACATACCCTTATGTCCCTCTCCGAGTTATAAGGCAAGCTTGTAGGAAGTAAGTTATATCCAGGGTTAATAAGATGAGTCATTTTCGAGCTGACTTCCAAAATGATGATAGTCCTTACAAGTGCCAGACTCAGCATATGTGGCACTATTAGATCATAATGGGGAGAGATACCATCGAGCCAGACAGGTATCATGCTGGTTGCGCTCCTTTCTACTCAAGTTGGTTGGAAGACAATCATGATGGTCTGGGCTAGCCAGGGTTTGCTTGAGGCCACAAGATTATATACGAAAGGGTCGAGGCACAAGTCAAATATAACCAGCTACACAAAAGGATCCGTGAGTATGAAAGCGAACACTGCGAGATACAAGAGTCCAACCAGAAGCTAATCGAGGAATGGAAGGATATGACTGTCAGTGCCAACAAGCGACTAGGATACTTGGCCACTTCTACCTGTCAGAGATCCCCCAAAACATTATTTCCAAGCACCATTACGCTATCCCTATTATCCCTACAACTGGTATACAATTCATTACCTCAACACCTGCACATAATTTGGCCACTTCAATGAGTTCCATACAGTTCAACCACTCCAATACACTATACGTATTCCAATTAATCATTACCAATCTACACTGCCTTTAATCATTCACTTATCACATGAGTTCTTACAAAACTTTCATTTACCAAAAAGGGGCTTGCGCATGACTCAATTAATCACAACACATACAATTCTTGCACAACTTGAGGAGTTACAATAGTAAAGCATTTAGGGAAAAATATGGGGTGTCTTTGCACCAGATTGAACACAACATCAGTTTACTTAGAGACAAGAGTTCGCACGATCACTACTAGACTTGTTCAAACATATGGGGATATTTTTCTTTCATTTCACTTTCCGCTTCCCACGTGGCTTCCTCGACTTGTTGACTTTTCCATAGCACTTTAACTGAAGCAACTTCCTTGTTTCTCAATTTGCGGACTTGCCTATCAAGAATAGCGACCGGAATTTCTTCATATGATAACTCTTCATTGACCTCGATAGCCTCGATTGGCACGATAGTGGATGGGTCTCCAACCACTTTCTTTAACATAGACACATGGAACACCGGGTGCACTAATGACATTTCAGGGGGCAATTCCAGTCTATAGGCCACCTGTCCTATCCTTTGAGTGACCCGATACGACCCGACATATCTAGGACTCAACTTCCCTTTCTTCCCAAATCGCATGACTCCCTTCATAGGAGATACCCTCAAGAACACCCAATCATCTACTTGGAATTCCAATTTTCTTCGACGAATGTCCGCATAAGATTTCTGGCGACTCTGAGCAGCTTTCAAGCTTTCCTGAATGATTTTAACTTTTTCCATAGCCTGGTGCACGAGATCTGGCCCTAACAATTCTGCTTCACTCACTTCGAACCATCCAATCGGAGACCTACATCTCCTCCCGTACAATGCCTCAAATGGGGCCATTTGAATGCTAACATGAAAGCTGTTATTGTAAGCAAATTCTATAAGTAGCAAGTGATCATCCCAATTACCTTTGATATCCAGACACAAGCCCGTAACATATCTTCAAACGTCTGAATAGTCCGCTCCGCTTGACCATCAGTCTGCGGATGGAAAGCCGTGCTGAGATTCACCTGAGTACCCAAACCTTGTTGAAATTTCTTCCAAATATTAGTTGTGAACTGGGACCCTCGATCTGAGATAATAGAAAGTGGAGTGCCATTAAGCCTTACTATTTCCTTGATATACAATTGAGCATATTGTTCTGCAATATCCGTGGACTTGACTGACAAGAAGTGAGCTGATTTGGTGAGTCGATACACTATTACCCAAATTGAGTCAAACTTGCATTGATTGCGAGGTAACCCTACCACAAAATCCATGTTGATCATCTCCCATTTCGATATTGGTATTTCCATAAGCTGAGTTAACCCACCGGGCCGCTGGTGCTCAGCTTTTACTTGCTAACAATTCGGACATTTAGATACAAAGTCCGCCACACCCCTCTTCATACCGTTCCACCAATAAATTTCCTTGAGATCACGGTACATTTTCGTAGAACCTGGGTGCACAGAATACCTGGAATTATGAGCCTCCGCCATTACCCTCCCCCGAAGATTATCCACATCTGGAACACATAGCCTACCTTGACATCGTAATACACCATCCTCACCACTGAGTGAAAATGTCGAAGTCTTGTTATTCAAAACTGACTCCTTCATCTGTGCTAATGTTGGATCAATGAGCTCCTTTTCCTTGACTTCCGCTACCAGTGACAATTCTGCTCCATTACGCACCATAACCTTCCCCTCGTCTGAGGTCAAAATATGAACCCCCAGACTAGCCAATTAATAAACCTCCCAAGCGAAAGGCCTCTGATCCACTCACAAATGAGCCAACTACCCATGGATTTCCGACTGAGAGCGTTGGCCACCACATTCGCCTTCCCTGGATGGTATAAAATAACCATATCATAATCCTTGATCAATTCTAACCACCGCCGCTGCCTTAAATTCAACTCTTTTTGCTTGGACAAATATTGGAGACTCTTGTGGTCCGAGAACACATCCACATGGACCCCATAAAGATAATGCTGCCATATTTTCAAGGCAAATACAACTACCGCAAGCTCCAAATCATGCGTCGGATAATTCTTCTCGTGATTCTTGAGTTGCCTTGAAGCATACACGATAACCTTCCCATGTTGCATCAACACACACCCCAAACCGACCCTGGAGGCATCACAATAAACCACAAATCCTTCCGTGCCTTCCGGAAAGGTCAATATCGGCGCCGAGGTCAATCTCGACTTCAATTCCTGAAAACTTTTCTCACAAGCGTCGGACCATTGGAACTTAAATGCTTTCTACGTCAACTTAGTCAAAGGGGAGGCGAGGGTAGAGAATCCCTCCATAAACCTCCGATAATACCCCACTAAACCCAAGAAGCTACGGATCTCCGTCAGGGTCGTGGGTCTAGGCCAATCTTTTACTACTGCAATCTTCTGGGGATCCACCTGAATCCTTCACTGGAAACAACATGGCCCAGAAAGGTAACGAACTCCAACCAAAATTCACATTTTGAAAATTTAGCTTACAACTGGTGCTGATAAAAGGGTCTGCAGAACTGCCCTGGGGTGATCGGCATGATCCTCCCGGCTCCGCGAATAAACAAAGATGTCATCAATGAAAACAATCACAAAGGAGACTAGAAATGGCTTGAAGACCCGATTCATAAGATCCATGAAAGCTGTCGGGGCGTTGGTTAGCCCAAAATACATGACCAAGAATTCAAAGTGACCATAGCGAGTTCTGAAAATGGTCTTAGGAATATCCTGTTCTCTGATCTTCAATTGGTGATACCCGGACCGTAGATCAATTTTGGAAAAGAACCTCGCACCTTGCAATTGGTCGAACAAATCATCTGTCCGAGGCAAAGGATATTTATTCTTGATGGTGACCTTGTTAAGCTACCGATAATCAATACACATCCGGAGCGACCCATCCTTCTTTCTGACAAAAAGAACCGGGGCACCCCACGGTGACAAACTTGGTCGTATGAACCCCTTTTCTATTAAATCCTTCAGTTGTTCCTTTAACTTCCTTAACTCCACTGGCGCCATTCTGTATGGTGGAATTGATATTGGTCGCGTATTTGGCAATACATCAATCTCTAAATTAATCTCCTTATCTGACGGGATCCCTAGAAGCTTGTCCGGAAACACTTCAAGAAACTCATTCACGACTGGCACGGACTCGGGGACAGACACTTCTGAAGTGGTGTCCGCCCCTGGACCAAATGGTAGATACACCCCTTCCTAATCATCTTCGATGCCTTAAGGTAGGAAATAAACCTACCTTTCGGCACCACACCATTTCCCTTCCACTCAATAGCCGGCTTATTAGGGAACTCAAGCCTCATGACTCTCGTTCGGTAGTCAAGTTTAGCAAAGCACGAATAAAGCCAATCCATTCCCATAATCACATCAAAATCCACCATTTCAAGCTCAATAAGATCCGCCATGGTAACACGACCACATACCATGACAACACAATTCCTATAAACTCACGTGGCTGTAATAGAATCAAAAACCAGAGTCGATACAGAGAACGACTCATAAAGCTGTTCGGGTTCTACCCCAAAACTTGAAGCAATGAATGGGGTGACATAAGACAAAGAGGACCCCAGATCAATAAGAGCATAACAATCAATGGCCTGAATAGACAAGATACTTGTAGCAACATCTGGGGAGGCCTTTGCACTCTGGCGACCACTCAAGGCATAAAACCGGTTGAGTACACCTCTACCATGAGCTCCAACCATAACTACACCGCGCCCTGCTGGGGCTGGAGGATGCACAGATGATGTGGCAGCTGAAGAACTAGATGACTGAGCAAATCCCCTACCCATGCCCTGACTGGGCGCACGACAGTCCCGCTAGATATGACCTCTCATCCCGCATCTATAACACACCGGAATATCCAAATAACAAGTCTCGGAATGGAACCTCCCACACCTGGGGCATGAAGGCCTCCCCTGCTGCTGTGATCTCCCTCCTGGACGACCGAAATGTTGAGGGCTCCTACTATCTGAACCTGATCTCAAGTGACTGCTCTGCTGATAACTGTGCACAGATGGTGGTGCGCTTGCTGAGGACTGGGTATATGGCTGGGATGGCCCTGATGTCCCTCTCCCCTAAAATGCTCTCCTTGAGTGACCCGCTGATCGGGCCCTGCTGCTATTCTCCCTTTTTGCCCGTATTTTTAACTTCCTAGCCTCTGTGGCCTAAGCGAACCCCACAATCTTCCCATAATTCATATCTGAGTGTAAGGCCATTGTAGCAGCCTCATTCACCACCAAAGGACTAAGACCCTGAATGAATCGCCGAACTCGAGCATCCATGGTCGACACTAACTGAGGAGCATACTTGGACAACCTCACAAACTCCACGTGGTACTCCCAAACACTAAAACTTCCCTGCTTGAGGACCTCAAACTTTGTGGCACGGGCCGCCATTGTCTCGGCAGGCAAGAAGTGATCCATGAATGCATCTACAAACTCATCCCATCTAGCCGGAGGATTTCCCTCCCCACAGGAATTCTCCCACATCTCGAACCACGAATACGATGCTCCCCTCAACCTATATGAAGCCAACTCAACACCTTCCGTCTTTGTAGCCTTCATCACTCGAAGGGTCTTATACATTTCATCAAGGAAATCATGCGTATCGGCCTCTAGGTCTGTGCCCATGAACTATGGAGGGGCCAACCGCAGAAACTGGTTGACTCTAGAGCTGGCAGAATCTACCTGTTCGCTGGGGGGCGCAAGGGCATCATGAGTTCTCTGGTCCTGAGCGGCCACTAACTGGGTCAACATATGGATGGCTCCTCTAAGGTCCCCATCGAAAACCCCGGGACCGGAAGCTATAATTTCATCAAGATCAGGAATATCAGCGGGAGGGATGGTAGCACCCTCTGCCGCAGCTGGAATAGGAATACTTGGATCTGGAATAGATGGGCCAGGCAGATTCAAGAACAGGGAGTCACTCTCACCCACGGCATCGGGTACATGATTCACAGCCACACTTGGGGTGGAATTTTCCACGAGGCCGAGTCTAACTCTCTTCTTAGGTGCCATTACTGAAAATTTGGAACAGAGTACGAGTTAGATGTAAATACTTCCACTTTTCACTTCACCGCACGATATAGAGTAATAAAGAAGAAGGTAATTTCCTAAATGCCCATGTAGCCTCCAACTTATAGATGTGGTCGACAACACACCGATAAGGAGGACTCGACTAGACACGGGTCGAAGACATCCTAGGACACTTTAAAACCTTAGGCTCTGATACCAAGTTTGTCACTCCCCAAAAACCGAGGGGCGCGACCGGCGCTCGACCGGGTAGCCCCCAGCCAAGCGGACCTGGGTGCCTTTCCTATTCCACGTGATACCCTGCGTTTCCATTACCCATTAACCAAGTGAAATAGCCATTTATAAATTTAAACACATTCTTACGAGATTTACATAACATACATAGTTACTTAGCGTGGTTTACAAGTTATACTGCCCAAAATACATAAGTACATAACCCACATTTCCTGTCTACGGAGCCTCTAGAGATACAGAAGAGTGTTACAATACTTGCCGGTAACAAGGCTCCGGCTATACCTTATGGAAATACCAAAATAAAATTTTTGGGAGGATAAGCGGCATGAGCCACTCAGGGCCCCGAGAGGAAAGAGGCTCACCAATTCAGCTGACGGGAGGTGAAGGAGTGCTACTGTCGGTGGGCTGAAGTACCTGTTATGGAACCACCTACAATCATAACACGAATGTAGCACCCCCGGCAAAAGGGACGTCAGTACATTTGAATTGTACAGATATGTATGAACAAACTTTACCCCAAGTAAAATCAAGAAATACACAGATAACAAACAGTAATAGAATCAACAATCAATTGCACATAAAAGGAACAACCAAAGCCAAATAACTCCACAATTTCTCCTTTTCCCCTTTCAACATTATTTCATCACATCAATGATTTCACAACTTTCACATATTTTTATTTCAATAGTGATTTCGATCACTTTTCCACCCTTATTACCTCGGCTACCTTTATCACCACAACCCACACCTTATAACTTCGTGTTGCAGTGCTCAACTAGATCCCACCAGACAATCACATTTCACACGGCAAGAACAACAATTCACAAAGAATTTTCATAAACGTCAATACCATTTCCATCATATGCAACAACCCGTATACAAATTAAGTCACAACAATAATTGCCCGCGACAAGTCACTTATGATATTACCACAGTTGTTTCAATTGCATCAATTGTGATTTCTTTCAATCATTTGTTACACAGCTCTTACCACATAAACACATTCACACACACACTTGGTTTGTTTCCATTTACTTACACCCTTATATCAGGAGACTTAACCCACAACATTCAAGTCATATTAATCACAAGAATTCACAAATAGTCCACATAAGTAACACATACCAATTACTCGTACACCAAACAAGGTGACTTTACAAAGGTTAAAGTTAGCAATACATACCTAGAGTTGAATTCCCCCTTTTTTCTTCTATTTCCAATTCACCAACAACCTAGTACCGTCAATCTAGTTCACAAGTTAACACATATAACTTAGAATTGAAGTTCACAAACTCAGCCCGAACTTACTTAGGTTATCAACCCCTCTTTTGCAAATCTTTAGTTCTACCCAATTCCTCTTACTAGATTCTAGGTTTTAAAGGACATTCATGTGTATCTCAACTTCCATTTTCAAGAATTAACGCATGAGAATCCCCCTTTTTGTTTAAATATGAAAATAATGAAAAAGGGTTGGGGATTTTACATGCAAGAACATAGATGAAGACAATTACTTGAAATTCCCCGGCCCGAGTGACTTTGAAGAATCAAATTGATGAAGGCAGGACTTTATCTCTCAAGAATTCTCTCTTCCCTCTCTCTAGTTTTGTTTAGAAAATATGTTAAAATAAGGGGTTGGGGTGTTTTATTGAAGAAGGGTCAGATTTAAAATTTAGAAAAATAGGAGCCCGAGTTAGGTATGCGATCGCACTTTGCGATCGCAGAGTGGAAATGCGGTCTGCAGAATGGACCGCAAAAGTGCTCCCAAAATCTGAACACACTGCCTAGGTATGTGGCAGAAATGCGGTCCACATACCCATTATGCAGTCGCATAGTGCACCGCAGAACTGCCCCTCACAAAATCCCAAGGGAAATATACGACGACTAAGCGCTCCACATATCCGTTATGCGATTGCATATTGGACCGCATATTTAACCTCCAATTCGACCAACATACTGACTCACTTTGCGGCGATTATGCGGTCCGCATATCTTTTATGCGACTGCAGAATTGCATTTCCTGGAAAACAGTATTTCTTGACTTTTTAAAACATAGATCAGTACCAAAAGGGTCTGAACCGCGGCTCGCTTAATTTTACACATTCCTAACATATATTCAGGACTTAGCACCACGAGCTACCCAGTTTTGAGTACAGGTTTTCACGGGGCCTTACAACAGCCATTCAACATCGTGCCCATGATCATTGCAGACATATATCAAGCCTTGGAGAAGTGTCAACGAGGAGCAAAACACTTTGAAGGCTGCAATTTATTACTCCAACTCTGGCTCATGGAACATCTCCAAAAGGGCGAATACCGACAAGAGATTTAGCAAAGGGACTAGGATGATAACATCGCTTTCCATCATCCAAACGAATGAATTACATCCCCAATATTTCGCTCAGCCAGAAGATGCCAAAGGATGGGTTGAACTATTTGATAATCTGACTTAAGAATAGGTTCAATGGATTTTTGAGTGGTTTCTGACCGAGGAATTCATCGCCCGATCCAGAGATGCACCTTTCCTGATACTGATTGGTCTGAGAGGAACATACCCTTACGTCCCTCTCCGAGTTATAAGGCAAGCTTGTAGGAAGCAAGTTATATCTAGGGTCGACAAGATGAGTCATTTTCGAGCTGACTTCCAAAATGATGATAGTTCTTAGAAGTGTCAGGCTCAGCATATGTGGCACTGTAAGATCATAATGGGGAGAGATACCATCGAGCCAGATAGGTATCATGATGGTTGCGCTCCTTTCTACTCAAGTTGGTTGGAAGACAATTATGATGGTCTGGGCTAGCCAGGGTTTGCTCGAGGCCACAAGATTATAAACGAAAGGGTCGAGGCACAAGTCAAATACAACCAACTACGCAAGAGGATCTGTGAGTATGAAAGCGAACACCGTGAGATACAAGAGTCCAATCGGAAGCTAATTGAGGAATGGAAGGATATGGTTGTCAGTGCCAACAAGCGACTAGGATACTTGGAGTGAGGTATAGTAGAATTGGAGAGAAAGTTTCTCAAAAGTGTCGAAGACTACCAAAATGCTGAAGGAACCGAAGACGGACATCTAGCCAGGGCCTACCTATTGCTGGGACTTCGCGAGTTGGGAAAGCTGTTTGACGAAGCCAAGGATGTCGGATCTGGGGAAGGTCCTTCGGGGACCAAGTAGATAGAAGTTTTTATTTTCGCTTTATAAAATGTAATAAGGCCAATGGCCATTGGTGATTTTCATTTCCTATATCAATTTGGGATTCGTCTATTTTTATCAATAAAATGAAGCATTTAGCAACCTAAGTTCTCCAAATCAATTTGTCGCTAGGCCTACCTCGGACATAAAGAGGTCCCCAAATTAGGACACGATATACATTCTCGCACTATGTGTTTAAATATTGCAATACTTTTTATGAACCTCACTAACTTTGTTACCTTTTTATTTTTATTTTTTATTTTTTTTATTATCCCCTACCTAAATAGTTTGTGCACTCTGGCAATATCATCCTATTCCACAAGATCCAGGGGCCCTCCACTCACTCCTCTTCTTAGTCCAGTCAAAAAGAAGAACAAGGGCAAGATGGAAGATTTGAACAACGTCAGAAAGAAGAATTCAACTGAATGGGTAGAGGCCACCAATGGTCATGGTACTCATGTTCCTAAGGAAAATATATCCCGACTTGAACAGAAATTGCTGAAATTCCAGGAAGAGCTCGAGCAGGTTCGGAATTTGGAAAGCTTGTCATTTTCCCTCAGCACCCCGGATATCACCTTTCCCAATACTCAAAACCCTACAACAGAATCATCCCGCTCCTCACACTATTCCACCGAAGACCCAATGCAACACCTGCCATACCCCAAATAACACTCTACTACTCATCCCAGAACTCTAAAACTCCACAAACGACCACTTTCACACCCACCATAATATCCCCGTCTACGTAGAGACCATGCCACACTCCACCCAACATATCTCAAGCACACCCGAGTCTAATGAAAGGACCTACTCATCAGGAACCTAGCTGAGGAACTTAAGAAATTGACTAGCCGGATTCAAGGCGTTGAAGGAAGCAAGGGAATTGAGGGGCTGAACTATGAAGATCTTTGTATACAGCCCGATGTCGAACTACCCAAGGGGTACAAATCTCCAAAGTTCGAAATGTTTAGGGGATCCAAGGGTCCATTTGAGAACATACTGTGACAAGCTAGTTAGAGTAGGGAAAGACGAGAGAATCCACATGAAGCTGTTCATGAAGAGTTTGAAAGGAGATGCGTTGTTCTGGTACATCAGCCAAGACCCAAAGAAATGGTCAAGCTGGGTAGGCATGGCATCCGACTTTATGGACAGGTTCAGGTTTAACACAGAAAATGCGCCGGATGTGTTCTATATTCAGCATCCGAAGAAGAAGCCTACAGAAATGTTTTGTGAGTATGCTACTCGCTGGAGGTCCGAAGCTGCTAAGGTCAGACCCGCCATAAAGGAGGAACAAATGAACAAATTCTTGTCAGGGCTTAGGACCCGCAGTATTATGAACGACTAATGATGATTGAAAGCCACAAATTTTCCGACATTATCAAACTGGGTGAAAGAATTGAAGAGGGTATCATAAGCGGTATAGTTACAAACTTTGAGGCCTTGCAAGCTACAAATAAGGCTTTACAATCCGGTGATGTGTCCAAGAAAAGGGATGTAGGAGCCGTGATGGTTGCACAAAGGACCAAATCTCCTACCAAATACCAAACTTACCCAACAAATCCACTCACATATTAGCCTACTCCAAACTACCAAGCACCCTCACCCTCTTACCAAACTCCACCGCTACCTTATCAATCACATCCACCTCCCACATATCAGCCTACTTCGCCCAGATATTCCCAACCCACACATGTCCACCAAACTTACAATGCTCAACCATCCCACCATCACTCACCTCCCGCCCGTTAAAACTTCCCTAGACCCCAACCTAATTTTGATCACAGACCTCCAAAATAATATACAACCATTGCTTAACCCATTGACCAACTATATGAAAGACTCAAAGTTGTTGGTTATGTCACCCCCATCCCTGCTGCAACCCCTGAGAGTCCTTATCAGTGGGTTAACCCAAACAAATCCTGTGCATACCACTACGGCATGAAGGGGCACACCATTTATGAGTGTCGTTCCTTGAAAGATAAGATACAATCTTTAATTGATAACAAGATTATTGTGGCAAAGGAACCCACTCCAAACGTCCGCAATAACCCTCTACCAGACCATAAGGGTAGAGGTATTCACATGATTGAAATAGAGGATGATTGGGACCCCGAGGGATCAATCGGGTTGATCGTAGAAGGTGATGACCCAATGAAGCCAATAGTTACTCTTAATCCAATCATAGTCTAGATTCAGCCATCTGGGGACGCTGAGGTAAATATGTCTGTGCCACTTGTGTTTTAAGCAGCGTCATTTGCAAAGACACCAGCGACAATTGAGGTCGAATTCATGTCTTCGGCAAATGCACCTGCACCGTTTGAAGTTTCAGTTTTACCACCCAAGGCACGTGCTCCATTTGGAGTAAGGATAGGCACGCCAGTCCCAGTGGCGATGTCTACCATGCCACCATTCTATACAAATGTTGTACCCTGGGACTATACAGTCGAGGCGAAAAGAAAGGGAAAGGTCAGGATAGAAGAAACTGTCGCAACAGAGGGTACGACAAGAACTGGTAGAGTCTATACCCCTGAACATCTAGCTGAATCAAGCAAGCAGGCCTCCAATCGGCCGCCCCTCATTGAGACAGGTCCAGACGACCTTTGGAGGAAAATACAGGCCAAGGAATATTCGGTCATCAACCAGTTAAATAAGATGCCTCCATAAACATCCATTCTCTCTCTGCTGCAAAATTCTGAGATGCACAAGAATGCTTTGTTGAAGGTGCTAAATGAAGCGTACGTACCAAGTAACATCACTAGCGGGGTAATGGATAATATGGTAGGACAAATGCTGGAAAGCCATAAGATCACCTTTTATGAGGATGAGCTGCCACCTAAAGGGATGGGGCACAACAAAGCACTGCACATCACCGTGCAATGCAAAGACTACTTCATTACCAGAATCCTGATTGATGGAGGTTCCAGTCTTAACATTTGTCCGCTAGTAACACTCAAGAAGCTGGGTAAATGACTGCATGAGATAAAGGATGGAGCAATCAATGTGAAAGCCTGTGATGGTTCTCAGAGGTCCACCATTGGTAAGATTAGTCTATGCCTGCAGATGGGACCAACCTGGTTTGAAGTCGATTTCCAAGTGATAGATGTACCAGCGTCTTACAACTTGCTGTTAGGACGACTATGGATTCATGTTGCTGGGGCCGTAGCATCAACACTGCATTAGGCAGTAAAGTTTAAACAGTGACGGTAGCAACCCTATATACAGTCGTCAAAGAATTCCGGCGATTGAGGGAGAAAGAAAGCTGGGTGGAGAAATTTACCACCACATTGAGCGGGTCAATGCTATCGACAAAGACAAATGGTGGGATAGCAAAATCGAGAGTATACTGAGTTGGAGTGGGTACGAACCTGGCAAAGGGCTCGGCAAGAACCTCCAAGGAATCTCTAAACCCATAAAACTCAAGAAACATGGCACTACCTTCGGTTTGGGATATGAATACACCTAGGAAGAATTCAATAGCTGGTTGCCACCATGGCACGGTCATTACTACCTACTAGAGCAGCCAATACCACATCCGGAGAAGACCCTCAAACATGCCGACATTATTTATAGGTCAGACGAAGAAGAAGAACTTGCAACAGTGAAGAACTTGTTTTTAGATGACGATGATATGGACTGTTGTGTTATTCTCGAGGAGGAGGGGGTGAAAGGCCCTTCCATACAGGCTGTGAGCGGAGGGGCACATCTCAAGAATTGGACCATCAGGACAACCAAAGCTCGACGAGCCTCGGGGTATCAAGGCTAAAACAAGCATTATTCATTGTTTTTTTTACTAAATGACTTTCTTTTCGCATTTTTCAATTCCCGCAATAAGATCTTCGATGTTCAAAATAGTTATTCAATTCATCAAAAGCATTTTTGATTTTTCTTATGAATCAATACTTATTGCTATCGCTTTCTCTCAATACTTTACCTATATAGCATTACTATTACTTGTCTTGATGAACCAATGATTGTGATATGCAATGAGATAACACAACAAATGGACATGGATTCAGAAGAAGATGACATACCTGACGAGATTGTCAAAGAGGTTGAGAACTTTAAGAACAGACCTAAGTCTAACCTGGATGAGACTGAAATTATCAACTTGGGAGATGCAGAAAATGCTAAGGAAATGCGAATCGGCATTCAGCTATCGCCATCGGAGAAGAAAGAATACATGACTGGTCTGAGTACGTCTATTGTGGCTTACAAACTGCCAATCGATCCAATGTGTCCACCAGTAAAGTAAAAGCTCAGAAAGTTCAAGCCTTATATGAGTTTGAAAATCAAGAAAGAAGTCACAAAGCAGATCAATGCTAAGGTTCTCAGGGTAGTAGAATACCCGACATGGTTAGCCAATATTGTGCCAATGTCAAAGAAGTATGGGAAGGTCATAGTCTGTGTAGACTACCGGGATCTCAACCGGGCCAGTCCGAAAGACGACTTCCCTTTGCCAAATATACACATCCTGATTGACATTGCGCCAAGCATGAGCTACAGTCATTCGTAGATTGCTTCGTTGGTTATCATCAGATCTGGATGGATGAGGAAAATGATAGAGAATCATAGACAGTGTCATGAGAAGTTATCATTTGCTTTATTGGGATACCGCACCACAGTCTGCACATCAATTGGGGCAACCCCCTCTATGCTGGTTTATGGTACAGAGGCAGTCATTCCCGCCGAGGTAGAAATCCCTTCCCTAAGGATCATACAAGAAGCCGAGCTCGATGATGCAGAATGGGTAAAAAGTTGTTATGAACAACTAGCCCTTATAGACAGAAAGAGAATGAATGCAATTTTCCATGGTCAACTCTATCAGAACAGAATGTCCAGAGCTTTCAACAAGAGAGTCAGGTCGAGACAGTTCCCACCGGGGTAGCTGGTACTAAAGAAAATTTTTCCGCATCAGGACGAAGACAAATGGAAATTCTCTCCCAACTGGCCGGGTCCATACATGGTTCACCGGGTTCTGATAGGAGGAGCCCCCATACTTGTAGAAATGGACGGAGAAGTCTGGCCAAAGCTGATTAATTCAGATGCAGTCAAACATTACTATGTGTAATCGTTATGCTTTCCTTATATGATGTAATTGAACTATGCCTGAACTGATTCCCGTTTAAGAGGGGATATGTAGGCAGCCCTATGGGTTCGATCACAATTCAAATAAAAATTTTATTTCCCCCGCAATTGGAAACTGGGGCAGAATTTTGAGGAGGACCCTTAAAATTCTGAAGTAATTTATGTCGATCTTTTCAAGCAATAGTCAGGAGCATCAACCCATCAAACTGGGGCAGAATTTTGAGGAGGACCCTCAAAATTCTGTAGAAAGAGAGGTTGCAATGTCCAGAACCACGTCACAGTCGTCGGTTCATCTAAAGCCTTTTATTATATGCTTATGTCATACTTTTATAAATCATGCATGTTTATTATCAAAACTACTTTGTTTAGCAACGCTACCCCAATGATACATACATATCACCAGATCAAAGTCGTGCAGGTCAAGCAAAGCCAGCGGGGATACGAACTAACCTCCCCCTTTACAAAACTCACAATTTTTCTTTGGATACAGGAACTTGGACTGCGAAATCATCAAACATACTATACACCCATGGTTCAAACATTATTTAGAAATACAACCCTCCGAACTGTTGCACTTACCAACATTTGCTATCTGCACACACCAGTGATATTCCCCAGCGATCACAATGTCGCAATCTGCTATCAGCTAAGAAAGCTCTACTAACATTTGCCTTTTTATTTCTTGCATAAGGCTACCATTCTGCGTTCCGAGACTAAACACTGTCTCCATCTGCATTTCTGCATTGCATAAGGCTACCATTCTGCTTTCTGAGACTAAACGTTGTCTCCATCTGCATTTCTGCATTGCATAAGGCTACCATTCTGCCTTCTGAGACTAAACGCTGTCTCCATCTGCATTTTTCATTGCATAAGGCTACCGTTCTGCCTTCCTAGACTAAAGACTGTCTCCATCTGCATTTCTGCATTGCATAAGGCTACCATTTTGCCTTCCGAGACTAAACGTTGTCTCCATTTGTATTTCTGCATTGCATAAGGCTACCATTTTGCCTTCCAAGACTAAACGCTGTCTCCATCTACATTTTGTATTGCATAAGGATACTATTCTGCCTTCCAAGACTAAATGCTGTCTCCATCTGCCTTTATGCATTGCATAAGGCTACCATTTTGCCTTCCGAGACTAAAGGCTATCTCCATCTACATTTTGCATTGCATAAGTCTACCGTTCAGCCTTCCAAGACTAAATGATTTCTCCATCTGCATTTTTGCATTGCATAAGGCTACCATTCTACCTTCCGAGACTAAACCCTCTCTTCATCTGCATTTCTGCATTGCATAAGGCTACATTCTGCCTTCCGAGACTAAACATTGTCTCCATCTGTATTTACATAAGACCAAACACTACCTCACTATATTTCAGGGGCTGATAGATCGCCTTATACTGCATCTACCTGGCTGAAAGATCCCCTCATACTGCATCTCATGGGCTGAAAGATCGCCAAATATTGCATCTCATGGGCTGAAAGATCGCCAAATTATCCAAAGGCATCATCGTTCGAAGGCACCATCTTCATAGCCCGAGAACACCATGTCATGGCCTGAGGATCCTTTTTTTAAAATCTTTGCATATCATTATTCAAAGGCATCATGGTTTGGAGGCACCATCTTCATAGCCCGAGAGCATCATTTCATGGCCTGTGAATCCTTTATTGCATGCTTCATGGCCGAGGACATCATAGTCTAAGGACGTCATCTTAACCGTTCGAAGACAACATTCATGGTTCGACGGGAATTTGTATCATGTTTAAATTTATGCATAGTATACATTTGCATTATTTCTAATTGCAGGTGCACCGGCGAGCAACGACCATCTCGGCAGGAGCGATCCCGCTCCATTTACCGCAACCATATCAAACCTAATCATTCCAACAAACCTACCATGCACCCGACCCTAGATATTGCATGTGTTCTCGAAAAGCCT
Organism: Nicotiana tabacum; assembly: GCF_000715075.1. NCBI lineage: Eukaryota > Viridiplantae > Streptophyta > Magnoliopsida > Solanales > Solanaceae > Nicotiana > Nicotiana tabacum. The sequence goes on from NC_134080.1 coordinate 210,132,579, forward strand.
CCATCGGCATGCTCCGCCAACAGATCCTAAACTACATATGGCCTGATTCTTGTAAAACCAGGGATATGTAGGTAGCTCAGAAGGCAGAACGCGGCCTAAACCTCTTCGAACCATTTCGTTCAGTCAAAATTGGTCATCATATCTTTACCCGACAACTCTTTCATCCTTTCCGGGTAAAGAGGGGCAGTTGTTGATACCTAATTTTTTTCTATATTTTTTAATATGAAAAATACCTTAAAAGTAGCATGTATATTCATATATAAGTATGTACAAGTATTTTATTATTTTTCCTTCATTTTTAAAGGTTTTTAAACTAATTATTTCTCTATTTTTATCCATAAAAATCCAATAATTATTTCTAGAATTAATATTTTTGGTAATTTATTTATTGTAATCTCATATTTATGCCAAAATATAGCTAAGATAATTTTTGCTTATTTTTACAAATTTATTTAGTATTTTTAAAGCTGAATTACATATAATTGCAACATTAGCATCTTTTAGGATTTAATTGTGTTTATATTTATAAAAATTAAGTCCTGTATTTTTAAATTGTTAATTGTATGTTATGAATCATTTTAGTGCTTTCAATTTATTTTCAGAAATTAGTTTGCTATTTTTTATAAAATAAATAGGGGAAAATGGCTATTTAAAATCTAGCCAGATTTCATTTCAATTACAGCCTAAAATTGAACCCAATTTTTCGTCCCAATTCCCCACTCAAACCCGCCCCCTAACTCAATTTGCATGACCCAACCTGGTCTCCCACTTAACCCTTTTAATCCCACCCGTTGATCATTTAGATCAACGGCTCCCGTTCCCCCTTACCTTTTTTAACCCTGAACGACCTCTAAGCCTAAATCATTTTCCACCTACCTCCGCCCTTGAATTCCCCTTCTCTCTCAACTCTCTCTGAAACTCTTACAAACCCTAGCCGCCGCCATCAGACTACACCCTAATCCACCCTAAGCCCTGCCTTATCCATGCCCCCTTGTGGTCATTTGAGACATGTACCAGCCTCCCATGGCTATTGGGTGTTCGTTTCTGAGGTTTCATGGCCAGTCCTCGAGGGAATCTGGTCCAGTATCTGTTCGACCTTCGTTCATGGCTCTTCTCCGGCCATCCACGACCTTTCTCCGGCCACTCATGATCTTTCAAGGCAGATCCTTGACTTTTCTGGTTAGATCGGAAACTTTCAAGGCCTTTCTCACCTTTCCTTGGTTTTTCGAAACCCTAATCTTTAAGATATTGCAACTTCCTTTCAGATCTGCTTTAGACCTGTACTTACTATGATTTTCTTAAGTGTTTCTCGAAGGTTCTTTAACTTTGCTTTCAAAACGACTTTTTTTTCGATTAGGGTTTTCCTTTAAATTATTTCAAAAATCTCTTCTATGACTTTGACGTGTTTGTGATTTTGCTATGTTTTACTTATGTTGTTCTTCTATCTGAGTTAGCATGTTGAAAACCCTAATTTTTTTGGGTCACATTCGAATCCTGAAGTTATTTGTTTAAAGGTGTACTTATTTAATTAAGTTCCTCATTCTTGTTTGACTTATTTGTGTTACTATATTTTAAATTCGATTGTTGTTGAAAAACCCTAGGTCTTTGGGTCTGAAATTGTTTGTTTAATTACTTGACTCGATTGAAAGCTTTTGTTTTAGAATCTCTTTTCTTTATGTGACTTATCTTTCAACTCGACTATGGCTGAAACCCTAACTTTTCAGAAGATTTCCTCACCTGTTACTGTGAGACCTTTACTTATTTTTACTCTCTTCTTAACTTTGGCTATACGTGTGAGCCTTGACTATCTAGCTTTGTTCCCTATTGAATCCTATGCTTATTTATGCTACTATTGTATGCTGTTTTTTTTTTGCCAACGTGCTTGGCCTCGCATGTCTGATGTTCTGTTCACTCTGTTTATATACTGAAGTGCAGAAGCATGTTTCTTCCTTAATTGATCGTAATCTTATGACTGATTTCAAGAACTTTTCCTTTATGAACTCTAATTTCACTCGCCTGTTTAAAGTTAATTGATTCCTTTCCTTTACTATGATATTTTGCCTTACTGAATCTTTTTCCAAAATAAGTATATTTCTGTACTTAGACTCGATTACTTACTTAATATTTTTACTACTCCTTTAATGACAATAATTAGTCTGTCTCTAAACTGATTTCTTTCCTTATTTGAATCTGTTATTACTCGTTAAACAGTGATTCCTTAATTAAAGGGAATTGTTGACACCCAATTTTTCCCTGTATATTTTTTAATATGCAAAATACTTTCAAAATAGGATATGTATGCATATATAAGCATGTCCAAATATTTTATTCTTTTTCATAATTTTTAAAAGATTTTTAAATAAATTTTTTGCCCTATTTTATCCAGAAAAACCCAATAATTATTCCCAAAATTATCATTTTGGTGATTCATTTATTCTACTTTCATATTTATGCTAAAATATAGCTAAGATAATTTTTGCATACTTTTACAAATTTATTCAGTATTTTTTAATCTAAATTGCATATAATTGTAATATTAGCCTCTTTTAAGATTTAACTACGTTTATATTTTTAAAAGTAAGCACGAAATTTTTATATGATAATTATAGATTTTAAATCATTTCAATACTTTTAATTTGTTTTCAGAAAATAATTTGCTATTTTTATAAAATAAATAAAAGAAAAGTGGCTATTTAAAATCTAGCCCAATTGTGTTTCAATTGTAGCCTGAATTGAACCCCCATTTTAAACCCAATTACCCAGCCCAAATCTTAATCGTACCCGACCCCGACCCAATTTAAATAACCCACCCCGATTCCTTACCTACCAGTTTTATGCAGGCCGTTGATCAAAATGATCAACGACACTAGACCTCCTTTCCTAATTAAACCCAAAGACCCCCCTAACCATAACCATTTCACACACCCAGTCACCTCTGAATCCCCTTCTCTCTCAATCCCCTCTCAAACCCTCTCCAACCCTACCCGCCGACATCAACTACAAATCCTAATATCTTCCAAATCCATGGCTTCCAAGGTCATCGGAGACCTGTATCCACCTTCCATGGCTCCTACGTGCTCGATTATCATGATTTCGAGGCTAGATCTTGAGAAAGCTTGGGACAGACCTTGGTCGATGTCAGTTTATAGCCATTCTCCGGTCGTCTTTGACCTTTCTCCAGCCAGCCATGGCTATTCGAGTCCGACTCTTAACTTTCCTGCTCAGATCGATGATTTTCAAAGCCTTTCTCACCACTTGAGGTTCTTCTGAAACCCTAGACTCTAAGGTTCTTCCGATTTCTTCTAGATCTGTTTCAGATCTATGTTTACTCTAAACTTCTAAACATTCTCTCAAAGTTCTTTTAAAACTCTACCATCAAAACCCCTTATCTTTCTGATTAAGGTTCTATTAAGTAATTTTGAAACCCTTCTTTAATTTTTGATATGTTTTGCTGTGTTTGCTCGTATTATCCTTCTGCCTGAGTTTGCATGTTAAAACCCCTAATTTCTTTTAACTATTTATTAAATGAATATTTGTTTGCCTGAGTTTTTGTCTTATCTGTCTATTTATCTTGTTTTTTTTTAAAAAGAAACCTTTCTATTGTTGAAAATCTTATGGCTTTGGGCCTGAGACTGCTCGTGTAAGTGCAGAAGTTCCTTTTCGAAATCTCTTTGTATTTCTATCTTCTCTTTAACTCGCCTATGTTGAAAACCTTTATTTTTCTAGGTTTCTTTGTTTGATTTTGTGACAGGCATGTTCTTGTTTAAGTCTCTGTGACTATCTCGCTTTGAATGTGTTTCTACTGAGTTTCTTATGCCTAACTTACATCAGCTCTGTGTGCTTGTGTTCATCTCGACTGGTCAAGACTTTCCTCTTTGCTTGCTATGTTTGGTTACTCATATCTCACTCTATTTATATGTTAAAACATGATTCATGACTCTCTCTTTGATTGACTCTGAGCTCCCTATTTCTTGGCTTGATTTGAAAATTTCCCTTTAGACTTCTGATTCTCCTATTTTAACTTGGTTTATTGCGTATTCATGGGAACTCATGTTACTCTCCTTAAATCAGTAATTTTGAATCCTTGATTCCATGATTTACTATGTGCTGATTTCGATTATCTCCACATTCTGCAACTTTATTTTGTTTTCTTACTTTATTTAGTTAACGGAGTATTTTTCTAATTCTTCATTGGTTGTTTCCTTAATTGAACCCCTATATACTTACCCCTCATTGTCTACTTTATACATAATGCTCTACTTGATTTCTTTCCTTAAACATTTTCTGTCCATTACCGTTGGTTGATTGCCCTTTCATTAAAGGAGTACCTGCATTGACTTGATTCTGATTAGTACTTGGTTCCACAATTACTATACAATTATAATTCTTGCCTTATTTTACATGGTTTCTAACTACTATATATACATACTCCCTCATTAACACAAAGACACGAACACTTTTAGTTCTGAACTCACACTTACGCTCAAAATACTCTCTCTTGCTTTGTTACTGGTATTGTGGCCTGTTTAGCTGGCTGAAAGCCAAAGCTATATTTCGAAGTCCTGCTACTTTTCTTTACTGCACTTTGCTTCTTTGACTGGTATGTTCTAATTAAGTTTTTAGCATCAACCACAACATGGTTACTTAATGATTCTTGCATTCTTGTCTGCCTACTGCTTATATTTAATTCAGTACCCTTATTTTGCATGTTGTAACTTCTTTCTCATGTTCTTAATTAATGCATTATGAATCCTAAATCCCTGCCCTAGTATGTTTAATACTTATGGTTTGTTTGGGGTATGACAGCATTGAACATTGCTGAGCATGACCCAAACTTGATCCTCCTAGGATCATAACCTCTATGTTTTCCTTTTATGTTGTATGCTCTGGTTGACTTTTCAAGCATGATATCACTCCCTATTGCTGTGCATGCCTATAATCGACCTATGCCTAAGTATATAGGCTCATTGCAATGGATTCCCAAACCTCTTCCCCCGTGAAATTATCGACTTGTTTGAAGTGTTAATGGTTGTTTCCCAGCACCTCTTTCCCCTTCTTTACTTCCTTAGTTCTTAAAGCTCTGTTTCGGTACTTGCACTCTCCTCTTAGACTTAAGTTCTCCCCCCTCATGTTAGCCTTGCCTTGGGACCCATGATCTCCCTCTGAACTTGGAAACATGAGGACTGGCATTTCCATACTGCACTTGTCCCTATTCTGGTTATGAAACTTGAGTGTGAGCACTGCCCGGGGTCCTACTGAAGCCCTTAGGGAACTCTGACATACTCAAGGCTGAGAAAGGCTTTGGATCAATGGTATTTTGAGTTGGTTCATCTCATAACTCAGTGAGAAAGTTAAGAATCAATCTTCCTCTGGTTGTAATTCTTTTCTTTGCATTTTCTGATATATTTAGTATTCCTGGTTTGTAATAAGTTATAACAAACATTTGGGGCTAGCTAGTGAAAAGGTTGGGTAACTATGCATGCAAGGGTAGAAAATATGCCTATAGGACTACTTTAAATTCTGCATATTCAACTGCATTTAGACAATACGCCTATAGGACTACTTTAAATCCTACATATTCAACTGCATTAGAAATCATGCCTATATGGTATTTTAGTTCTGCAAACTGCATTTAGAAATCATGCCTATAGGGTATTTTAATTCTGCATATTGCATTTAGAAACCATGTCTATAGGGCTTCTTATTCAACTTCACATCTAGATGACCTGCCTATAGGATTTCATTCAAAAATTCTGCATGTTTGTCACTGTTAGATATCCTATTTTAGGGCCCAAATGGGTATAACCCAGTAACATGTTAAAATCAGTAACATGTAGAAATCATGCTTGTAGGGATTTTTAAATAAGCCCGATCCGCTTCATTTACATTCAATGTTAGATATCATGTTCATATTTAATAAAACCAGTAATAGTGGATACCATCACTTGCAGAATCTGTAACCAGTCTGTTTAATTTTGTCCATTTTGAATCTCCTTTTAATAGTCTAATTCCCTCACTTAACAAGGTTTAGCAAGCAAAACTATAAGATTTCAAAAAATTCGTTTTGAGTTTTCACTGTCTCATCACCTTCTGAACTCAGTAGATATCATGCTTTTAGGGTATCATCAATATACACTTAGGCAAGCCTTAGAGTAATAACTGTAAGCTGGATCCGCTTTTGCTAATTGCTACAAACCAACAGGCAGGCCCGATTCAGACTTGTTACCTGAGTTATGTAATAAACTAAACTGCTTCAATAATTGGGCTCCCCTCGTCTTTAGTATTTAATCAGACTTAAAAAGTATGTGTAAGTCATGATAGTTATGTGCTTCTATTCAAGGAGGTGCATTTGAGCCTTTGTCTGTTTACACGTTTCCCCTTATATGCCATATTATCTGTTTTGTATATCGCCTTAGAATTTTTACCTTTGAAACTTCCAAATAGGCCTAATATCCCTCCCCTTTAGGATTAGTAGTCCTAAGTACCTCCGAGACTGATAGGAATGGGATGGGTAATAGCATGCAATAGTGTTCGAGACCAATTCGCGCTTTAGTACCTTAAACAGGGTGGGAAAGGGTAGATATGGATATGATGACCACACGATAATGTCACTTGTAGCCCCTCATTGAGGAGTGATTAACAGACATAGTGTGGGGTGATCCATATTAAATATAAACCTAGGACCCCTTTATTTTATTTGCAAACTCTTTTTTTTAAAACGCTTCTTTAAAGTGTTCTTCCTTTTATATGTTCAAATCCCCTCTTATTTGAGCCTTATTTGCCTATATGTTAATTGCACCCCAAATACACAATAATTGTCTAGCCGGAAACCACACTAGTGGATCCTGAGGGTGCCTAATACCTTTTCCTTAGGATACTTTCAAGCCCTTACCTAATATCTAGTTATTCAAATGAATTAGAATTGAATTTCTATTGTTGTCCTAATGCACCTTAATCATTAGGTGGCGACTCTTCAAACACAAAACCCAGTTCCCAAAAGGAATGAGTTGTCCCTCCAAATGTCATAACCCCGATTTCGCGAGAAAAATAGGGTGCGACAGCATGGCGACTCCGCTGGGGTATTTTAGTCTTTTACCATTTCAGACTATTATTGTGAATTTACGCTTCTTTATGTGCAATTACTTGTTTATTTCCTTTATGCATTCAATTCCCTTTTCAACTGCAAAACTGACTTATCTTTTGTTTCTTTCCTTTACCACTTTCCTTTACTACTGCTTTAAATTATGAAACTGTTGTATCTACTGGTTTCTTACACGTGCAAATATGTGACAACATGTTTTTAATTATTGCATAATCATGCTCCACATCATATTCCACTCGTGCCAAACAAATCCCATAGCAACGCTTACAATGAGTGGTTGTGCTCTTCCGATATTATCACCCTCTAAATCTGGAAAAGGCGTATTTGCGGTAAAACCAGTCGATCAACGGTGTAGTAAAAGGTTCCGTGCCTTTCCCCCTTGAGTTGTTCGATCAAGGGTACCAATCCAAAATCCCATAGAATCCTTTCTCTTTTTAAACTGTGCATGCATCATGGTCAAACCTAGTCGAGTCAGTTATGTTGTCCGCATAATGACCACGTTCTGTGTATTTATTTGGAGAACTAAATACTTTATGCCAATTATTGATATTAAATAGTCGAGTCTGGTGGGGGTAAGGGCCTAACCTTATTTGTCTTGCAGAAATATGAGGCACGAAGTCCCCAAATTCGGCACGGTCACCAACATCCACCCAAAGTTGCTAAGTTGGTGGGAGTATCTTCACTCCAGTGATCAAACTCTTGTCCGGAAATATTTGGGAAACCTACCTTCTCTCTTGGAAATCTTACCCAACAATAAGATCATAGAAGCTGCCACTTTATTCTGGGATTGTGAGAGATCTGTGTTCCGCTTCAGGGATATTGAAATGACACCCTTTCTAGAAGAGATAGGTTGATTGGCCGGTATAACATGGGAAACTCCGGGTTTGTTAATGCCTGAGAACCGCAAGGGCAGGCATTTCCTCAAAATGATGGGTTTGAAGAAGTATCCAGAACTAACATGTTTGAAAGAATCCTACATCCCTTTTAATTATTTGTACGAGAGGTACGGTCACATCAAATCCTACCGTACCTATCCTGACGAGTTTGCCATCACATCATTAGGGCATATTCACCGAAGGGTCTTTGTATTCATGTTTTGTTTTATGGGGTTGATCGTGTTTCCAATGAAGAAAGCAAAGATCCACACCAGGCTAGCTATGATAACTAAAACCCTAATGGAAGGAATTGGTGGGCAACCTTTCAATATCGTGCCCATGATTATTGCAGAGATATACCGAGCCTTGGAGAAGTGTCAACAAGGAGCCAAGCACTTCGAAGGCTACAATTTGCTAATTTAGCTCTGGCTCATGGAGCATCTCCAAAGGGGTGAATACTAACAAGAGATTCAGCAAAGAGATTGGGATGATCATATCGGTTTCCATCATCCGAGGCGAATGAATTGCATGCCCAATATGTTCGCCCAGCCAGAAGATGCCAAAAGATGGGTAGAGTTATTCGATAATCTAACCGAGGACCGGGTACAACAGATGTTCAAGTGGTTCCCTACCGAGGAGTTCATCGCCCGATCCAGGGACGCACCATTTCTGATACTGATTGGTCTAAGAGGAACGTACCCTTACGTCCCTCTCCGGGTTATGAAGCAAGCAGGTAGGAAGCATGTTATACCTAGGGCCGACAAGATGAGTCATTTTCGGGCTAACTTCAAGGTTGATGATAGTCCTTATAAGTTCCAAGCTCAGTATATGTGGCACTACAAGATCATCGTGGGGAGATATACCATCGAGCCAAACAGATACCACGCTGGTTGCGCTCCCTACTATTCAGGCTAGTTGGAAGATAATCACGATGGTTTGGGCAAGCCAGGGTTTGCTAGGGGCCACAGGATCATAGATGAAAGGGCCGAGGCACAGGTCAAATGCAACCAACTACGCAAGAGAATTCGGGAGTGCGAAAGTGAGCACCATGAGATACAAGAAGCCAACCAAAAGTTGATTGAGGAGTGGAAAGACATGGCTGTCAGTGCCAACAAGCGATTGGGATACTTGGTGCGAGGCATAGTGGAGCTAGAAAGGAAATTCCTCAAGAGGGTCGAAGACTACCAAAATGCTGAACGAAACGAAGGCGGACATCTAGACAGAGCCTAGCTATTGCTGGGACTTCGCGAATGAGGAAAGCTATTCGACGGAGCCAAAGATGTCGAGTCTGGGGAAGGTCCTTCTGGGACCAAGTAGATAGGAGTTTTTCTTTTGCTTTATGAAATGTAATAAGGCCAATGGCCATTAGTGATATTTATTTCATGTTTGTTTAGTGTCGATTTGGGATTCGTCTACCTTTTATCAATAAAATGAGGCATTTAGCGTCCTAAGTTCTCCAAATTAATTTGTCGCTAGGCCTACCTCAGGCATAATGAGGTCCCCAAATTAGGATACGTTTACATTCTACACTATGTGTTTAAATATCACAACGTTTTTTATAATCCTCACTAGCTTGTTACCTTTTTGTTTTTACTTGTTGTTTATTATTCCCCTACCTAAAGGTTAGTTTGTGCACTCTGGCAACATCATCTTATTTCACGAGATCCAAGGGCCCTCCACCCACTCTTCCTCTTAGTACTGTCAGGAACAAGAACAAGGGAAAGATGGAAAATTTGAACAACACCAGAAAGGAGAACTCAACTGAACGGGTAGAGGTCATTCATGGTCATGGTACTCTGGTTCCTAAGGAAAATGTATCCCAACTTGAACAAAAGCTGCTGAAATTCTAGGAAGAACTCGATCAGGTTCAAAATTTGGCAAATCTGTCATTTTCCCTCACTACTCCCAACATCAATTTCCCAAATGCTCAGAACCCTAATCCTCCACAGAATATCCCAAAGAAACAAAACCATCCCATTCCTCACCACCACTGCAACACCTGCCATACCTCAAATAACACTCCACTGCTCATCCCCGAACCCCTAATTTCCACAAATGACCACTTCCACACCCACCATAACACCCCCATCTATGTGGAGACTATGCCACATTCTGCCCAACCCATCTCAAACACACTCGAGTCTGATGATAAAGACTCGCTCATCAGGAACCTGGCCAAAGAACTTAAGAAATTGACTAGCCGAATTTAAGGCGTTGAAGGAAGCAAGGGAATTGAGGGGCTGAACTATGAAGATCTTGGCATACAACACAATGTCAAACTACCAGAGGGATACCAACCTCCGAAGTTCGAAATGTTTGATGGTACGGGGGATCCAAGGGTCCATTTGAGAACGTACTGTGATAAGCTGGTCAGAGTGGGGAAAAACGAGAGAATCTGCATGAAGCTTTTCACGAGGAGTCTAAAAGGACATGCTCTGTCTTGGTATATTAGTCAGGATCCAAAGAAGTGGTCAAATTAGGTAAGCATGGCGTCCAACTTCATGGACAGGTTCAGGTTCAACACCGAGAATGCGCTGGATGTATTTTATATTCAGAATCTAAAGAAGAAGCCTACAGAAGCATTTTGTGAGTATGCTACTCGCTGGAGGTCCGAAGCTGCTAAGGTCAGACCTGCCTTAGAGGTGGAACAGATGAACAAATTCTTTGTTCGGACTCACGACCTGTAGTTTTAGGAAAGGCTAATGTTGATTGAGAGCCATAAATTTTCTGACATCATCAAACTGGGTGAAAGGATCGAAGAAGGCATCAAAAGCGGTATGGTTACAAACTTCGAGGCCTTGCAAGCTACAAATAAGGCCTTACAGTCTGGTGGTGTGTCCAAAAAAGGGACATAGAGGCCGTAATGGTTGCACCAAATCCTCCAATCACATATCATCCTACTCCGAACTACCAAGCACCATCACCTTCCTACCAAACTCCACTACCCGCTTATCAATCACCTCCACCTCCCACATATCAGCCTACTTCAACCAGATATTCCCAACACGCACATGTTTACCAAGTCTACAATACTCAACCATCCCATTATCAATCACTTCCTACATGCCAAAACATTCCTAGACCTCGACCAAATTTTTACCACAGACCTCCTAAACAATACACAACCATTGCTGAAACTATTGACTAGTTGTATGAGAGACTCAAAGCTGCTAGTTATGTCACTCCCATCCCTGCTGCAACCCCTGAGAACCCCTCTCAGTGGGTTAAGCCAAACAAATCCTGTGAATACCATTCCGGCATAAAAGGGCACACCATCGATGAATGTCGTTCTTTGAAGATCCAGGCTTTGATTGACAACAAGATTATTGTGGCGAAGGAACCTGCTCCTAATGTCCTCAATAATCCTCTATCAGACCACAAGGGTGGAGGTGTTCACATGATTGAAATAGAGGATGACTGGAATCCCGAGGGATCGATTGGTTTGATCGCAGAAAGTGATAACCCAAAGAAACCAATAGTTACTCTTAATATGATCGTAGTTTAGATACATACCTCTGGAAACACCGAGGTAAACATGTCTGTGCCACTTGAGTTTGAAGCAACGTCATCTGCAAAGATACCAGCACCAATTGAGGTTGAATTCATGTCTCCGATAAATGCACCCACACCGTTTGAAGTTGCAGTTCTACCACCCAAGGCACATGATCCATTCGGAGAAAGGTCATCCATGCCAATCCCAGTGGCGATGTCGACCATGATAGCCGAGGCAAGGAGGAAAGGCAAGGTCAGGTTTAAAGAGACTATTGCCGCATAGTGTATGACGAGAACTGGTGTAGTTTATACCCCAGAACATCTAGCTGAGTCAAGATAGCAGGCCGCTAACAAGTCACCCATCATTGATACCGATCCAGATGATCTTTGGAGAAAGATACAGGCCAAGGAATACTAAGGCGCACAATAATGCTCTGTTGAAGGTGCTGAGTGAAGCATACGTGCCAAGCAACATCACTGGTGGTGAAATGCTAACATGGTAGGACAGGTATTAGAAAGTCACAAGATCACTTTTCATGAGGATGAGCTGCCACCTGAAGGGTTGGGTCACAACAAAGCACTGCACATCACCGTGCAATGCGAAGACTACTTCATCACCAGGATCGTAATTGATGGGGGTTCCAGTCTCAACATTTGTCCACCGGTAACACTAAAAAAGTTGGGTAAAGGATTGCATGAAATAAAGGACGGAGCGATCAACGTGAAAGCCTTCGACAGTTCCCAAAGGTCTACCATTGGGGAGATTAGTCTGTGTCTGCAAATGGGGACAACTTGGTTCGATGTTGATTTCCATATGATAGACGTGCCGACATCTTACAATCTGCTGTTGGGACGGCCATGGATTCATGTTGCTGGGGCCATAACATCAACACTACATCAGACAGTAAAGTTTGAATGGAATCACCAGAAGGTGATCATTGACGGCGACGGTAGCAACCTTATATACAGTCACCAGACCATTCCATCAATTGAGGGGAGAAAGAAGCTAGGAGGAGAGACTTACCATCACATCGAACGGGTAAATGCTATTGACAAAGACAAATGGTGGGATAACAAGGTCGAGAGCAAACTGAATTGGAGTGGGTACGAACCTGGCAAAGGACTTGGCAAGAACCTTCAAGGAATCGCTAAGCCCATAAAGCTCAAGAAACATGGCACCACTTTCGGTCTGGGATATGAGTACACCTGGGAAGAATTCAACAACTGGTCACCACCATGGCGCGGTCCTTACTATCCGCTGGAGCTGCCAATACCGCATTTGGAACGAACTTTCCAAACGGTCGATGTTATCTATGGGTCAGAAGAGGAAGAAGCACTAGCAACGGTGAAGAACTTGTTCTTGGAAGACAATGACATGGACTATTGTGTTGTTCTCGAGGAGGAGGGGAGGAAGGCCCTTCCATACAGGCTGTAAGCAGAGGGGCACGCCTCAGTAACTAGACCATCAGAACGACCAGAGCCCGACGAGCCTCGGGGTAGCAAGGCTAAAACAATCCCTGTCTTATTTACTAAAAGATTTAATATTTCTCGCATGTTTCAATTCCTGCAAATAAGATCTCCAATGTTCAAAATAATTGTGCAATTTATCAAAGTATTTTAACTTTTCTTATGATTTGATGCTCATTATTATTTTTTTCTCATTACTTTACTTATACAGCATTACTATTACTTATCTTGATGAACCAATGACTGTGACATGCAACGAGACAACGCAACAAACAGACATAGATTCAGAGGAAGATGACATACCAAAAGAGATTTTTAAGGAAGTTGAGAATTTTGAGAACAGACCTGAGTCCAACCTGGATGAAACAGAAGTTGTTAATCTGGGAGATGCGGAAAACATCAAAGAAACACGAATCAGCGTCCACTTATCGCCGTCAGAAAAGAAGAAATACACAGAATTCCTGAAGGAGTATGAGGACATATTCGGCTGGTCATATGATGACATGACTGGTCTAAGTACATCTATTGTGGCTCATAAACTGCTAGCCGATCCAACATGTCCGCCGATAAAGAAAAAGCTCAGAAAAGTTCAAACTTGATATGAGTCTGAAAATCAAGGAAGAAGTCACTAAGCATGTCAAAGCTAAGGTTCTCAGGGTAGTAGAATACCTGACATGTTTAGCCAACATTGTGACAATACCAAAGAAGGATGGGAAGGTCCGAGTCTGTGTCGACTACCGGGATCTCAACCGGACCAGTCTAAAAGACGACTTCCCTTTGCCCAACATACACATCCTGATCGACAATTGCGCTAAGAATGAGTTGCAATCATTTGTAGATTGTTTCGCTGGGTATCATCAGATCTGGATGGATGAAGAAGATGCTGAGAAAACGGCTTTCATTACACCGTGGGGAATGTACCGCTACAAGATGATGTCGTTCGGGATAAAGAATGCAGGAGCCACCTACATGAGGGCCATGCCTACCATTTTCCATGATATGATACACTAGGAGATAGAGGTGTACGTAGATGATGTTATCATCAAGTCCAAGAAAGCCACTAATCACATGGAAGATTTGAGGAAGTTTTTCAATAGATCGCGAAGGTACAACCTGAAACTGAATCCCGCAAAATGTGCATTTGGGGTTCTTGGTAGAAAATTACTTGGGTTTATTTGGAGTCGCTGAGGAATAGAACTGGATCCATTAAAAGTTAAAGCTATTCAAGAATTTCCACCGCCAAAGAATAAGAAGGACGTGATGATTTTCTTTGGGAGACTTAACTACATCAGCCGGTTCATAGCACAATCTACAGTTATCTGTGAGCCAATCTTTAAGATGTTAAAGAAGGACGCCGCTACCAAATGGACTGATGACTGCCAAAAAGCCTTCGACAGAATCAAGGAATACCTGTCAACACCACAAGTTTTAGTCCCGCCCAAGCTAGGTAGACCTCTGTTACTCTACCTTGCAGTATTGGATGGAGCTTTCGGCTACGTTCTAGGGCAGCATGATGAAACAGGGAGGAAAGGACAGGACATTTATTATCTCAGCATGAAGTTCACCCTGTACGAGGCCCGGTATTCTGTATTAGAACGCACCCGTTGTGCTTTTACTTGGGTAGCTCAGAAGCCGAGGCACTACTTTGTGTCTATACTACATATCTCAAATCAAGGATGGATCCTTTGAAGTACATCTTCTAGAAGCCTATGCCCACTGGAAAGCTAGCCAAGTTGCAAATCTTATTGAGTAAATTTGACATTGTCTACGTAACTCATAAGGCACAAGGGACAGGCACTAGCAGATCACCTTGCTGAAAACCCTGTGGATGGAGAATACGAACCCCTAAAAACGTATTTTCCTGACGAAGAGGTATCATTCATAGGAGAAGATATTGTAGAATCCTATGATGGTTGGAGAATGTTTTTCGATGGAGCAACAAATTTCAAAGGAGATGGCATAGGAGCAGTCCTCGTATCAGAAATCGGTCAACATTATCCATTGTCCGCCAAACTCAGGTTCCCGTACACCAACAATATGGTCGAGTACGAAGCCTACATCTTAGGGCTGAAGATTGCTATTGACATGAATATTCAAGAGTTGCTAGTGATTGGAGATTTAGACTTGCTTATACATCAGGTCCGAGAAGAATGGGCAATGAAGAACTCCAAGATACTCCCGTATCTACATCATGTACAGGAATTGAGAAAAATGTTCACAAAGACGTAATTCCAACATGTTCCCAAAGTCTAGAATGAGTTCGCCGATGCATTGGCTACCCTATCATCCATGATACAACATCCAGACAAAAACTTTATTGATCCCATTCTGGTAAAAATCCATAATCATCCAGCTTATTATGCCTATGTTGAAGAAGAAGTAGACGGAAAGCCTTGGTTTCATGATATCAAAGAATATTTAGCAAAAGGCGAATATCCAGAACTTGTAAATCCTACTCAGAAACGCACACTTCGAAGGTTGTCCAACAATTTCTTTCACAACGGAGGAATCCTGTATAGGAGGACTCCTGATTTAGGATTACTAAGGTGTATCGACGCAAAGGAAGCATCCAAGTTACTAGAGGAAATTGATGATGGGACATGCGGTCCACATATGAACGGTTTTGTCTTAGCAAAGAAGATACTCCGGGTCGGTTACTTTTGGATGACTATGGATACAGACTGCATCCAGTATGTTCGAAAATGCCACCGCTGCCAGATACATGCAGACATGATAAAGGTGCCTCCAAAATGGGCTTAATGCAACAAGCTCCCCATGGCTGTTCGCCGCCTGGGGGATGTGGATGTTATTGGACTAATGGAGCCTGCCGCTTCCAACGGGAACATGTTTATCCTAGTATCCATTGACTATTTCACCAAATGGGTCAAAGCACCATCTTACAAAGCAGTGACTAGAAAGTCGTGGTAGATTTTGTCCGCAACCGCATCGTTTGTCGATTCGGGATTCCAGAATAAATCATTACTGATAATGGATCCAACCTCAGCAGTGACTTGATGAAAGCTATGTGTGAAACCTTCAATATCTGACACAAGAATTCTATAGCCTATAGACCTCAGATGAATAGAGCCGTAGAATTCCCCAATAAGAATATCAAGAAGATACTAAGGAAAATGATAGAGAAGCATAAGTAGTGGCACAAGAAGTTATCATTTGCTTTACTGGGATATCGCACCACGGTCCGGACATTAACCGGGGCAGCCCCCTACATGCTGGTTTATGGTACATAGGCAGTTATTCCCGCTAAAGTGGAAATTCCTTCCCTAAGGATCATGCAAGAAGCTAAGCTTGACGACGCAGAATGGATTAAAAGTCGTTATGAGCAGTTAGCCCTTATAGACGGAAAGAGAATGAATACAGTTTGCCATGGTCAACTCTATCAGAACAGAATGTCCAGAGCCTTCAACAAAAGAGTCAAGCCGAGACAGTTCACGCCAGGGCAGCTGGTGTTAAAGAAAAATTTTCCGCATCAAGATAAAGCCAAAGGGAAGTTCTCTCCCAACTGGCATGGTCCATACATGGTTCATCGGGTTCTGACAGGAGGAGCCCTCATACTTGCAGAAATGAATGGAAAAGTCTTGCCAAAGCCAATTAATTCAGATGTAGTCAAGCCTTACTATCTGTAATCTTTATGCTTCCCTATATGATGTAAATTGAACTACGCCTGACTTGTTCCCGTTTAAGAGGGGATACGTAGTCAGCCCTATGGGTTCGGTCACAATTCAATAATTTTTTTATTTCCACCGCAATTAGAAACTAGGGCAGAATTTTGACGAGGACCTCAAAATTCCGAAGTTGATTTCAGCCAATCATCACAAGCAACAGTCAGAAACATCAACCCATTAAACTGGGGCAGAATTTTGAGGAGGACCCTCAAAATTCCGTAGCAAGAGAGGTTGCACTGTCCTGAACCATGCCACAATTATCGGTTCATCTAAAATTGTTTCTTAATTATATACTTATATTGTATTTTTACAAAATCATGCACGTTTATTACCGAAATTGCCTTGTTTAGCAAACGCTGCCCCAATGACACATGTAGTAACACCATATTAAAGCCGAGCAGTTCAAGCAAAGCCAGCGGGGATACGAACTAACCTCCCCCCTTTGCAAAACTCACTATTTTTCTTTGGATGCAGGCACTTGGATTGCGAAATCACCTAACATACTATACACCCACGGGACAAACATTGTTCAGGAATACAACTCTCAGAACTGTTGCATTTATCAACATTTGCTACCCATACACACCAATGATATTCCGTGTGTCACAATATCCCCAGCAGTCACAATATCACAATCTGCTATCACTAAGAAAGCTCTTTTAACATCTGCCATTTTATTTCTTGCATAAGGCTACTATTCTGCTTTCCAAGACTAAACACTGTCTCCATCTGCATTTTTGCATTACATAAAGCTACTATTCTGCCCTCAGACACTAAACGATGTCTCCATCTTCATTTTCGCATTGCATAAGGCTACCATTCTGCCTTCTGATGTTAAGCTTTACCTTCATCTGCAGTTGTATGGCTGAAAGATAGTCACCTCTACATTTGCATGGCTGAGTGATCGCCACCTCTACATTTGCATGGCTGAAAGATCGCCACCTCTACATTTGCATGGCTGAAAGATCGCCACCTCTACATTTGCATGGCTGAAAGATCGCCACCTCTACATTTGCATGGCTGAAAGATCGTCACCTCTACATTTGCATGGCTGAAAGATTGCCACCTCTACATTTGCATGGCTAAAATATCTCCACTTCTACATTTGCATGGCTGAAAGATCGCCGCCTCTACATTTGCATGGCTGAAAGATTGCCACCTCTACATTTTCATGGCTGAAGGATCGCCACTTCTACACTTGCATGGCTAAAAGATCTCCAACTCTACACTTTCGTGGCTGAAATATCACCACATCTACACTTGCATGGCTGAAAGATCGCCACCTCTACACTTGCATGGCTGAAAGATCGCCACTTCTACATTTGCATGGCTGAAAGATTGCCACCTCTACACTTGCATGGCTGAAATATCGCCACCTATTACATTTCATGGGCTGCAAAATCGCCAAATTATTTGAAGGCTTCATTATTCGGAGGCACCATTTGCATAGCCCGAGAACACCATGCCATGGCTTGAGGATCCCCTTTCAATCTTTTGCATATCATTATTCAAAAGCATCATGGTTCGGAGGCATCATCCTCATAGCCCGAGAGCATCATTTCATAGCCTGAAAATCCTTTATTCTACGCTTCATGGCCCAGGACATCATGGTCTGAGGACGTCATTCTAACCGTCCGAAGACAATCCTCATGGTCCGACGGGAAATTGCATCATGTTTAAATTTATACACAATATATGCTTGTATTTTTTGTTTGCAGGTAAACTAGCGAGCAACGGCCATCTCGGCAAGAGCGATCCTGCTCCAGTTCACGTAGCCATATCAAACCTAAACAGTCCACATATCCGACCCTAGAGATTGCGTCCGTTCATGAAAATCTCCATCGGCATACTCCGCCGATGGATCCTGAACTATATATGCCTAATTCCTATAAAACTAGGGATATCCTGAACGATTTCGTTCGGTCAAATTGGCCATCATATCTTTACCCGATAACTCTTTCATTCTTCCCGGGTAAAGAGGGGCAGCTGTTGATACCCAATTTTTTCCTGTATATTTTTTAATATGCAAAATACTTTCAAAATAGTATATGTATGCATATATAAGCATGTACAAATATTTTATTATTTTTTCTTAATTTTTTTAAAGATTTTTAAATCAATTTATTGCCCTAGTTTATTCAGAAAAACCCAATAATTATTCCCAAAATTATCATTTTGGTGATTCATTTATTGGACTTTCATATTTATGCAAAAATATAGCTAATATAATTTTTTCATACTTTTAAAAATGTATTCAATATTTTTTTAAAGCTAAATTGCATATAATTACAATATTAGCCTCTTTTAAGATTTAAATACGTTTATATTTATAAAAGAAAGCCCAACATTTTTAAAGTGATAAGTATAGATTTTAAATCATTTCAATACTTTTAATTTGTTTCAGAAATTAATTTGCTTTTTTTATAAAATAAATAAGGAAAAAGTGACTATTTAAAATCTAGCCCAATTGTGTTTCAATTGTAGCCTGAATTGAACCCCCAATTTAAACCCAATTACCCAGCCCAAATCCTAATCGTACCCAACCCCCGACCCAATTTAATAACCCACACGGATTCCCTACCTACCGGTTCGATCCAGGCCGTTGATCAAAATGATCGCCACTAAACCTCCTTTCCTAAATTAAACCAAACTCCCCTAACCCTAACCATTTCACACACCCAGCCACCTCTGAATCCCCTTCTCTCTCAATCCTCTCTCCAACCCTAGCCGCCGACATCAACTACAAACCCTAAAATCTTCCAAATCCATGGCTTCCAAGGTCATCGGAGACCTGTATCCACCTCTCATGGCTCTTGCATGCTCGATTATCATGGTTTCGAGGCTATATCTTGAGAAAGCTTGGTCCAGACCTTGGTCGATGTCAGTTTATGGCCGTTCTCCGGATGTCATTGACCTTTCTCCGGCCAGCCATGGCTATTCGAGTCCGACTCTTAACTCTCCTGCTCAGATCGAAGATTTTCAAAGACTTTCTCACCACTTGGGGTTCTTCTGAAACCCTAGCCTCTAAGGTTCTTCCGATTTCTTCTATATCTATTACAGATCTGTGTTTGCTCTAAACTTCTAAACGTTCTCTCAAAGTTCTTTTAAAACTCTACCATCAAAACCCCTTATCTTTCTGATTAAGGTTCTGTTAAGTTATTTCGAAACCCTTGTTTGATTTTTGATATGTTTTGCTGTGTTTGCTCGTATTATCCTTCTACCTGAGTTTGCATGTTAAAACCCCTAATTTCTTTTAACTATTTATTAAATGAATATTTGTTTGCCTGAGTTTTTGTCTGATCTGTCTATTTATCTTGTTTTTTTAAAAAGAAACCTATCTATTGTTGAAAATCTTATGGCTTTGGGTCTGAGACTGTTCGTGTAAGTGCAGAAGTTTCTTTTCAAAATCTCTTTGTGTTTTTATCTTCTCTTTAACTCGCTTATGTTGAAAACCTTAATTTTTCTAGGTTTCTTCGTTTGATTTTGTGAGTGGCCTGTTCTTGTTTAAGTCTCTGTGAATATCTCACTTCGAATGTGTTTCTACTGAGTTTCTTATGCCTAACTTACATCAACGCTATGTTCTTGTAATTATCTTGACTGGTCAAGACTTGCCTCTTTGCTTGCTATGATTGGTTACTCATATCTCAATTTATTTATATGCTAAAACATGATTCATGACTCTCTCTTTGATTGACTCTGAGCTCCCTGTTTCTTGGCTTGATTTGAAAATTTCCCTTTAGACTTCCGATTCTCCTATTATAACTAGGTTTATTGCTATTCATGGGAACCCATGTTACTCTCCTTAAATTAGTAATTTCGAATCCTTGATTCCATGATTTACTATGTACTGATTTCGATTATCTCCATATTCTGCAACTTTATTTTGTTTTCTTACCTTATTTGGTTAACCGAGTATTTTACTGATTCTTCATTGGTTGTTTCCTTAATTGAACTCCTATGTATTTTCCCCTCATTATCTACTCTATACATGATGCTCTACTTGATTTCTTTCCTTAAACATTTTCTGCCAATTACCGTTGGTTGATTGCCCTTTAATTAAAGGAGTACCTGTATTGATTTGATTTTGATTAGTAATTGGTTCCATAATTACTGTACAATTATAATTCTTGCCTTATTTTATATGGTTTCAAACTACTATATATACATACTCCCTCATTAATACAAAGACACAAACACTTTTAGTTCTGAACTCACACTTACACTCAAAGTACTCTCTCTTGCTTTGTTACTAGTATTGTGGCCTGTTTAGTTGGCTGAAAGCCAAAGCTATATTTGAAAGTCCTTCTACTTTTCATTACTTCACTTTGCTTCTTTGACTGGTATGTTCTAATTAAGTTTTCAGCATCAACCACAACATGGTTACTTAATGATTCTTGCATTCTTGTCTGCCTACTGCTTATATTTAATTCAGTACCCTTATTTTGCATGTTGTAACTTCTTTCTCCTGTTCTTAATTAATGCATTATGAATCCTAAATCCCTTCCCTAGTATGTTTAATACTTCTGGTTTGTTTTGGGCATGACAACATTGAACATTGCTGAGCATGACCCAAACTTGATCCTCTTAGGATCATAACCTCTATGTTTCCCTTTTATGTTGTTGACTTTTCAAGCATGACAACACTCCCTATTTTTGTGCATGCCTAGAATCGACCCATGCCTAAGTATATAGGCTCCTTGCAATGGATTCCCAAACCCCTGCCCCCTTAGTGTGAAATTATCGACTTGTTTGAAGTGTTAATGGCTGTTTCCCAGAACCTCTTTCCCCCTTTTTTACTTCCTTAGTTCTTAAAGCTCTATTTTTGCACTTGCACTCTCTTCTTAGACTTAAGTTCTGCCCCCCTCATGTGAGCCTTTCCTTGGGACCCATGAGCTCCCTCTAAACTTGGACACATGAGGGCTGACATTTTCACACTGCACTTGTCCCTATTCTAGTTATGAAACTTGGGTGTGAGCACTGCCCGAGGTCCTATTGAAGCCCTTAGGGAACTATGACACACTCAAGGCTGAGAAAGGCTTTGGATCAATGCTATTTTGAGTTGGTTCATCTCATAACTCAGTGAGTAAGTCAAGAATCAGGCTTTCTCTGGTTGTAATTCTTTTCTTTGCATCTTTTGATGTATTTAGTATTCCTAGTTTGTAATAAGTTGTAATGAACATTTGGGACTGGCTAGTGAAAAGGGTTGGGTAACTATGCATGCAAGGGTAGAAAATATGCCTATAGGACTAATTTAAATTATGCATATTCAACTGCATTTAGAAAATATGCCTATACGACTACTTTAATTTCTGCATATTTAACTGCATTTAGAAATCATGCCTATAGAGTATTTTAGTTCTGCAAACTGCATTTAGAAATCATGCCTATAAGGTATTTTAATTCTGCAAACTGCATTTAGAAACTATGTCTATAGGACTTCTTGTTCAACTTCACATCTAGATTACCTGCCTATAGGATTTCATTCTAAAGTTCTGCATGTTTGTCACCGTTAGATATCCTGTTTTAGTGCCCAAATGGGTATAACCCAATAACGTGTTAAAATCAGTAACATGTAGAAATCATGCCTGTAGGGATTCTTAAATAAGCCTGATCCACTTCATTTACATTCAATATTAGATATCATGTTCATAGGGATTAAAATCAGTAATAGTGGATACCATCACTTGCAGAATCTGTAACCAGTTTGTTTAATTTTGTCCATTCTGATTCTCCTTTTTATATTCTAATTCCCTCACTTAACAAGGTTTAACAAGCATGCCTATAGGATTTCAAACAATTCGTTTCGAGTTTTTTCTATCTCATCACCTTCTGAACTCAGTAGATATCACGCTTATAGGGTATCATCAATATACACTTAGGCAAGCCTTAGAGTAATAACTGTAAGCTAGATCCGCTTTTGCTAATCGCTACAACCAGCAGACAGGCTTGATTCGGACTTCTTACCTGAGTTATGTAATAAACTAAACTGCTTCAATAATCGAGCTCCCCTCGTCTTTAGTATTTAATCAGACTTAAAAAGTATGTGTAAGTCATGCTAGTTATGTGCTTCTGTTCAAGGAGGTGTATTTGAGCCTTTGTCTGTTTACACGTTTCCCCTTATATGCCATATTATCTATTTTGTATGTCGCCTTAGAATTTTTACCTTTGAAACTTCCAAATAAGCCTAATATCCCTCCCCTTTAGTATTAGTAGTCCTAAGTACCTCCGAGACTGATAGGAATGGGATGGGTAATAGCATGCAATAGTGTTCGAGACCAATTCGCGCTTTAGTACCTTAAACAGGGTGGGAAAGGGTAGATATGGATATGATGACCACACGATAATGTCACTTGTAGCCCCTCATTGAGGAGTGATTAACAGACATAGTGTGGGGTGATCCATATTAAATATAAACCTAGGACCCCTTTATTTTATTTGCAAACTCTTTTTTTTAAAACGCTTCTTTAAAATGTTCTTCCTTTTATGTGTTGAAATCCGCTCTTACTTGAGCCTTATTTGTCTATATGTTAATTGCACCCCAAAATCTCAATAATTGTCTGGCAGAGAACAACACTAGTGGATCCTGAGGGGTTCCCAACACCTTCAACTTAGGATAATTTCAAGCCCTTACTCAATCTCTGGTTATTCAAATGACTTAGAATTGAATTTCTATTGGTGTCCTAATGCACCTTAATCATTAGGTGGTGAATTTTTAAACACAAAACCTAGTTCCCAAAAGGAATGAGTTGTCCCTCCAAATGTCATAAACCCGATTTTGCGAAAAAAGGGGGCACGACAAGAATCACTTGTGTAATTGATTATGGCTGGAGATTGTTTCTATATTTGTGTTAAGACTTTACTTATACCTTATTTCTTACCTGTTTTCAAAAACTATAAGTACCCACCCTCTTTTGTTTCAAAAAATACGAACCATTTTGAGTTCAGGACACATATTTCACTCAAAACTCTCTCTCTCTCTCTCTTTTCTCTGTTACTATTTATGTTGCTGCCTTGTCTAGCCGGCTGAAAGCCAAGGCTAGACGGTGGAAATTTGCTTAATTTTCTTTCTGCATTTGCTTTTTACTAGTATGTTCTAATTAATCTTCGAGCATCAAAAAAACATGTTTTCTTTAACTGTTTCCTTCACTCTTGCTTGTTCCTACTTATACTTATGCAATTAGTTTCATTAACAAGCATGCTGTAATCTGATCCCCCCCTTCTAAATTAATATTTTCCTTTATGTATAAATTCTGTCAGTCAGTTATTATGACTTATGAATCCCAAACCCCCATATCCCTTATGTGTTTGTGTTCTCTGGCTGGTTTGAGAGTATGTCAGCATTAGATATTGCTATGAATGACCCAAACCTGACCCCTTTCAGGGTCGTATGCTCTATGCAATGTATTCCCAAACCCCTGGCCCCTTTGTGAAACTATTGATTCTGTGTAGTTTTAGCTTTACTACTACTGATTTCAAATCACCCTTATCCCTTACTATTCTCAACCCAGTTTTAATAAATCTCTGTTTCTGCACTTCCACTATACTCTTAGAATTTAGGATCTGCCCCTCTTGTGTGAGCCTTGCCTTGGGACCCATGAGCTCTCTCTGAACTTGGACACATAAGGGCAGGCCCTTCCACACTGGACCCATCTCTATCTGGTTATGCAAACCTGGGTGTAAGCACTGCTCGGGGTCCCTTGAGACCCTTAGGGAACTTTGACACACCTAGGTCCGAGAAAGGCTTTGAAACAAATGGCATTTGAGGTGGTTTATTTCATAACTCAGAAAGGAAGTCAAGAATCAGGCTTCCTCTGGTTGTAACTTCTTCTTTTACACTTTTCTGATGTAATTCATAGTTTTGTCTGTAATAATTTGTAATGAACATCGGGGTTGGCTAGTGAAAAGGGGATGGGTAATTATGCATGTTTAGGTATTAGAAGGTTAGAAAATTTTCCTATAGGTCCTGTTTTAAATTCTGCATATTTAACTCTGCATTTAGATATCATGTCTGTAAGATCTATTTTCTTTAAATTCTGCATGTTTTAGTTCTACATCTAGAGATCATGCCTATAGGACCTGTTTCAAATTCTGCATGTTTCATTACCACACTTAGACACCATGCTTAGGACTTAAACGACCATAATCAAACATCACGTCCATAAGGTTTAAAATTAGTATTTTCCATAGAAATTATGCCTATAGGAATTTCAAGTAAATCCTGCCTGCTTCATTTCATGCTCAATTAGATATCATGTTTGTAGGAATTAAATCAACAATAGTAGATATCATGCCTACAGGATCTGAAACTAGTCTGGTATAAAATCAGCCTAACTCGTATTGTTCTGAACTAGTTGTAAACAACCTTACTCCTTTATTTAACGTGGTTTAGAAAGCATGCCTATAAGATCTAAATCGTTCGTATAAAAACTATTACTGCTTTGCCACATTCTAAATCAGTAATAGATATCATGCTTATAGGGTATTATCAATACATACTTAGGGAAGCCTTAGGTGACAACTATGAAAATTGAATCCGCTTTGTTAATTAGTAACTGCTACAACCAGCAGGCATGCCTAATTTCGACTTCTTATCTGAGTTATGTAATAAGCTAGTCTGCCTCAACAATTAAAATTCCCCTTGCCTTAGTACTTTAAATTCAGGCCCTAATTGTGTTTAAGTCATGCTATTTATGTGCTTTGCTTGAGGAGGTATACATGAGCCTCTTAGTTGCTTACATGTTTCCCCTAATGTGCAGTCCTATGTATTTTGTATGTCGCCTTAGCTTTTTCACCTTTTGAAACCTAAAAGTCGGCCTAATATCCCTCCATTTTAGGAATAGTAGTCCTAAATTCCTCCGGGCCTGATAGGAATGGGATGGGTAATAGCATGCAATTGTGGTCGAGACCAATCCGTGCTTTAATACCTTAATGGGGTGGGAAGGGTAGATATGGATATGATGACCGGTGCGCTAATACCACGTGTATCCCCTCTTTTGAGGAGTGTCATACCGGGTATCGCATTGATGTGATCCATATTACAAATAAACCTAGGACCCCCCTCTTCCTTTTTTAGTATTTATAGAATTGTAACTTCTCTTCAAAATTCGCATTCTAATTGTTTTCAAACCCTTATGTGTTTAAACTTAAATCCTCTACTATTTGAGCATATACTTGTCTTTCTAAATTGCACAAATTCATAAAAACTATCTGGACGGGAACCACACTAAGTGGATCCTAAAGGGTGCCTAACACCTTCCCCTTAGGATAATTTCAAGACCTTACCCTATCTCTGGTTATCAAACAAACGTAGAAGTGAACCTTATAGGTGTCCTAATGCACCTTAAATCATTAGGTGGCGACCCTTCAAATGCAAAATCTAGTTCCCAAAAGGAATGAGTTGTCCAATACCAAAATGTCATAAACCCGTTTTTTCGATGCAAAGAGGGAAAAAAGAGGCGCGATAGTGTTTTAGCTTTGAGGACGTAGTCTCCGACCTTGAACTGTTGTACTTTGGCCTTCTTGTTATAGTACCTTTCTAATTGTTGCTTTTTGGCTACCATTTTTTTGTGGGCCATATCCCTTCGTTCTTTGACTTCATCCAGATATTGTAGCCTACTTTCGTTGTTGTTTGGTCCGCTTTCGTTGGAGTATCTCAAGCTAGGTTCTCCGACTTTGACGGGTAGAACTGCGTCAGTCCTGTAGACTAGTGAATATGGCATCTCGCATGTGCTAATTTTTGGCATAGTGTGGTATGCTCATAGTACCTCTGGTAGTAGTTCAGGCCATAGCCCTTTGGCGTCCTCGAGCTTCTTTTTCAATATATTCAGTATCACTTTATTGGAGGATTCGGCTTGGCCATTGCCAGTGGGATGGTATGGTGTGGAGATTATGCGCTTGATGTGCCATTTTTTGAAAAACTCGATCGTTTTCTTTCCGACGAACTGAGGTCCGTTGTCACAGCTGATTTCTTTGGGGATGACAAAGTGGCATATTATATTTTTTCATATGAACGCGATAACTTCTTGCTCACGTATTTGAGTGTATGCACCTGTTTCCACCCATTTAGAGAAATAGTTAGTTAAAACCAAAAGGAAGCATACCTTACCTCGTCCTGCCGGGAGGGGTCCGATAATATCCATCCCCCACTTTATGAATGGCCATGGCGATGTGACGGAATGCAGGAGTTCTCCTACTTGGTGTATAATAGAGGCGTACTTTTGAAACTGTTCACACTTTCTAACGTAATCTGCGGCTTCTTTATTCAAGGTAGGCCAGTAGTATCCGGCACAGATGAGGCATCAGACGAGGGCGTGGTTTCCCGTGTAGGCACCATAGTGCTGCTCGTGTACTTCTTTTGACCAATTCAAGGTGGAAAATGGGGTTGCTCCCTCGGCAAAACTTGGATAAAGTTGATCAAAAAGATCTCGATTCAAGATAAATTCATGAGGAAGTGGTATCTCCTTAGGATCTACTCCAGCGTTTAGAAATTAGTTAATCGGTAAAGATACATGTACTTGATGCCCCGCCCACGAGAGAGACCCAAGTCCTAGTAGCCCTGCCAAATGGTGATTCAACATAGATTCTACATCTTGAAACCAAGCCAATTTTGGCGCCGCTTTATGATAATGAAACCAACAAGCAAAAAGCATTAACGCTGCAAAGACCAATGCCCCAACTACTTACAATAGAGTTGTAATTCACTAGTTATTCCAGATGCTCGGTAAATCTAAAAACACTAGAGGTTATTTGTATTCATCGGAAACCCCCGCCTACATCACCATTTAATATTTCTTCACCCACTATTGGCGAAACCACCTGGGCACTAGGCACAATGTGAGTTGGATCACTTAGCCACGCTTCATAATTAAAAAAACGAGCACCGTGGAAATACATGTTGCTCAGCCAAAGAAAGATTCTAGTACTTGCCTTGTTTGATTTGGCCTTAGGCATTTGGCCAGGGGGCTGTCGAACGTTCTTTTGTAGAGATCACAGTTTACGAGACTGTATCTGGTTGCCTCTTTTTTGAAGCTTTTTGGCTTCTTTCTTATCTTGTGGGAGCACTCCATCCTGCAAATATGTTACGATACGGTTGCGCTGGTCCCAAGTTAGGTTTAAGAAAGAACCTCGACCTGGTCTATTGCAGAATGGAGAAGAGTGACTGTGTTTTCCTTGTTGATATTTCTAGTGGCTGCCTCTAGTTTGGCGAGACCATTTCTTCGATATTTTGTGCCCTGGGTATTTGGTTGAGGCGGCATTCATCGAATTCTGGCAGCAGTTTGTAAATTTCTGATCGGTACTTTTGTAGTTTCTGTTCTTTGATTTGGAAAGTCCCAGTGACTTGGTTCACCACGAGTTAAAAATCACAGTGGAGGATGAGTCGTCGAGCGCCATATTTGAGGGCTAATTTCAATCTTGCAATCACAGCTTCATACCTGGCCTCGTTGTTAGTCATCTCGGGGCATCGTATGGACTGGCGAATTACTTTTCCCTTAGGAACTTTAAGGATGAGTCCCAATCCTGATCCCAATGCATTAGATGCACCGTCGGTGTAGAGGACTTAAAGGTCGAAATGTGTGGAAGCACGGAGCACCTCCTGCTCTACTTCAAGCAATATTTCCGCGCTAAAATCGGCGACGAAATCGTTTAGCACCTACGACTTGATGGTAGTTCGCGGTTGGTATGTTATATCATGCCCGTGTAATTCTATGGCCTATTTGGCCAACCTACCCGATAGTTCGGTTTTATGTAGGATGCCCCTGAGGGGGAAGGTTGTCACCACCTTTATGGGGTGACATTAAAAATATCGTCTAAGCTTTCATGAAGCTACGACTAATGCCAGGGCTAATTTCTCAAGGTTAGGTCACCTTGTTTCGGAATCAATTAAGGTTTTGCTAATATAGTAAATCGAAGATTGCGTACCTTTGTTTTCGCGGATCAAGACTGCACTTACTGTGACTTCGGAGACTACCAGGTACACCAGTAGGCATTCGACTGGGCCTACTTTGATGAGTAGTGGTGGCGAGGACGGGCAGGCTTTTAGCTTTCTCAAGGTGTCGACGCATTCTGAATTCCATTGTAGTCCGTGGTCTTTCCTTAGCACATTGAAAAATTTATGGCATCTGTTTGACAATCGTGAAATAAACCTCGACAGGGCGGCTATTTGTCCTATTAATTTCTGCACTTGCTTCTTGCTGGTTAATGTTTGTTGTATTCGTTCGATGGCTCTGATCTGATCTGGGTTGACTTCGATACCCCTTTGTGATACCAGAAAACCAAGGAACTTTCCTGAGGTTACGTCGAATGTGCATTGTTCGGGATTCAGTTTCATTCTGTATTGCCTCAGTATCTCGAAGGCCTCCTTCAGATGACCAATGTGATCCTCTTTCTTTTTCGACTTTACTAGCATGTCGTCGATGTAGACCTCCATGGTCTTACCGAGTTGTTCTTTGAACATCTTGGTGACCAACTTTTGATACGTCGCCCCTACGTTCTTGAGTCCGAATGGCATGACTTCGTAGCAGTATGTTTCTCGGTGAGTGATGAAAGTGGTCTTTTCTTGGTCTTCTTCAGTCATTAGAATTTGGTTGTAACCAGAATAAGCGTCTAAGAAGCTTAGTAGTTCGTGTCCTGCCGTTGCATCGATGAGCTAGTCGATATATGGTAATAGAAAGGAATCTTTCGGGCATGCTTTGTTCAGGCCGGTGAAGTCAACACACATCCGCTATTTCCCGTTCTTCATTTTTACCATGACCACATTGGCGACCCATTGGGGATATTTTGATTCTCGGATGGAATCATTAGCGAGTAACTTATCAACTTCTTCGCTGACTGCCTCATTGATGGCATGATTGAACTTTCTCCTCATTTGCTGTATTGGCAGGTATATGGGGGCGACATTTAGCTTGTGTGTGGTGATGGCCCTTGGGATTCCTGGCATATCTGAATAAGAAAAGGCAAACAAATCGGCATTGTTAGTTAAGAACTCATGGTACTTACCTGGTTCTGAGAGATTGTGTCCGATATAAGCCTTTTTCGTGCTATCAGTGTTGTCCAGACGAACGGGGTCGAGGTCTTCTATGGTTTCCTTCCAGGCTTCTACGATATCCAGGTCTTTGATGGCCTCTATTTGTATGTCAGGTTTGGTTCCCAATATGGCTGATTGCTTTGCTTCCGCACTTGCCCCCTTTAGTTGTTGGGTGTGTATGCATTCTTGGGCGATTCGTTAGCATTGTTGGGTGGAGCGTTGCTCGCGTCGAATGTTGAATATCCCCCATGGGGTAGGAAATTTGATTACTTGGTAGAAACTTGATGGGACGGCTCGCATGGCGTGTATCCATGGACGCCCTATGATGGCATTGTAGGCTGTTTCCTAGTTCATAATATGGAATGTCGTTTCCAGGGTGACTCCTCCTTCCATAACGGGTAGCGCTATCTCTCTGGAGGTTCATTCCACTGCATTATTAAAACGCATTAGTGTTATGCAACGTGGTACTATTTTATCCTCGAGCCTCATCTGTATGAGGACTCGTGGGTGAATAATACATGCGCCGCTTCCGTCATCCACCATTATTCTCTTTACATCGGTATCCGCGATGCGCAAAATTATAACTAAAGCATCATAGTGAGGGAAAGACAAATCGCTGGTATCCGACATATCGAATATGATACTATCTTCGAGGTCGTCATACAGTTCGTGGGCGACTGTCTGTTTGAGTTTGTATGTGGTGGTGAATTTCACATGGTTGATTACTGTATCGTCACCGCTGCCAATGATAATTTGTATGGTACAAGCTGGTGATGGTGGTTTTGGACGTCTTTGAGGTTGATCGCGTCCACGAGCGAAGTTAACCCGTCCTTGATCGCTCAGAGTTCTTTCAGGTGTCCCTGGTTTAGCCTTCTTACCACTTCCTGTTGTAGACCTATGCAGTCTTCGGTATTGTGTCCCCTTTCCTGGTGGAATTAACACAGAACGTTCGATCTATGTGTTCTCGGATCTGACTTCATCTTTTGCGGCCACTGCACCTTTATGCCGAGCTTTTATAGTGCATATTCTATTTCTAAAGGAGAAATGCAAAAGTTATGAGCAGATAATAGTGGAGGCATACCTTTTTTGTTTTGGGGTGGTGCGGTATGTTGGGGCACGACATCTGCATGTCATGGAGGCGGTGGGTTGGATGTTCGGATATAGGGCTGGTGCCTTTCTCGATTGAAATGGGTTAGTTGGTCCTTTCGACCATCGTTGCGACAATCTCTCCTTGTTTCGGTTTGTACCAATTTTAGCCGTTGGATCGGGCCATTTAGGTCATCCTCGGCTGCCCTTACTTCGGCGCAATAGGCATTATGGATTTATTCCCACGTAGTGGGGGGGGGTACTTCATGAGTCTACTTAGCAGTTTCTTGGTTTCTTTTGACCCGTTTCTGTTTAACCCATTTTGAAAGGATGCTACCGCCATCCCTTCTGGTACGTTTGGTAGGCTCATTCTTACCCTGTGAGTCGGGCTAAGAAATCCCGAAGTCCCTCGCCTGTCATCCGTCTGATGGCGAAGATGTCATTTACCCTAGCCTCTACCTTTTTTGCTCCCACGTGAGCGTTGACAAACTTATCTTCCATTTCTTCGAACGTGGATATTGATCGTGCTGGTAGTTGGGAATACCATGTCAACGCTTCCCCTGTCAGAGTTTTGTTGAACTTTTTCAGCATCACTGATGGCACCTATTCTTTCGATAGAATGTTACCTTTTACTACAGTAACGTAATGGATTAAGTGATCTTCCGGGTCTGTGGTGCCATCATATATTTTCAAATATGGCGGCATTTTGAAGGTTTTCGGAATAGAGTGGGAAGTCGCCCCTTCACTGTATGATTGTTCGACGAATCGGCCCACGTCACATTTTGGTAGTTACTTTGGAGCACCCGATATTTTATCAACCCTTTCCTGATGCTCTTTCATCTGATCGCAGAGTGTTTTGTTCTCATATTCCACCTCTTCCATTTTCTTTAAGATGGTCGTAAGTGCATCGTTACATGCATCAATGACAGTATGAGTGTTACCTATTCGTGGAGTTTCTGGCTCATCGGTGACATTTGTGGTTTCCTTGGGTATTGTGCCTCTGATATCTCTTTGAACAGATTTGTCGAGTATGTTGCTCAAGGTGTTTGTCAACCACTCTTCTAATAGCTTTTTCACAATCGGTGGTACTTCTCCTGCTGCTATTGTTAAGGTTTCCCTCTCGCACGTGATAGTTACACCCTCGTGAAGGAGGGGGTGAGATCTCTCCCTTAGATGTAGCGGTTGGCATTGCGTTTTCGTTGTCTTCCCTACTGGCTTCATTGAGGGAAATCAGGAGGTTGTTCGTGACATATATTATTGCCTTTAATCTTGCTTTTCCCTTTCCTGCCATTGTTGGCCCTCGTGAGGCTAAGAAGATGTGATTATTTCTTTCAGGGATCTAGACGAAACTAAGATCCCAGCTATAGAAATCCCCACAGACTGCGCCAAATTGTTTGTCTCAAAAGATATTAAAACATTTTTGAATAAATCAATCAAAGAAAGTGAATGGGTAAATCTTAGCTAAGTATAATAATCTCTAGAACGAAAGATATACAAGGAGAATATAGAGGATAAGATTTCTTTTTCTTGTCAAGATCAACCCTTGAACATTAATGACATCAATCGTTTTTGTAAGCAAGTGTTAAAGCAGGTGTTATAAGTTAGGAAAGTGCCCAGAGAGCTTACAAAGTTGTTTTACGCCCATATATAAGGGACAGACCCCTTCCTAGCCCTAAAAGACTAATCATAGTGAATATTCGAAAGAATTTCCCTAATGTTCCCTAATGGGCCTATGCTGATGCAATAGTCGTACAGTCTCTTGCTCGCCTGTAGATCGTCCCCTGTAGGATGTCGATCTACGAGGGTTTCGTTGTTTGTCGTACTCGTCAACGGACGTGGTTGTTCAAAATTGGACCCATACATTTAATAAAATTGTTGTTACACCCCATATTTTCGTACAAGAAAGTATGCCTTAAATAAATTAATGAGAGCCCGGAAGTGAGATGTTATACCCAGCAGTATTACATTATGGTGATGTCACGTTTCACAGTATTAAGTTACGACGATGTTGCACCCTGAAGTATTGTACGTTAAAATTTTGTTTTCAGCTAACCAATGTAAGATTGGGGGATGAGTTCATCTTGACGTTAACGTACTTACGCTATTTATAGCAAGCAATAAATAAGTGTTATGAAGAATAAGAGGGTACACGGATTAAAGAAAATGAGTTTCGTTGAAAGTGGTCAATTTGGAATAAAATACGGGTCGAGCGATAACACCCGATAATTATGAACTAGTACCATACAAGGTACCATAACCCATGGTAGTATAATGTATAAAGTATATTAAAAATGAGTAGTATTTTTAGGTAATTTGAGATAATTCTTAATTATACGGGTAATTGGTTAATTACCGGGTAACGAGACATTATCTAGTTAATTATTAAAATATGAGATAAAGATTAATTTCCTCCCAAAAATGTGGCAGCTAGCCACATTTTAAAACCATGACTCTTAATAGATTTTCGTTATGTGGCAACTTAAGATACTACTTAAAAGACACTTCACCAATTTGAATATAAGACTTATAAAGTAATAAGTACACTTTGGAATAAAGAGACCTACAATCCGAATGTTTCAAAACGTTCTTAACTGTTAAGCAATTCATATGTGAGCTTTTCACTTTGCAAATGAAATTGCTTAGAAAAGTCCTACAAAAATCCTTCAAAACAGAACGTGCAATTATAAAATCTTCAATAAACTTCTGATTCTACACAAGGTTCCAACGATAATTTTTAAGAATCGTAACAACGTAAAATTTTGCGGGTCTAAAGTTGTGTGAAATCTTTTTTAAGAATATTATACGGATTTTTCCATACTCCAGGTATGTTAAGGACATCCCTTTTTTCTTTTGGCATGATCCATACGATATAAACGAAACGTGCAAATGCACAAATTCCAAAAGTGACTCTACTCATAAGAGTAATAGAAATATCTATGTTCTTTAATTTCCAGGTGTCATAATATTTTATCATCTGTTCATGGGTCTCAGAAAAATACGAAAGTTGAAAGGATGTTACATTATGATATTGCTCAAGGAGCAAAATGGTCTTATGACATTCTGAATGATTTTACTGACGTACATTTCATGCATTGCATCCACGTGCATTGACCCATGACCAGATGGCGCTATATACGCGTATATATGTAAATATATGTATATGGGATATGGGAAAAGGTTATGGCGTTATATACGCACCACCACCTGATCAGCTGGTATATGATGATGATGTTGCCCACAGTGGCTGAAATATGATTCAAACGGCGTTATATACGCATATATGGGTATGTATTCAAATGGCGTTATATACGCATATATATATATATATATATATCAAATGGCATTATATACGCATATATATATATATATATGTATGTATTCAAACGGCATTATATACGCGTATATATGTATGTATATATATATGTATATGGGATATGGGAATGGTTATGGCGTTATATACGCACCACCACCCGATCAGCTGGTATACGATGATGATTTTGCCCACAGTGGCTTATATGATATGATGGGATGCCCTCAGAGGCTGATGATGTTATGAAACATGTACCTATGCACGACATGACATTCATACGCATATGCATGATGCTAAAAGTAATTTATGATTTACAAAGTTATTCAGACTTACAGGATGAGTCATGTACCTATATTTCTTCCATGTCTCTTATGTACTTATTTATATGCCTTACATACTCGGTACATTATTTGTACTGATGTCCCTTTTGCCTGGGGACGCTGCGTTTCATGCCCGCAGGTCCCGATAGACAAGTCGAGAGCCCTCCAAGTAGGCTATCAGCTCAGCAGAAGATGTTGGTGCGCTCCATTTGCTTCGGAGTTGCTTGTTTGGTTAGTATGATTTAGACGTGTATTGTTTGGTATAGCGGGACTCTATCCCAACCATTATGATATTTATGTATTCTTAGAGGCTTGTAGACATATGTCGTGTATGTGAAAGATTGTACGGCCTTGTCGGCCTATGTTTTGAGTTTATAAAAGATCATGTTGCCTTATTAGGCCCGTATGTGATGTGTATATGATAATGTAATAAGAATGATATGTTACGTTGGTACTCGGTTGAGTAAGGTACCGTGTGCCCGTCGCGGCCCATCGGTTTGGGTCGTGACAAAAGTGGTATCAGAGCAGTTCTGTCCTAGGGAGTCTACAAGTCGTGTCTAGTAGAGTCTTGTTTATGGGTGTGTCGTGCACCACACTTATAAGCAGGAGGCTACAAGGTATTTAGGATTGTCACTCTTTCTTCTTACTCTAGATCGTGTGGTAGAGCTCATTTATAAGAAACTCAAATTCTGAAATTCTTTTTTTCTATTATTCATAATAAGACAATACCTACATCGAGAATGAAGGATTAGAAAGAGAGATAGTTGTGGAAGAGTTGAGTAAGAGGAAGTCGATTTTTCATGATACTTATGATAAGTAGATGTACGACCTTTAGTAGATCATGTATGTACTAAGACGTATAAGGTTCTTGATGATGAGCTTTATGACAAGAATACTTATCCACTCTTACGGTAAAAAGGAATAATGGAATCGGAAGTTAGACACCAGTTTCAGGAAGTAAAAGAAGCAAGGTGAAAAAGGGTACGAGGCACCCAATTAATAAAGATTATCATTATTTACCATTCAGGAAGGGAGATATAAGCATTTTGAGTTACCTTCAACAGTAACAGATGTACTTAAAATTGGCCACACCTATCTCAGTCATGCCCTATGGGAGCTAATGGATATGGTGTAAGAGAAGGATGGGATGGCAGGATCTGGCTGGGGTTAGAGTAACCCAAAGATGGATGGATGGTTTGCGCTAATTTACATTTTGGAAGGATATTTAAAAGGTGATAATGGATCTCCTTATGAGATACCTAGATGGTGCACTCAAAAATAGTACAGTTAGATATGAGTACTACAAAGACAGGCACTGGAAGCCTGAAAAGGATAAATATTATCTTAGTATGGCTCCCGTCCCTAGTAGAGAGATAATGCTAGGCAACCCAAAGAGCCAGCGGAGGGTGCAGAGGGGAGCTAAAAGCAAAAGAGTATCCTGTTGAAATTTTCAGAATTAAGTGATAGACAGAAATGTTTGCAGGAAATAAGAAGAGAGATAATGAAGCATTAAGAGTAAGATGTGATGTATGGAAGATAACGTTAGGCCAAAAAGATGACAGTATTACAGAACCTATAGTCAAATGAAGGAAGAGACGAAAGGTGATGGGTCTTAAGACAACGAAAGAGTATAGGCCATAAGGTTATATCCTCATTTCGAGAAATAAGTTCGTGACTCCAACGCGACTACCAGAGGGGAGAGTTAATCCCTAGAGTAACAGAGATCAGTATGGACTGGTACACTAGATAAACTAAAATATGAATTAGGGACCGAATGATTGGAAAGTACTTGGCATCATGGGAATTTCAGATTTCATTTCGGCGGTAATAGAATGGACCACACACGATGAATTCAGAGAATAGTAATTTAGGGAGACGCCTCTCTAGAGCAAGTAATGTGAGCAAAGTTAAGCTTAAGAGATTGTATGTGCCAGTTACGCTATGTGTCACCCTCGCGAGTGAGGGAATTTGTCATCCTTGGTACAGAAGAATTGCCGCAAAGCGAGTAAGGATCATTGATGTTGAGAAACGACGCCAAAGATGAAGAGGTAAAACATCTATAGGTAGATCCTCGTGGCTCCAGCTTTTAGTACAACCCTAAAGGGGGGAATATGGAGCAATATGGCATTAAGTCAGAATTAAGTGGTTCTAGTAACTATGGAATGGTAAAGGAAGAACGCAATAAATGAAAGAGGAATGAATTGTCACTTACACAAATCTTACATATACGCTACGATTCAAGAATATTGTGCAAGCACGACGTCAAGGAGAGGAAGTAAAGGTTCCTGCCTGAACTATTATTAATAAATAAGGAGCCAGTGCGAGACATAAGTTAAGACAAAGGAAATAACCCAAGAAAGATTATGAGAAATATTGATATGAGAATGGGCCAACGAGTAGTTACTAATTGGTCAGGAAGATCCCAGTTATGGCTAACACAGGTGGTTACAGATGAGTCATCGGATCGATAAGATAAACATAGTAGAACCCAACATGGAAAATTCAGCCTTGAAGAATATCATTATAATACTTGAGATATATTCAAACAAGAGTCGGGGTAGTTAAAGATACCTTATGAGTGTTGTGGGGATAAAAGAAAGTGTCACTAGGAGGGTAGTCAAAATATCAGTTCAGAAGCAACCATACAAGCACAAGGGCATGAAAGTAAGCAACTACAAATGATTATAGGCAAGTAAGGACATAAAAAAGGTCTGTAATAAGCTCACAGCTTTACGAGAGTCAAGGGTTCTCCCTAAGTACTACAACGAAAGACTATCTAAGGAGATAAGAAAGAAGGCTTCAACCTAAGCACAATGACCTAAAGAAGAAATGGTCGTGTAACAACAATCTCGCAACAACATTGTAAGTATTCCAAAAGAAAGTGGCACCTACCGTGGCTAATGAACGGGAAGTAAGAATTAAAAGTAATATTCGAGATCATATGAGTTGTATGAAAACTCTGGCAAGTGTGGGTACTAAGATAAGCTAAGTATGGACGCAACGAGGGGGCAGAAAGACCAGGAAAAGTAATAACTTACATTGAAAGAAAGCTAAGATGGAACGAAAGAATTATTTGATCAATGATCCAGAGTTAGTACGTTATGGATACACTCAAGATTTTAGAGCATTATCCAGGCAGCATACTTGTTGACAATCATACAGCCATAGAAGACTCCGGTATAAGTTAAAAGAAAGAATTAAACCCAGGGCATAGACAAAGGATTGAATTGTTAAAAGATTGTGTCATGGATATTCTATAACGCCCATGAAAGGCTAAGGTAATAACTAATATCATGAGCCAAAGGTCGGAAGATAGCTTAAGCCTACGTAAAGGTTGATCAGGATGAAGAGGGAACTAAAGAATTACATCACCGAAGTAAATCAGGAGTCTGATTATTGAACGTAGAAAAATTTTAGAAGTTGTGTTGGAGAACATGACAGAATCACTCTTAATATCAGATGTTCCAGAGAAATAACACAACAATCATAATCTATAATGGCCCTACAAGGAAGCCAGTTAGAAGAAATACCAGCCTCATAAGAAATCAGTACGAAGTTCCCACCGAATTGTGTATGTACCAGAGGTGCGAGTATTATAATAGAGCTTCAAGTTATAGATGTAAATTATACCTATGTGGAAGGGAGGTCAGGAAAGAGATGGAAGATATGATGCGAAATTTTAAGGTGAGGCAAAGCTGAACGACATACGAGATACTCAAGGGCAGAAGATGTGAATAGTCCATACTTCGGATAGGATGCTAGAAGAGCTGAGATTCAATATCTAGGAATGATAGCAGCATCGTTAGTAGCATACCTTCCAGCCTATGGTCTAGGTATCGAAAAGCTTGTCTAAGAGAGTAAAGAAGAATTAGAGACGATGTGATGTCTCGCTTGATGTTCCAGAGCAACATAAGAAAATCTATGGTGCATGCAAGTTGAAGGAAGGCCGCGGATAGAATAAATAGATATGTATAGGTCCCAAGCTAAAGTATAGTAGAGCGACAAAGCTTTAATAAAACATGAGTAAGGATAGGGAAAGGCAAGTGAAAAGGTGACGAGAATGGATAAGTCCTTAGGATTAAGCCCATAAAAACAAGTAGAACAGATGGTTTCTCTAAAGTATACAAAGTTCAGTATAGCCTGAATGAACTCAAAGGAATCTAAGAATAATAGCATTTAGAGAGAATGAAATGCTGGCCTAGTAATAAAATAAAGGGATAATCGTGACAGATAAAGGATGACGTTTGGGCCTTCGTTTGAAAGAAGAAGAAGAGAAGGAG
Source organism: Nicotiana tabacum (assembly GCF_000715075.1). Classification (NCBI taxonomy): domain Eukaryota; kingdom Viridiplantae; phylum Streptophyta; class Magnoliopsida; order Solanales; family Solanaceae; genus Nicotiana; species Nicotiana tabacum. Next base: position 210,171,218 of record NC_134080.1, read on the forward strand.
AAAAATATTTCTGTAGTGGCACAAAATTAGGATACCCCCATAAGGTGAATCACATTGAGACACTATGAAATATGATTATGGAAATCACTTCAAATATTCCTCAATACAACGTAAGCCCTAGCAGTAATGTATAACGTAAAGAAGTTTCAAGTCTTCAAGTAAAAGATTATATATCAACGTTGAGGTGAATGAACTATGGTCAGATATAATTTATAAAGTATGGAATAAGGCTAATCCATGATTCTTAAGACGAACGGTAATGAAGGGGTATTGAAAGACTGAGATTTATACCTAAAGGGTAGGCAACAAAAGTGACTGGGAACTTGGTAAGCATACCTCAGTAAAGGTAGATTGAAGCAAAAACAATGGTATAGTATAACCCATGTAAATGTAGTAAATTCATGTGAATAGGAAACCAGATCTATGAAATAAGATATGGCCTTACTCGCAAGTTCTACAAAGTATCGAGCAAAGAACTTCAGTATACCTATAGAGGCCTAGAGAGGTATCCTATTAAGCCTTGTATATACAAAGTAAGGTCTAAAGATTAACTAAAAGATAAAAGGAAAAAAAAGAAAGAAAGATGAATTACATAAGTGCACCTATAAAGCCAGGGTCATACAGGCTGCATGATAGGAGGTACCATAAGTTGCAAGATTAGGAAGATTTCGACCACAAGTCATGGCGTAGGAATAAAGGCCTAAAAGGGGGGAATACCTTGGCCTTTGGACTTATTAACAAAACAGTTGCCTAGATGGCAAGAGGATTACTAAAGTATTCGCTAGAGCTATGGGATAGGAGAACGATAAGCTCATCAGTCAACATTCGAGGACGAATGTTCCAAAGAGGGGAATGATGTTACACCCCATATTTTCGTACATGAAAGTATGCCTTAAATAAATTAATGAGAGCCCGGAAGTGAGATGTTATACCCAGCAGTATTACATTATGGTGATGTCACGTTTCACAGTATTAAGTTACGACGATGTTGCACCCTGAAGTATTGTACGTTAAAATTTTGTTTTCAGCTAACCGATGTAAGATTGGGGGATGAGTTCATCTTGACGTTAACGTACTTACGCTATTTATAGCAAGCAATAAATAAGTGTTATGAAGAATAAGAGGGTACACGGATTAAAGAAAATGAGTTTCGTTGAAAGTGGTCAATTTGGAATAAAATACGGGTCGAGCGATAACACCCGATAATTATGAACTAGTACCATACAAGATACCATAACCCATGGTAGTATAATGTATAAAGTATATTAAAAATGAGTAGTATTTTTAGGTAATTTGAGATAATTCTTAATTATACGGGTAATTGGTTAATTACCGGGTAACGAGACATTATCTAGTTAATTATTAAAATATGAGATAAAGATTAATTTCCTCCCAAAAACGTGGCAGCTAGCCACATTTTAAAACCATGACTCTTAATAGATCTTCGTTATGTGGCAACTTAAGATACTACTTAAAAGACACTTCACCAATTTGAATATAAGACTTATAAAGTAATAAGTACACTTTGGAATAAAGAGACCTACAATCCGAATGTTTCAAAACGTTCTTAACTGTTAAGCAATTCATATGTCAGCTTTTCACTTTGAAAATGAAATTGCTTAGAAAAGTCCTACAAAAATCCTTCAAAACAGAACGTGCAATTATAACTTCAATAAAGTTCTGATTCTACACAAGGTTCCAACGATAATTTTTAAGAATCGTAACAACGTAAAATTTTGCGGGTCTAAAGTTGTGTGAAATCTTTTTTAAGAATATTATACGGATTTTTCCCTACTCCAGGTATGTTAAGGACATCCCTTCTTTCTTTTGGCATGATCCATACGATATAAACGAAACGTGCAAATGCACAAATTCCAAAAGTGACTCTACTCATAGGAGTAATAGAAATATCTATGTTCTTTAATTTCCAGGTGTCATAATATTTTATCATCTGTTCATGGGTCTCAGAAAAATACGAAAGTTGAAAGGATGTTACATTATGATATTGCTCAAGGAGCAAAATGGTCTTATGACATTCTGAATGATTTTACTGACGTACATTTCATGCATTGCATCCACGTGCATTGACCCATAACCAGATGGCGTTATATACGCGTATATATGTAAATATATGTATATGGGATATGAGAAAAGGTTATGGCGTTATATACGCACCACCACCTGATCAGCTGGTATATGATGATGATGTTGCCCACAGTGGCTGAAATATGATTCAAACGGCGTTATATACGCATATATGGGTATGTATTCAAATGGCGTTATATATGCATATATATGTATGTATTCAAACGACTCAAACGGCATTATATACACGTATATATGTATGTATATATATGTATATGGGATATGGGAAAGGTTATGGAGTTATATACGCACCACCACCTGATCAGCTGGTATACGATGATGATTTTGCCCACAGTGGCTGGTATGATATAGTGGAATGCCCTCAGAGGCTGATGATGTTATGAAACATGTACATATGCACGACATGACATTCATACGCATATGCATGATGCTAAAAGTAATTTATGATTTACAAAATTATTCAGACTTACAGGATGAGTCATGTACTCTATATTTCTTCCATGTCTCTTATGTACTTATTTATATGCCTTACATACTCGGTACATTATTTGTACTGATGTCCCTTTTGCCTGGGGACACTGCGTTTCATGCCCGCAGGTCCCGATAGACAAGTCGAGAGCCCTCCAAGTAGGCTATCAGCTCAACGGAAGATGTTGGTGCGCTCCATTTGCTTCGGAGTTGCTTGTTTGGTTAGTATGATTTAGACGTGTATTGTTTGGTATGACGGGACTCTATTCCGACCTTTATGAAATTTATGAACTCTTAGAGGCTTGTAGATATTGTACGTGAAAGATTGTACGGCATTGTCGGCCGATGTCTTGAGTTTATAAATAATCATGTTGGCCTATTAGGCCCGTATGTCATGTGTATATGATAATGTTATAAGAAAGATACGTTACGTTAGCACTCGGTTGAGTAAGGTACCGGGTTACCATCGCGGCCCATCGATTTGGGTCGTGACAATTGTGAAGGCGTAAATTCATAATTTAAATTTGATGAGCTCATTCTTTAAAGTTTTCAATACCGAGTTCATTATAATTTTAAGATATAAATTCCTATCCAACGTTTGTTTAAAATTTATGTATAAAAAATATTGAGTTCGGATAAATCCGATTGATCAAGAGTCAAATTTCATGAGTTAAAACAAAAACAAACAGTTGATAGTTCTCTTCAGAAAAATTTAGTCCACGAGCGTAAGTGAAAAATATCAAATGCAAAGCTATACATTGCTGATTCAAAAGACTTTTATTTCCATTTCTAGAAAGACTGGCCCACTAATTAGGACCATTGAGTAGTTTGGTCATTCTTCCAAGTTGTATTTCGTTGTTCCACTCGTTTCTGGTGTCTTCCGACCTTTTTATTTTATTCCATCTTCTGCAACGGACGTAGCTAGATTTCCTAGTTTGTATTAAGCATATTCAGGATTTAAAGTTTGTAGGTTTAGCTTTTAATTTTTTTTTTATATTAAATTCATTATAATGTTAAAATTATGGGTTCAAATTTAATACTACTAATTAAGATTTTAGTAAATTTTTACACATAAATTCATATTACGTGTTGAAAATTATGGATTCAATTGAACTCATAGTCGAAATGTTACATCCGCCACTAATAGTAAGTGGCTTAAACCCAAATGATGAAATTTTTAAAACATCAGCGGTAATTATAATTTTATCACATGTGAATTGCACTTACGAAAGTAAATAAGTCGATCAACATTTAATTTTCTGTGAGATTTTCATGCTTACATCTTGTAGAATTAATACCTTACATCTTTCTCGTATTTCCTATATCTCTTATATTGCTGTTACTTTGTTTTTTATGGTATTTATGTTATGGTATAGATTTTATGGTATTTTATGTTGTTTTATTATGAGTTTATTGATAGTACTAATATAGTGTTTCTTGTTGCCTCTTTGAGCCGAGGGTCTCCGGAAACAGCCTCTTTGCCCCTCGGGGTAGAGGTAAGGTCTGCGTACATATTACCCTCCCCAGACCCCACTTGTGGAATTACACTAGGTTATTGTTGTTGTTGTTGAGATTTTCATGCTATTATAATTAAGTATAGATAGTTACTGTTTATATATTCTATTTTGTAATCTTGCTAGGCAGAACTAATAAATGAATCGACAGTAACATGACTGCCACTGTCCAGTCCGTGAAACTAAATAGTCCCAAGTTCTTTGTACACAAGATAGACACGATTTCTGCTAATTGGAGGAAGTGGCGGTTTGACTCGCGCTCTACAATCTGCGCCACATAAGAACTGCAATTCATTCTCGTCTATCTCTTTTCTGATCACGGCTTTTGATTTTATTAAACAAGTCCATACATAACCTAGGACATGTTATTATGAAAGATGTTGCATGAGTTATTCTCGGTCGTCTTGACAAGCAGGGATAGTGTCACGATCCAATTTTCACTATATGCTTTGATGGGTTCCAACACCGCCGTTAAGCAAGCCAATATTAAAATATCAATTTAATTGTTCATTTTATTACTTTTGAAATCATGAATTTTTATTACATAAATAAATCTATACATTAAAAATTATGGTATATACAATTTGGTAAAATATAAAATAAAAGTGTGACAATGTTAAGCAAAACCACAAATAATTATTAGAACATCCCAAAACCCGGTATCACAAGTGCATGAGCATCTGCTAGGAAGTAAAATAATAATACAATCTCTGTCTGGAATATGAGATACACGGGATAAAGTAAATCGATATGGTGGAGACGTTGTGTGCTGTAGATCGTAACATGTAATACAACTCACCATAAAATCCTCTCGGCAACTGCGCATATGCGCCCAAAAGACCATCAGAAACATACCTGCACAATAAGTGCAGAAGTGTAGCATGAGTACGTACATCAACGCGTATCCAGTAAGTATCTAGCCAAGTCCCGGTGAAGTAATGATGAGGTCCAATAAATCAATATAATAATTATAAACATATATGAAATACAACATTAATAACATGGTAAGTACTATAACTACCATAACCCTCCAACCCGATGACAACATAAATTTCTCAAATTTCATGTACTATCTCAACAAATAGAAGAATCAAAGGCTACCCCAAACGGGTAAGGAATAACAAGTGTTATATCAAAATAATAAGGCATAACATGTAACTGCCACATCTTAATCAAAAGGGAAATCTCATGAATATTCGGACTCTTAGCAGTATTACGCACGAGTTATGTTGAGGTCGTACGGTCCGATCCAGAATAGTATGTACATTGCTGAGGGTCGATCGGTGCGAACCATAGATGCATCTCAAATATACTGCCGAGGCGTTTGACCCAATCCACATGAAGAGGAGAAACTTATTGAATTATGAGTCACGTATTTGCAATACAAGAACGGGGACATAAAGTAAGCATAATTGTTACCGGTAATAGGATATCCCCGTCAAACAACACAAGGTATCGAGATTCTACCTAACATAATCTCTAATCAAATTACATATACAAGTTTAGGTAATTAAACTAACAAGTAGAGTTCAGGTAATAAAAATATCGCATAATATAGTCCTAAGTCTACCCAGATAAGTATGACATTATCTACGTACGGACTCTCGTCACCTCGTGCGTACGTAGCCTCCACAACAAGTAGCACATAACAAATATATCACCTTTGGGGTAATTTGCCCCTCACAAAGTTAGACATGAGACTTACCTCGCTCCAAAATTCGATAAGCAGCTCCAACGCCTCTCTAACACCTCAAACCGATGCCCATCGATCCGAAACTAGACAAACAACGTACAAACCAATCAAAATACACTCCAATACTCATAACTTATAAACTTATATTAATAATTCCTAACTCCGCTCGAAAAGTCAACAAAGTCAACCCCCAGTCCCACGTGCTCGGATTCTAAAAATTATTAAAAATAAATATTACCCATAACTTATATAGTCTATATCCAGAATATCATCCAATTTCGTCCATGAATTGACCCTCAAATCAAGGATTTATTATGTCTCAATTTTGAGGCTCAAAATCCCAATTTTTACAATCCAAATACGGATAAAAATAATAACCAATGAAAATAATTATGGTAAAATATCAAAATAAAGGTTATATATTTACCCCCTTGTTGAGACGAGAAAAACGCTGTAAAAATCACCTCAAACGAAGCTCTAGAACTCAAGATATATAGATGCTCAAAATACTAAAATACTCGGTCTGCCTATTTAAAATACTGCCCAGATGATTTTTGTTCATCGCCTTTGCAGAAGACCTTCGCGTTCGCGAAGAGCAATTTTACGAATCGAGCGGTCAACCCAATTTTCGTTCTTCGCGTTCGCGGGACCTCCCTCGCGTTCTCCAAGAACAAAAGATCGTACCAGAAACCAGCCATCTTTCCCGACACCTAAATGAACATAACTCTCTCGTACAATATCGAAATTCGGCAATTCTTATTGCTATGGTTCTATAATTGTGATACAGATCTAATGGTTCAATCTAATCACAAATCAATTGTCATTTGCTCAATATGGTACCTTTTATGTCCAAAGAAACGATGTTGAAACATCAACTAAGAGCGCGACACAACTCATACCCATCTGAAACATACCCGAGGCTCCGGGGACCCCATACGATCATATTAACCAGTCCCAAAATATAACACGAACCTACTCAAGGCCTCAAATCACACCAAACAATATCATAATGATGAATTCACATCAATTCAAGCCTAATGAAGTAATGAACTTTTAAACTTCTAAAACTCATGTGGAACCATGTCAAATCAATCTGCAATGACCTCAAATGTTTGCATGCAGGCCCCAAATGATACGACGGACCTATACCAACTCCCGATATCACAATCCGGACCTTATATCAACAAAGTCAAATCTCGGTCAAGCGTATTAACCTTCCAAACCTTTAATCTTCCAACTGTCATCTAAAAGTATCAAATCAACATACGGACCTCCAAATTCAAATTTGGTCATATACCTAAGTCCAAAATCACCATCCAGACCTAATGGAACCGTCAAAACTCCGATCCAAAGTTGATTACTTAAAAGTTAAACTTGGTCAACTCTTTCAAATTAAAGCTTCCGAACTATGAATTATTCTTCCAAATCAACTCCGAACTTCTCAAAAATCGAAACCAACCACGCGTGCAATTCAAAATACATGAAGTGAAGCTACTCAAGGTCTCAAACCGCAGAATGATATGCTAGAGCTCAAAACGACCGGTCAGGTCGTTACAAATAGAGCCACAATTTTGGTTGCGGGTTCGATATTGGTAAAACTAATAAATATGTACATGTCACGACTAGGAATTCCCATCCTCGGGACAGTGATGGCGCCTAATATTTCATTTGTTAGGAAAGCCAATGTTAGAATAGTTTTTAGCCATTTTAACAAATCCAATTAACCAATATCAGTTAAACTAAATAAACTGAAATAGAACAAAAATAGGATGAGTAAAAAACCATAATAACAGCAATATCTAGATACAATCCTAGAACTTGTGTCACAAGTGCACGAGCAACTAGAATAATACAAATAATGGTCTGAATGAAAGCAAAACTGTCTAAAATGAAATAAACAACTAGAATAGGATAGAAGGGGTCTTCAGGGCTACGAACGTCGTGCAGCTATACCTCAAGTCTCCAAACTGGCAATCAATCCAAGAAATTTACTGACTGTCGCTAGGACCGACTCCAATATCTGCACAAGAAGTGCAGAATATAGTATGAGTATAACTGACCCCATGTACTCTGTAAGTGTCGAGCCTAACCTCGACAAATTAGTGATGAGGCTAAGGTAGGTCACCTACAATGATTTGTCTGCAGTATAATAATAATAACAAGAAAGATACACAGGAAAAGTAAGGAAGTTAACTTATGAAAATAAGCTCATTCCTCGAAATTAGTAAGACCAGAAACACCAGTACTCATAATATCGTTTGAAAGAACCGAAAGCTAATACAATACAACAATGAATATAAACACACAATTCGTTGCAGCGTGCAACCCGACCCCACCGTACGAACCTAATCCTCCCTTATTTTACCATATTAATATCAAGAATAATTTGTACAATCCGTTGCGGCACACAACCCGATCCCACCATACAATGAGAATCAATATCATATTCCTCTCTTATTTCACCATATTAAAATCCCTATAAAATCCGTTGCGGCGTGCAATCCGATCCCACCATATCAATATCAATCCTCCCTTATTCCACCCGATGCGGCGTACAACCCGATCCATAAATAAAATTAATAAATGTAATCAACTCAATAACTCAATCACAAGAATCTCTACAATTAAGGGATATCTAAGCAAAGCCATCAAGGAACCTCGTACCAAATCAAGGGAGACTACAATTAATACTAAGCAACAAGACAAACCAAATATACACCAATTAAAGCATACAAGTAAGGCAAGTAGCAATAAAGCATGGAATCATGGAAGAAACTCATATTTTAATACTAGAAAAATAAGTGATAAGTAGCAAGTTAAGGCATAGGAAGCAATTAAAGCATGTAACAGTTAAGACATGGAATAAAATAATTAATGGAATACGGGAAAAACATGAAAACAATTATTTTGATGCCGTATATACACTCGTCACCTCGCATATACACTGTTACACGTGTAATTCACATAATACATAGCTTAAGGGTCCTCCCTCAAATCAAGGTTAGGCCCAACACTTACCTTGCTCCGCAAGCAAATCAACGCTCAAGCGGGACCTTTCCTCCAAAATTTACCTCCAAACCACCGAATCTAACCAAAATCGACTCAATAATATCAAACAATACTAGGGAAATCAATTACAATACATAAAACTAATATCTTTATACTTTTCCAAAAAAGTTAACAAAAGTCAACGCCGGGCCCGCTTGGTTAAAACCCGAGATTCAGACCAAAACCCAATTATCCATTCACCCCCGAGTACGATTATGTAATTAGTTTCGAAATTCGACATCAATTTGAGGTCTAAATCTCAATTTTATAAAAATCCTCAATTCTTCCCAAATCCCTTATTTTCTACTACGAAAGAACACAGATTAAGGTTAGAAATTAATGGGTGTTGATGGAAATAGAAGAAAACGATTAAAGTATACTAACCTATGAAATGTTGATGAAATTTCTCTTCAAAATCACCTCTAGGCCGAGCTCTAATGAGAAGGTGGTAAAAAAGCGGTGAAATCCAGTGGTTGGGACATTTTAAATAACTAGCGTTAGGTCTTCATTGCGTTCGCGAAGGACCTGACGCGATCATGAAGCACTACGGCCCAAATGGCCTTTGCGTTCGCGGTGGCTCTCCCCCTATCCATCGTGTTCGCAACCCAATGATCGCGTTCACGTAGAACATCAGCCCCGCTCCCCCCAAGAATCCCACAAACATTTGCGTTCGCATGTGGGTGGTCGCGTTCACAAAGGGTAAATCCCCCAAAGCATCACGTTAACGTAGAGTAAATCCATCCCTGCCCAGGTTACTCTTTGCTATTGCGAAGAAGAACACACCAGGTAACAAGAGACCCCAAAAGCTAGAAATTTTCTTAGTTCAAAACATCCGTAGCCTATCCGAAACTCACTCAAGCCCCTCGGGATCCAAACCAAACATGCACAGAAGTGTAATAACATCATACGCACTCGTTCGTACGATCAAAACATCAAAATAATACCTAAAACTACGAATTAGACACAAAAACAAATGCAATTTTGAAAGAAACTTAAGAACTTTCAATTTTTCAACCGGACATCCGAATCACGTCAAATAAACTCTGTTTTGCACCAAGTTTTGCAGATAAGTCATAAATACTGAAATGAACCTATATCAAGTTCTGGAATTGAAATGAGAATCTGGTAGCAACAAAGTCAATCTTCAGTCAAACTTAAAAATTCTTTTAGCCTTCAATTTACTAGTTTTCAATAAATTACGTTAAATCAAACTAGGGACTTCCGAATTCGATTCCGGGCATACACCCAAGTCCCAAGTCACGATATAGAACAATCAAGACCATCAAAATACTGATCTGGGTTCGTTTACACAAAATATTGACCGTAGTCAACTCATTGAGTTTTAAAGAATGATTTCACATTTTCATCAATTAGTTTTCAAAATTCCTCTCCGGAAAAAGACACAGACTATGCACGTCAATTGAGGAAGGCTAAAAGAAGTTATTTGAGGTCTCAAAACACAGAAATGAAGGGTAAAACTATAAATGACCTATCGGGTCATCACATTCTCTACCTCTAAAACAAATGATCTTCCTCGAACATACATAGAAAGGTACTTGAACTGGTGAAAAGGTGTGGATATCTACTCTGCGTGTCCGACTCAGACTCCCACATTGCTGCCTCAATCGGCTGACCTCTCCATTGCACTCGAACTGAAGGGTAACTTTTAGACCTCAATTGCTGGACCTGCAGGGCTAGAATGGCCATCGACTCCTCTTCATAAGTTAAATCCTTATCCAATTGAACTGTGCTGAAATTTAACACATAGGACGGATCACCGTGATATTTCCAGAGCATGGACACATGGAACACAGAATGGAATGCTGAAAAACTAGGTGGAAAGGCCATCATGTAGGACACCTCACCCACTCTCTCAAGAGTCTTAAAGGGTCCGATATACATAGAGCTCAACTTCCCCTTCTTTCTGAACTTCATCACACCCTTCATGGGTGAAACCCGGAGCAATACTGTAACGACCCGACCGGTCGTTTCATGAGTTATAGCCCTGTTTCCCCCTTTTCTATTTCTTTATGTGTTGTTCAGCTGCATTATGTGGTATCAGGTGTTGATTCGGGTTCGGAGTGGTTTTGGAGAGGAATGAGACACTTAGTCTTTTTTGAATAAGCTTAAGTTAGAAAAGACAACCGGATGTTGACTTATGTATAGAAGGTCTCGGATGTGAATTCTGACGGTTCAGTTAGCTCCGTTAGCTGATTTTGGGGTTAGGGGGATGTTCAGAATGTAGTTTCCAGGTCCGCGGTAGATTTAGGCTTAAAATAGCGAAATTAGAAATTTGGCATTTTTCGGTCGGGAAAGGAAATCTTGATATCAGGGTCAGAATGGAATTCTAAAAATTGGAGTAGGATCGTAGTGTCATTTGTGACATGTTTACAAAATTTCAGGTCATTCGGAGGTGATTTGATAGGTTTCAGCGTAGTTTGTGGAATTTTAATGTTTATAAGTTCTTAGGCTTGAATCCGAGGTTGATTTGGTATTTTATGAATGATGTTATGGGATGTGTTGGCATTTTTGGTAGAGGTCCCGAGGGCCTCGGGTGTTTTTCGGATGTCCAACAGGACATTTTTGGACTTGAACAGTTAGCAGATTTTACTGGTTTTCTGTTGCAGAAGATTTGCTCTTCGCGATCGCAAAGAGGAGTTCGCAATCGCGTAGGCTTAATTGGGGTAGAGATGGAGTTGTTCTACATGATCGCAGAGATGAGGTCGCGATCGCGTATGTGTGAGATGTTTTGCTTCACGAATGCGTGGCCAGGGTCGCATTCTCGTAGAAGGAAGTGAGCTGGTGATAAGTGGAGGTGGTTGCTCTATGCGACCACATGAAGCAGGTCGCGATAGTGTAGGTCTTGGTAACTTAGGTTCGCGAACACGTGAGGGTATACGCGATCCCGTAAGATTAATATGAGGAGGCAGTCCATTTTGTGCTTCGTGATCACAAGGCAATTTCTGCGATCGCGATGAAGGAAATGTCTGGGCAGAATGTTTAAATTCAAAAACGAGGGCTTGAGTTCATAATCCAAAATTCAGTAGAGAGCTAGGGGGAAGGCGATTTTGGAGGAGATTTTCAGAGGAGTGATTGGGGTAAGTTTTCTTCACTCAAATTTGGTTAAATTCCACGGTTCTGTCTTTATTTTATCATTTAATTTGGGGAATTTGGGGTAAAAATTGGGAAAAATGGATGAAAATTTGGAGAGTTGATTTTGGGATTTGGATGGTCATTTGATGTCGGATTTTGGTAAATTGGATATGGATATACTTGTGAGTAAATGGGATTTCTAGTTTTGTAATATTTATCGGATTCCGAGGCCCGCGGGCCGGGTTTGAGCCAAATTCAGGATTTTTGGGCTAATTTGATATTTTTTATATGGAATTCATTCCTTTAGCATATATTGATGATAATATACTGATTTTGGCTAGATTCGAAGCATTTGGAGGCCGATTCAAGAAGCAAGGGCATCGTGGGTTAGAGTTTTGACCATTACGAGTTAAGTAATGATGGTAAATCTTGTCTGAGGGTATAAAACCGCGGATTTCACATCATATCACTATTTTGAGGTGACACACGTGCTAGATGATGAGCGTGTGGCATGCACTCTTGGGGGATTCTGACTCGGTCTATCACGTGGCGACTATTAAGTTGCGTATTTGACTGGAAACTATATGATATCTTTGTGTTTTGGAAAGAATTTCTATATTTGGGTTGAATTCCATATTTGTGCCTCATGCCAAGTTGTTTGGACCCTTAGGGTCCTTTTATTATTATTTCCTTACTGTTTTGACTTAGATTCGTACTCAGTCATGTTATGTTTTACGGATTTCATATCTGAGTATTTATTACTCCATTTTGATGCATAAAATGATATTTTGGGCTGAGTACCCTGTTTTATTGATAACCCGAGTGGCTTGAGAGGTTTTTGACTGAGTGAGGCCGAGGGCCTGTGTTGTGGGGATATTATGGGATCGGACTGCATGCCGCAACATGTTATAATGATATGTGATTATGAGAGGCCAAGGGCCTGATTGATTATGCCATAAGATGGATTGTTATAGTGCTTGGGCTGTAGGAGCCACTCTGGAGTCTATAAACCCCCAGTGCGCGCGGGTACCCTGAGTGAGTGATATGATGTTGCCCGATGGGCTGATTATGAGTGATTGTGAGGTTTGCCCAAGGGGCTAATTCTAAGTGATGTTATGCCTGATGGGAGGTTTATGATACATGTTTTGCCCGAAGGGCTATTTATGCTTTTCATCACTTTTAATCTAAATTTCATTGAACTCTATTGAAACTGTTGAAAAATATCTTCAAATGATTTTTACCGAAATTAGATTTTAAAAGAGATGATTTGACTTATATACTGATTTGAAAGCATATTGTACTCACTGATATTTCATGATGTGGATTTATGTGTTTCTTACTGTTCAGTCTTTATTTATATTTATGACTTACTAAGTTGGCATACTCATATTACTCCCTACACCTTGTGAGCAGATCCAGGGGTTGCTGTACGTGATAGCGAGCGCTGGTTCTTCCATCCGTTGCGGATATCTGGAGTTAGCAAGGTAGCTGCATGGCGACTGTAGCCTTGTTCTTCTCCCTCTTATCTCCCTTAGACTATATTAGTATTTTTCAGACTGTAATAGTCTTAGTTGTTTTCGGATATGTCCTAAGCAGACGCTCGTGAATTGTGACACCTCGATGTCGGGCTTGTGTTTTCCTTCCGCACTTGTTAATTAAACTTATGCTATAGGGTTTTATTAAATAATAGTTTAAAAACACCTTTATTATGAAATGACAAATTATCTTGGAAATATGTTGGCTGGCCTAGTTCCATAATAGGCACCATCACGACCGGGTTGGTTTTGGGGTCGTGACAAGTTGGTATTAGAGCCTAGGTTACATAGGTCTCACGAGTCATGATCGGGTTTAGTAGAGTCTTGCGGATCGATACAGAGACATCCATACTTATCTTCGAGAGGCTGTAGAACCTTTAGGAAAAACTTCACATTCTGAATTCTTGTCGTGCGGATCTGTTCATTCTGGTAACTAAACTTCCGTTATTCTATTCTCTCACAGATGGTGAGGACACGTGCTACCAATCAGCACGGACGACCACCAGTCCCAGTTGTGGTAGGGGAAGGGGTGTAGCCCGCACAACAGCTAGGGAAGCACTCGCAGATCCACCAACTGCCCCAATTCATGATCAGGTCCCAGTTGTGGATGCTCCAACAGGACCAACTCAGGCATCGGCTGTGCCTATTGTTATCCCAGGCCTTCATGAGGCCCTAGCTCAAATTCTATCAGTGTGCACTGACCTGGCTCATGCGGTCTCAGTTACTACGGCCGCAACTACTTCTTAAGCAGGGGGAGAAACTCGGACTCCCACCGCTCGCACACCTAAGCAGGTTGTTCAGGGACTTCAAACATCGGGGGGACCTCCAGCCCAGCCGGTTACAGCTGCTCGGGACTATGTATCTCCTGTTATGATAGAGGATGAGCAACGCATATTGGAGAGGTTTGGGAGACTCCAGCCTCCATCATTTAGTAGTGCTAAGGGTAAGGATGTACATGGTTTCTTGGATAAGCGTCAGAGGATGCTTTAGACCACAGGTATTCTAGAGACCAGTGGGGTCTCGTTTAGTACTTTCCAATTCTCTGGGGCTGCACTTAGTTGGTGGGAGGCTTACGAGAGGCGTAGGCCGGTTGACGCAGTGCCCCTTACTTGGCAGTAGTTCTCCGTTCTCTTTCTGTAGAAGTTTGTACTTGAGTCTCGCAAAGAGGAGCTGTGCAGGCAGTTCGAGCAGCTTTGCCGGAGTGATATGTCTGTTACCCAATATGAGATGCAATTCTCCGAGTTGGCTCATCATACGGTCTGGTTGGTTCCCACTAACCAAGAGAGGATCAGGAGGTTTATAGATGGCCTCAGGTATCAACTTCGATTGCTTATGACCAGAGAGAGGGTGTCTAGTGCCACTTTTGATGCAGTGGTCGACATTGCTTGAGAGAATGAGATAGTTCGTGGTCAGGAGAGGGTTAAGAGGGAGTCCAAGAGGCCTCTTGGTCAGGGTGGATGTAGTGGCGCTCCTCATGAGGGTCAGTTGCAGCACGACAAAGGTCGTCCATTCAGACATGCTTAGTCAGCTCGCCCAGTTCATCGTGGGGCATCATAGTCAGCATGACAAAGGCCGTCCTTGGTTCTCACAGTTCTCATTAGGGCCATTCATCACTTAGTGCCCTTCCATCCCATAATTCGTCTCTTGCTCCATCAGTTCAGGGATTTTCCATACCAGGTCCTTCTACTAGTCATCCCCCGGTGTTAAGGGTTCCCTTCAGTCCATGTCTCCAGCACCAAAGGGCTGTTATGAGTTTGGAGAGTTGGGGCACAAGTGGAGGCAGTGTCCTCATCAAAGTGGGGGTTCACCTCAGTAGAGGAGTCACCCATCGACTTTAACACTAGTTATCTCACCACCCACCCAGCTAGCTAGGGGTGGTGGATAGTCAGCTAGGGGTCGCCACAGAGGGGAAGTCGATCCGGTGGTGGTCAGGCCCATTTCTATGCACTCCCAGCCAGACTTGATACTATTGCTTCCGATGCTGTGATCACAGGTATTATCTCAGTTTGCCCCAGAGATGCCTTTGTATTATTTGATCTTGGTTGCACCTTTTCATATGTGTATCATATTTTGCTCGTTATTTGGATATGCCCCGTGAGTCTCTTGTTTCATTTATTCGTGTATCTACTCCGGTGAGAGATACTATTATTGTGGACCGTGTATATTGATTGTGTAGTGAATATTGGGGGTTTGGATACCCGAGTGGACCTTCTGTTTCTTTGTATGGTTGATTTTTATATGGTATTGGGCATGGATTGGTTGTCTCCATGCCATGCTATTTTGGACTGTCATTCTAAGACATTGACGTTGGCTATGCCGAGGGTGCCACGGATTGAGTGGCAAGGTTTGTCGGATTATGTTTCCAGTAGGGTGATTTTATTTTTGAAGGCCCAGTAGATGGTTGGGAAGGGTTGTCTTTCTTATTTGGCCTTCGTAAGGAATGTCAGTGTAGAGACTCCTACCATTGATTCAGTCCTAGTAGTGAGGGATATCCAAATATGTTTCCTACTGACCTGCCGGGCATGCCACCTGACAGGGATATTGACTTTGGTATTGTTTTGGTGCCAGGCAATCAACCCATTTCTATTCCACCTTATCGTATGGCACCGGTGGAGTTGAAGGAGAAGCTTCAGGAACTCCTTGATAAGGGGTTTATTCAGCCTAGTGTGTCACCTTGGGGTGCGCCTGTCCTATTTATGAAGAAGAAGGATGGCACGATGAGGATGAGCATTGATTACAGGCAATTGAACAAGGTCACAATCAAGAACAAGTATCATTTGCCTCGTATTGATTATTTATTTGACCAGCTTTAGGGAGCGAAAGTGTTCTCCAAGATTGATCTCAGGTCAGGGTATCATCAGTTGAAGATCAGGGACTCAGACATTCTTAAGACAGCTTTTAGGACCTGATATGGTCATTATGAGTTCCTTGTGATGTCTTTTGGGCTAACCAATGCCCCAGCAACGTTCATGCATTTGATGAACAGTGTATTTCATCCTTATCTCGACTCGTTTGTGAATGTTTTCATTGATGATATTCTAGTATACTCGCGTAGTCAGCAGGAGCATGTAGAGCATTTGAGAGTTGGATTGCAGCGGTTGAGGGAGGAAAGGCTTGATGCAAAGTTCTCAAGTGTGAGTTTTGGCTCAGTTCAATGGCTTTCTTGGGGCACATGGTGTCCCGTGAGGGTATTCAAGTTGATCTGAAGAAGATAGAGGCAATTCAGAGTTGGCCCAGACCGTCCTCAGCCATAGAGATTCGTATCTTCCTTAGTTTTGTGAGTTATTACCGTCGGTTCGTTTAGGGATTTTCATCTATAGCATCACCCTTAACCAAATTGACTCAAAAGGGTGCTCCTTTCAGGTGGTCGGATGAGTGTGAGGCGAGCTTTTAGAAGCTCAAGACTGCCTTGACCATAGCTCCAGTGTTAGTTTTGCCATCACCTTCAGGTTCTTATACGATGTATTATGATGCTTCTCAAGTTGGTATTAGATGTGTATTGATGCATGAGGGTAGAGTGATTGCTTATACTTCTCGTCAATTGAATCCCCATGAGAAGAACTACCCTATTCATGATTTGGAGTTGGCTGCCATTGTTCACGCGTTGAAGATTTGGAGACATTATCTCTATGGTGTGTCTTGTGAGGTATTTACTGATCATCGTAGCCTCCAGCACTTGTTCAAGAAGAAGGATCTCAATTTGAGGTAGCGGAGATGGTTGGAGCTGCTAAAGGACTATGATATTACTATTTGTACCATCCGGGAAAGGCCAACATAGTGGCAAATGCTTTGAGTAGGAAGGCGGTGAGTATGGTCAGTCTTGCATTTATTCCTGTTGGGGAGAGACCTCTTGTAGTTGATGTTCAGGCTTTGGCCAATCGGTTTGTGAGGTTGGATATTTCGGAGCCCAGTCGGGTCTTAGCTTGTTTGGTTTCTCGATCTTCCTTGTTTGATCGCATCAGAAAGCGCCAGTATGATGATCCTCATTTTCTTGTCCTCAAGGACAGAGTTCAGCACGACGATGCCAGAGATATGACTATTGGTGATGATAAGGTATTGAGGATGTAGGGTCGGATATGTGTGCCCAATGTAGATGGGCTTCGGGAGCTGATTCTGGAGGAGGCCCATAGCTCGCGGTATTCCATCCATCCGGGTGCTGCAAATATGTATCGGGATTTGAGACAGCACTACTAGTGGAGAAGAATGAATAAAGATATAGTGGAATTTGTAGGTCGGTGTCTTAATTGTCAGTAGGTGAAATACGAGCATCATAGACCGGGTGGCTTGCTTCAGCAGATGGATATTCCATAGTAGAAGTGGGAGCGGATCGCGAGGCAATTTCCGCGATCGCGATGAGGGAAATAACTGGACAGAATGTTTATGTCACGACCCAAACTGGAGGGCCATGACTAGCACCCGACCATACTTGCCGAGCACCAACGTATATTTTATCTAACCTTTTTATTATCTTTTAGGGCTGATGAGATCGATATAAATGGTAGACATGGATCATGGACAACCAACCATAAAATATGATGGCATGAACATACATAACATGGGATGACCAGACAATCAATAAACTATATTTATATATATATGGTACGAGCTACCACGCTACCATGAAAGACTATAAAACAAAAACCAGCCGACAAGGCATACCAAACTATACATGAGTCGACACCTGTCTATGAGCATCTAAAGGAACATAAGTGCTGCAACATAGCCGGAACAGAGCCCCGACATACCCATAACGTCTATAACAAAAATGCATACCAAGACCATGGCAAGTCCGAAGAAGGGATCTCGCTAATCACCGCTGAACTGGACTGCCTACTGTGGTGGGGGAGTTGTGCCTGCCTGTCTATCAGGACCTGCAGCACGACATGCAGCGTCCACAAATAAAAGGACGTCAGTACGAATAAAGTACTGAGTATGTAAGGCAGGGAACAATAAATACGATCAGTAATGTAAGCAAGGATAGAGAATATACAACCTGTAACATCTTAGTACCTCTGAGGGCTACTGACATGAAATGCATGATACATATGTATAAATACATAAACCTTTAAAACATTCGCCTCTGTGGGCATCATCATCATCATATCGTACCCGGCCACAATAGGCTCGGTAAAAACGTACCCGACCATCATAAGACTCGGTAGAATCGTACCCGGCCACGTGGAGCTCGGTAAAACCCAACTGATCAGTGGTTGCACAATAGGTTCCGTACCCGGCCAACTATAGCGTGGCTCGGTAGAGTAAAATAGATACATATATATAATGCATGCTCGACTCATGGAATCACATTCTAAACCTTTTGGAGTGACGTAAGGTCGGTATCCTCTGTACACGTTATTAGGACTAACTCTTCACTATGAAACTTATAAGAATCAGGAAGTACCAACAACATTGATAACATAAGAATAAGAGAAGCAACATTAACATCAATCGTTCCATAAGAGGGAAAACAATGTAAGTACTGCTAGCTTCTAAGAGTAGAGTATCTTGGAAGCTCGTTTATTACATTATGTACAATCGGAGTCGTGCAAAAGAAGGAAAGGGATAGCCTCACATACCTTGTATATACTTCCTCAATCACAAGCTATGCAATTGTCACAACTCCTTAATCTACAATAAGAAAAACGATACTATCGTTATCATTTAAGTGTCATAACTATTATGTATCGACCACAACCTATTTTACGTTGAAACGGACAGAACCTCCCCTATATATATGACTTCACACCATTCAAAAAAATCACCAAACAGCCCAAACAACATCAATAATAACATATTGAGCCTCCCAAAATAGTCCACGCACAGCCTAATCACTTCATACATACGACAACCACCGTAGTCGTGTCAAACGACCCGAAAATGTTACGAATAACTATCAGACCACAACCCTACATATATATGGTGTTTCTCCACACCCTTCCTCCTCCAAAAATCCACAAAACAATAGTAAAATACGCAGTCCAACAGCAACGCAAAACAGTCCACAAAACAATAACATTACTACCAAGCCTTTCGATATATATTCCACAAGTTCTAGCTTCAATGGCTTAGCCGCAACTTGGATAATCTTAAATACATATAGAGTAAGAGGTTCCTTACCTTTATACAGAAATAACAACTCCAATTTTACCTTAAATTTCCATGAAATATCCCTCCAATGCTGCCACAACAACAAGAAAGCGAAACTAGCGATCAATTAGTGTTTTTCGGCACTAGAATCACTTTAGAAGGCTTGAAATCACCTAGGATTGATATTAAGAACATTAGGGAGTATTTAAAGAACATAAAACCTTTAAAACAACCTCCCACAAGAGCTTGAACAACACAAAAATGAGCAACAACAAGAAGAACAAGAGACTTACTAGCGCCACGGAATTCCCAACATTTGATTTGTGTTGTTTGCCCTTTTTTTGGGTCTTGAATCTTGAGAGAACCTTGAGAGGATGTTCCTAGGGTTCTAAGGTCTGAAAATAGTGAGAAGAAATGACTTAAAATTGGTTGGAAGCATCCTATATAGGTCCAAATATCTTAAACCGCCTTAGTGGGCCCCATAGAGAGGTGCTTGACGCAGTCTCACGAAAAAGCGAATATATCTCTACTCCAAGATTGTATCGATGAACGGTTTATTGAATTAGAAACTAGACTCATTGATCCTTAATTTGGTGGGTATATCACCCCGTAATTCCTTGTAAATTATGATAAAAACTTAGAAACATTTGACCTAATGTTTAAGTAAAATTATGAACCTAAGTTGCGACAACTTTTGTCGACTTTTGTTTCATAACTCGTTTGACTTCAAGACTTATGATACAGATATTATATGATTCAAACACCTTAATACATGACCTTGAGTGTATTAAGAACCTCTAGGTTTACCTAAAAATACGAGTTACAACATCCTCGATTCATTTAACTTCTAATACTTGTTAATCACCATTATACACCCTTGTATCACTTAAGACAAATAGAATTAACTTCTTATCATCTCAAAGGTAATTCCTTCTTGAATTTATGTTAACTAATATATGGCATGAACTAACGTGTGTGGATATGGGTTGTAACACCCTCCCCCCCTTAGGAACATTCGTCCTGGAATGTAAGGGTTCATGGGGAGTTTAAATCATCGTGGATTCCAATGGAAATTTCCGATCAATTTTCCCCTATAAAATGGTCACTAGCAAAACTTGCAAGCAATTAAGCCCAACATATGGCTTCACAAGGCTACACAAAGCATTATTCATATTTACATTATCTACATATCACCATTTTGTATTAAGGAGGAGTATTCTCAAATTATTGCTTACCTCATAGAGCCGTTTCACCTTCCAATGTATCCTGTCTTCCACCAGCATCCTTGTTATCTTCATTCTGGAATAGGTAAGGGTATTTAGACTTCATCTCCTCTTCTGCTTCCCATGTCATTTCTTCCATATTTTTGTTCCTCCACAATACTTTGACTGAAGCTACATCTTTTGTTCTCAGCTTGCGGACTTGTCAATCTAATATCGCCACTGGCACTTCTTCATATGATAGGTCCTCTATAACTTTTACATCTTTGATAGTGACGACTCGAGAAGGGTCTCCAATACATTTCCTCAACATAGATACATGGAATACCGGGTGGACAAATTCCAATTCGGATGGCAATTCTAACTCATAAGCAACCTGTCCAATTCGTCGAAGAATTTTATACGACCCGATATACCTTGGACTCAGCTTACCTTTCTTCCCAAAATGCATAATACCCTTCATTGGTGAGATCCTCAGGAAAACCCAATATCACGACGTCGGACATCAGAATAAGATTGTTGCTTGCTTTGTGCCGTCCTCAATCGCTCTTGTATCACTTTCACCTTCTCAATAGCTTGGTGAATCAAATCTGGCCCATATAATTCTGTTTCACCGACTTCGAACCATCCAACTGGTGATCTACATCTTCTCCCGTATAGTGCCTCGTGTGGGGCCATTTTAATACTGGAATGGTAGCTATTATTGTAGGCGAATTCTATGAGTGGAAGATGGTCATCCCAATTTCCCTTAAAATCTAGAACACATGGTCATAGCATATCTTCCAGTGTCTGAATGGTACGTTCAGCCTGTCCGTCAGTCTGCGGATGAAATGCAGTGCTGAGATTTACTTGTGTGCCTAAACCCTTCTGGAAAGACCTCCAAAAGTTAGCTGTAAATTGAGCTCCTCGGTCTGATATAATAGATACCGGTACACCATGAAGCCTAACAATCTCCTTGATATACAACTTCGCATAATCTTCAGCTGTGTAAGCTGTCTTAACTGGCAGAAAATGGGCACATTTTTTAAGTCGATCAACTATCACCCAGATGGAGTCAAACTTATGATAAGAGCGAGGTAATCCAATAATGAAGTCCATATTAATCACCTCCCATTTCCAGGTCGGAATCTCTATATTCTGAAGCAATCCATCGGGTTTCTGATGTTCTATCTTTACTTGTTGACAATTGGGACACTGGGCTACAGATTCTGCAATAGACTTCTTCATGTTATTCCACCAATACTGCTCCTTGACATCATGATACATCTTTGTCGAGTCGGGATGGATGAAATATCGGGATTGATGAATCTCATTCATAATCTTCTCTTGCAACCCTGCCATATTAGGCACACATAATCTGCCCTGGTATCTCAGTGCCCCATCTCTTCCGATCTCAAAAGCCATACTTTTACACTGCTGAATGCTCTCTCTTAATCGTACTAAGATAGGATCTTCATATTGCCGTGTTTTTACCTCGGCTACCAATGATGATTCTGATGTATTCTGTACAATAACACATCCGTCATCAGAGTCTAACAATCTGATTCTCATATTGGCTAGATGATGAAGCTCTTTAGTCAACCCCCATCTACCTGCCTCAATATGTACTAAGCTTCTCATGGACTTACGGCTGAGAGCATCTGCCACAACATTGGCTTTACCGGGATGATACAATATCTCGACGTCATAATCTTTTAGTAATTCAAGCCACCTATGCTACCTCAAATTCAACTCTTTCTGCTTGAATATGTATTATAAACTCTTGTGATCTGTGTAGATGTCAACATGGACGCTGTATAAGTAGTGCCGCCATATCTTCAAAGCATATATTACTGCAGCCAATTCCAAATCATGGGTTGGATAATTCTTTTCATGCTTCTTCAATTGTCTTGATGCATAAGCAATCACCTTCCCACGCTGCATCAATACGTACCCCAAACCTATACCTGAGGCATCACAATATACCACATAACCTTCTGTTCCTTCAGGAAGAGTGAGCACTGGTGCGGATGTCAGTCGATTCTTAAGCTCCTGAAAACTACGTTCACAAGTGTCAGACCACTGGAACTTGGTAGCTTTTCTGTGTTAACTTAGTCAATGGTGATGATATAGAAGAAAACCCTTCCACAAATGCCTATAATATCCTGCTAGCCCTAGGAAGCTGCGGACTTCTGATGGTGTTGTAGGTCTCGGACAATTCTTTACTGCATCGATCTTCTGAGTGTCGACACTAATACCCTCGTCAGATATCACATGGCCAAGGACCGCTACTGAGTTCAGCCAAAATTCACATTTGGAGAGCTTAGCATATAACTTACGATCCTGAAACATCTGTAATACTATCAGCAAGTGGCACGCATGTTCCTCCTCCGAACGAGAATATACTAGAATGTCATCAATGAATACAATCACGAACACATCAAGATAGGGCCTAAATATAGTATTCATAAGATCCATAAAAGCTGCTGGGGCATTTGTTAGCCCGAACGACATCACCAACAACTCAAAGTGCCCGTATCTTGTCCAAAAGGTCGTCTTTGGAATATCCTTCTCATTAACCCTCACCTGATGATACCCTGAACGTAAATCAATCTTGGAGAAATACTTGGCACCCTGGAGTTGGTCAAACAGGTCATCAATTCTTGGAAGTGGATACTTGTTCTTTATAGTAGACTTATTTAACTGTCAATAGTCGATACACATCCGTAACGACCCGTCTTTCTTCCGCACGAATAGGACTGATGCACCCCAAGGTGAAGTGCTAGGCCTAATGAAGCCCTTATCCAGCAAGTCCTTCAACTGCACCTTCAACTCTCGCAACTCTGCCGGGGCCATTCTGTATGGAGGAATAGAGATCGGTTGAGTGTCAGGCAACACATCAATGCTAAACTCAATCTCCCTTTCAGGAGGAAGTCCTGGGAGTTCATCTGGGAAAACATCTGGGAATTCGTTGACCACGGGGATTAATTGTAAAGTAGGCGGTTTCACCTCCGCATCCCTAAAGCGAACGAAATGATAAATGTAACCTTTTGAGATCATTTTCCTTTCCTTAAGATAGGAAATAAACCTACCTTTTGGTGTAGCAATATTCCCTTTCCATTCAATGATGCGTTCACCAGGAAATTGAAACCTAACCATCTTCGTACGGCAGTCAACATTTGCATAGCATGAGGCCGACCAGTCCATTCCCATTATTACATCAAAATCAACCATTTCTAACTCAAATAAATTTGCCGAGGTTTGACGACTACAAATCATCACAGTGCAACCTCTATATACCCTTCTAGAAATCATAAAATCTCCTATCGGAGTAGATACCGCAAGGGGTTTACTTATCAATTCAGGTTCAATGCCAAACTTATTAGCCACAAAGGGTGTAACATATGATAATGTAGATCCCGGATCAATCAGCGCATATACATCATAAGAAAACACAGATATAATACCTGTAACAACATCTGGGGACGACTCGAGATCCTGTCGACCTACTAGAGCATAGGTTCGATTTTGAGCACCACTCGAACTCGGCATTGCACCTCTACCCCTACCACGACTTGTCGACTGCTGAAAACCCTGTGCTGGAGGTCGAGCTGATGAGGAAGAACCAGACACAGATCCAGTCGGCTGAGCCATACCATCACCTCCTCTGTTAGGACAATCCCGCATCATATGGCCAGGCTGTCCGCACGAATAGCACGCATCAGAACCTCGACGGCATAGTCCAAAGTGGGCCTTTCCGCACTGATAACAATGTGGTGTTGGGGGTCTCATTTGACTAGTATCCCTGTGATGTTGTGAGCCAGATGCCCGCGAACTCTGACCTAGATCAGAATAGGATCGAGCATATCGAGGCCTCTGAAACCGTGGAGGAGAACTAGCTACAGGTGGCGCCGAACTCCTCAAAAACTATGGCCTGACGCTGCCTCTGAAGTCATCAGAATACCCTACAAATCTCGCCCTCTTATGCTGGCCCCTATACTGCTCCCTAACTGCCCTCTGCTGGCACTTACGATCCTCTAGGGTCTGGACATAAGCTTGAATACGGGAAATATCCATGCCCCCCACCAAGGAGGCTGTCGTACACTCATTTATCAGATGTGGTCCCAACCCATTCACGAACATATGCACCCTATCACGCATCTCGGCCACCATATGGGGAGCATACCTTGCCAAAGAATCAAACTGCATATTGTACTCTTGCACACTCATATTACCTTGTCTAAGGTTCAAGAACTTATCAGCTCTAGATCGTTGTATCTCAACTGGCAAGTAGTGACGAAGAAAGGCCTCAGAAAATTCCTTCCACACAGCTGGAGGAGCGTTCGGACACCTGGATCTCTCCCAACTATCATACCAGAGAACCGCTAAATCCCGTAGCCGATAAGAAGCCAACTTTACTGCCTCTATATCGCTAACATGCATAACCCGCAGTGTACGATAAACCTGGTCAATAAAAGTCTGTGGGTCCTCCTTGGGGTCTAATCCGGTAAACACTGGAGGGTCTAAATTAATAAAATCACGAACTCTTATACTAACTGGTTTATCAGCAACACCTGTATTCTGCCTCTGAGCCTGAGCAGCTACCAAGCTAGTCAACAACTGCAAAGCACTCCGCATATCCTGGTCTATAGTGCCAGACGGAGGAATTGGAGGCGCTGGGTGCCTTCTAATATCCTTTGGAGGAGATGGAGTAGATGAGGTATGAGACGGCATCTCACTCTGAGCCTCACTTTGTCCTGCTCTGGCTTGGGACACCTGACTGGTACCCTCTCCTGCTACTGTATCAAGCCGTCTACTAATCGTTTGCTTCCTAGTTGAAGGCATCACTGAAAGAAAACAAGGTGAATATTAGAGACGAACACTTACGACTCAACTCTACGCAAGATCTAGATTCAGGAAGAAGGTAACAACCCTAGATGACATGTAGCCTCCTGATTATAAATGTGGCGCGCTACATATCCATAATAAAGACTCTACTAGACACGGCTCATAGACAACCCGTAGGACAGACTTGCTCTGATACCAAGTTTGTCACGACCCAAACTGGAGGGCCATGACTAGCACCCGACCACACTTGCCGAGCACCAATGTACATTTTATCTAACCTTCTTTATTATCTTTTAGGGCTGATGAGATCAATATAAGCAGACATGGATCATGGACAACCAACCATAAAATATGATGGCATGAACATACATAACATGGGATGACCAGACAATCAAGAAACTATATATATATGGTACGAGCTACCACGCTACCATGAAAGACTATACAACAAAAACCAGCCGACAAGGCATACCAAACTATACATGAGTCGACACCTGTCTATGAGCCTCTAAAGGAACATAAGTGCTGCAATTTAGCCAGAACAGGGCCCCGACATACCCATAACGTCTATAACAAAAACACATACCAAGACTACGACAAGTCCGAAGAAGGGATCTCGCCAATCACCGCTGAACTGGACTGCCTACTGTGGTGGGGGAGCTGCGCCTGCCTGTCTATCAGGACCTGCAGCACGACATGCAGCGTCTACAAATAAAAGGACGTCAGTATGAATAATGTATTGAGTATGTAAGGCAGGGAACCATAAATACGATCAGTAATGTAAGCAAGGATAGAGAATATACAACCTGTAACATCTTAGTCACTCTGAGGGCTACTGACATGAAATGCATGATACATATGTATAAATACATAAACCTTTAAAACATTTGCCTCTGTGGGCATCATCATCCTCATATCGTACCCGACCATAATAGGCACGATAAAAATGTACCCGACCATCATAAGGCTCGATAAAACCCAACTGATCAGTGGTTGCACAATAGATGTCGTACCCGGCCAACTATAGCGTGGCTCGGTAGAGTAAAATAGATTTATATATATATATATATATATATATATATATATATATATATATATATATATATATATATATATATATATATATATATATATATATATAATGCATGCTCGACTCATGGAATCACATTCTAAACCTTTCGGAGTGATGTAAGGTCGGTATCCTCTGTACACGTTATTAGGACTAACTCTTCACTATGAACCTTATAAGAATCAGGAAGTACCAATAACATTGATAACATAAGAATAAGAGAAGCAACATTAACATCAATCGTTCCATAAGAGGGAAAACAATGTAAGTATTGCTAGCTTCTAAAAGTAGAGTGTCTTGGAAGCTCGTTCATTACATTATGTACAATCGGAGTCGTGCAAAAGAAGGAAAGGGATAGCCTCACATAACTTGTATATACTTCCCCAATCACAAGTTATGCAATTGTCACAACTCCTTAGTCTACAATAAGAGAAATGATACTATCGTTATCATTTAAGTGTCATAACTATTATGTATCGACCACAACCTATTTTACGTTGAAACGGACAGCACCTCCCCTATATATATGACTTCACACCATTCAAAAAAATCACCAAACAGCCCAAACAACATGAATAATAAACATATTGAGCCTCCCAAAATAGTCCACGCACAGCCTAATCACTTCATACATACGACGACCACCGTAGTCGTGTCAAACGACCCGAAAATGTTATGAATAACTATCATCCCACAACCCTACATATATATGGTGTTTATCCACAACCTTCCTCCTCCAAAACTCCACAAAACAGTAGTAAAATACGCAGCCCAACAGCAATGCAAAACAGTCCACAAAACAATAACATTACTACCAAGCCTTTCGATATATATTTCACAAGTTCTAGCTTCAATGGCTTAGCCGCAACTTGGATAATCTTAAATACATAAAGAGTAAGAGGTTCCTTACCTTTATACAGAAATAACAACTCCAATTTGACCTTAAATTTCCATGAAATATCCCTCCAATGCTGCCACAACAACAAGAAAGCAAAACTAGCGATCAATTAGTGTTTTTCGGCACTAGAATCACTTTAGAAGGCTTGAAATCACCTAGGATTGATATTAAGAACATGAGGGAGTATTTACAGAACATAAACCCTTTACAACAACCTCCCACACGAGCTGTAACAACACAAAAATGAGCAACAACAAGAAGAACAAGAGACTTACTAGCGCCACGGAATTCCCAACACTTGGTTTGTGTTGTTTGCCCTTTTTTGGGTCTTGAATCTTGAGAGAACCTTGAGAGTATGTTCCTAGGGTTCTAAGGTCTGAAAATAGTGAGAATAAATGACTTAAAACGGGTTGGAGGCATCCTATATAGGTCCAAATATCTTAAACTGCCTTAGTGGGCCCCATAGAGAGGTGCTTGGCGCTGTCTCGCAAAAATGTGAATATCTCTCTACTCCGAGATTGTATAGATGAACGGTTTAATGCCGTAGAAACTAGACTCATTTATCTTTAATTTGGTGGGTATATCACCCCGTAAATCCTTGTAAATTAGGATAAAATCTTAGAAACATTTGACCTAATGTTTAAGTAAAATTATGAACCTAAGTTGCGACAACTTTTGTCGACTTTTGTTTCATAACTCGTTTGACTTTAGGACTTATGATACGGATATTATATAATTCAAACATCTTAATACATGACCTTGAGTGTATTAAGAACCTCTAGGTTTACCTAAAAATACGAGTTACAACATCCTCGATTCGTTTAACTTCTAATACTTGTTAATCACCATTATACACCCTTGTATCACTTAAGACAAATAGAATTAACTTATTATCATCTCAAAGGTAATTCCTTCTTGCATTTATGTTAACTAATATATGGCATGAACTAACGCGTGTGGATATGGGTTGTAACAATTTAGGTGATTGTGGATCGGCTGACCAAGTTTGCTCACTCATTCCTGTGTATACTACCTATTTTTCAGAGCGATTAGCTGAGATTTATATCCGAGAGATTGTTCGCCTACATAGTGTCCCAGTTTCCATCATTTCAGATAGAGGTACTCAGTTTATATCGCAGTTTTGGAGGGTCGTGCAGCGAGAGTTGGGTACTCAGGTTGAGATGAGCACAACTTTTCACCCTCAAACGAACGAATAGTCTGAGCGTACTATTCAGATATTAGAGGACATGTTGCACATTTGTGTCATTGATTTCGAGGGTTCATGGGATCAGTTTCTACCGCTCGCAAAGTTTGTATATAACAACAGTTATCAGTCAAGTGTAGATCTCCAGTGGGTTGGTTTGAGCCGGGCAAGGCTAGGCTTTTGGGTACAGACTTGGTGCAGGATGCTTCAGACAAGGTCAAAGTGATTTAGGAGCGGCTTCGTACAGCTTAATCGAGACCAAAATTTATACGAACAGGAAGGTTCGTGATGTGTCTGTCATGGTTGGAGAGAAGGTTCTACTGAAGGTTTCACCCATGAAGGGTGTTATGAGATTTGAGAAGAAGGGAAAGTTGAGCCCTCATTTCATTGGGCCATTTGAGGTGCTTCAGAGGATTGGGGAGGTGGCTTATAAACTTGCTTTGCCATCTAGCTTGTCGAGTGTGCATCCAGTATTTCATGTTTCTATGCTCCGGAAGTATGTCGGCAATCCGTCTCATGTTTTGAATTCTAGAGCGGTTCAGTTAGACGGAGATTTGACTTATGATGTGGAGCTAGTGGCCACTTTGGAGTGGCAGGTCCGAAAGTTGAGATCAAAGGATATAGCGTCAGTGAAAATGCAGTGGAGAAGTCGGCCTGTAGAGGAGGCTACTTGGGAGACCGAGGGGGAGATGCGCAGCAGATATCCACACCAGTTTGAGGCTTCAGGTATATTTCTTGACTCGTTCGAGGATGAACGTTTGTTTAAGAGGGGGAGGATGTAACGACCCGGCCGGTCGTATCATGAGTTATAGCCCTGTTTCCCACATTTCTATTTCTTTATATGTTGTTCAGCTGTATTATGTGGTATCGGGTTGGTTGGTTCGGGTTTGGAGTGGTTTTGGAGAGGAATGAGACACTTAGTTTCCTTTGAATAAGCTTAAGTTGGAAAAGTCAACCGGATATTGACATATGTGTAGAAGGTCTTGGATGTGAATTCTGACGGTTCGGTTAGCTCCGTTAGCTTATTTTGGGCTTAGGGGCATGTTCAGAATGTAGTTTGGAGGTGTGGTAGATTTTGGCTTGAATTGGCGAAATTTGAAATTTGGCATTTTTGGTCGGTAGTGGAAATCTTGATATCAGGGTCGGAATGGAAATACATAATTTGGACTAGGTCTGTAGTGTCATTTTTGACGTGTGTGCAAAGTTTCAGGTCATTCGGAGGTGATTTGATAGGTTTCAGCGTTGTTTGTGAAATTTGAAAGTTTATAAGTTCTTATGTTTGAATGATGTTATGGTATGTGTTGGCATATTTGATCGAGGTCCTGAGGGCCTCGGGTGTGTTTCGGATGCCCAACGGGACATTTTTGGACTTGAAAAGTTAGCAAATTTTGTTGGTTTTCTATTGCAGAAGATTTGCTTTTCGCTATTGTGAAGAGGAGTTTGCGATCGCGTAGGCTTAATTAGGGTAGAGGTGGAGTTGTTCTACGTGATCATAGAGATGAGGCCGCGATCGCGTATGTGTGAGATGTTGTGCTTCGCAAAAGCGTGGCCAGGGTCGCGTTCGTATAGAAGGAAGTGAGCTGGTGATGAGCGGAGGTGGTTGCTCTATGCGACCGCGTGAAGCAGGTCGCGATCGCGTAGGTCAGGGTGGATTAGGTTCGCGAACGCGTGGAGGTTTACACGATTGCTTAAGGTTAATATGAGGGGGCAGTCCATTTTGTGCTTCGCGATTGCGAGGTAATTTCCGTGATCGCGATGAAGGAAATGTCGGGGCAGAATGTTTATATTCAAAAACGAGGGCTTGAGTTGATAATTCCAAAATTCAATAGAGAGCTTGGCGGAAGGCAATTTTGGAGGGGATTTTCAGAGGAGTGATTGGGGTAAGTGTTCTTCACTCAAATTTGGTTAAATTCCATGACTGTGTCTTGATTTTTATCATTTAATTTGGGAATTTGGGGTAAATATTGGGAAAATTGGAAGAAAATTTGGAGAGTTGATTTTGGGGATTTGGATGGTTATATGATGTCGGATTTTGGTGAATTTGATATGGGTAGACTAATGAGTGAATGAGCTTTCTAGTTTTGCAATATTTATCGGATTCTGAGACTGGACCCAGGGGTCGGGTTTGAGCCAAATTCGAGATTTTTGGTCTAATTTGATAATTTTCATATGGAATTCATTCCTTTAGCTTATATTGATGATAATAAACTGATTTTGGTTAGATTTGGGGCATTTGGAGGCTGATTTGAGAGGCAAGGGCATCGCGAGTTAGAGTTTTGACCGGTTTGAGGTAAGTAATGATGGTAAATGTTGTCCTGAGGGTATGAAACCCCGAATTTCACATTGTTTCACTATTTTGAGGTGACACACGTACTAGATGACGAGCGTGTGGCGTGCATTGTTGGGGATTGTGACTCGGTCAATCCCGTAGCGACTATTAAATTGCGTATTTGACTGGAAATTATATGACATCTTTGTCTTTTATAAAGGATTTCTATATTTGGGCTGAATGCCATATTTGGGTCTTGTGCCAAGCTCTTGGATTAGGGGTCTTTTATTATTATTTCCTCACTGTTTTGACTTAATATTTGTACTCAGTCATATTATATTTTACTGATTTCATATCTCAATATTTGTTACTCCGTTTCGATGCATAAAATAATATTCTAGGCCGAGTACCCTGTTTTACTGATAGCCCGAGTGGCTTGAGAGGTTTCTGACTGAGTGAGGCCGAGGGCCTGTGTTGTGAGGATATTATGGGATCGGGCTGCACGTCGCAACATGTTGTACTGATATGTGATATGAGAGGCCGAGGGCCTGATTGATTATGTCACAAAGTGACTTGTTATAGCGCTTGGGTTGTTGGAGCCCCTCCGGAGTCTGTACACCCCCAGTGAGCGCGGGTACCTTGAGTGAGTGATATGATGTTACTAGAGGGGCTGTTCTTGATCTATGTTGTGCCTGATGGGCTGATTATGAGTAATTGTAAGGTTTGCCCAAGGGGCTGATTCTGAGTGATGTTATGCCCGGGGGGTGGTTTATGATACATGTTTTTCCCGAGGGACTATTTATGCTTTTCAACACTTTTAATCTAAATTTCATTGAACTCTGTTGAAATTGTTGAAAAATATCTTCAAATGATTTTTACCGAAATTGGATTTTAAAAGAGATGATTTGACTTATATACTGATTTGAAAGCATGTTGTACTCACTGAGATTTCATGATGTGGATTTATGTGTTTCTTACTGATTAGTCTTTATTTACATTTATAACTTACTGAGTTGGCGTACTCACATTACTCCCTGCACCGTGTGTGCAGATCCAGGGTTTGTTGTACATGATAGCGAGCGTTGATAACTGACTATCTCTCAGAGTGTGAAGTACAATCCAAAGATGATGCTCATGGTCCTCTCGATTGCGGGAGTAGATGAAGATATCATCAAAGAATACAATCACAAAAGAATCCAAGTAGGGCATGAACACCCAGTTCATCAAATCCATAAATGCTGATGGGACATTTGTCAACCCAAATAACATCACTAGGAACTCATAATGCCCATACCAAGTCCAAAAAGCCGTTTTAGGGATCAGATGCCCTAATCTTCAAGTGATGGTAGCCAAACTTCAAATCAATCTTCAAAAACACCTTGGCATCCTGAAGCTGATAAAATAAGTCATCAATCCTTGACAACGGATACTTGTTCTTGATAGTGACTTTGTTCAACTGCCAATAGTCTCTAGACTCTAAATGGTAATTCCACACGTAAAAAAACGTTTTGGGTAAAATTTAAAATACTAAAAAATAAAAATGTTGGAAAAGTTATTTTTTTGTTTTTTTAAAAAAAATTCATAAATTATTTTTTAATCTCTAAGTTGTTCAAACACACTTTGGCGCTATTTTAAAACTGTAAATTCCCCATTTTATTTTTTAAATTTTCACACAAAGCTCTTATATCTCTCTAATTCTCTCTCTCTCTATCTCTAATTGCAACTAACGTTCTAGCATTCATATTAATTTTCGCATTTATTTTTGTTATACTTTTGTTGTTTTTTGTTGTAATTTTAATTATTTATTATTAAAAATAGCTCCTAAACTGGTAAAACAAATGTATAATAGATTGACTAAGAGTAATGCTAAGGAGGGGGATAATGTATACACATTATTGCATGTGATATACACTATGATATATAAAAAATACAATTATTTTTGTAATAGACACTTGGATATACAAACAAATTTAAATTATAGACAACTATATTTACAATTTTATATTTTAGATATACAAAGAATAAAGTTGTTATATACATTTTGATATACACACACAATATCAATTGTTCTTGATACTTTTTCTTTCATCTTATCCTTTTTATACATTTGAACCTTATGGGTTTGAAACATCTTATATCTCTAATTGTTCTTGATACTTTTTTTATTTCTATTTTAATCCAGAACACCCTTACCCTTATCTTTTTCTCAATGGTCGCATCATTACCTTATCTTTTTTCTCTCATCTTGTCCTTTTTTTTACTAAATAATCATATTTTATCATTTACCCTACCTTTTTATATAATAATATTACCTCGTACCTTATTTTTGTTTTACTATTAATATTGCAAGTTTATTCTTCATATTGTTGGTGCATAACATCATGAAACAACGACAAATAATATAATTTATCCAAATATTGTATACATCAACAATACAATACAATAAAATACAATGCAATACAATACTATATGACACATTATGAAACGATACATAACAATCATCCAAATAAACTGTCAAATTTGATGAATTCGACATTTAAAGTTTTTAATACCGAGTTCATTACGTTTCTATGATATAAATTCCCTTATTTAAAATGTATGCATAAAATATATTGAGTTCGAATGAACATGATTAATTAAGAGTCAAATTTATGAGTTAAAACAAAAATAATCAGAAGATAGTTCTCCTCAGAAATTATTTCCGTTTCTAGAAAGACTGTACTACTAATTAGGACCACTGAGTAGTTTGGTCGTTTTTCTATATTGTTGGTTCCACTCGTTTCTGGTGTCGTCACCTTTTCATTTTATCCCATATTCTGTGACTAGATTTCCTAGTTTAAAATAAGTGGCTTAAACCCAAATGATGAAATTTTTAAAAGATAAGCTGTAACTACAAATTTTATCCCATATGAATTGAACTTACGAAAGTTAATAATTTGATCACCATTTAATTTTCTGTTTAGAGTTTCGTGCTATTATAATTAGTATAGATAGTTTTTGAATATGTATTCTATTTTGTAATCTAGGCAAAATCAATAAATGAATAGACAGTAACATGACTGCCACTGTCCAGTCCGTGACACTAAGTAGGCATTTGGCCATAAGTTTTGGAAGTATTTATTTATTTTCCTTTAAATATGTGTTTGTTTATAGAATTAATCTAATTTTAGGAGATTTGAAAATAGGTTAAGACCTCTTTTTGGGCCAAATCATGACTAGTTGAGACTTTTAGTTGAAAAAATAACTTTTTAACATGTCAAAACTTGTCCTAAAATTTATGTCCAAACACATTTCACATCAAACTTCACCCAAATCAACTTTTTCAAAAAATATTTGGGATTCTATGTCCCAAAGAGTCCTAAATATTCCCCGAGTTCTTTGTATACAAGATGACATGATTTCTACTAATTGGAGGAATTGGTAGTTTGAGTCGCGCTCTACAATCTGCAACACATAACAAGAACTCCAATCCATTCTCGTCTATCTCATTTTAGATCACGGCTTTTGATTTTATTAAACAAGTCCAAACACAAGCACATATTACTGTGAAAAATATTACATGAGTTATTCTCGATCATCTCGATAAGATTAAATTCATGAGCTTTACAATGCCCATCGAGTCCCATAATGAATGTACCTCGAACCTTATCAAGTGGAATACTCAAATGCCACCCATCTCCACCTTGTATTAATTTTTCGATTTTGTCTCATTTATATATCCATGAGGGTCTTTGAAATTGATGAAATCTTAGATCCAGATTGAGCTACTGAACTATGGAGATAAAGAAGCAGTTACGCAGATACAAAGAAGAAAGTGATTCTCTTCATTTTCTGTTAAGTTGGTTAATACATTGTACGTTGATGTATATATACTGAGTAAGCTATTAGTTAAGTATCTGCTTAGGTATCTAATGCTCCACTAACTTAATACAGCTGGCATCTAGTTGTACATTCTAACACCATAACTAACACTCTAACTTACATTTCAACACCCTCCCTCAAGCTAATGGTTGAAACAGATCCTTCAACCTCAGCTTGGATATCAGATAGTCGTGTTGTGCTGTCCCAAGACTCTTAATAACCAAACAACTTGTTGCGCTTTGGTGGGTACATGATGTATCTCGATCAACCCTTGTACAATCTTTTCTCTCACAAAGTGGCAATCAATGTCAATATGTTTGGTTCATTCATGGAAATATGGATTAGCTGCAATCTGAATTGCAGCTTTGCTGTCACAGTGTAGGTCTATAGGCAAAGTGACCTTCACACCCAACTCTGAGAACAATACTGTAAGCCAAGTCAATTCTGCAACAGTTGAAGCCATGCTTCTAAACTCTGCTTCAGCTGAACTTCTAGCAACTGTTTCCTGCTTCTTGGACTTCCAAGACACTAATGCATTACCAAACTTAACCACATATCCTGTTATTGATCTTCTTGTTTGTAAGCAACCATCCCAATCTGAGTCACAATAAGCTTCAAATTTCCCAGATCCTTCTGAGGGCATCAGTAGGCCAAATCCTGCAGTTGTCTTGATGTACCTGACAACTCTTAGAGCAGCATCCATATGAGATTGCATAGGCATGTGCATAAACTAACTAAGTACCTGAACTATATAAGAGATATTAATTCGAGTCATGGTAAGATACAGAAGTCTACCTATCAACCTCTGATAAGGACCAGCATTTTCCAGTTCTTTGTCTTCTGTATCAGCTTTATTAGAAGGACTTTTGCTCATGAAACTATCAAACTTAATATAGATGAGTTTGGATCTGGTCTCCAGGGGTGTACCAGCAGGTTTGGCACCACCAAGTCCCAGTTCAACAATTAACTCCAATACATACTTCCTTTGGCTCATCACAATCCCTTGCTTTGACCTAGAAAACTCTATCCCCAAAAAGAATTTAAGTTCACCCAGATCCTTCATCTTAAACTTGAGCTTTAAATCATTTCTAGTTTGTAAGATTAGACTTGGACTGCTTCTTGTTACCAGTAGATCATCAACATAGACTAGTATAAGTATTGGTTCCGTCTTCACCCTTTTTATAAATAATGAATAGTTAAAATAACTTTGAGTGAATCTAAGCTAAACTAATGCATCTGTGAGCTTCTTGTTCCACTATCAAGGGGCATGTATAAGTCCATACAAGGACTTATGAAGTTTGCAAGCCATATGTTTCCCTCCCTGGCTTGCAAAACCAGGAGGAACTTTTATATATACTTCTTCAAGTAACTCTCTATGCAAAAAAGTATTGTGGACATCCATCTGATAGATGAACCACTTCTTGGCAGTAGCTATGGCCAGAATAGACCTCACAGTTGCCATTTTAGCTATTGGAGAGAAAGTTTCAGTGTAATCTAGACCCTCTTGTTGACTGTAACCTTTGGCTACAAGCCGAGCCTTATATCTTTCTACCT
The DNA here is from genome assembly GCF_000715075.1 of Nicotiana tabacum. NCBI lineage: Eukaryota > Viridiplantae > Streptophyta > Magnoliopsida > Solanales > Solanaceae > Nicotiana > Nicotiana tabacum. Next base: position 210,207,664 of record NC_134080.1, read on the forward strand.
CTCTTGTAGAAGTGTACTTAACTTTAAAACCATTTGCAACCAATAGGTATCTTTCCTGGAGGCAAAGCAACTATACTCCAGGTGTTGTCATCCTACAAGGCTAAAATTTCATCCTTCATTGCAGCAACCCACTTAGGATCTTTGACACCTTTAGAAAATGTCTTTGGCTCAATAATGGATGAATAAGCTGTCAAGGCAATGCCAAAGGATGAGGAGACATTATCATAGCTGACATAGGTGGAAATAGGATAGCAGCAATGAGCCTTCCCTTTGTCATGAGTGACATAGTCCTTTATCCAAATAGGAGGTCTGCTATTTCTGTTGGACCTTCTGGTAAGAGGAGCCTTAGGAGAAGGCAATGGTGAGGATAAGGGCAAGCTTGGCTCAGCTAGTAGAGACACTGAAACATCATGATCACAGCAGATAAAGTTTCACCAGCATCTACTGCAGTTTCACCTGCTGTGTTATGGAGAGAAAATTCACCACTAGGTGAAGAAAGTGAAGGGGTAGAAGGAATAAGCTGAGACTGCTAAGAGGATGACTTGTTTTCAGGAAAGGAGAGGAGAACAAAAGTAAGATTCAATACCGAAAATATAGAAGAGGTAGTATGAGCAAAGTTGAAAGGAAACACATCTTATTTGAACACTACATCTCTGGTGATAGTAAAGGTCTTGGAGTGAATACCATACATTTTGTAACCCTTTTGTGTCATACTACAGCCTAGGAATACAACTGGGATTTCTCTGGGAGCAAATTTATCACACTTCCTCACCTCTGTAACATAACCAAGACAGCCAAACATTGTCATATGTCCCAAGAAAGGAGCATGACAAAGTAAAACTTCAAAGGGAGCTGAGGGCAGTCTATTGATGATATACATAGCTATGGTAATAGACTCCCCCCAAAATCGAAGAGGAACAACTGCCTGAAACCTTAGAGACCTGGCAACATCCAGAATATATTTGTGTCTCCTCTTCACAACTCCATTCTGCTTTAGAGTATATATGCAAGAGGTTTGATCAATAATTCCCTTAGACCTTAATAACTCAACCACTTGAGAGTTAAGAAATTCACTCCCACTATCTGACCTAAATATATTTATAGAAGCTTAATTCACATTCTAAATCATTAGAAGAAAGGATCTAAGAGCAACAATCATTTCTGCCTTAGTAGGCAACAAGAATATCCAATAGTATCTAGAGTCGTCATCTACAAGAGTAAGGAAATACTTATTTCCATGAAAACAAACAATAGTGTTAGTAGTCCTCAAAGGAAAAGGAAGCCTGATTTGTTTAGCTAAAGGACATACAGTACAAGACTCGGTAGTGTTTTTGCATGCACAATTCTGAAATACAACAATGCTCCTCAAGGTCTTTTCAGGTGTATGCTCTAATCTCTTATGCCACAAGGCTATATCCATTATTCTATGATTTGTGATCATATTTACAGTAGGTGGCTGGTTTAGGAACTACAGATTTAGGAATTGTACTAGGAACTTGAAGTCCGGTTGTATTGAAATCTCCAGAGTAGAACATATATAGCCCATCATCTTCTCTACCAATCCCCTTCACCAGTCCACTGAAGAGTTCCAGAAAAATATAGAAATTAGGGAAGAACATCACTGCCCATCTCATCTCCATAGTTAGCTTTGAGATAGAGAGTAAGTTTTATTTGAAATCAGGCATGTGTAGGACATTACTAATCCTCTGACCCTAAATAATGTATAAAGATCCTATATGACTGATGTGAGCTATGTTTCCTGTAGGAAGTTGAACTGTACCACATTTATTATTAGTAATCAACTTAGGATTAATCAACAGATTAAGGCTATGCCCCATGTGACTCAAAGCACCTGAATCTACTATCCATTTAGCCAACACTTCTGAGTTCATTACACAAGATGTCATATATGTTGATCCTGATGTACTTGTACTGTTGCCTTCACTTCCTTTAACCAATAACTGAATTATCTATTGATATTGTTCCTAAGTAAATTAAGGAATGTTGAATATCACATTCCGAGTCCCATGTCCAATCGTAGTATTATGTTGTACCTGTAAAGAACCTGAAAATTAGTAGCAGTAGCAGCTTGGCTATTACCTATATCATTTGATGCATCCTGAACATGATGTACTGCATTCCCCGAGTCAAATTTTTTCTTAGTCTTAAAGTCAGGGGATATCCATTTAGCTTATAGCAGTTCTCCCTGGTGTGTCCCTTAAAATTGCAATAATCATAGTATAGAGAGTTCCTTTTCTGTCCATAATTGTTTCCTCTAGCATAGACCTATCCACCAGAGTAGTTATTTCCCCTTGTAGAGCCTCCTAAGTTATTGTGACCTTTCCCACTGAATAGACTTGTGTTGTTGTTTGTAACACCTATATTTTTGCTACTGAACAAAGCAGTTACCTCAGTTACTTCAGTACTTTGAGATGTCTGACACATAGATCTTCTGCTCTCTTCAGAAATAATCATAGAATAGGCTCTATTAATAGAATGTATGGGCAACATGTTCAATATTTGGTTGTTATACTGTGAATAAGACTCATTCAACCCCATCAAATATTAAAATAGCCTTTGGTATTGGAAATGCTCAACATACTTCTTTGACTCCTCACAGCCACACCCATGGTAGGGCATAAGAGCATCAAATTCTGCCCAAAGTTCCTTCAACTTAGAAAAGTAAGTTGACACAGAGGATATTCCTTGAGTAAAAGTGGCAATCTGTTTGTGAAGGTACAACACACGAGAGCCATTGACCTTATCAAACCTCTCTTTGAGGTCCATTCACACTTTGTGAGCACTTGAGGCATACACCATGCCACTTAGCAATTCAACACTTACTGAATTCATGATCCGTGAGAGTACTATAGTTTTACACTTTTCCCACAATTCATGAAGAGTTATATCAAACTTCTCCTTAGGGTATCTACCATCCACAAACCCTATCTTACTTTTTTCTAGTAAACTCACACACATTGTAATACTCCACAGTATATAATTCTCAGGTCCAGTTAATTTGACTAAAATTAGAGAACTACCTGGGGTATCATATGGTTGAAGGAACAATGGATGATGTTGATTTATTAAGATAGGACCTCCTCTAACCGTTGCTGCACTTGCATCAATTTCTTCATTCTCGATCTCTATTGTTGAACAATAATTGATCTTAGATGAAGAAGAATAGAGGAAATGCAATAGTTGACTGCCGATTAAGCCCTAGCTTCCAAGATATCGAAAAATTGCTTTAACTTACTCCAACTCATTTACTGGATGCAGCTAAGACTCTAGGAATTTGATAACGATGCGTAGATTTCCAACTTGAGCTCTGATACCATGATGAAATCCTAGATCCAGATTGAGCTGATGACCAATGTAGATGAAGAAGCAGTTCCGCAGATACAGAGAAGAAAGTGATTCTCTTCATTTTCTGTTAACTTGGTTAATACACTGTACATTGATGTATATATACTGAGTAAGCTATTAGTTAAGTATCTACTTAGCTAGCTAATGCTCTACTAACTTAATACAGCTGGCATCCAGCTGTACATTCTACCACCATAACTAAAACTATAACTTACATTTCAACAGATATACAAACCTATCATAAAATGGAGTGAACTCATTTGCTAAGAATTTTTCATCTCCACTATATTTTTTTGATCAAAGCCCATGCCCTTTTAAACCCTACTACTAGCTCCATCACTAGCGATGTAATGGTTAGCGAAACCAAGATTTGGAAAAAGTATCATTTGAATGGCTAACAGTGAAGCTAATTTGGCGCCGGGTGCATCTTTAGTTTATGCTAACTTGGGACCAAAGGGAGAAAATTATTATCTTTACGTGGATGGTTACTATATATATATATATATCAGTCTCAAAGATATAAGGTATAACACATAACAAAAATCAGGATATCCGCTTAAATCTAGCGGACAAACAACATTTCCAACGAGGAGAATATAGTGTTTGAGAGTGAGGGAGAGTGAATCTTTAAGAGTAGGAATCCGCTTAAATCTTTAAAGGAACGCAATAATATAAACATATGAGATAGCGCTTAAATTATGAACAAAGAACTTACTTGTTCTTTGAAGCGGAAGACTAAAACAACTAGAGTTATTGCAGCCGAGAGTGGTTGTCATGATATTAGATCAACCCCTATTATACAATCTAAACCCTATTGTTATTAACAGAGAAGAGCATAGAAAAATATTATATTCAGTATATTTAGTTGTACACTATATGTGTACTTATATAGGGCCAACTAGGATTATAGTAATAACTAAAGTTACTAGGTCTTACCCTAGTAGACCTTAAGAGTGTCCTTATGGGTGGAATCTATTTCTTACAGTAGTTTTAGAGATGGAAAGCTTGTAGAACAGAATCTGCTGTATACGATGGAAATTTAACCACATGAAATTAAAATACGTAAGGGAGAGTGTCAGATGTCACAACTTGATATTGCTTTGTCATGACCCGGAATTCTCACCCTCGGAACCATGATGGAGCCTAACATTTCACTTGCTAGGAAAGTCAAAGTTAGATTTAGTCATTAACCATTTTTAACAATTAAAATCAAATGAAAATGTGACAACCCGACAGGTCGTCTTAAGAATTTTCGCCTCGATCCCCTATTAACTGATTTTCCCAAGTTTATTTCTGCTATATTGATTTGTGGGATGTTCGGTTTTGAGTTTCGGAGAGTTTTAGGACACTTAGTCCCTAAATGAGAGCTTAAGTGTTGGAAAGTTGACCGTAGTCGGAACAGTGTGAAGGCCTCCACAGAATGGAAATCTGATGGTTCCGTTAACTCCATTGGGTGATTTTGGGCTTAGGGGCATGTTCGGATTGTGTTTTGGAGGTCCGTAGAAAATTTAGGCTTGAAATGCCAAAAGTTGAACTTTTGAAGTTTTCGGTCCAATAGTGAGATTTTGATCCGAAGGTCGGAATGGAATTCTGGAAGTAGGAGTAGCTCCATTGTGTTGAATGTGACGTGTGTACAAAATTTTAGGTCATTCGGACGAGGTTTGATAGACGTTTTGATCAAAAGCGTATTTTTAGAGTTTTTGGAATTCTTAGGCTTGAATCCGATGAAAATAGGTATTTTGATGTTGTTTTGAGCGTTTCGAAGGTTGGAACAAGTTTGAATGATGTTTTAGGATTGGTTGGCAGGTTTGATTGAGGTCCCGGGGGCCTCGGATGTGTTTTGAATGCTCAACGGGTCATTTTGGAACTTAGAGAAATTGCAGAAAATTGCAGCAGCCCAGTTCTGGTTCCCTTCTTCGCGTTCGCGAGTGGGGTCTCACATTTGCGAAGAGGAGTTGGGGCTGAGGGAGATTTAATGCTTCGGATTTGTGAAGTTTCACCCGCGTTCGCGTAGGAGGAGGAGATTGTGCGTCGCGTTCGCTATGAAGGAAAGCTGGACCAAGCGAAGTTGTTCTTCGTGAATGCGAGGGTCCTTCCGCATTTGCGAAGAAGGAAATACCTGGGCAAATTATAAAATTTCAAAATCGAGGGTTTAGCCATTTTTATCAAAACTTAAGTTTGGGAACTCGGATTTGAGCGAGATTTTGTGGGATTTTCATAGACATCAATTGGGTAATGATTCTTAACTCCTTTTTGCTTGTAACCCATTAATCAATACATGAATTTATCATTTAATTTTGGATTGGAGATGGAAATTGGGGAAAAGTTGGAAGAAAGTTCTTAGACCTAGAATTCGACTTTTGATTGGGAATTTGACCTTACATTTGGATAATTTTTGTATGCATGAACTTGTGAGAGCGTGGGAATTCTGAAAATATAAATTTTACCTGATTCCTAGACGTGAGACTGAGGGGCATTTTGGTCATTTTACCTAATTTCGCATATTAGCTTAGCATTTAATTGTAGAATCAATTACTTGAAGTGTTATTTACATTATGAAATTGAATTGAATAGATTTGGGTCATTTGGAGTTGAGTACTCGTGGCAAGAACGTAGTCTTGGGTTGATTTTGAGCCGGTTCGAGGTAAGTGACTTGTCTAACCTTGTGTGGGGGACCTTCCCCTTAGGATATGATATATTTGATAATTGAAATGCCTTGTACGTGAGGTGTCGAGTGCGTACTTGAGCTAATTGTTGAAAATTTGGTTTTTCCTTAAGTATTTCAATTGAGTTCCTTTTTTCTTTCATTTTACTTACAATTTAAACCTGCTGTTAGCTTAGAAAAAGCGTGTCTAATTGACTTAACTGTTTATCTGCTTAACTGACTTAATTGAATTATGTGAAGCTTGTTATATTAGAATTACCTGTTTACTTGCTACGAAATTGAGCTTAATTGAGTATTCTTGTGTTGTTGTTGTGTGTTTTACTTTGGGACTACGGGACGGCATCCCGGGAGATTCCCTGTACGCATTTATGATTTGAACTGAGGCTCAGGATACCAAGAGATCCCTGGCATATATTGAGGATACCGAGAGATCCTCCCTTTAAGTTTTCTCTTAATTAACTAGTCTTTTTAAAATGAATTGAGGTGAGCCATATCATATAACACAAATAGCTTATGCCTTCCAAAACTTAGTTTGAGCTTCCCTCTAAAATTGGAATTGAGGTGTGCCATGCCGAATAAAATCTTAAAATGCACGGCCCTTATTTAATTGATCTTGAATATTTGAATCCTTAGAAATCGAGGCGTGCCATTTAGCGAATTTTCCATGGCCCTCGCAAAGTTGCAAATGCGTAGTTGCTTTAGGCGCGTTATTTTAATAATTTATCTTCCTAAACTCGGGTGCGCATTTATGTGACCCAAATCCAAATCTCAACAACGTTAGATAAAATATGTCGAGAGTCGCGGGTGCATTTATGTGACGTGGTTCGAGACTTATTTTAAATGACGTTGCAATTTCCTTAAAAATAATTAAAGCGATTAATAAGTTAAATATACCATAGTCTAAAACATGTATTAAAATCAGATAATAGGCCAATTATAAAAGTTGAGCGACCGTGCTAGAACCATGGAACTCGGGAATGCCTAACACCTTCTCCCGGGTTAACAGAATTCTTTACCCAGATTTCCGTGTTTGCGGACTGTAATACAGGGTCAATCTTTTCCTCGATTCAGGATTTGAACCGGTGACTTGGGACACCATAAATTTATCCCAAGTGGCGACTCTGATAATTTTAAATAAAAATAATCTAATTTTGATTGTCACTTAAATTGGAAAAACTCTTGTATACCCTTTACGGGGGTGTAGGAAAAAGGAGGTGTGACAACATCAATTTTTTCATCATCGGATTGTTCACAACCGTATTTATATCAATATTGCTCTTAAAGGAAATAAATTGTTGGCCTTCAAGATGTTGCTAAAGACGATAAACGCTTGGATACATTTCACTAATAGGAAAACCAAAGAGACGCCATAAGGATTCCGGAGGTGATACCCATCTAGCAGTTCGATATTCTTTTACTTCATCTATCTCTATGTTTGCATCATTATTTTGCACACTGAATGTAATTTTGTCATGTCTTTTACAAATATACTTATAAAGATGTTTTACGACTTTGATATTAGAGCAAACTTCAACATTTATGTGACAATTGTATTTGCCAAGTAAATATGGATTGTATAGAACAACCCAAGAGTTATCTAAATCTTGCCCTCTCACATGCACAACATTCCCTGTGTTTCATTTTCTATATATAGGATACGAATAATTTCCTTCCGATGTTTGATTGGCAAACTTTTGTGGGTATTTGAATTTGAAGCAACCTTTTTCCATACAACAATTTGTGAGGTTTAAATTACCACAATGGTTGTGCATCATATGCTTAAGAACAAGTTTGCGCAAATTTGGTTCTATATTACTATCTGGTAATTATGTTTTAATTATTGCTCATTACATATTATAATAAGAAAATGAGCATGGGGTAAGCCGCGTTTCTGAAATTCCACGGTATACATACTTCAGGTGTTCAGGAAGAAGAGTGATGACCTGGCCGGTCGTCTTAAGAATTAATGCCCCGATCCCCCTATTAACTGCTTTCCCCAAGTTTATTCTGCTATTTTGATTTGCCGGGATGTTCGGTTTTGAGTTTCGGAGAGTTTTGAGACACTTAGTCCCTAACTGAGAGCTTAAGTTTTGGAAAAGTGACCATAGTTGAAATAGCGTGGAGACGGCCTCGTAATAGAAATCCGATGGTTCTGTTAGCTCCGTTGGGTGATTTCGGAGTTAGGAGCATGTTCGGATTGTATTTTGGAGGTCAGTAGCTAATTTAGGCTTGAAATGCCGAAAGTTAAATTTTGGAAGTTTCCGGTGCGAAAGTGACATTTTGGTCTGAGGTCCAGAATTGAATTCCGAGAGTTGCAGTATTTTCGTTGTATCATTTGGGATGTGTGTGCAAAAGTTCAGGTCATTCAGACGTGTTTTGGTTGGGTTTTTGATCAAAAGCGGAATTCGAAAGATTTTAGAAACTTAGGCTTGAATCCGATGTTTTTTGGTTATTTTGATGTTGTTTGAGGTATTTTGAAGATTGGTACAAGTTTGAATAAGGTTTTAGGATATGTTGATGCCTTTTGAGGTCCCGGGAGGCCCGGGGTGATTTCGGATGGTTAACGAGAAAATTTAGAAAATGTTGCAGCTGCTGTATTTTTGCTGCTTTTAGTATTTTTGCATCTGCGGTTTGGGGACCGTAGATGCGACGCCGCAGAAGCGGCTAAGGGACCGCAAAAACGGATTTTGACCTTTCCTTCAGGTTCCGCAGATGCGGAAGGGACACCGTAGAAGCGGTGTCGCATCTGCGAAAATGTAATTGTAGATGCGGTTTCTGGTATTTAAATGAAAGTCACAGATGCGATGAAGTTTCCGCATAAGTGGGACAATAGATGCGGTCCCAGGGTTGCAAATGCAGAAATCGCTGGGCAGAACATATAAATAGTTGTCTTCGCGAATTTGAGGTATTCTTTCACCATTTTCATCCGGGTTTGAAGCTTTTGAGAGAGATATTTGAGGAAAATAAAGGGGAATCACTTGGAGGTAGCATCCTGGATTTCATAACTCGTATTTATGTGATTAAGGACATAATTAGTGGTGAAATAATTGGGAAAATAGGTAATTAGGGCTTGAGTCTAAGAGATCTTTGAATAAGGATTTGAGGGGTCATTTGGACTCTGATTTCAGTATTCATGTTATGTATAGACTCGTGAGAGTACGAATTTTCTGAAAATGTAAAATTCACCCAATTCCGAGATGTGGGCCCGAGGGGCATTTTGGTCATTTTACATAATTTCGCGTATTAACTTAGAATTTAATTGTAGAATCAGTTACTTGATGTGTTATTTATATTATGCAATTGAATTGAATAGATTTAGGCCATTTGGAGTCGAGTACTCGTGGCAAAGACGTGGTGTTGGGTTGATTTTGAGCCTCGAGGTAAGTGTCTTGTCTAACCTTGTGTGGGGGACCTTCCCCTTAGGATTGGTATGTTTGGTAATTGAAATGCCTTGTACGTGAGGTGATGAGTGCGTACTTGTGCTAATTGTTGGAAATCTAATTTTCTTTAAGTATATACTAGCATGTTTCCTTTACTGTTTCTATTACTTGCACTATTAAGTGTGTTGTTAGCTTAGGAAAGCATGTCTAAGTGACTTAATTGCTTTATTTGATTCAACCTGCCTTACTTGAATTCTGTGTAGCATGCTAGGCTAGAATCACTTATTGCCTTAATATGAAATTTTGCCATTTCTATATATCTTCTTGCTGCTGCTGTGTATTTACATTGGGACTACGGATGTGTGATTCCGGTAGCTCCCCTTGTCTGTTTACTTTGGGACTGCGGGTTAGATTCCCGATAGAGCCCCCTGCACGTTTACTTTGGGACTGCGGGTTAGATTCCCGATAGATCCCCTTGCACACTTATATGGAACTACGGGAATGCACCCGGTAGATTCCCCCAGTACTGGGTATTTACATGAGGGACTACGGATCGGGATTCCGGTACATCCCTATGCATTAATAGTTGGACTACGGGACGGGATCCTGGGAGATCCTTCGGATATATATATTATGGACTACGGGACGGTATCCCGGGGGATCCACTGGACAGTTGTAATTGGGACTACAGAACGGTATCCTGGACGGTGTCCAGGTTGTTATCTTTGTGTTGAGCTGTATTTTCCCGTGGCTTGTTTTGTCTCTGTTCTAGTTGTTGTTGTTCTGTTAATTCTATGTTATTGCTTACTGTTGCACTTATTTATACTATTTTATTCCACACTGTTAACCCTTATATTGTATTTAACCTCAGTAGGGCCCTGACCTTCATTGTCATTACCCGACCGAGGTTAGGCTTGGCACTTATTGAGTACCGTTGTGGTGTACTCATGCCTCTTTTGTGCATGTTTTTCATGTGTAGATCTAGGTACTTCTAATCAGGCCTACCATCCTTGAGGGAGGCGACTATTTAGAGACTTTGAGATACATCTGCCGCGTCCGCAGATCGAGGAGTCCCTTTCTATTCCTGCCTTTTATTATTTAGCCCTTTTGCACTTTCTGTTCTTATTAGACAAATTCCGGAGTTAGAGCTATGTAGTATTTCTTTTTTCTTAGCTTGTGATTCGTGGGTTTTCGGGTCTTGGATTTAGATATTGGCTTTGAGATCTATATAAATATGGTGCATGTCGAGCGACACATTTAACATTGTTATTGCCTTATTTCTATTTTTTAATTGTTTTACTTCCGCGAGTATAGGCTTACCTAGTTGTAGAGACTAGGTGCCATCACGATGGTTCACGGAGGGTAAACCAAGGTCGTGACAAGTTGATATCAGAGCTCTAGGTTCATAGGAGTCACAGATCACAAGTCAATTTATTAGAGTCTCACTGATCGGTACGGAGACATCTGTACTTATCTACGAGAGGTTATGTAACTGTTAGGAAAAAATTCCCCTTCATTTGATTTCCTTGTCGTGCGATATTTGACATCACAATTCTAAACTTCTATCTTCTATTCTCTCATAGATGGTGGGACATGTGTTACTCGAGATGATCAGGCACCCGCGCCCCCTACTACAGCCGTCAGAGGCCGGGGCCGGGGTAGAGGCCGACGACAAGCACAAGGTGCAGCTAGAGCACCTGCGCGAGCTACTGCTGAGGTACCACTAGCGGATCCAGCCGGAGTCCAGGCACTTGACACGCCTACTGCTACTGCCACTCCAGCTCTTCAGGAGATTTTGCCACAGTTCATGAGTATGTACACCACCTTGGCTCAGGCAGTGTTGCTTCCCCTTGCTGCAGCTACGTCTCAAGCCGGGGGAGGAGCACAGATTCCCTCCGCCCGCACTCTTGAGCCGCGAGTGCATGTTGAGCAGGTCCCTAAAATTATTCCTGTGTCACCTGCAGTGTTAGTTCAGCCCGAGGACAAGGCAGTGGCTTCCGAGGATGAGTAGTTGAGGATTGAGAGGTTCAAGAAGTACAAGCTCCCTGTTTTTAGTTGTCTAGCATCGGAGGATGCTCTGGTATTTCTTGATGAGTGTTACCGCATTCTCCGTACCATGGATATCTCAAGATCGAGCGAGGTTTCTTTCACTACCTTCTAGCTTCGAGGAGCTGCCTATAAGTGGTGGCGCACCTATGAATTAGGCAGTCCAGATGAGGCTGCTTCACTAACTTGGGCTTAGTTTTCAGATCAGTTCCTGACGGAGTATGTTCCTTAGAGCCTCAGGGACGCATGGCACACAGAGTTTGAGCATTTGTGTCAGGGTGCTGTGATTGTTTCAGAGTATGCTATCCGTTGCACCTGTTTGGCTAGACATGCACCAGCCTTGGTTTATATTGTTCGCGAGAGAGTTCGCCGAGTTATTGAGGGCCTTATTCCCAACATCAGATCTAGCATGGATCGTGAGTTGGAGATGGATATTTCTTATCAGCAGGTGGTGAGCATTGCTAGGAGGATTGAGGGTATGTATGCTAGGGAGAGAGAGAAGAGGGAGGCCAAGAGGTCTCGAGAGTCGGACCATTATTCTGGTGCCTGTACCCCAACTACAGGTCATCATGGTAGGGGTTATATGAGTTGCCCTATTCATTCAAATCTTCTAGCAGCCAGTGGTATTCCAGCTCCTCCTAGACTTCAGGAGCCTTATTATGCACCACCGGTATTTACCCCGCCTCCTGCGCGGGGGTGCTTTTAGAGGTCAGTCGAGCAGACCTGGCCCTAGCCAGTCGCAGCTACCACGTCCTCCTAGAGCTTGTTTTGAGTGTGTTAACACATGCCATATGGTGAGGGATTGCCCCAGACTTGGGAGGGGTGGACCTCTACATACTTCTCAGCCACAGCGTGCCCCGCAGAGTTCTCAAGCTATGATTACAGCTCCAGTTTCTACCCCACCTGCTCAGCCAGCTAGTAGTGGAGGTCGGGGAGGTAGATGTTGCCCTAGAGAGGGAGGTCAGGCTAGATACTATGCCCTTCCTGCCAGTACCGAGGCTGTTGCCTCTAATTCTATCATCATAGGTATTATATTAGTTTGCCACAGAGATGCACCGATTCTATTTGAATCAGGCTCTACTTACTCTTACGTGTCTTCTTATTTTGCTCCGCATTTGAGTGTACCTCGGGATTTTTTAAGTTTCCCTATTTATGTTTCTAATCCTGTGGGAGATTCTCTTGTTGTGGACCGCATTTATCGGTCGTGTTTGTTGCTCTTAGTAGTTTTGAGACCAGAGCTGATCTATTATTACTCAGCATGCTTGATTTATATATTATCTTGGGCATGGATTGGTTGCCACCCCATTATGCTATTCTTGATTGTCACGAGAAAACCGTGATGCTAGTTATGCTAGGTGTACCACATGTTGAGTGGAGAGGTACTTTAGATTACACTCCTAGTAGAGTTATTTCTTTCTTAAAGCTCGGTGTATGGTTGAGAAGAGGTGTGACGTGTATTTAGCTTATGTGAGAGATGTCATTATTGATACCCCTTCAATTCAGTCCCAGTAGTACGGTATTTTCCCGATGTGTTTCCAGCTAATCTTCCAGGCATGCCGCCTGATAGAGATATTGATTTTGGCATTGATCTGTTGCCGGGCACTCAGCCCATTTCTATTCCTCCGTATCATTTCGCTCTTCTTGAGTTGAAGGAGTTAAAGGATCAGTTATATGAATTGCTTGATAAGGGTTTTATTCGGCCCAGTGTATCAACTTGAGGTGCTCCTATCTTGTTTGTCAAGAAAAAAATGGTTCTATACGTATGTGTATTGATTACCGCCGGTTGAACAAGGTTACAGTGAAGAACCGTTATCCTTTGCCTTATATTGATAATTTTTTTGACCAGCTTCAGGGCGCACGACTATTTTCTAATATTGATTTACGCTCAAGTTACCATCAGTTGAAGATTCAGGAGCTAGACATCCCGAAGACTACTTTCAGGACTCGGTATGGTCATTACGAGTTCCTTGTCATGTCATTTGGGTTGACCAATGCCCCAACAACCTTTATGTATTTGATGCACAATGTGCTCCGACCGTTCCACCGAGGTTCCGGTCCGCAGTCCTCTTATTACATCAAAATCAAAAGAAATGAAAAAGATTAACTAAGCCTGTCAACTATGAGTTACAAGATTCCTATCTATAAATCTTCTGAAACTTGATCTTAAGTCTTGAATGGTTCTTCATGCAGACTTTAGATTTCAACCTTAGCGCTTGTTACCTGCAGGTGCTAGTTCATCCTTCTTCAGCTTTTCGGATCAAAACCGGCATGTAGTGCTTGTGACCTCAACCATGTCTTGAGAAGCTCATATCTTTCATTAACTTCTATATTTGGATTAACTTCTTGCCTTTCTCTTTTTTTTTCTTTATTGTGACTAACTTCTGTTGATCACCTCGGACTGTTGACTCGTATTCTTACCACGCTGACTTAAATTATAATCTGAGATGTTTTCCCTTTCCTCCAGGTAGATGCCTGACCGCTAAACTTGAATTATACTCCCATGCTCTCTAGGTGGGCTCCTGATTGCTGAAACTTGAATTGTATTCCCTTGCTCTCCAGGTGGGCGCCTGATTGCTGAAACTTGAATTGTATTCCCTTGCTCTCTAGGTGGGCGCCTGACTGCTGAAACTTGATTTGTATTCCTTTGCTCTCCAGGTAGGCGCCTGATTGCTGAAACATAAATTGTATTCCCTTGCTCTCCAGGTGGGCGCCTGATTTCAATAAAATAGACAAAAACAAAGAAAACTTTCTGCCCCATTTTGGTAGCTGGGCACATATGTGAGTTTAAACTGAATCATATTACCCAATATCAATAAGAACTTGAAAGCTGAAACTTGAGCTGTACTCCCTTGCTCTCCAGGTGGGCGCCTGATTGCTGAACTTGAACTGCTTCTCTTGTTCTCCAAACGGGTCCCTGATTTCAACAAAAATAGACAAAACAAAGAAAATTTCCTGCCCCAGTTTGGTAGCTGGGCGTATATGTGAGTGTTAAACTGAATCATATTAGTTGTACACCTCCTTTTTCCTACACCCCAAATTATCCTAGAAAATTAAATTAATTAACTTAATAATTATTACAACTAATTAAAACCAAATTAAGGAAAACCAACAAAATTCAAATCAAAAAATTGAATAATGCAAAATAAACTATTTTTTTGTAATTTTTCTATTTTTTTTGTAAAGCAGATAAATTACTAACTGATTTAAAAATGCAAAATTAAATCATAAATGCAAATGCAACATATTTTTTGTATTTTCAAGATTATGTAAAAATAAAAATAAGGAACTATTTTTTATATTTTTTGATTTAAATTTATGAAAGATACGTAAGCTAAAATATTTTTTTGTAATTTTCTATTTTTATGGCGAAAATAAAGTAAAGAAGTCAAAAATAGTTGAAATAGCTATATTAGACCTACATTAAATATTTACATGCTAAAATATAAAAAATCTTGGGGATGGTCAAAAATCACATGTCTATAGCGACCCCTCTTTGACTGGAAATACGAAGTGTTTTCAGACAAAGAACGACAGGATTTTTGACCCGACCCTTATTTGAGGAGACAAAAAAAACTAAGAGGAAGGAGAATGTGACCGAGCCCTGGTATCTGAGCTGCCTACATATCCTTGGCTATAAAGGAATCAGGCCACGTGTAGTTTAGAGGTGAGTGAGATGATGGAGTATGCCGAGGTGGAGAGCCAGTCGAGGTGTCATTCCACCGAGGTTCCGGTCCGCAGTCCTGTTATTAAATCAAAATCAAAAGAAATGAAAAAGATTAACTAAGCCTGTCAACTATGAGTTACAAGATTCCTATCTATAAGTCTTCTGAAACATGATCTTGAGTCTTGAATGGTTCTTCATGCAGATTTTAGATTTGAACCTTAGCGCTTGTTAGCTGCAGGTGCTAGTTCATTCTTCTTCAGCTTTTCGGATCAAAACCGGACATGTAGTACTTATGACCTCAACCATGTCTTGAGAAGCTCATATCTTTCATCAACTTCTATATTTGGATTAACTTCTTTACTTTGTCTTTTTTTTCTTTATTGTGACTAACTTCTGTTGATTACCTCGGACTTTTGACTCGCATTCTTACCACGAACTTCTTTTGTTGCTGACTTGAATTGTAATCTAAGATGTTTTCCCTTTCCTCCAGATATATGCCTGACCGCTGAACTTGAATTATACTCCCATGCTTTCTAGGTGGGCTCCTGATTGCTGAAACTTGAATTGTATTCCCTTGCTCTCCAGGTGGGCGCCAGATTGTTGAAACTTGAATTGTATTCCCTTGCTCTCCAGGTGGGTGCCTGACTGTTGAAACTTGATTTGTATTCCCTTGCTCTCTAAGTGGGCGCCTGATTGCTGAAACTTGAATTGTATTCCCTTGCTCTCCAGGTGGGCGCCTGATTTCAACAAAATAGACAAAAACAAAGAAAAATTTCTTCCCCAGTTTGGTAGTTGGGCACATATGTGAGTGTAAACTGAATCATGTTACCAAATATCAATAAGAACTTGAAAGCTGAAACTTGAACTGTACTCCCTACCTCTCCAGGTGGGCGCCTGATTGCTGAAACTTGAATTGTATTCCCTTGCTCTCCAGGTGGGCGCCTGATTGCTGAACTTGAACTACTTCTCCTGTTCTCCAAACGGGTCCCTGATTTCAACAAAAGTAGACAAAACAAAGAAAATTTTCTGCCCCAGTTTGGTAGCTGGGCGCATATGTGAGTGTTAAACTCAATCATATTACCAAATATTACTAAGAATTTGAAAGCTAGGTCCCATTATCCAGGAGGGTCCTGGCAACATTTAACTACGACAATTTTAAATCTAAGTTATATTTTCTAAAGGTGTGACTTTCGCTAAATCTTATTATCTAAGAGGGTCTTAAACTATTCCCCATTATCCAGGAGAGTCCTAAAAATCAAAAGTCAAGTTTTATCCTAAGAGTGACATTTCTTTACGGCTGAATTATATTACCCTATAACAGAACTTACGCTAAATCTTGTTATTTAATGGAAATCTTAAAGTTGGGTCCTATTATTCAGGAGGGTCCTGACAACTCTTAATTAAACGAAAATTTTAAACCTAAGTTATATCTTATAAAGGTATTATTTTCGCTACATCTTGTTATCTAGCAACAATCTTAAATCTAGGCCCCATTATTCAGGAGGATCCTGAAAACTGCTAATTGAATCCTATCTCCAACATGCGAACTTTAAAATCATCTTATATTCCTTGGGATACATTTATGCTAGATTTTACTACTCATGACTGTTTTGAATTTTAAACTAGGTCCCATTTTCCAGGAGGGTCCTGAGAATTTACGGTCAAACCTGTCTAATACTTTGCCTTTCCTTACGGATGGTTCTCCGAAATAAACGAAATTTTCTGCCCCTGTTTCAATCAAAGAAAATCTTGTCAGTTTAAAAATATGGTGGTTAGTTTGTGGCCTTGAATTTCTAGGGCGATTGCTCCTTCACTTCCCATGATCACTTTGATTCCCACTCGAAAACCTTGCTTGTTTATTGACTAATCACTTTCTCTGTCACCCTTATCACGGAAAATACCTCTAATCCATTCAAACCCAATACCATTGACACGTACTGAACCTTTGTGTTTCCCATGAATCCCAAAGCACTTTAATTGTCATCCACTCAGTGCCCATTCTGTTCTTTCCTGACTTAAAACATCGGCATTGGCCTTGAGGTCTATTGCTCCATCGCTTGCCATGCTAACTTTGACTTCTGCTTGGAAGATCTTGCTTATCACTGATTTACCACCCTTTTCGTCAATCTTATCACAGAAAATACCTTTGATCCGTTCACCAAACACCCTCCATCTTGTTGCATTGTTCATGGATTGATATGTACCAAAATTTCATGTTTCACCGAAAATACCTTTGATCCGTTTGCCTAACACCCTCCATCTTGTTGCATTGTTAGTGAATCGATATGTACCAAACCTTTGTATTTCACAAGGATCCCAAAACATGTTGATTGTTACCACCACAATGTGGTTGTTGTTTTTTTCCTGACTTATGATATTTTGATGTGTTAACCAGACCCCGTTTTGTGCAATTGGAAAGCTGGTCGCAAATTTTGAAGTCATTTCTCACTTGTTTCAACTGCAAAGACTTAAAGAGAGGAAGTAACCTAGACAAAAGGCACAGAGTAAAGGACAAAGGGAAGAGATAATTCCTAATAAGAAAACTACAAAGTGGAAACCTATCAGATGTGGATACCAACTCTAATGACCATGACATGCACCTGTGGCCTATTCTGTCAAGCAAGTCTGATGTTCAACTCTTGTTGTACCTTCAAACCGTGAAACTAGGCTTCAATGCTCTGATTATCCAATCTGATTCACAATCCTTATTCGACTTGTAGTGCACGAAGGGTTTTCACAATCAAGCCTCTCTCATTTTGTTCTTTCTCTCAACTTACAGTCGCCTCAAGGTGCCCGTGAAGGTTTTCACCAATAAGACTCTCTCATTTTTTATTTTTCCAATTTGGATCAGAGTGTCGCCTTTGAAAGAGCCCTCAAAGACTGATCAGAAGGTCTTTCTTTGGCCCGTAAGGTGGGCTTTTGGATAGGGTAAGAAAGAAATGGTATCAAAGGCTCAAAACAATTCAACATGGGTTCAAAATTACAACTTTCAGAATTAGATTTCTTACAACTACCATAACTTCTGTCCCAGTTTCTTGCTTGGGGATTTTTGGATTTTATTTTGAAGGGACTGAACCGTGAGGTTGCCTACGTATTCTTAAAAGGAATCAGGTCAAATGTAGTTCATGCCATAGAAATTACTTTGTTGTTGTGATTTTTCTTTCCTTTTTCTTCCTCTTTCTCTTCTCTTCTTTTCTTTTTTTTTCTCTTTTTGTTATTTTGTTGTTTTTTCTTTTTCTCTTTCTTTTTGTTCCTTTTTTTTCTTCTTCTTTTTCCTTTACTTATCTTTGACGCTTGCGTTTATGATCTTTACTACTGATTCCGAAAAAGGGGTATGAAAGAAAATAAATAAGGCTCAAAGGGGTAACGAAGGATAAAGTGTTTAGATAGCAGAACAAAATGCCTTCGTCATTCCAATCTCCAAAACATGACAAGTACAAACAACATAATTAAACAAACCAAGGAAAGCATTCGTAACATCTTTTGATTGTTCCAGACTTGATAACCATATCCACACATTCTCCTTCTACATTTGTTACATACAAAGCACCATTGGACAACACTCTCACTCTCATTACCACGAATTCCCCCCTATAAATTTGGGGCAAACTTGTCATTATCTTCACCCAATGCAGCATGATGCACTTCAATAGTGTATTTCTATGTTCTATCTACCCCAGTTTCACATGGTTCGGGCTTCAAATGATCTCAAAATGTCCAAATCTATTCTTATTTCCCTCAAGTGTCCCTATCATCTTCAAAATTATTTCCTAACTAAACTGACTTTTAAAGATCAAGCTGAGAATTATGCGTGCATGTCATGTCACTAGAACCAGCATGAAAAGAACTGTAAGAGGAGAAGAGAACTAAACAAAAATGACTAGAAATAGCAGAAAACAGAGAATTGCATTAGACACACGGTGAAAGGGTTTGAACAACAAACAAACAAAATAAACTAGGGTACAACCCTAAACAAACCTAGATAACACTAAATGAGATACTATGACTAAAGGAACTAGACAAAATAAAAGGATGACAACAAATAAACCACCAAAACTCCTCCCTGTATAACCAAGAAAAGAGCGTCTTTCCAATCATCAAACTCAACATCTTAGCCACTGATTTCTGCATCAACAAACTAGGACCTTCACAAGTCTCCATCACATTGTTCTTAACAGATTGCCTTTGGGCTCCCTTTGCCTGCTCGTTCTTAGGATCAACCTCTGATAGCACTGATAGCTTCGTAGCATATGGACCTACGAGGATCCCAGAAGAATTCTCACATTCCTTTTCAAAATAAATCATACCCATCATATGTGTCTCATTATGCATAGGTGACAGACTTTGGCTAGTGTCTGCTGCATTTGGATTTTGCACGACAATGTTGCATGCATCAATAAGCTTCAGAATCGCGTTCTTCAGATTCCAACACTTCTCTATGTCATGCCCCGGGACATCTGAGCAATATGCGCACCTTTGAGAAAAATCAAACTTCTTTGGAAGAGGGTTTGGCATTTTTATCTAGATCGGCTTCAACATGTCCAATTTTCTTAGCCTCTGGAACAGACTGGCATATGACTCTCCCAATGGAGTGAAGGTTTTCTTCTTCCGTAACCTCTCATTCTTAAATGCTTTATTGGGCCGAAAACCTGATCCGGGGGGTTTTCAGTAGGCTCGTGGGGGTAGATAGGCATTTTGTGGAGCTGGGTACTGGGAAAGTGATGTATGACTTTGGGAGTTCTGTAGAGAGAAGTGGCATTGGGGAGGATCATCTGGTGCACAAGGATTTCCACGGGGATGATGTCGAGGCTGGAAGTGTTGATCGGGAAAGCCCATCGGATCATCTTTTCTGTTTCTCTTTCTTCCAACCAAGCTTACTAGGATGTTCTGAATGTCTTTCGAACAACTCATGATTTTGCCTGACTTGATTCCCTTGTCTACTAGCTCCCCCATTTTTAACACATCATTGAAAGGCTTTCCCAAGGCCGGGATCTAATGACTGAAGTAGGTGGGCCCCTGGGATTTTAGGAAAAGCTCAACCATTTCTTCTTCACCAATCGGGGTATTGACTCGAGCAGCCTGCTCCCTCCATCTGAGCCCAAACTCTCTAAATCTTTCCTCCGGCTTCTTTTCCATTTTAGATAGGGAGGAGCGGTTTAGGGTAACACTTGATTTGTATTGAAAATATCAAACAAAATCTTGAGCCATGTCACCCAATGTAGGCCATTTGCCAACATCTTGACGAGCATGCCAGTCCAAAGCTGCCTCAGTCAGGATCTTACTGAAATACGCCATCATCAAGTCATCTTTCTCGTCAACACCTCTCATTTCACTGCAATAAACCTTCAGGTGGTCTACCAGATCTTCACACCCATCATACAAGTTAAATTTTGGCACTTTAAACCCCGCGGGCAGGCGAACTTCAGGGGACACAGATAGTTCTTTGTAAGTTATGCTACCCTGGTCTCCCATTCCTTGCTTGTTCTTTAAGGACTGTTTTATGCCTTTCAGCCTCCTAGGTGTCCCATCTCGCCCTTCTCTTCCTGTGAACTTTTCATTTTCAACATGAGGCTTATCCTGCGGGCCCTGCTTGTATGAGTTAGGAACCTTGTGGGCAACCTCTGAGGGGTAATATTGGGAATCATGAGCTTTGAGTGAGTGTTCATTGTCGAGGATAGTGTATGTGACAGGAGGGCACTTTTGGGAAAAGATAGTTGGAAGACGAATGATTGAGCTACTAGGGTGGTTGGGAAAGCTGTGATAAGCGGGTGGATATGGAGAGTATGGAGGATCATCTGGCATTGTGTCCGGAGTTTGGGTAAGGGCAGCATCTAGGAAGCTAGGTGGTGGCGGGGGTGGTGCCTCCCCAGTCATCCAAGCCTGATACATGTCCGTCATGTGTTGTCTTAACATCTTTACTTCTTCAACCAACTCATTGTCCTATTCAACCAACTGCGTTCGTGCACCGGTATCAACCAACTCAGTTCTGTTGTTGTCTGCCATTGCCTTTTGACTTTGTGTTGTAGAGAAGAGTTACCACTTTAAAACCCACAAATCAACCAACCTTATGCTATGAATATAACAAAATGAAGCCATCACGTTAGCGTTAGGGCTTTTAACATAAGATAATCTCACTTATGTGCAATGCACCTAGCCACAATTATCGGTTCTAAAATGACTTCGAGGGTACAAAGGTCAGTTGGCATCGTCCCAATTTGTTCATTTCAACCTCTCTTTTATTTGCTTTTCTAGCACTTGCTTGTTCATTTTCCTTCATTTTCCCCTTCTAATTATCACTCTTTTCTTTCCTCTCATTTCTTACATCCCATAATTTCACTTTTTTCTCTTTTTTTTCTCCTTCTTTTAATAATAAAAATAATGATTCGATCAAATCCTATGTAGGTTGCGTACGTATCATGACCCCGCATGAATCAAATCTTTGCGTAGTTCTGGACGAATAGGAATTGTCACACCTCCTTTTTGCGCGCCTACCCCGAAGGATAAATGCGTGAGGGAGTTTTTCCAATTTAAGTGACAATATTTGAAATGGGATTATTTATTTAATTTAGAGTCGCCACTTGGGAAAGGTTTGGCTTTTGGTGTCCCAAGTCACCGGTTTATCTTGAATCCCAAATCGAGGAAATTTTCGACTTTCCAAATGAAGTATGCGAACCAGAAATTCTAAGTAAGGAATTCTGTTGGCCCGAGGGAAGGTGTTAGGCACCCACGGATCCCGTGGTTCTAGCACGGTCGCTTAAATTGTTATAATGGCTAAATATCTGATTTTAATACATGTTATAACTTGTGTGCTTTTATTAAGTTTAAATTGCTTTTATTATTATTTTTTAAATGAATTGCAACGTCGTGAAAATGCATCTCGAACCACGTCACAATCAATGCACCCGTGGTTGTTAATACATTCCGATTTTGTTGAGATTTGAATTTGGGTCACATAAATGCGCACCCAAATTTAAGAATGTAATTTAATTAAAATCGTGCCTAAAGAGTCTAACGCGTTATTATCTTTGGGGAAAAGTCGTGAAGTTCGCTAGACAACTCATCCCGTATTCTAAGTATTTTTAATATATACATTTAAAGAGGGCCCCACAAGTTATGCATTTTATTTGACGAGGCTCGTTTCATTCGTTTTAAGGCCAATCCTAAAAGACTATGATTTTCTATATTGTTTGTCTTTAGAATATAAAGAAAAAGGGGCCTGATTTGTTAACATTGTTTGATAAGTCGCCAAGTTTGAACCTGAAACGGCACATAATTGAGCATGACTTGGGCCGTCCGGTTGAGTATTGAGGCCCAGCCTGTGAGGACTGATTACTGAAGCAATGACCTATACCAAACTGCCTATGGATTTTAATGCAACAGGGTCCAATAGCTTATCCGATAAATTCAAAGACTACTCAAATAAAGGGAAAGCTTAAGAATGTGTGCTATGGTAATATAACGTTTTTATTTTTTACCTTGAACCAATTAGTCGAGAATCCAAAATGATTCTTTGCAGTATTATAGCAAGTTAAGTTCCCTGAACACATTTGAATCACTAGCTTCCAATTATAACTCGAAGACAGATTTTAGTTTGGACACACCAATTAACTTGATTGTTTCACTAATGCTAACATAGGTAAGCTAAATCAACCTTCATTCCAAATCTTCTTGTACACCCACGAAACAACCATTGATGACTTACTAAAAAAAATTCCATACGAATCTATGCGAATGCAAACTAAACTTAAAACCAGAAATGTCATGAATGTTGCATACCAGTTCACATCAGCTATATATCTGCATTATTTCAAGTTTAACTTTAGCTAGCTAAGTATTAATTACCATGAAGCTACAGCATGGTTGATTACCAAGTAAAGTAAACTAAATAGTCCAAATGTGGCTCCAATTAACAATTCGTAATACTATTCAAATCAAACAAGCTGAATACATATCTCTACTTATCAACTTAAACAAACTGCACCTATATATATCCAGATTAACACATGATTACAAATCTGAAAGTCGACTCATTCCGATCTCATTTGTGATTACATCAATTGCTAATTCGAGTGTGTACCTGAATTGGAAAATGAGAAGAAGGAGAGGTAAATCAGCAGTAGATTGCACTCAACAACCCCAAATTATGTCAAGCTTGAACCCAGAAACACATATAGAAACCAAAAGTGTTTTGAAAATCGAACAACACTACTCAATAAACCCAAAATCAAATGAACATCAACCAAATGGATGCCAGTTGAAAACAAGCAGCAATCTCATACACTTAACCCAAAGAAAACTGAAAGTGAACTCTTATATGTCTAAGAATAAACCCTTTTTAGTTTGATCCCTGAATTTGATTTCAAAGAAACAAACTTCAAACTCAAACTCTCAATAGACTGATTAGAATCACTAGATATTCTTTGTGTTTCTGACCCCTAAAATGAATTTAGTCTGAACCCTTTTTTTCTCTCTCCTTTTCCGTCCAGTTTTGCCTATCAATGGCTCTCTATATATGCAAAACAGAACCTGCCAGCTCTTAAGAGCACTCAAACAAAATTAAGAAACTAATTCTGCCCGCATCATCTTCCTTTTTTTGCCCACTATTGTATGTCCCATTCTATTTTTAATTCAAAGGTTATGGACACAATTTATTTAATCACTCCCCATCAAACCTCCCCATACCATTATCTTTTGCTCCCCACATTTATTGAACAACTACATTAGATTAATGGAATATTGGTACTTCCTGACAGTCCACTCAAGTTAACCCTCTTTTTTCAAGTTTTGAAATCCCCAAATTACCCCTGAAAAACCCTGTGATTCACTGTCCTACCCCAAACCCTCCTAAGTTCTGGATACAAACTTTCGATCAACAACCTATTCAAACCTACCCATTCACTAAATTGAAAACAACTAACTAACAAACAACTATAACCAAATCAAATCAGCTAAATAATTCAAGATATTAAAACAGATGGCATTAGAATGAAGCCTAAGGGCTCAGGGCAGCACATGTTGAACTAACTATATTGGGGAACCAATCATATTTAAACTCAGCAAACATATGGACTGAGATCCTGACCAGCATATGCCCTAATCAGATTTGGAATGCAAAAGTAAGGAACAACCAAGCAGGGTTTCAAGGGGATTGACTAATTCAGGCTGACAAACGAACCACAAATTCAGCTCAATGAAATGAAGACAACCACAGGCTCAATTCTAAACTCAAATATTACCCACGAGCCCATTTTAATACAAAATTCAGAACACAAACGAGGCAGGAGGGGACACAGACACGAATGAACCAAACATCAGACTATTATCATGCCACTCTATCATTCAAACATATCAGACTAATTGACGACACATTACAGCATACAACAAATGACAATAAACAGAAATGATAATAAAATTGGACCCAATAAAAAGGTCTGATGGGGCAGGATGGAATCAATCAAACGAAGCTAAATTATAACCACCTAAACACAATTAAACTTAACACAAAGAAACAAGAAAATAGGAAAGGGGTACCTTAAACAAAACAAAACTAGACGAACCCAGGTCGAACACTTGACTCGAATCTTTTGAGGTCAAAGGGACCTTAATCGAGTGTTCTCAACTGAGAACGCTTCGACTAAGGTCCATTGGACACCCAAATTTCTCCGTTTCGGACCGATTCCAGCTTTGGTTTTCTAGGGCTCTTGGTTTGATTTTAGTGTTTAAATGGTTCTAGCCAGATTTGAAAGGAACCAAGTGTGTCTCAGGTACGAGGGAGGTCAGGGGATGCCAGGGTGTGAGTTTAGGGAGGATTGGGGTAGGTACAAGTTTGCTCGAATCTTCAAATAAAGATTCAAGAAGCTCGGGATGATTCGATGCAAATGGGTACTGGTGTTGGATTGGGGGTGGTTAGATGATCCAGGGGTGTTAATTCGGGGGTCATCGGATGAACTAAGGTCCTTAACTGATTTTTCGATCTGATATTCGAAGTGAACGCTGATGATTCGAGGACAATGGAGGGTGGATCTTGAAAGAGGAGGGCGTGTCGGTTTAGGGGTGTGAAGATGGGGTTGTTTGGACCACCGGAACCGCCGTGAGGCGATTTCCGGTGGGCAGAGCAACGATGGTTGAAGGCGGAGGGTTTATTTGGTCTCTAAGGTTCAGAGACGAAGGTGAAGGGGGGGTTTGGTTTAGGGGGCGTGGGGCAAGGAGTTAAGGTTATATACTGAGGGGTGTTTTAATCCTGGTCATTGGATCAAACCCGACCAACGGCCTGGATCAAATCATTTAACAGTCACGACGTCGTTTGGTTTAGTGTTGGGAATGGGTCGATCTGGGTACCAGTGGGTCGGGTATGGGGTGTGGTCTTGGACCGTTGGATGAGGATGGATGAACGGTCGAGATTTACTGGTCTCGAAACGACGTCGTCTGATGCGTCTTTGAGAGCTGAGGGTTTGGACCGGGTATAGGTCTCGTTTGGGCCTGATTTTGGCCTAAAAAATGAAATGGCCCAGTCCAATTTCTTTCTATATTTTTGTTCTTTTCCTTTTTTTTAATTTTTTAGTTTAATTCCGAATTTACCAAAATCCTAAAATAAATTATAAAACAATAATTATATTACCAAGATATTAATTGATTCTTAACAATAATTAACAACAACATCAAATATTAATTAAACAAAATCAACCATTAAACAATAGAGATGATAAAATTACCAAAATAATATTATTATTTTTTTGATTTTCATTCCAAATATGATTTAATTAATTCCTAATAGCAGAAAAAAATCCTAAATTCATACGATATTTTTTTTTTGTATTTAAGCAATCAGAGACAAAACTACAAATAACTATCTGAAATGTCACACAGATTTTAAAAATTACGCATAAAGAAAAATTTGTTTTATTTTTTGATTTCTTTTGGAGTAATTATCGTGAGAGCAAATATCACGTGCTCACAGCTGCCCCTCTTTGTTCGAAAACATGCAGGGTTTTCGTGCAAAGATAAAGTGAGCAGATACGAGCGATTTTTGTCTGTTTGACTACTCCGTGTGAAGCATTTTTGAAAGATTTGACAGAACCTCTGCTTCGAAGGTTTCCTACATATCCTTGGCTAACAAGGAATCAGGTCAATGTAGTTCGGGAAGTTTTGGTAGCTGGGACTACCAGGAGCTGTGGTCTTACTGTTACCGTTGTTGTTGCTGCTGCTACTGCTTGCTGACCTCCTTATTACACCAAAAGGGAAAAATCGAAGCTAAGCTAGCTATGCCTATCAACTAATGAGTTACAAGATTCCTATCTAATTCTCTTGAAACTTGATCTTGAGTCTTAGCTGATTTTGCTGTAGACTTCGATCTGAATCTTGATGCTCACAAGTTGTAGGTGATTATTTATTTCTGCAGCATTAAGTAAGACAGGATTGGCGGAGTTTGTGACTTCAATCAGATTTCGAGCAATCCGCACCTTTGTTTGCTCCAATATTCGAGCTCATTTCTTTTATCTTTTTTTTTTCTTCTTTTCTTTATTCTGGATTAAGACTCACTCCATAGGTCATCTCGATCCCTGTGCCTCGAGGTCAAACCTGCTCAGACAACAAAACAAACGAACGAACAAAATTTTTCTACCCCAGTTTCACTAGGAAAATTTCGTGAGTTAATTGCCATAAAAATCTACATAATTGATGAGGGGATTGGAAACCTCAAGTCTAAAAGACGCAACTCAGGGATTGGAGCCCTAATGTCGGCTGAAGAAAACTTGCTCAACTCAGGGATTGGAGCCCTAATGTTGGCTAAAGGAAAAATCGCTCAACTCAGGGATTGGAGCCCTAATATCGGCTAAAGGAAAAATCGCTCAACTCAGGGATTGGAGCCCTAATGTTGGCTAAAGAAAACTCGCTCAACTTAGGGATTGGAGCCCTAATGTCGGCTAAGGAAAATGCTCAAATCAGGGATTGGAGCCCTAATGTTGACAAAGGAAAACGCTCAACTCAGGGAGTGGAGCCTTAATGTCGGCTAAAAGGCGACTAGGGAATGGAGGCCCTATGTCTCAAATCTCAACTCAGGGATTGGAGCCCTAATGTTGACAAAGGAATTGCTCAACTCAGGGATTGGAGCCCTAATGTCGGCTAAGGAAGAATTCTCAACTTAGGGATTGGAGCCCTAATGTCGGCTAAGGAAAAACAAAACGCACAACTCAGGGTTTGGAGCCCTAATGTTGGCTAAAAGGCGACTAGGGAATGGAGGCCCTATGTCTAAAATCTCAACTCAAGGATTGTAGCCCTAATGTTGACAAAGGAAACGCTCAAGTCAGGGATTGGATCCCTAATGTCGGCTAAAGAAACGCTCAATCCAGAGATTGGAGCCCTAAAGTCGGCTAAAAGGCGACTAGGGAATGGAGGCCCTATGTCTAAAATCTCAACTCAGGGATTGGAGCCCTAACCTTGGAAACATGTAAAAGATTGATTTTGGGGCTTCTAAACTACCTTTTTTTTAATTTTCTTCTTATCTATTTTCTTTCAATTCATTTTTAGTAAAAAAAATGCAGGAAAGAATTTGGAGGAGACTTCCCTTTTTGGTTGATTATTGTTGCTAAGCTATTTCTAGCGCTTGCACATTTCTTTTTCCATTTTGGTTACGCCTGCTTCTTGCACTGTTGCTTTGGATTGCACTTGTTTCAATTTTCAAACAAAGAACAATTGTTAGTTTGAAACGGTGGTCGGTTTTGTGGCCTTCATTATTTTTGATCACTTGATCTCGGCCCAACTCTTTTGGCGAGAACCTCTGCCGCTTGCTGGCTTTTCTTAAAGATTGGTGTCTCTCCTAAAACCGAGGAACTCAACTTTTCAAAATTTATCATGACGGTTCAACCGTATTGGGCTTTGGCCCTTTCATTTTAATCTGCTTCTAGGGGCTTTTGACTTTGGATTTCTTTTCATTTTCAATAACTCTGATTTCAGAGCATCGGCTATCATGGCCAGTTGGGATCGACTTGATGCACCCACTGAGGCTGGGTACTTTCCTTTGGACTTGGCTTTTATTAAAAAAACCCTGTAAAACCAATCTTGCCACCTTTTCTTTGTATTAGTTTTGGAACAGAGTTAGACCGAAAGGGATTCAAGGAAAAGTAAAGAAAGGACAAGAAAAAAATGAATTTAAGGAGAAGCGTCCCTTTTGGGGGAAAGAAGGACTTATCTGGGGTGCATGGAGACTTCAATAGACATGACATGCTTCTTGGACTGGATACCCGATATGCACAACTATCCAACTCATTGTGAACCACATCTCCAATCGAGAAACCTGGTCAGGACTCTTTCAGTGGTGGGGGAGTGTCTTCTTTTCGATCAACGTCGCCCTTTGCGGGTTTTCGCCAATCGACCTCTCTCATTTCTCTTCTCACCGTCTCCTGATTGCACTCTTTACGAGTTTTCACTAAACAAGCTCTCTCATTTTCGATTTTCTCTGCTCACCGTCGCCTTATGGTGCCTGTGTGGGTTTTCACCAATAAGACTCTCTCATTTTATTTCTCTCATTTTTTATTGCATCGGATCCAAGTAGTTGTATCCTCTGATCCTTGAACATTCTCATTGATTGATCGGAAGGACTTGAAAGGATTTGGGTAAAAATGATTTGGATCGAATTACAACTTTGGAACCATTCAAACGGGATTATCGCAGGACCAATACAACATCTGCCCCAGTTTCACTTTTGAGGGAATTTGGATTTTTATTTTGGTGTGACTGAACCCCAGAGAGAGGCTGCCTACGTATCCTTTCGGAATCAAGTCAGACGTAGTTCAGGAAACTTTGTTTTTGATTTTTCTTTTGTTTTTCTATTTTGTTTTCTCCTCTTTTTTTTTAAATGACACTTTCAGGTTCCAAAGAGGGTAATGAAAGAAAGGTAAACGGCTCAAAGGGTTAGAAAAGGATTGTAGTGTTTAGGGTAACGAGGATGAAAGCCTTCGTCATCCCAATCAGATAATGTTATTGCTGTAGAAGGATTAGACATAGTACCTTTTGACCGCATCTGCATTTACAGCTGTTTCAGGATCATTTCCTTCGATATCGCCAGATACAATGCTC
Source organism: Nicotiana tabacum (assembly GCF_000715075.1). Lineage (NCBI taxonomy): Eukaryota > Viridiplantae > Streptophyta > Magnoliopsida > Solanales > Solanaceae > Nicotiana > Nicotiana tabacum. The sequence goes on from NC_134080.1 coordinate 210,236,858, forward strand.
CTCTTGGCAATATTTTTCTGATGACGTATGGGCCCTTCCAATTAGGAGCGAATTTTCGTTTTGCTTCCTAGTGATGGGGAAGAATGCGCCTTAAAACGAGTTGCCCCACTTCAAAATTTCTAGGTCGCACTTTCTTGTTATAGGCACGAGCCATTCTTTGTTGGTACAACTGCCCGTGGCAGACCGCATCCATTCGTTTTTCATCGATCAAGGTTAATTGTTCCAGACGGGTTTTAACCCACTCATTGTCTTCAATTTTGGCTTCAACAATGATTCGAAGAGAGGGGCTTTCGACCTCGGCGGGTATTACGGCTTCCGTGCCATAAACCAAAAGATACGGGTAGCTCCAATTGATGTGCGCACAGTAGTGCGATATCCCAATAATGCAAACGACAGCTTTTCATGCCACTGCTATCACACTTCCTTTTTCGCCCGCGCCCCCGCAAAGGGGCGCGGAAGGGAGTTTTTTCCAATTAAGGGACAATCGAAACGGGATTTATTTATTTATTTCAGAGTCGCCACTTGGGAGATTTATGGTGTCTCAAGTCACCGGTTGAATCCCGAATCGAGGAAATTAGTGACTCTGTTTAACAGTCTGCGCACCAGAAATCCGGATAAGGAATTCTGTTAACCTGGGAGAAGGTGTTAGGCATTCCCGAGTTCCGTGGTTCTAGCACGGTCGCTCAACTGTCATATTCGGCTTATTTATCTGATTTTTAATACATGTTGAATCTATGTGCAAATTTTAACTGTGTACCGCTTTTATTATTATTATTATTACCGAGAATTGCAACATCGTGAAAATACATCTCGAACCACGTCACATCAATGCACCCGTGGTTATTGACACATTTCAACTCTGTTGAGATTTGAATTTGGGTCACATAAATGTGCACCCGAGTTTAAGAAGATAAAATTATTAAATATGCGCCTAAAGCGACTAGCGTATCATTATTTTGGGTAGGAGCGTGAAATTTTGCTAAACGGTCCATCCCGAAGTCTAAGTAATTTTACCAACACGTATAGAGGGCCCCGCAACTTGTGTATTTTTGTTTGTCAAGGCTCGTCTCATTCATTATTTTTTAAGAGGAATTTGCAACGTCGTGGAAATGCATCTTGAACCACGTCACAATCAATGTACCCGTGATTAGCGACATATTTCGACTTCGTTGAGATTTGGATTTGGGTCACATAAATGTGCACCCGAGTTTAAGAGAGTAAATTATTTAAAGCACGCCGGAAGTGATTTGCGCGTTGTTATCTTTTGGGGAAGGCCGTGAAATTGGTTAAACGGATCGTCCCTAAGTCTAAGTATTTTAAAACAAATATTTATTGAGGGCCCCGCAATTTTGTATTTTTTGTTCAGCGAGGCCCATCTCATTTTTTATTCAAGGATATCCTAAAGCGACTATGATTTCCTATTTATTGGTCTCTAAGAATAAAGACAAATCCTAATCAATTAGCATTAATAATTCGGGCTTCAAATTCAAATCCGGGTCCAAACAAAAAGGAAACACCTTCTAGTTTGAACACGCTACCTAACTTAAGATCCGCCGCCTGCCGTTGTAAATATTAACAAACCAGCTACCATTTCGATCCAGTTCAACTTTAGCTTTATTATATGAATTGGATTATTGGAGTTAATCTATGTGGAATACAAAGCCATTTTTTTTCTTTTACGGTTATGTTGAAAAATGCATCAATGCTTAAAACTGACATCAAGCTAACATTCGAGAACTAACATTAGTTACTAACATTATTTACATTGCTATTTAAAATGATGTTATTTACTCAAGTGAACTCGTGATTTCAGAATTAGACCTATTTAACCAACATGCTAATTTCCATAAACTATTTGAACCTGTTTTGTGACATAAACTTTTTGAAACTGTTTCACGACTACTGAACAAAAGAATTAAATACAGTATATTTCATAACTAGTAATCACCAACTAAGATTAATTACAATTGATGTTCCATGTTTGTAGAAATAGATTCAATCAGTCCAGTTTATGCATTTCAAAATCATTCCAATACATACTATGAAATATCAAGTGAACTACTGCTTATACATCAAATTAAACACAAAGAAATAGTTATTTTCAGAAATTCATTCCAATAACTCTTTACTTCCTTTCCTTTAAATTTGAGAGTTGTAGAACATGTACCTGGATAATGGAAATACAAGAAGATAAAGGAGCAGTCAGCAACAGTAGTAACACAGCAAAATACAGCAGCAGAAAGCCCAACACAATATCTTCAACACCTCAATCCAGAAATCCCAGCAACACGGAGAAAACTAGTAAAAATGGAGAAGAAAAATAGTCCGGAAATCTCTCTTTGTTTTATTTTTCTAGCTTTGAACTCTCTCTGGTGTTCTTCCGCTCTCAATATTTCAGAAAATTTGGTTCTATCTTTTTTACTCTCTCCAAAATGAATTTTGTCCCTGTATATCCAGTGTATCCGGAGTGTATATTGAGTGTATACCGCTCTCTCCGCCCCCTCTTTTTTTCTTCTCTCTATCTATTTTCCTCTTTTTTGAACCCACTTTTTCCTAAATTTTCTCTTCTATTTATAGCAAAATTTTCGAAATTTTCAGATTTATTTTTTATTATTTTTTATTTTTTAATTAAAAGAAATCCCACTTACAAATTGGTTTTATTTTTTTAGAAAAAAGAAAGCCCACCTTTATTTACTTTTATTTTTAAAATTCCAACTTTAATTGCTTTTATCTTATTTAAAATCCCACTTTTTATTTTTTTAAAAGATAATCTTACTTTATTTAACTTTTCTTTAAAAAAACAAACCACTATCTTTTCTTCTTTTTTTTTTTTTAAAAAATGCTACTTTCAATTACTTTAAATTTTTTAAATTTTCAGATACCTTTATATTTATTTTTTAATTCCAACCTTCTTTTACTTTTTAATTATTTTAAAATTTCCACAAAACTTTTTTATTTTTTTAAATTTTCTACATTCTTTTACCTTTTTTAAAAGAGAATTCCACCTATTTTTACTTTTATAATTTTTTATTCAATACTTCCCTTTTTCTTATTTTTTAAATCATTCTCGAAATTATTATTTTTTTTAAAAATAAAATAAAATAAATATTTTCGGATATTTTATATAAAAAAACAAAAAATAATTAAAAAAATATTAATAGTGATAATTCACCTTTTAATTTTGTTTTGGTATTTTTATCCTATAATAAAAAGTGTAATAAAGCTAAAATAATAGTAGGTTAAAACCCCCTAAAATATTTACATAAAAGAAGTGATAAAAAATTAAATGTTGTCAAAAATTAGGTGTTCACAACTACCTGGAACTTTGAATCATCTTTCTCAAAATCTTTTTGATGTTTTTGTTTGCTGCTTCAACGGCACCATTGCCTTTAGGCCGATAAGGAGTAGAGTTTCGGTGCATTATCTTGAATTGCTCACATATCTCCCCCATCAAATGGCTATTCAAGTTTGCAGCATTGTCTGTGATAATAGTTGCAGGAATGCCAAAATGACAGATAAGATTGGAGTGCACGAAATCTACCACAGCTTTCTTGATGACAGACTTGAGAGTGATTGCTTCAACCCATTTTGCAAAGTAGTCAATGGAAACTAGTATGAATCTGTTTGAGGCTTTTGGCTCGATTGGCCCAATGACGTCCTTGCCCCAGGCAACAAATGGCCAAGGTGCAGACATGGGATGCAGTTCTGTGGGAGGTGCATGAATCAAATCACCGTGCACCTGACACTGATGACACTTCCGAACGAAACTAAAACAGTCATTTTCCATGGTCATCCAGTAATAACCCGCTCGAAGGATTTTCTTTGCTAAAACATACCCGTTCATATGGGGCCCGCATACTCCCGCGTGTACCTCATGCATGATTCTTCCAGCCTCTTCTTTGTCAACACATCTTAACAAATTGAGGTCCGGAGTTCTCTTGTATAAGACATCCCCACTCAAAAAGAAACCATTCGCGTGCTGTCTAATGGTTCTCTTTTGGTCTCCACTGGCTTGCTCGGGGTATTCTTGAGTTTTCAGAAACTTTTTGATGTCATGGTACCATGGTTGGGTATTTGGTGCTGCTTCAATTGTATTACAATAACCATGCCTTTCCCGGATTTGAATTTCCAAGGGATCTATGTGAGCATTGCCGGGATATGGCAGCATTGAGGCCAAAGTAGCAAGTGCGTCGGCTAATTCGTTGTGACAACGAGGAATGTACCTGAACTCTATTGACTTGAATCACTTGCTGAGGTCTTCCACATGCTTTTTGTAAGGAATAAGCTTAACATCTCGGGTTTCCCATTCTCATTGGGCTTGCCGGATAATCAGATCTGAGTCTCCCATATTCAACAACTCTTCGACATTTTGGTCGATTTCCATGTTTATACCCATAATGCAAGCTTCATACTCGGCGGTGTTGTTTTTACAGAAGAAACGAAGCCGAGTTGTGGCTGGATAGTGCTGACCAGTGGGTGAGATCAAAATTGCCCCAATTCCAACACCTTTTGCGTTTACCGCCCCATCAAAGAACATTTTCCAAGCATGAGTGTCTTCAGATATTGCCTTAACTGAATTTACTTCTTCATCAGAGAAGTAAGTTCTCAAAGGTTGGTACTAATCATCAATCGGGTTCTCAGCCAAATGATCTGTTAACGCCTGGGCTTTCATTACCGTGCGAGTGACATAGACTATGTCAAAATCCGTGAACAAGATCTGCCACTTCGCTAATCTCCCAGTGGGCATTGGTTTCTGAAATATGTACTTTAAAGGATCCAACCTGGTTATGAGGTAGGTGGTGTAAGCTTGCAAATAATGTCTCAGTTTCTGAGCGACCCATGTCAAAGCGCAACAAGTTCTTTCCTTTAAAGTATACTTGGCTTCATAACTAGTAAACTTCTTGCTCAGATAGTAAATGGCCTGCTCCTTCTTTCCGGTCACGTCATGTTGCCCGAGGATACAACCAACAGAATTTTCCAAGACGGTCAGGTACAAGAATAGAGGCCTCCCTGGCTCAGGTGGGACCAAGACTGGCGGATTCGATAGATATTCCTTGATTTTATCAAAAGCTTCTTGACATTCAACTGTCCATTTGATTGCCGCATCTTTCTTTAACAACTTAAATATGGGTTCGCACGTGGAGGTCAACTGAGCGATGAAACGATTGATGTAATTCAATCTTCCCAAAAAACTCATAACATCTTTCTTGGTTCTTGGAGGAGGCAAATCCCGAATAGACTTTATCTTTGTTGCATCTAACTCGAAGCCCCTCCGACTGACTATGAATCCCAAGAGTTTGTCAGATGGTACTCCAAATGCACATTTGGCTGGGTTCAGTTTCAAATCATATTTGCGCAACCGCTCAAAGAATTTTCTCAAGTCCCGAACGTGGTCGTCCTGGGTTTTGGATTTGATGATTACATCGTCCACATACACCTCTATCTCTCGGTGCATCATATCATGAAAAATGGCAGTCATGGCCCTCATGTAGGTTGCCCCGGCATTCTTCAGACCAAATGGCATGACTCTATAACAGTAAGTGCCCCATGATGTGGTAAAAACGGTCTTTTCTGCATCTTCTTCATCCATCAACACCCGGTGGTATCCTGCGTAACAATCCACAAAAGACTGTATTTCATGTTTGGCATAGTTATCAACAAGGATGTGGATGTTTGGCAAAGGGAAATTGTCCTTGGGGCTTGCTTTGTTAAGATCTCGGTAGTCAACACACACCCGGATTTTCCCATCTTTCTTTGGCACATGAACTATATTAGCCAGCCATGTGGTGTATCGGACCACTTGAATCACCCCCGCCTTTAATTGTTTTGTGGCCTCTTCTTTAATCTTGTCACTGATATCAACTTTGAACTTCCTCTGTTTTTGCTGGATAGGGGAATAATCGGGGTAGGTTGGCAATTTATGGAACACTAGATCGATACTTAATCCTGGCATGTCATCGTATGACCAAGCAAACACATCTTTGAATTCAAACAAAAGTTGGATCAATGTGTCCCTAGTTCTTTCATCTGTATGAATGCTTATCTTGGTTTCTTTGACTTCTTCAGAGCTACCCAAATTAACTGGCACTTCATTTAAGTTTGGCTTAGGTTTATTCTCAAATTGTTCCAATTCTCGATTTAATTCCTTAAAAGCCTCTTCTTCATCATATTCCGGTTCTTGGTTCATTATTTTGCAGTTAGACAGCGTGTTTGGATCTGGGCATGAAGTCCGGAAGCATGTCATGTTATTTAAAGCCGCATTATTAGAACTGAAAGAAAAAATAAGAAAAAGTAACAAAATATGAAAGAATGAAGAGAGATGAACGATGAAATATTAATTTTATTTTATTGAATTTTGAAGATAACAGGGTTCACATTGGTAATTAAAAGACAAGAAACTAAAGAAAAACATCCGAGTTACACCCTGACATAACTCGTGATGCAGAAAAAGTGGCAGGACAGGTCTACCGGGACTCCTGCCTGATTGGGAATGGCGTAGCCTTCCAATTCTGCAGCTTGGCATTGGGACCCATATACAGCACCTCAGCGGTGCTTGAGCCCTCCCCTGGCTGGACCATGTGGGTTTCATATAGTATCTTTCTCATTGCCTCACAGATCTCCTCAATCTTTTCGGCAGTAAAGGCCTCATTTTCTTCTTTCTTCTGGTATTTTGGCTTGACAAACGTTCTGTAAAGATACGGAACCGGCTGAGGCAAGACCCAACCATCCTTCTTTCTATCATTTGCCCATCCTATATCAGCTGGAGTGGGTCTGAAGCCTACCCCGAAGAATTTTTCACTGGTGGGCAGGGTGATAAGTTCAACTATCCCTTGCAATGATTTCCCAAGTCCCTTCCCTAGTTTGAAGCCATGTCGGATCATTTCTTTGGCCACCATGATTAATGCATTAGAAAGGAAAGATTGGGGGCAAAGTTTTCCTTCTTTGTATTGGTCTGCAACCACAATTTCAAAAGCCTGATAAACTATGTGCTCACTCCTCTCTCTTGCTTCAAGACATGGGACTGATGGGTCCCGATAAATTGATTGCTCATCTTCTCCGTGGACCACGATCTCTTGGTCCTTATGCTCGAACTTCACCATCTGATGAAGGGTAGAGGGTACAGCCCCCGCTGCATGAATCCATGGCCTCCCCAAAAGAATGTTGTAGGATGTGTCCATGTCTAGAACTTGGAAGGTTACTTCAAAGTCTACTAGGCCGATGGTCAGAATTAGATCGACCTCTCCAATTGTGTCCCTTTTGATGCCATCGAAGGCACGTACACAGACATTGTTGGGTCGGATTATTTCGGTCCCAATTTCCATGCGCTGTAGAGTTGAAAGTGGGCAAATGTCTACACCAGAGCCTCCGTCCAACATCACCCTTTTCACGTAGTGCCCTTCGCATTTGACTGTTAGGTGCAAGGCTTTGTTATGTGCGGCCCCTTCTGAGGGTAAATCATTTTTGCTGAAGGCGATCTGGTTGGATGCGAAGAATCTTTCTGCCATTCTCTCCAACTGCTCTACGGAAATGTCAACAGGCACATAAGCTTCGTTAAGGGTCAGGATCAATACCTTCTGATGTACGGCGGAATTCATCAACAAAGCCAACAAGGAGACTTGTTCGGGAAATTTTCGAAGTTGGTCAATCACCTCATAATCTGCCATTTTCATGTTCTGGAAGAAAGCCTCCGCTTCTTCGGCACTTACGGGCTTCTTAGGTGGGAAGCGCTTTCTAGTAGCGTTGTTCTTCCAAATTGGAATACTTTTCAACAGGGTTATTTTCTTGAACTTTTCCTGGGATTTCTTTGCATTTATAGGTCACCACCGTTTTGTTGTAGTTCCAAGGAACAACGGTAGGATCTTTCATGGGCTTCTGTGGCGCGCGTCCAATAACCACGGGCTCATTCAGCCTTGATGGTTTAATTGGCCCCCGCATCACATAAACCCCTTTGTGCACATACATCTGGGTTGTTTTGTTCAGCTCGAATCTCCTCGGAGGACTCAATGTCATCTACTTTTCTTTACGGCCTTGAGGGACGTAGAGAACAACATCTTTGAGAGGCGTTGCCCTGGTCTCAACTTCCATGTTCTTCTCTGACTTTGGAGGGGTAGTTTCTTTCTTTTTCTCCCCTTTATCTTGCTTCGAGGGAACTTTTTGTTTCTTTTCTTTGTCAACAATGGCAATGATGGCCTTCAATGCTGGGTCAAATTCCTTATCCTCACAAATCATTCCAATTACCGGCCCGTTGTTGTGGGCTGGAAGTGGGTTGTTGGTCACATTGGGAACCTCTTCATCCCTCAACACTATCTTCCTTTGTTCTATCAAGTTCTCCACGGCTCTCTTCAGAGTCCAGCAATCATCCGTGTCATGCCCTTCTGCCCCTGAGTGATAGGCGCATCGGGTACCGGCTCTATAAGCGGGTGATGCTGGGTTTTGCTTGGTTTGAGGAACAGACTGTAGCAGACCCATTTGAACAAGCTTCGGTAACAATCTGGAGTAGGTTTCACCAATTGGTGTGAAATTTGGTCTCTTCGGTGGTTCATGAGGGCGAAAATTATTCTGTGGAGGATGGGGGTTGTAGTGGGTTTGGTAAGGAGGTTGGTTTCTAGGAAATGGAGCTTGATTTCTGTTGGCTTGTTGTTGTGACCGGACATAAGGCTGAGTATTCATGACCGAGTATGGCTGAGGAGTATATGCCAAATCTTGGTGAGGGTAATAGTGCTGCGGGGTCCTCTCTGAGAAAAGGGATCTGGGAGTATAGTTTCTCCTTGTACCCGACGCGGCCATGAATGTTTCTTCCCTTTTTTTTCCCTTTGCTATTCCTCCAGGCCCACCCTGAATGGCTTGGGAGGTAGCTCTGATAGCAGATTGGCTTAGAATTCGACCCGTTTTTAGCCCATTTTCAACCATTTCGCCAATCTTGATAGCTTTAGCGAACTGTTTACCCATTGCGGACATCATATTCTGGAAGTAGTCAGCTTCCTGAGCTTGAAGGAAAACTGTGACCATCTCAACTTCATCCATCGGAGGCTTTACCCTAGATGCCTGCTCACGCCATTTAACTGCGTACTCTCGGAAGCTTTTTGAGGATTTCTTTTTCAAGTTTGTCAATGAGTTCCTATCTGGAGCAATATCAATGTTGTACTGGAACTGCCTGACGAAATCTCTAGCAAGATCGTCCCAGATGTGCCAGCGGGATATATCCTGGTCCATGTACCACTCAGACGCGATGCCAACCAGACTTTCTCCGAAATAGGCCATGAGTAGTTCTTCCTTTCCACCGGCTCCTCGTAGCTGATTGCAATATCTCTTGAGATGAGCAATAGGATCACCATGCCTATCGTACTTCTTGAATTTTGGGGTTTTGAATCCCAATGGTAGGTGCACATGAGGGAACATGCATAAATCAGCATAGGATACACTTTCTGTCCGCTCAAACCTTGTATGCTTTTGAGACTCTGTTCCATACTCATCATCTTCCTCATAATCTCTTCTTGCTCGGGAGTTTTGGTGGTCTTTTCTTGCCCCCCAGCGAACTCAAATTGGGGTGGTTGAGGGTATGTATAATTAGGAAACTGAGGAGGTTCCACTTGGAAAGATGGTGCTTGAAATGTGAAGGAAGATGAATCAAAGTTAGGCCTGGGTAAAGCAGGTTGTGTCGTAGCTGAACAAGGTGGCGCGGTGAATATGTTTGAAGCCGCGCTTGAAGCTAAAACCTGGGGGCGAGACTCAGAAGGTGTTCCAGCAAAGTGGGCGGAAATGGTGGGATACCCCAGTGGGGTATTTGGATAACTTATGGGGATGTTGGAGGTCCCACTTGCCCTGGGGAAAAGCTCAGGGAATCCAGGGATCGCACTTGGCGGTTCTTTTCCATTGGCCCAGGCGTCCCACATTTCCATCATGCGGAGACGCAGAATTGTATTTTCCTCAAACGTTGCTGACTCAAAAGTTGTGATGGCCGAGATCGGACTATCCTCTGGAATAGGAACTGTTGGCAGAGGAATTTCCGAAGACATTTCAACGCTTCCTTTTGACCTTGTGAAGTATGAATGTGAAGCCAGACTACCACAAAACTAACCACCTTACTATAGAACCTCTAAATTGGAAGACAACAAACCAGTTAGTTTGAAGCAATTAACACATAGGAAATCGCACGTTGGGGTGTGATGCACCTATACAGTTAAATATGTTTCTACATGTTTCGCAACGGCTGCATGTTTCATCCCGGCTCTGCTTATTTTTTCCAATTTTCTTTTTCTTTCCACTTTTTTTATTTGAAGTTAAAAACGTGACCGAATCCGATGAGGATTGCCTACATATCACGACGCCGCGTGAATCAGATCATTACGTAGTTCAAGAAGATTGAGAATGGAGTAAATAAGCTAAATCTTTTTTTTTTGAATCTTTGAAAGAAATGCTTTAAAAGAAAAAAAAGGAAATATTTTTGATTTTTTTTTTGAAATTTGATTTTTGTTTTGTTTTTGAAAGAAAGACTTATAAAAAAATTAATTTTCTTTTGATTTGAACTTTGGGAATTTTAAAAGTTAAAAGAAAATATTTTTATTTGAATTTTTATTTGTTTTCTCCTTTTCTAGAGAAGAAAGAAAATTGGATTTTGGATTTTGGATGTTGCCTCTTAATTTTCGAAAGAGTGACTTTTAAGAAAATATTTTGGATTTCTGAGTTTTTTATTTATTTACAAAAGCACTTCTAAAGAAAGGCGAAAATATTTTTGGACTTAATTTGTTTTTCAAAATGTTTTTATGGACATTTACAAAAGAAAGACATCTAAAGAGTATTTTTTTGGATTTTTTTTTATTTTGATTTTTGAATTTTTTGGAAAAATACTTAAAAATGAAGGAAACCCGTATTTTGGATTTTGATTTTTGTTGATTTTCTTTTTATTTCTTTTTCCGTATGAAAAAAAAACTTCAGAAAGAAGGACACTACTTTTTTTAGTTTTTTTTTTTTAAAACCTTTTTATTATTTGAATTTTCTAAGAAAAAAAAAATCTAAAGAAGGAACTAAAAAAAAATTTTTTGGATTTTTTTTTTTGAAAATTATGGGCCGGAACCGATGAGGTTTGCCTATGTATTTCACATCCGGTGAGAATCAGACCCGCGTAGTTCGCCCGGTTTTGACAGAACATAGCAGTTGAAAAATTTGGCTCATTTGGAGATTTCGGAATTTTCTAAATACCTACCTCTCATTCCTATATTATTATTATTTTTATTTATTTTGATTTTCTCTTCTTTTTTTTTGTTCTAGAAAGCCGGTCAACATTCAAGTCGAAACAAATAGATGCGCAAATAGCACATATGATGCCTTAAGATGGTCTATTATCTTCAGGTTGCTTGTCCTAGACGGACCCAACCCCTGTGTTGAGTCCCCTAAGTCAAATGCACATGATGCAAATAAACGTTCCTACTAGGGATCCGGCATGAAGCTGAGTTATTCTAGGTTCAAAACCTGGGTGTTTGTTCTAGACCTGGCTTACCCGAGCGGACAGCTCGAGCCGAGGGTGGGCAGCGTACCGGGAATACAGAAGCTTCACCGGCTTTGCAACTTGTCCGAACCTCGTTCTAAAATTGGGATAAGACTCTAACAGAAAAGAAGTCACACGAAGTGCACACTTCCCAGATGATTTAGAAAACTCAGAGAGAGGAGGGTTTCGTAGCAATTTATATACAGTCCAAACAATATCAAAGCGGTAAAAGCGGCATTTAGCACATTAGGCTCAACATGTAAAATCAGATAAAACAAGCCAACTATAACAGTTATTCTAAGCTCGAATTCTTGAACCCTGAACCGAAGTTCTGGGTCTTTTCCCCAGCAGAGTCGCCAGAGCTGTCACACCTCCTTTTTGCACGCCTACCTCGAAGGATAAATGCGTGAGGGAGTTTTTCCAATTTAAGTGACAATATTCGAAATGGGATTATTTATTTAATTTAGAGTCGCCACTTGGGAAATGTTTGGCTTTTGGTGTCCCAAGTCACCGGTTTATCTTGAATCCCAAATCGAGGAAATTTTCGACTTTCCAAATGAAGTCTGCGAACCAGAAATTCTAAGTAAGGAATTCTGTTGACCCGAGGGAAGGTGTTAGGCACCCACGGATGTCGTGGTTCTAGCACGATCGCTTAAATTGTTATAATGGCTAAATATCTGATTTTAATACATGTTATAACTTGTGTGCTTTTATTAAGTTTAAACCGCTTTTATTATTATTTTTTAATAGAATTGCAACGTCGTGAAAATGCATCTCGAACCACGTCACAATCAATGCACCCGTGGTTGTTAATACATTCTGATTTCGTTGAGATTTTGGATTTGGGTCACATAAATGCGCACCCGAATTTAAGAATGTAATTTAATTAAAATCGTGCCTAAAGAGTCTAACTCGTTATTATCTTTGGGGAAAAGCCGAAGTTCGCTAGACAGCTCATCCTGTATTCTAAGTATTTTTAATATATACATTTAAAGAGGGCTCCACAAGTTATGCATTTTATTTGACGAGGCTCGTCTCATTCATTTTAAGGCCAATCCTAAAAGACTATGATTTTCTATATTGTTTGTCTTTAGAATATAAAGAAAAAGGGGCCTGATTTGTTAACATTGTTTGATAAGTCGCTAAGTTTGAACCTGAAACGACACATAATTGAGCATGACTTGGGCCGTCCAGTTGAGTATTGAGGCCCAGCCTGTGAGGACTGATTACTAAAGCAACGACCTATACCAAACTGCCTATGGATTTTAACGCAACAGGGTCCAATACCTTATCCGATAAATTCAAAGACTACTCAAATAAAGGGAAAGCTTAAGAATGTGTGCTATGGTAATATAACGTTTTCATTTTTTACCTTGAACCAATTAGTCGAGAATCCAAAACGATTCTTTGTAGTATTATAGCAAGTTAAGTTCCCTGAACACATTTGAATCACTAGCTTCCAATTATAAATCGAAGACAATTTTAGTTTGGACACACCAATTAACTTGATTGTTTCATTAATGCTAACATAGGTAAGCTAAATCAACCTTCATTCCAAATCTGCCTGTACACCCACGAAACAACCATTGATGACTTACTAAAAAATATTCCATACGAATCTATGCGAATGCAAACTAAACTTAAAACAAGAAATGTCATGAATGTCGCATATTAGTTCACATTGTGAGCACGTGATTTTTGTCTCATGAAAAATACTCTAAAATAAATCAAAAAATAAAACAAAATTCTCTTAGTATGCAATTTTTAGAATTTATGCGGCGTTTATTAATTGTTTGTGTTTGTCCGAAAATGTTTGCTTTGTTATAATTAAACGAAACTAAAATAAAAATACATGTTGCATGCATATCTAGAATTTAATTATGCATTTAAAAGATAATTGAAATAAAATCACAAAAATATGCATTTGTTCTAGTTTTAATGTTTCACTGTGTGATTAAAGCTTTGTCTATGTGTTAAATAGTTGTTAAAAAAGTAATTAATATTTTTGTAAGGTTAAAATTGATTTTTAATTTTTTATTAGGATTTTTATACTTAGGATTAAAATTAGGAAATGTAAAATAAGTTTTTTTTAAAAAAAAACTAAAAAAAATCGGACCTGGACTGAAATCCAGGCCCAAACAAATTTACCCCCCCCCAACAGCCCAATCCAAACAACCCAGGTCGGTCCAACTCAGGAATAAATCCAAACGACGACGTTTGGTCACATTTCATCAAGGACCGTTGGATCAAATCCATCCAACGGCTGAGATCCCACATCCCTTACCCGTAATCCCTACCCGATCCATTACCCGGGCCGACCCATTCCCCAAAACGACACCGTTCATGTAAGTAGATAGATCCTGGCCATCCATTCTGCCTGATCTAACGGTCAGTATCAATCCACCCCATCCCTATATAAATCCAAATCCCTACCCCGGCCCCCTAACTAAACACCCCCCCTCTCCACTGTTCATCATCCTCTCCGAATCACACCCCTAACCCTAGCCGCCTTAACTCTCCATCGCCTGAAACCCGGCGGCAACAACACCGCCGGTCACCACCTGAACACCCTCGACTCCTCACAACCCCCTCTTCACAGATCTAGTATTAGTTTCCTTCGAATCAGGCCCCAACTCTTCGAATCTTAAATCGAAGGTTGGTCTGAAAACTCGACCCTTTCCGAAGACTTCCAAATTAACATCGTAGCTTCCCTTAACTACCCTAGCTATGGATCTGGTGTTTGTTTGGCTCGAATCACCTCAGAGTTCTTCGAATCTTCTTTTGAAGGTTCGAACCAAACATGAACTCACTCAGATTCGTTCCAAACTAACACCAAATGACCCCTAGGCCTCCCTCACCCTTGTGTCATCTTTGGTTCCCTTCGAATCTGCCCAGAAGTGTTCGAATTTAAGATCCAAGAATCAGAAACCCTAAAAATTTCATAACATGGAATTTGCCCGAATTAAATAAGGGATTGAGGTCTAAGAGACTTTAATCGAGGTATTCTCAATTGAGAATACTTCGAATAAAGTCTGTTCAGCCTCAAAAAGGTCCGAATTCAAAGTCAAGCTTGAGTCCGTGTAAATTTAAAGATTCAGAGGTATTTTTCTTATTTCTTTTTGTATCCTATGTGTATATTATTGCCTGTTTCAGTAGCTTGTGTAATTTATTTTTCACATTTTTGTTTATTTAAATTCTGTGATTCTGTCTCATACCCGTATATTTGATCAAATAAGTGAATTGTTTCTGTTGGTTATGTTTGTTTACAATGTGTGTAATCGACTCGATTAAGTTCGTCGATTAGTTACATTATGAATTCCCGTTTATGATAATACATTGTAATAACCTGCTCACCTGTTTTAATTGACTATTATCATGTTGTTGTAATCAGTTAATTAGTTCTTGCTAATTAGTTGGTTCTTGTTTAATAAGTCAGAAAGTTTATCAAACATTTGTGTATTAATTTCTGAGCAGTTGGTTTCAGGCAGTGTCAATATACTGACAATGCCCCTGCATTCATACATATTTCAAATTCAGTTTAAATTGTTCTGTTGAATTCTGTGTGATGTTGTTGTGATGTTAGGTTTAAATTCAACTTCACAAATGTTGATTAGATACAATTGTGTTAGAAAATTGCATTCTCAGTTAAGATTCAGTCCAGAACTTAAGAGAATTGGTTATAGCTGTTTTAAATCAGGTTGATAATTAAGTTTGAACAGATTTTTAAATTTGTTTTGTACTAGATTCTGATTTTTGTATTAAGGGCAGTAATAACAGTAGGATTTCAGGGGTGTTTTGGGAATGAAACAATGAAAGTCATATGATAATGTTAGTGTGTTGTTGGTGGATTGTTAATGGCTATAATCTAATAGGATAATGGGAAACAAAGGGTAATGGGGATGCTGAAAATCAGGATAAGATCACTTAATGGGATTTAAAGTAGTAAAAGCAGATTTTAATGGGATTTTCTGATTTTTTAAAAGAAGAAGGGGGTCCAGGCAGCACTGAAAGGAAAAGGGGCAGACCTGTATAAATACAGGGATCTGTTTATAAAGAAGGATCTGATTTTAAGAGAGAGAGACTGAGATTTTAATACACACAGAAATACATATACACAGAGAGAGACAGAGAGAAAATCTGGACAGAAATTAAGAGAGGAAAAAACACACAGAAGCAGAAATAGAAATCTGATTCAAGAAAAAGAAAGAAAACAGAAATAAAGAAAGAAAAAGCAGAAGCAGGAAAAAACATATTTCTACAATAGAAGCTAGTGTTAAGGTTGAATTTCTGAGATTGAAATTGTCAATTTGCCTTCTCCTAAGTCTTGAAAAATCAGAAATACTGTGTTTTATCTGTCTGGATTTGTTCAAATCTCATTGTTGAGTTTAAAGTCTGAAATTTCTTAAAGAGTCATTCTACATTGTGTCTGGGTTCTCGGGTTCTGTATTGTTGCTCAAATCTGTGGAAATACTGGCATTTTCTGTTGATTTTGTTACTGCTGTCACTGCTGAAATTTACTTCTTCTACCTTCGTTTCCAGGTACATATCTGTAAACTCATGTCATGCAAAGTTTTCAACATGACAAATAAATGAAGCTCGAATTGTAATTCTGTCTTCTATACATTTAAGTTCGTTAGTTTAAATTTCAGCTTTGTTTCATGTTGGTTAACTAGTAGTGAGTTCGACACGATGGCTATAAGTTAATTATCTTATTTTGAAATTCGTATAAAAGCTTTGTAATAATGTTATCCATTTCGAAATCTCATTAGTATAGTTATATCTGAATTGTCAAGATAGGGAACATGGCATAAAGTTGGTCATTAATTAAGTCTTGTGACATTGTTAGTTAGGTACAGAATAGTATGGAAATGTCAAGAAAATACATTGTTAGCATATTTTGTTAATTATTTGGTTGTGGTTTAAGGCTAGATGATGTTGGTTGCATTTTGTTCATATATGGCGTAATAATGGTTATGTTTATAATCAATAGTCGAAAGATGCATTGATAAAATCCGTTAGGTTCACAATGTTGGAATATGGTGAATGGTGTAGGGGTATATTCATGTTATATATGATATCGTCTTATTAAAGACAACAGGTAGATTAGTTCTTTTCTTAATAACAAATGGCCTAGTTATTTGAATGCAATCACCTCATTTCTTTAAAAAATAATGTAAACAATAAGTCAACAATTTTTTTTTACGTGTAAAGTTAGTGTTTGCTAATAGTTTGCATAGGTTGAGAATAAAATCGTTTCGATTAGGTATATCCCAAACTCAATCATAAGCAGAATTAACTAAAATAATCATGCATATCGGATTAAGAACAAGTGATGTGGAAGGAGATCAGGCTTATAAATTGTAACAATTTTAAGAATGTAATATAGCATTCGTTACAAATAAAATAATGAAAACTCTTCGAAAACATCTCTTCCTTTCATAAATAAATTTTTAGTTTCATATGCAATTCACTTTTTGGGTATACATATATTGGATTTACGAGAAAAATAGTAGTATTAATCACACTTTGTTTATTTTTACTCCTAAAATTTGAATGGCTCGGAAGAATATAATTCACACGTAAAAATATAATCAGCGGTCAACATTTAATAAATTGTGAATTCTTTTCAAAGAATTTAAGGGCATCTCAAATGGGGATTTCTCATGATTTTCACATAAAAATAATATGGATGTAATAAACAATTTGTAAACAAATTTATACTACCATCAAGAATATTTTTGTGATTAGGGATACGTTCGCGTAACCTGATTATATTTCTAAAAGCAATTCGGATTAAGCGTTCGCGCAACTTCGAGCGAATATTTAATAAAAGGGATTTTTCGGAGAATAGCAAATTAATTTCCTAAAAACCCGAGATGTGCAGTTCATTGTTTATCATACAAGGGCGACGATGTTCTTAATTTTATTTTTAATTTTGAACGTATGGTTTTTTTTATAATAAAAATATAAAAAATATTATCAACCTTTTTGTGTACACGTATGCGTGGCACGATTCTCTACAATTATAAAAGGTATACAATACGAATATACGTACGCGTGATTCGTTTATATAATTGTAAACAATCTAAATAGAAGCGGTAACAAAAATCATGCAATAAAAATGTATTTAGTAAAATCGAGATAATTAAGCCAAGAATAAAAACAGTTGAGCGACCGTGTTAGAACCACGGAATTCGGAAATGCCTAACACCTTCTTCCGGATTAACAGAATTCCTTACTCAGGATTTCTGGTTCGCAGAATAATAAACAGAGTCATATTCTCCTCGATTCAGGGATTAAAATTGGTGATTTGGGACGCCTTAAAAATCCCAGGTGGCGACTCTGAAATAAAACAAACAAATTCCGTTTCGACTGTCCTTTAATTGGAGAAAACTCCCCTACGCGCCCCCGCGGGCGCGAAAAAAAGGAGGTGCGACAGCTCTGGCGACTCTGCTGGGGAATTCTAGTGATTTAGAACCCAGAACCACTGGTTCAGGGTTTAATAATTCGAGCTTAAAATAACTGCTATAGTTGGCTTTATTTATTATCTGATGCTTACATGATATGTGCCTAATGTGCCAAATAATGTTTTTACCGCTTTAATATTATCTGAATTGTGTATATACAACCGCTACGAAACCCCCTTCTTTCTGAGTCTTCTGAATTTATGGTGCACACGTGCGTGTGGCCCACCTTTCTGTTAAAGTCATACCGAATAAGACGAAGTTGGGACAAGTAACTAGGCCGGGTAGACTTTCGTGCTCCTGGTACGTTGCCCCCACTTCGGCTCAAACTGTCCGTTTGGGTGAGCCAGGTTTAGAATAATATGCCTCAGGTTTTTCACCTAGAATAACTCAGCCATGTACCGGATCCCTAGTAGGAACGTCTATTTGCATCATGTACATTTGGCCTTGGAGACTCAACACAGGGGTTGGGTCTGTCTAGGACAGGTGAACCCAAGATGAAAAGACTATCCTGATGCATCCTACTTGCTACCTGTGCATTCATTTGCCTCGGATTTGCTTGTTGACCAGCTTAATTGAAATCATTGTGAGAGCCGAGGAATAAAATGGGTTGTTTTAGAAAATTCCCAAAAATAGTTTTAAATCTTAAAAAAAAGTGTTAAATAAATAAAAATGATTTTTATTTTGAGTGTATATTTTCAAAATGAGTCTTGATTTTGTTAAAATTAAATTTCAGATACAAAATGAGCACCACGCAAAACCCCCGTCCACGAATACAGACGAGTTTCTATTTCAGCTTCAAATGTGGTGGTATGAGTTAGGCGAAGATGGTCAAAAATGGGTTATTAAGCATTTGGGAAATATCACAGATATTATGAAAGTTAAACCACGTGATGATCTGATTGCGGCGTTAGTAACTTTTTGGGACCCTGTTCACAATGTCTTTCGTTTCTCTGATTTCGAGCTTACTCCTACATTAGAAGAGATAGCTGGATATGCTGGTTTTGACGGAAGTCTAAGAAATCAAAGCCTGATATTCACAAAGGCTCCCTCGGTGCATCGATTCTTCGGTCTTCTGAACATCAGTAATCAAATCAGGAAAAGCAATGTCATCAACGGATGTTGTTCTTTCAACTTCTTGTATTCAAGGTTCGGAAAGCCAGATGGATTTGAAATTCATGAGAAAGGCCTTACTAACAAGCAAAACAAAGACACCTGGCAGATTCACCGTCGCTTCGCCTTCATGGTGGCTTTTCTAGGAATCATGGTCTTCCCAAACAAAGAGCGAACAATTGATATTCGCATGGCGAAAGTTGTACAGGTCCTCACCACCAAGGAAAATCACACCCTTGTCCCTATCATTCTCTCAGACATTTATCGGGCGTTGACTTTATGTAAATCAGGGGCAAAAGTCTTCGAAGGATGCAAAATTTTGTTGCAAATGTGGGTGATTGAACATCTCCAACATCAGCCCAAGATCATACAGTATGGGCCAAGCAATGATAATTTCATCGAGAGTTATGAGGAAAGAATAAAAGATTATAAGTCCCCAGAAGGGATAGAAGCCTGGGTATCTCATCTAAGGGCTTTAACGGCGAATCAAATTGAGTGGACTTTGGGATGGCTCCCGATGAGGGAAGTGATACACATGTCAACCTCAAATAGTTATTTGCTACTATTGGGATTGAGAAGCATCCAGCCATATGCGCCACTAAGAGTTCTAAGACAACTAGGGAGATACCAAGTAGTTCCTGATGATGAAGATTTGAGTATGCAAGTAATCGAATTACACCCTGAAGCCACTATTCCCGAGGCTCTAATTCAGCAGATGTGGAATGGATGTCGATACTTGAAAAGTGATACTCAAGTCCCAGACACTACAAGGGGCGAGATAAATCCAGGATATGCAAGGTGGTTTGAGAAACGGTCTCGCGTGGATGATGTACCAGAACCCGAGCTAAGAAGGCCAACAAAAAGACCCCATGTTCAAACCTTTAATGATAAAATCCAAGAGCGGTTGATTTGGGGAGAAAAGGAAAAAGGGTACAAAGCCACTATCCATGCCCTAAAGGTAAATTTGAGGAGCCTCAGTCTGGAAAAAGATTTGCAAGCACAAGAAGCCGAAGGCGAGAAGAAGAGTCTAGCTTGTGAGAATGAAAATCTTCATGCTCGATTTCAAAAAATGAAAAAAGCTTCTGAAACACCAATGAGGAGTTGGAAGGATCAAAAAATCATCGCCAATCTTTTTGAAAGAATGCAAGATTATGATTCCATTTTTGCAGAAAACGAAAGGGCGTTGAGCAAAGCAAAAGAAAGAATCCAACAATTAAACGAAGAAGCCAGATCTAATAAGGAACGCCAAGTAAGGCAATCCGAAGAAGACAGGGCACAATTCAAGAAGGAAAAAGACCATTGGATACGTTCAGAAGACCAACTTCGTGCACAACTGGAAGAGGCGAGAAAATACAACAGAGAACATCAACAAGTGGACATCGACAGAGAAAGAGCACAGGCAAGACTCGATCTGGCCAGACTCGGAGCTCAGTTAGAGTGAGCTTTAGATCGTGAGGACCGTATCAGAGATATAGCCACCACTCGCCAACAGCAATTGCAGAACCAAGACCAACGTCTCCAAGATTTCAGGGCACAAATCCACGACCTGGCGGTCTACACCTCTCAAAGTTATGTAAACTGCCAAGGAATGGATTATGAAAGGTTTACAGAGCATGCACCTATTTTTGCCCGTCATCTGGCAATGGAGTTAGAAAGGATGTATCGTACGCTGGGAGGTCATCCAGGTCAAGCCCCACATTGAGCAGATAATCCAATGATTGACAACAAAAGTGGAAAGTGGAGCGTGTTGAGAGATGTTAAGAGTTGTATCTTTTATTTTGATTTGAGTGTGTGTGTTTCAAACCACTTCTTATAAGGTTTTCAAATGTAATGTCTGCTCCATCTTTGTATAATAAATAAAAGTGTTTGCCTTACGTCCGAACTGATTCATGCGGGGGCATGATATGTAGGCAATCTCTATAAGATTCGACCACAATAAAAGATATATAAAAAATAGAATAAAATAAGAGTGAACAACAATAAAAGACCAAGAAAAGCTGGGATGATACAAGCAGCCGAGCAAATGCATAATAGAAATGGGTTATTTGTCTAGGAGCATTGCATCTCAACGTGTAATTATATATGTGTTAAACTCTCAAAACTAACAAGTTTGCTCATTTCCAGAATTCAAGCAGTTAGTTTCTCTAAAGAGTATACTGGCATATTATCATTATCACACGAGATCAAAAGGACCAATACCCGAAAGTATGTCTATCCCAGATGTTGACACAGGTATTGAGCTAGAGGAGATGGATGTTGGGAAAATGAAAGAAGAGATGTTTAAACTCAAGCAGCAAATGGCTGAGATGTACCGGGCCTGGTCTACAGGGCAGTCACCCCCATCTTACCCAACTAACCATGCTCCATGGCCCAAACTCAGGATAATCTTACCACGGAATTATCCCCAAATTTCCCCATCTACCAACACTACCGAGGCACCACCTCTCAGACACCGCAGTCTCCCCCTCCTAAACCAGTTCCATACTTTCCTCCACCTGCAACTCCTGTCTTTGTGACACCTCCCACAGCTACACTCCACAAATCTCCTAGTGAGCCTACATTCCAGGCCCAGGACAACCAATATTACCCCCGGAGCCCACCCTCAAAGCCTCCGAAATCCATTCAACTACTCCTCGTTTTGACCTCCCGACCGAAATTGACAAGCCAGCCAAAAATGCTGAACAAGAAGAGATGTTCAGGAAGGTCAAAAGCCTAGAACAATCGTTTCGAGACATGCGAGGATTAGGTGGACAAGTCAGTGTAGCATACAAGGATTTGTGTTTGTTCCCAAATGTACAATTACCAGTTGGCTTCAAGATGCCTAAATTTGACTTATACAATGGGCACGGCGACCCAGTAGCCCACTTAAGAGGTTTCTGCAGCAAGATGCGAGGAGCTGGGGGAAAGGACGAATTATTGATGGCTTACTTCAGTCAAAGTTTAAGCGGATCGGCTTTAGAGTGGTATACACGCCAGGACCATGGGAGATGGTACACCTGGGATGACCTGGCACAGGAATTTGCATACTATTTCCAATACAATCTGGAAATCATCCCAGATCGACTATCTTTGACAAAATTTGAGAAAAAACACAATGAAAGTTTCAGAGAGTATGGCTTCCGGTGGAGAGAACAGGCAGTAAGAGTGGATCCTCCTATGAAGGAAAGTGAAATGGTAGACTACTTCCTTCAAGCCTTGGAACCAACTTACTATGCCCATTTGGTTTCAACGGTAGGAAAATCATTCAACGAAGTAGTGAAGATGGGAGGTATGGTGGAAGAAGGCCTCAAGACAAATAAAATCATGAGCTATTCGGCTATTAAGGCGACTACTCAAGCTATTCAAGGCGGGGTAAGAGGAATCGGAAGAAAGAAGAGGGAGGAAGCAGCGGTAGTTGATTCAGGAACTTGGTCGGGATCCAGAGGATCACCTCCTTACTATAATCAACATCGACCTCACCAATCAACTCACCACCACAATTCATCTCAACACTACTATCACCCTTTGGAACCTCATTTTTTCATCAACCATGCACAAGCATACAATCATCCACCTGCACATGCTAACTGGCGTGCTCCTGTCATACCAGGTACCTACCCACGAGCCTATCCTGGACCAGGTTTCAGGCCTAGGCCAGCATTCAGGGGAGAAAGGGAACAGAAAAAGAAAACCTACACTCCATTGGGAGAGTCCTACACTAGTCTGTTCTACAGGCTGAGACAGCTGGACATGCTAAGACCAATACAATCCAAGTTACCCAATCCTCCTCCAAAGAATCTGGACTACACCATTAGTTGTGAGTATTGTTCTGGTACACCAGGTCATGATACGGAAAAATGCTGGCATTTAAAAAATGCAATACAAGAGCTGATTGATACTAATAAAATCGAGGTTCAAACCCCCGAAGCTCCCAATATCAACAGAAATCCAATGCCAGCCCATCAGGAGTCTAATATGATAGAAATAGTACAGGTTGATGGGGAGACAAAGAAGCCGTCACAAATCGTCATGATGATCAGGTCTCATGAAGCCAAGCCGGATAAGCAGTTAATAGAGGAGAAGTCGGTACCTAAGCAGAACAGAAATAGTGATGAACCATTTGTGGTAGTCGAGAAGGGATCTTCGAGCAAAGTAGCCACAAAGCAAGAAAGGCTGAAAGTGATAGTACCAGGGTTTGCCAGCAAACCCATTGTATTCGTGTAAGGAGCCCGTACAGATCGGGTTATTATCAAACCTGTAACCCAGCTACCAGTGATCAACAACAAGGCCATTCCATGGAACTATGAACGGGTTACTGTAATGTACAAGGGAAAAGAAGTCAAGGAAGAAGTCTGTGAGGTGCAAGGCTTGACTCGTTCGGGAAGATGTTTTACTCTCGAAGAGTTAAGAAAAACTAAAAATAATCCAACACCAATAAAGAAAGCTGTGACGGAAGAAGAAGCGGAAGAATTCTTAAGAAAAATGAAGCTCCATGACTATTCTGTTGTGGATCAACTGAAGAAGACGCCCGCTCAAATTTCATTATTATCATTACTGATCCATTCAGAGGAGCACCGTCTGGCTTTGATGAAAATCGTGAATGAGGCTCACGTTCCTGATAAAATCTCTGTAAATCATTTGGGAAAAATAGCCAACAGAATCTTTGAGTCGAACAGAATTACATTTTCTGATGATGAATTGCTTGTGGAAGGGACTGAGCACAATAGAGCTCTTTACCTCACCGTGAAATGTGAAAACTCCGTAGTAACCCGGGTATTGGTTGACAACGGGTTGAGTGAAAACATCTGCCCTCTCTCCACTTTAAGCAAATTGAAAATCAAAGAGGAGAGGATCCAGAAGAATAGCATTTGCGTACGGGGGTTTGACGGTGGAAGCAGAGATTCATTTGGCGACATAGTGTTGGAGCTGACAATAGGGCCAGTTGAATTCACGATGGAGTTTCAAGTACTGGACATAACTATTTCTTATAATCTGTTGTTGGGTCGACCATGGATCCATGTTGCCAAAGCAGTCCCGTCAACACTACACCAGGCGGTCAAGTTTGAATGGGATCATCAAGAAATAGTTGTGCATAGGGAAGAAAGTTTAAATGCTCACAGCAGTGCCATTGTACCGGTCGAGGGAATAGAAAATGACCAGGGACCATGGGTATACCAAGTGTCCGATACAGTGTCGGTAGAGAAAATTCCAGAGGGGAAGTACCTTCCGAATCCAAAGATAACCTCTGCATCAGTCATGGTAGCCTATGAAATGTTAAAAAATGGTTTTATACCCGGCAAAGGTCTGGGCTCATCTTTGCAAGGAATTATACAACCAGTATCTCTCCCCGAGAACTGGGGAACATTTGGTTTGGGATTCATACCCACTGTCACAGACGTGAGGAAGGCCAGAAATCTGAAACAAAAGACATGGGTTCTTCCAAAACCAGTCCCACATCTATCAAAGTCTTTTGTCAAGACCGGTGCTAAAAATCGCCCGATAACAACAATTCCTAAATCACTGGTCAATCCTGAGGAGGAATTAATTGAAAGATTCGAGAAATTGTTTGACGATGTGAATATGGTGGAAAGCGGAGAAGGTTGTGGCAACGCAGAAGTTCAATTCGTTGGGCTAGAAACAAAGCTTAATAATTGGAAAGCCACTCCTCTCCCCATTCGAAAGGAGTCTTGGTAGTTTATTTTGATTTTCCTTTAGTTTGTTTGGGTTACCTCAGGGTTGTAATCCCAATGCTTATCTTACAGTTTGTTTGAAGTGTGCAAACCTTGTTATCTTTCATCATCCAATAAAATACAGTTTCCTTTTTCATTATCATTCCTGATAGTTTTCATTATCATTCCTGGGAAACTAAAATAAGTGTACATCTCGAACCAAGGATCCGAGAAGAGTTAATTAAAGCACTCATAGAATTCAAAGATGTTTTTGCATGGTCATATGACGACATGCCGGGCTTGAGCACTGATTTAGTGGTTCACAAATTGCCCACCTATCCCATGGTGCCTCCTGTCAAGCAAAGGTTGAGAAAATTCAAGCCTGATATGAGTGTGAGAATTAAGAAAGAAATCACCAAACAGTTGGAAGCAAAGGTCATTCGAATCACTCGATATCCTGTTTGGTTAGCTAATATCGTTCCTGTACCAAAGAAAGACGGCAAAATTAGAGTATGCGTCGACTACCGCAATCTCAACAAAGCAAGTCCAAAGGATAATTTCCCATTACCCAATATCCATATTTTGATCGATAATTGCGCCAAGCATGAGATAGGATCTTTCGTGGATTGTTATGCCGGGTATCATCAAATTCTAATGGATGAAGAAGATGCAGAAAAGACAGCATTCATCACACCATGGGGAACTTATTGCTACCGGGTAATGCCATTCGGTTTAAAGAACGCCGGGGCAACTTACATGGGAGCAATGACCACAGTGTTTCATGATATGATACACAAGGAGATTGAGGTATACGTGGACGATGTGATCATAAAATCAAAGCATCAGGACAACCACGTTGGGGATTTGAGGAAATTCTTCTTAAGACTTCGCAGGTACAACCTCAAGCTTAACCCTGCCAAATGCGCATTTGGAGTTCCATCTAGAAAGTTGCTGGGATTCATAGTCAGTCGGCGAGGCATCGAGTTAGACCCATCAAAAATCAAAGCCATCCAAGAATTGCCACCTCCAAGGAACAAAACTGAAGTAATGAGTTTGTTAGGGAGGTTGAATTACATCAGCAGGTTTATTGCTCAGCTTACGACAACCTGTGAGCCTATTTTCAAATTGTTGAAAAAGGATGTTGCGGTCAAATGGACTGATGAGTGTCAGGAGGTGTTTGATAAGATAAAAGGATACCTCTAAAACCCACCCGTGTTGGTCCCACCAGAGCCAGGAAGACCTCTGATTCTTTACTTAACGGTTTTGGAAAATTCATTTGGTTGTGTATTGGGGAAACATGACCTCACCGGAAGAAAAGAACAGGCCATCTACTACCTTAGCAAGAAATTCACAGCTTATGAGGTTAAGTATACTCATCTGGAGAAGACATGTTGCGCCCTGACTTGGGTAGCTCAAAAATTGAAACACTATTTGTCGTCCTACACTACTTACCTCATTTCTCGTCTGGATCCGTTGAAATATATTTTTCAAAAGCCTATGCCAATGGGAAGACTTGAAAAGTGGAAAATATTGCTCATAGAATTTGACATCATCTATGTGACTTGAACTGCAATGAAAGCCCAAGCACTGGCTGATCATTTAGCTGAAAACCCGGTCGACGAGGAGTACGAGCCGTTGAAAACCTATTTTCCTGATGAAGAAATAATGCATATCGATGAGATGGAGCAAATTAAAAAACCTGGCTGGAAACTTTTCTTTGATGGGGCTGCCAACATGAAAGGAGTCGGGATAGGAGCTGTAATCATTTCTGAAACAGGGCATCATTATCCTGTTACGGCTCAACTACGATTTTATTGCACCAATAATATGGCTGAATATGAAGCTTGTATTTTGGGGTTAAGGCTAGCCGCGGAGATGGGTATCCAGGAAATCTTAGTCATGGGAGATTCGTATCTTCTTGTACATCAAATTCAAGGAGAATAGGAAACCCGAGACTTGAAGCTCATACCATACCGATAATGTCTACATGATCTTTGTAAACGTTTTCAATCAGTGGAGTTCCGGCATATTCCAAGGATCCATAATTAGGTTGTCGATGCATTGGCTACCCTGGCATCAATGTTGCACCATCCAGACAAAGCTTATGTGGATCCACTACTTATTCGAGTCCACGATCAGCACGCTTATTGCAATATGTTTGAAGAAGAATTTGATGGTGAACCATGGTTCCACGACATCAAGGAGTATATCAGGATGAGGATATATCCAGCACAAGCCACAGGAGATCAAAAGAGGACCATTAGGCGATTGGCAAATGGATTCTTCTTAAGCGGAGGAGTTTTGTATAAAAGAACACCAGACCTTTTATTATTAAGATGCATAGATGCCAGACAAGCTACAGCTGTTATGTCTGAAGTACATTCGGGAGTTTGCGGACCCCACATGAGTGGATATGTGTTGGCAAAGAAAATCCTCCGAGCCGGTTACTATTGGCTTACCATGGAGCGAGATTGTATCAGTTTTGTGCGCAAGTGTCATCAATGCCAGATACACGAGGATTTGATTCATTCTCCACCATCCGAGTTGCACACAATGTCGGCACTGTGGCCTTTCGTCGCCTGGGGCATGGATGTGATTGGACCAATTGAGCCGGCAGCATCCAATGGGCACAGGTTCATTCTGGTAGCCATTGATTATTTTACCAAATGGGTTGAGGCCAAAACATTCAAATCAGTGACCAAGAAAGCTGTGGTCGATTTTGTCCACTCAAATATCATATGTCGATTCGGAATCCCAAAGGTGATCATCACAGATAACGGTGCTAATCTTAACAGTAACTTAATGAGGGAAGCATGTCAACAGTTTAAGATTATACATCACAACTCTACCCCATATCGGCCCAAGGCGAATGGAGCAGTCGAGGCAGCCAAAAAAAACATAAAGAAAATACTTTGGAAAATGGTAGAAGGTTCAAGGCAATGGCACGAAAAATTACCATTTGCGTTGTTGGGATATCGCACTACTGTTCGCACTTCAGTAGGAGCAACTCCTTATTTGTTGGTATATGGCACTGAGGCAGTAATTCCTGTAGAAGTTGAAATTCCTTCCCTTCGGATCATCGCCGAAGCTAAGATTGATGATGATGAATGGGTCAAAACCCGTCTGGAACAGTTAAACTTGATTGATGAAAAACGATTGGCCGCAGTATGTCATGGCCAATTGTATCAAAGAAGAATAGCAAGAGCATACAACAAAAAGGTGCGTCCCCTGAAGTTTGAAGTGGGTTAACATGTGCTGAAACGTATTCTTCCACATCAGGTTGAGGCAAAAGGCAAATTTGCCCCGAATTGGCAAGGACCATTCATTGTGACCAGAGTATTATCAAATGGTGCACTATGTTTAACAGATATCGAAGGAAAATGCATAGACATGGCTATCAATTCTGACGCGGTAAAGAGATATTATGCATAACTTTTGAATATTTGTATTTGGCATTATTTCGAAGATTGGAATGACAAAGGCAATTTATTCTGCTATCCAAACACTATACCCTTTGCTTCCCCTTTGAGCCACATTCGTTTCTTTCTTACCCTCTCTTGGAATCAATGAAAATCAAATATGAACAATATAAAAAAAATCACTATTATTGTAGTGAACTACGTTTGACCTGATTCCTCAAAGAAGGATACGTAGGCGCCTCACGGCTCGGTCATAAGGTGCACGATATGCATAATGTGCACAAAAAGAAACATCAAGAAACTGGGGCAGGAATTGTATTGGAAATAAGAAAAAGATTCCAAGAGTTGTAATTTTAAACCCATATCAAAACTGTTTAACTTTTGATACCTTTCCATTCCAACCACATACCAAAAAGACCTTTCGATCAATCTTAGAAAAATGCCAAGTCAAGCAAATAAATATGGTTCATAACACTCTGGTCCAAACAAGAAAAGAAAGTAAAAATGAGAGAGTCTTATAGGTGAAAACCCACACGGGCACCATGAGACGACGAAAGTTGAGAGAAAGTAAAATGAGAGAGTCTTATTGGTGAAAACCTTCGTGGGCACCATAAGGCGAAAAGGGATGAAGAAATAAACAAATGAGGAAGGTTTTCCGGTGAAAACTCTTTTAGATACATCAATCCGAATAAGGTTTGTAAATTGGCAAAAGGAAATTGGGTTGTAGAAAAATGGGAAAACAAAATGAAACAATTGAAAAGAGATTGGTTAAAAAGACTGGGTTGATTAATCCAAAATGCATACCATGATCATTGGTGCCAGTGACTCCAATCAGATAAGTCCTTTATTTTTTCTCCAACAGTCATCCAAATTTGGATTTTTCTTTTCATTCTAGATTTTCGAAATCGTCATGTTTTTGTCACTGATAATCTTACTCTTCTAAAGTTTTTGAGATGAGTTTTGTTCCAAACAAATAAGAAGGAATGTCAAGGTATACTACCAAGATTCAAGATTGCATAGGACAAAAATACGGCCATGATGGGCAGGAGGTAATATAAAAAAAAGTTATGGGTGTAAGAAAAGTGGAATCAAAAGTGGTTCAGCAATGTCAGGAGATTCATATGATTACAGTTGAAAGGGTTTGAAGTGAAAACAACAATTGGGGATCCTATAGTCAAGGATCAATTACAAGGACAAAACAGTCTTCTCAACCATTCCAAGGCAATAAAACAAGACGAAGAGAAACCCCACCGTCGACAAGAATGCCCCAGTTAACCACCCTGCTTTAAACTAACGAAGTTTTTTGTGATTTGAAACAGGGGCAAAAACAACGTTTGTGTCAGGAAACACCCGGTGAAGAATTAAAAAAGAAATCAGGCGTCCACCTGGAGAATGAGGATGAAGAATTGAAGAAGAAATCAGGCATCCACCTGGAGAATGAGGATGAAGAATTTAAGAAGAAGTCAGGCGTCCACCTGGAGAATGAGGATGAAGAATTGAAGAAGAAATCAGGCGTCCACCTGGAGAATGAGGATGAAGAATTTAAGAAGAAATCAGGCGTCCACCTGGAGAATGAGGATGAAGAATTGAAGAAGAAATCAGGCGTCCACCTGGAGAATGAGGATGAAGAGATAAAGAAGAAATCAGGCGTCCACCTGGAGAATGAGGATGAAGAATTAAAGAAGAAATCAGGCGTCCACCTGGAGAATGAGGATGAAGAGATAAAGAAGAAATCAGGCGTCCACCTGGAGAATGAGGATGAAGAGATAAAGAAGAAATCAGGCGTCCACCTGGAGAATGAGGATGAAGAAATAAAGAAGAAATCAGGCGTCCACCTGGAGAATGAGGATGAAGAGATAAAGAAAAAATCAGGCGTCCACCTGGAGAATGAGGATGAAGAATTAAAGAAGAAATCAGGCGTCCACCTGGAGAATGAGGATGAAGAGATAAAGAAGAAATCAGGCGTCCACCTGGAGAATGAGGATGAAGAAATAAAGAAGAAATCAGGCGTCCACCTGGAGAATGAGGATGAAGAGATAAAGAAGAAATCAGGCGTCCACCTGGAGAATGAGGATGAAGAATAAAGAAGAAATCAGGCGTCCACCTGGAGAATGAGGATGAAGAAATAAAGAAGAAATCAGGCGTCCACCTGGAGAATGAGGATGAAGAGATAAAGAAGAAATCAGGCGTCCACCTGGAGAATGAGGATGAAGAATTAAAGAAGAAATCAGGCGTCCACCTGGAGAATGAGGATGAAGAATTAAAGAAGAAATCAGGCGTCCACCTGGAGAATGAGGATGAAGAGATAAAGAAGAAATCAGGCGTCCACTTGGAGAATGAGGATGAAGAAATAAAGAAGAAGTCAGGCGTCCACTTGGAGAATGAGGATGAAGAATTAAAGAAGAAATCAGGCATCCACCTGGAGAATAAGGATGAAAAATTTAAGAAGAAGTCAGGCGTCCACCTGGAGAATGAGGATGAAGAATTAAAGAAGAAATCAGGCGTCCACCTGGAGAATGAGGATGAAAAATTTAAGATGAAGTCAGGCGTCCACCTGGAGAATGAGGATGAAGAATAGAAGAAGAAATCAGGCGTCCACCTGGAGAATGAGGATGAAGAATTGAAGAAGAAATCAGGCGTCCATCTGGAGAATGAGGATGAAGAGATAAAGAATAAATCAGGCGTCCACCTGGAGAATGAGGATGAAGAAGTAAAGAAGAAATCAGGCGTCAGGAAACACCCGGAGAAAGAATTAAAGAAGAAATCAGGCGTCCACCCGGAAAATGAGGATGAAGAGATAAAGAAGAAATCAGGCATCCACCTGGAGAATGAGGATGAAGAAATAAAGAAGAAATCAGGCGTCCACCTGGAGAATGAGGATGAAGAGATAAAGAAGAAATCAGGCATCCACCTGGAGAATGAGGATGAAAAATTAAAGAAGAAATCAGGCGTCCACCTGGAGAATGAGGATGAAGAGATAAAGAAGAAATCAGGCGTCCACCTGGAGAATGAGGATGAAGACATAAAGAAGAAATCAGGCGTCCACCTGGAAAATGAGGATGAAGAAATAAAGAAGAAATCAGGCGTCCACCTGGAGAATGAGGATGAAGAAATAAAGAAGAAATCAGGCGTCCACCTGGAGAATGAGGATGAAGAGATAAAGAAGAAATCAGGCGTCCACCTGGAGAATGAGGATGAAGAGATAAAGAAGAAATCAGGCGTCCACCTGGAGAATGAGGATGAAGAAATAAAGAAGAAATCAGGCGTCCACCTGGAGAATGAGGATGAAGAGATAAAGAAGAAATCAGGCGTCCACCTGGAGAATGAGGATGAAGAATTAAAGAAGAAATCAGGCGTCCACCTGGAGAATGAGGATGAAGAGATAAAGAAGAAATCAGGCGTCCACTTGGAGAATGAGGATGAAGAAATAAAGAAGAAGTCAGGCGTCCACTTGGAGAATGAGGATGAAGAATTAAAGAAGAAATCAGGCGTCCACCTGGAGAATGAGGATGAAAAATTTAAGAAGAAGTCAGGCGTCCACCTGGAGAATGAGGATGAAGAATTAAAGAAGAAATCAGGCGTCCACCTGGAGAATGAGGATGAAAAATTTAAGAAGAAGTCAGGCGTCCACCTGGAGAATGAGGATGAAGAATTGAAGAAGAAATCAGGCGTCCACCTGGAGAATGAGGATGAAGAATTAAAGAAGAAATCAGGCGTCCACCTGGAGAATGAGGATGAAGAATTGAAGAAGAAATCAGGCGTCCACCTGGAGAATGAGGATGAAGAATCGAAGAGGCAATCAGGCATCCACCTAGAGAATAAGGGAATACAATTGAAGGATCAGCAGTCAGGCGCCCACCTGAAGAACAGAATGGCAATGTAGTTTGACATTACGGGTTGAAGTCAAAAGCCCGCCCATGTGAGAAAGGAGCACACGTAAAGTCAATAAAGCAGAGGAGTCCAACCAAAACCCCAGCAAGAAACAACAAGAGTCCCAATCAAATAAAAGAAATACGAGGCACAATGAAAGGAAATGCGGAACAAGTCAGAAGCAAAAGATGCCCAAAAGTCACCAAGACATCAAGACAACAAGAAACGCAAGGGCATGATCTAGATAAGATCTGTAATTCATATACCATAGTCTAGTTTAGCTTTTGTTTTACCTTTGAAGCAAGGTGTAATAAGGAGGTCAGCAAGCAGTAAAAGCAGCACAAAACAGCAGTAACATCACAGTCCCATAGTAGTCTCAGCTACCCAAAACTTCCCGAACTACATTGACCTGATTCCTTTATAGCCAAGGATATGTAGGAAACCTTTGAAGCAAAGGTTCGGTCAAATCTTTCAAAAAATGCTTCTCACAGAGTATTCGAACAGGCAAAAATCGCTCATATCCACTCACTTTATCTTAGCACGCAAACTCTTCGTGTTTCCGCACAAAGAGGGGCAGCTGTGAGCTAGTGATTTTTGCCTCACAAAAAATACTCTAAACTAAATCAAAAAATAAAACAAAATTCTCTTAGTATGCAATTTTTAGAATTTATGCGGCGTTTATTAATTTTTTGTGTTTGTCCGTAAATGTTTGCTTTGTTATAATTAAATGAAACTTAAATAAAAATACATGTTGCATGCATATCTAGAATTTAATTATGCATTTAAAAGATAATTGAAATAAAATCACAAAAATATGCATTTGTTCTAGTTTTAATGTTTCACTGTGTGATTAACGCTTTGTCTATGTGTTAAATAGTTGTTAAAAAAGTAATTAATATTTTTGAAAGGTTAAAATTGTTTTATAATTTTTTATTAGGATTTTTATACTTAGGATTAAAATTAGGAAATGTAAAATAAGTTTTAAAAAAAACTAAAAAAAATCGGACCTGCACTGAAATCCAGGCCCAAACAAATTTACCCCCCCCCCCCCACAGCCCAATCCAAACAACACAGGTCGGTCCAACTCAGGAATAAATCCAAACGACGACGTTTGGTCACATTTCATCAAGGACCATTGGATCAAATCCATCCAACGGCTGAGATCCCACATCCCTTACCCGTAATCCCTACCCCGATCCATTACCCGGGCCGACCCATTCCCCAACTAAACCAAAACGACGTCATTCATGTAAGTAGATAGATCCTGGCCATCCATTCTGCCTGATCTAACGGTCAGTATCAATCAACCCCATCCCTATATAAATCCAAATCCCTACCCCGGCCCCCTAACTAAACACCCCCCTCTCCACCGTTCATCATCCTCTCCGAATCACACCCCTAACCCTAGCCGCCTTAACTCTCCATCGCCTGAACACCCTCGACTCCTCACAACCCCCTCTTCACAGATCTAGTATTAGTTTCCTTCGAATCAGGCCCCGACTCTTCTAATCTTAAATCGAAGGTTGGTCTGAAAACTCGACCCTTTCCGATGACTTCCAAATTAACACCGTAGCTTCCCCTAACTACCCTAGCTATGGATCTGGTGTTTGTTTGGCTCGAATCACCTCAGAGTTCTTCGAATCTTCTTTTGAAGGTTCGAACCAAACATGAACTCACTCAGATTCGTTCCAAACTAACACCAAATGACCCCTAGGCCTCCCTCACCCTTGTGTCATCTTTGGTTCCCTTCGAATCTGCCCAGAAGTGTTCGAATTTAAGATCCAAGAATCAGAAACCCTAAAAATTTCAAAACATTGAATTTGCCCGAATTAAATAAGGGATTGAGGTCTAAGAGACTTTAATCGAGGTATTCTCAATTGAGAATACTTCGAATAAAGTCTGTTCAGCCTCAAAAAGGTCCGAATTCAAAGTCAAGCTTGAGTCCGTGTAAATTTAAAGATTCAGAGGTATTTTTCTTATTTCTTTTTGTATCCTATGTGTATATTGTTGTCTGTTTCAGTAGCTTGTGTAAATTATTTTTCACATTTTTGTTTATTTAAATTCTGCGATTCTGTCTCATACCCGTATATTTGATCAAATAAGTGAATTGTTTCTATTGGTTATGTTTGTTTACAATGTGTGTAATCGACTCGATTAAGTTCGTCGATTAGTTACATTATGAATTCCCGTTTATGATAATACATTGTAATAACCTGCTCACCTATTTTGATTGACTATTATCATGTTGTTGTAATCAGTTAATTAGTTCTTGCTAATTAGTTGGTTCTTGTTTAATAAGTCAGAAAGTTTATCAAACATTTGTGTATTAATTTCTGAGCAGTTGGTTTCAGGTAGTGTCAATATACTGACAATGCCCCTGCATTCATACATATTTCAAATTCAGTTTAAATTGTTCTGTTGAATTCTGTGTGATGTTGTTGTGATGTTAGGTTTAAATTCAATTTCACAAATGTTGATTAGATACAATTGTGTTAGAAAATTGCATTCTCAGTTAAGATTCAGTCCAGAACTTAAGAGAATTGGTTATAGCTGTTTTAAATCAGGTTGATAATTAAGTTTGAACAGATTTTTAAATTTGTTTTGTACTAGATTCTGATTTTTGTATTAAGGGCAGTAATAACAGTAGGATGGGTGTTTTGGGAATGAAACAGTGAAAGTCATATGATAATGTTAGTGTGCTATTGGTGAATTGTTAATGGCTATAATCTAATAGGATAATGGGAAACAAAGGGTAATATGGATGTTGAAAATCAGGATAAGATCATTTAATGGGATTTAAAGTAGTAAAAGTTTTAATGGGATTTTCTGATTTTTTAAAAGAAGAAGGGGGTCCAGGCAGCACTGAAAGGAAAAGGGGCAGACCTGTATAAATACAGGGATCTGTTTATAAAGAAGGATCTAATTTTAAGAGAGAGAGACTGAGATTTTAATACACACAGAAATACATATACACAGAGAGAGACAGAGAGAAAATCTGGACAGAAATTAAGAGAGGAAAAAACACACAGAAGCAGAAATAGAAATCTGATTCAAGAAAAAGAAAGAAAACAGAAATAAAGAAAGAAAAATCAGAAGCAGGAAAAAACAGATTTCTACAATAGAAGCTAGTGTTAAGGTTGAATTTCTGAGATTGAAATTGTCAGTTTGCCTTCTCCTAAGTCTTGAAAAATCAGAAATACTGTGTTTTATCTGTCTGGATTTGTTCAAATCCCATTGTTGAGTTTAAAGTCTGAAATTTCTTAAAGAGTCATTCTACGTTGTGTCTGGGTTCTCGGGTTCTGTATTGTTGCTCAAATCTGTGGAAATACTGGCATTTTCTGCTGATTTTGTTACTGCTGTCACTGCTGAAATTTACTTCTTCTACCTTCATTTCCAGGTACATATCTGTAAACTCATGTCATGCAAAGCTTTCAACTTGACAAATAAATGAAGCTCGAATTGTAATTCTGTCTTCTATACATTTAAGTTCGTTAGTTTAAATTTCAGCTTTGTTTCTTGTTGGTTAACTAGTAGTGAGTTCGACACGATGGCTATAAGTTAATTATCTTATTTTGAAATTCGTATAAAAGCTTTGTAATAATGTTATCCATTTCGAAATCTCATTAGTATAGTTATATCTGAATTGTCAAGATAGGGAACATGGCATAAAGTTGGCCATTAATTAAGTCTTGTGACATTGTTAGTTAGGTACAGAATAGTATGGAAATGTCAAGAAAATACATTGTTAGCATATTTTGTTAATTATTTGGTTGTGGTTTAAGGCTAGATGATGTTGGTTGCATTTTGTTCATATATGGCGTAATAATGGTTATGTTTAAAATCAATAGTCGAAAGATGCATTGATAAAATCCGTTAGGTTCACAGTGTTGGAATATGGTGAATGGTGTAGGGGTATATTCATGTTATATATGATATCGTCTTATTAAAGACAACAGGTAGATTAGTTCTTTTCTTAATAACAAATGGCCTAGTTATTTGAATGCAATCACCTCATTTCTTTAAAAAATAATGTAAACAATAAGTCAACAATTTTTTTTTACGTGTAAAGTTAGTGTTTGCTAATAGTTTGCATAGGTTGAGAATAAAATCGTTTCGATTAGGTATATCCCAAACTCAATCATAAGCAGAATTAACTAAAATAATCATGCATATCGGATTAAGAACAAGTGATGTGGAAGGAGATTAGGCTTATAAATTGTAACAATTTTAAGAATGTAATATAGCATTCGTTACAAATAAAATAATGAAAACTCTTCGAAAACATCTCTTCCTTTCATAAATCAATTTTTTAGTTTCATATGCAATTCACTTTTTGGGTATACATATATTGGATTTACGAGAAAAATGGTAGTATTAATCACACTTTGTTTATTTTTACTCCTAAAATTTGAATGGCTCGGAAGAATATAATTCACACGTAAAAATATAATCAGCGGTCAACATTTAATAAATTGTGAATTCTTTTCAAAGAATTTAAGGGCATCTCAAATGGGGATTTCTCATGATTTTCACATAAAAATAATATGGATGTAATAAACAATTTGTAAACAAATTTATACTACCATCAAGAATATTTTTGTGATTAGGGATACGTTCGCATAACCTGATTATATTTCTAAAGCAATTCGGATTATGCGTTCGCGCAACTTCGAGCGAATATTTAATAAAAGGGATTTTTCGGAGAATAGCAAATTAATTTCCTAAAAACCCGAGATGTGCAGTTCATTGTTTAATCATACAAGGGCGACGATGTTCTTAATTTTATTTTTAATTTTGAACGTATGGTTTTTTTTATAATAAAAATATAAAAAAATATTATCAACCTTTTTGTGTACACGTATGCGTGGCACGATTCTCTACAATTATAAAAGGTATACAATACGAATATACGTACGCGTGATTCGTTTATATAATTGTAAACAATCTAAACAGAAGCGGTAACAAAAATCATGCAATAAAAATGTATTTAGTAAAATCAAGATAATTAAGCCAAGAATAAAAACAGTTGAGCGACCGTGTTAGAACCACGGAATTCGGAAATGCCTAACACCTTCTTCCGGATTAACAGAATTCCTTACTCAGGATTTCTGGTTCGCAGAATAATAAACAGAGTCATATTCTCCTCGATTCAGGGATTAAAATTGGTGACTTGGGACGCCTTAAAAATCCCAGGTGGCGACTCTGAAATAAAACAAATAAATCCCGTTTCGACTGTCCTTCAATTGGAGAAAACTCCCCTACGCGCCCCCGCGAGCGCGAAAAAAAGGAGGTGCGACACACATCAGCTATATATATGCATTATTTCAAGTTTAACTTTAGCTAGCTAAGTATTAATTACCATGAAGCTACAGCATGGTTGATTACCAAGTAAAGTAAACTAAATAGTCCAAATGTGGCTCCAATTAACAATTCGTAATACTATTCAAATCAAACAAGTTGAATACATATCTCTACTTATCAACTTAAACAAACTGCACTTATATATATCCAGATTAACACATGATTACAAATCTGAAAGTCGACTCATTCCGATCTCATTTGTGATTACATCAATTGTTAATTCGAATGTGTACCTGAATTGGAAAATGAGAAGAAGGAGAGGTAAATCAGCAGCAGATTGCACTCAACAGCCCCAAATTATGTCAAGCTTGAACCCAGAAACACATATAGAAACCAAAAGTGTTTTGAAAATCGAGCAACACTACTCAATAAACCCAAAATCAAATGAACATCAACCAAATGGATGCCAGTTGAAAACAAGCAGCAATCTCATACACTTAACCCAAAGAAAACTGAAAGTGAACTCTTATATGTCTAAGAATAAACCCTTTTTAGTTTGATCCCTGAATTTGATTTCAAAGAAACAAACTTCAAACTCA
The DNA here is from genome assembly GCF_000715075.1 of Nicotiana tabacum. Taxonomy (NCBI): domain Eukaryota; kingdom Viridiplantae; phylum Streptophyta; class Magnoliopsida; order Solanales; family Solanaceae; genus Nicotiana; species Nicotiana tabacum. Next base: position 210,274,757 of record NC_134080.1, read on the forward strand.
AACTCTCAACTGACTGATTAGAATTACTAGATATTCTTTGTGTTTCTGACCCCTAAAAAGAATTTTGTCTGAACCCTTTTTTTTCTCTCTCCTTTTCCGTCCAGTTTTGCCTATCAATGGCTCTCTATATATGCAAAACAGACCCTGCCAGCTCTTAAGAGCACTCAAACAAAATTAAGAAACTAATTCTGCCCGCATCATCTTCCTTCTTTTTGCCCACTATTGTATGTTTGTTCCCCACTATTGTATGTCCCATTCTATTTTTAATTCAAAGGTTATGGGCACATATTTATTTAATCACTCCCCATACCATTATCTTTTGCTCCCCACTTTTATTAAACAACTACATTAGATTAATGGTATATTGGTACTTCCTGACAGTCCACTCAAGTTAACCCTCTTTTTTCAAGTTTTGAAATACCCAAATTACCCCTGAAAAACCCTGTGATTCACTGTCCTACCCCAAACCCTCCTAAGTTCTGGATACAAACTTTCGATCAACAACCTATTCAAACCTACCCATTCACTAAACTACTACTACAACAACAACAACAACAACAACAACAACAACAACAACGACCCAGTATAATCCCACAAGTGGGGTCTGGGGAGGGTAATGTGTACGCAGACCTTACCCCTACCCCGAAGGGTAGGGAAGCTGTTTCCAGGAGACCCTCGGCTCAAAAAAGCAATAGGAGATGATATATTAGTACCATAAAAATGCGTAATAAAAATAACAACAATATATAAGAGATATGAAATATGAAATACACTACCCATTCACTAAACTGAAAACAACTAACTAACAAACAGCTATAACCAAATCAAATCAGCTAAATAATTCAAGATATTATAACAGATGGCATTAGAATGAAGCCTAAGGGCTCAGGGCAGCACATGTTGAACTAACTATATTGGGGAACCAATCATATTTAAACTCAGCAAACATATGGACTAAGATCCTGACCAGCATATGCCCTAATCAGATTTGGAATGCAAAAGTAAGGAACAACCAAGCAGGGTTTCAAGGGGATTGACTAATTCAGGCTGACAAACGAACCACAAATTCAGCTCAATGAACTGAAGACAACCACAGGCTCAATTCTAAACTCAAATATTACCCACGAGCCCATTTTAACAAAAAAATTCAGAACACAAACGAGGCAGGAGGGGACACAGACACGAATGAACCAAACATCAGACTATTATCATGCTACTCTATCATTCAAACATATCAGACTAATTGACGACACATTACAGCATACAACAAATGACAATAAACAGAAATGATAATAAAATTGGACCCAATAAAAAGGTCTGATAGGGAAGGATGGAATCAATCAAACGAAGCTAAATTATAACCACCTAAACACAATTAAACGTAACACAAAGAAACAAGAAAGGAGGAAAGAGGTACCTTAAACAAAACAAAACTAGACGAACCCAGGTCGAACACTTGACTCGAATCTTTTGAGGTCGAAGGGACCTTAATCGAGTGTTCTCAACTGAGAACGCTTCGACTAAGGTCCATTGGACACCCAAATTTCTCCGCTTCGGACCGATTCCAGCTTTGGTTTTCTAGGGCTCTTGGTTCGATTTTAGAGTTCGAACGGTTCTAGCCAGATTTGAAATGAACCTAGTGTGTCTCAGGTACGAGGGAGGTCAGGGGATGCCAGGGTGTGAGTTTAGGGAGGATTAAGGTAGGTCCAAGTTTGCTCTAATCTTCAAATAAAGATTCGAGAATCTCAGGATGATTCGATGCAAACGGGTACTAGTGTTGGATTGGGGGTGGTTAAATGATCCAGGGGTGTTAATTCGGGGGTCATCAGATGAACTAAGGTCCTTAACTGATTTTTCGATCTGATATTCGAAGCGAACGGTGATGATTCGAGGACAATGGAGGGTGGATCTGGAAAGAGGAGGGCGTGTCGGTTCAGGGGTGTGAAAATGGGGTTGTTTGAACCACCGGAACCGCCGTGAGGCGATTTTCGGTGGGCGGAGCAACGGTGGTTGAAGACGGAGGGTTTGTTTGGTCTCTGAGGTTCAGAGACAAAGGTGAAGGGGGGGGTTTGGTTTAGGGGGGCGTGGGGCAAGGAGTTAAGGTTATATACGGGGGGGGGGGTGTTTTAATCCTGGCCGTTGGATCAAACCCGACCAACGGCCTGGATCAAATCATTTAACAGACACGACGTCGTTTGGTTTAGTGTTGGGAATGGGTCGATCCGGGTACCAGTGGGTCGGGTATGGGGTGAGGTCTTGGACCGTTGGATGAGGATGGATGAACGGTCGAGATTTACTGGTCTCTAAACGACGTCGTCTGATGCGTCTTTGAGAGCTGAGGGTTTGGACCGGGTATAGGTCTCGTTTGGGCCTGATTTTGGCCCAAAAAATGAAATGGCCCAGTCCAATTTCTTTCTATATTTTTGTTCTTTTCCTTTTTTTAATTTTTAGTTTAATTCCGAATTTACCAAAATCCTAAAATAAATTATAAAACAACAATTATATTACCAAGACATTAATTGATTCTTAACAATAATTAACAACAACATCAAATATTAATTAAACAAAATCAACCATTAAACAATAGAGATGATAAAATTACCGAAATAATATTATTATTTTTTTGATTTTCATTCCAAATGTGATTTAATTAATTCCTAATAGCAGAATAAAATCCTAAATTCATACGACATATTTTTTTTGTATTTAAACAATCACAGACAAAACTACAAATAACTATCTGAAATGCCACACAGATTTTAAAAATTACGCATAAAGAAAAATTTGTTTTATTTTTTGATTTCTTTTGGAGTAATTGTCGTGAGAGCAAAAATCACGTGCTCACAGGAATAAAGTAAACAAACTGACATTCTCCTTTTTTCTTTTTTTTTTTTTACCTCAACGACTACTCTGATGAGAAAAGAGAAATAAAACCAGCAAATCCTTTCTTTTTTTTTTGAATTTTCTAGACTTAACGTTCTATGACCTATTCTAAACTCAAGCTTAATGGGCATATTTTTTTTTATCCTTTTGAAACAAATACTCTATTAAGGAAATATCCTAGAAGAAAAAAAAATATTTTTTTGATTCTTTTTTTAGGAAGAAAATTTAAAGAATAAACCAAAGAAAAATATTTTGAATTTTCATTTGATATCTTGATGCAAGAATTCGAAACAAGCAAAAAAATATTTTTGGGTTTCAATTTTGATTGCCTAAAGAGAAACTCTGAAAATTAATCAAAGATAAAGTATGTTGTCTTTTTTTTTTTCTATGTACAATATCCTAAAGTTCTAATGAAAATAAATTTTTTATTTTATTATTTTTCACTAATTTTCCAAAGAAACTTCTCAAAAAAAAATCTTTTTGGATTTTGAATTAACACCTTAAATAAAGCTTTTAAAGAAGTACTAAAAGAAAATTCTCTTTTTTTTTGAATTTTGGTCGTAATATACTTAAAAGAAACATAAAAATAATTCATTTTAAGTCCTAGATATTAATTGCCTAAAGGAAAAACAATCTCAATTTTTTTTCCATTTTTAGAATTAGTAATCTAAAGAAAACTTATAACGGAAATATAAAATGCAATATCTCTTTTTTGTGGATTTTTGAGTTACAACACATTTTTTCAAATATAAAGAAGAAACTACAATAACAAAAGACTTGACATTACTGTACAAAATTAGAAAGTAAAAGACGACATAAAATGAAGAACGGACTCAAAACATAAAAATAAAACAAATCTCCTTAAGCAACTCCTGATTGAGCGATCCTGACTGGATGGTCACGGGGTGTCTGTCATGCTCAAACTCCGGAAAATAAATCCACACCTGTATGAGAAAACTTTAAACCAACACTATGTGAGACAATAACACTCTCTACTAGACACATGCAAGACATGATTGAGGCTATTTTTGTAAAATGGCTTATTTGGCCAAAAGGTGGCTAGAAGTGCAAATTTTGGCTAAGACCCCGCAAAGCCAAGAACCTAAGATTTACTAGGAAGACCGGACCCTATGTGGGTTGCCTACGTATCCCGCCCTGAGGGACGAGAATCAAGTTCGAGTAGTTCGGGCAGCTTGGATACGGGCGATAATTAAAAAAAAATTAACTAATTTAGAGAAAACATATTTTTTTTCTTTTTCTTGAAATATGATGAAACATGCAAAATCTTTTAGGATTTTCTTTTTCTCTTTTTTTTTTGATTTTTTAATTTTCGGAAAATGATGAAAAAGTGCAAAATCTTTTTTTCTTCTGAATTTTCAAACTCTTTTTTTTAACAACATAATTGTGCCAACTCGCTCTATCTCCGCACTTCACTCTCTCTCTTTTTTTTTTCTTTTTTTTCTTTTTCATTTTTCATTTGCTCTCAACAATCATTGGTCCGCCAAATAACCCTTTTACCCTTGAATAAATGCAACATGTAGCACATAGGATGCATCAAGATGGTCCGTTATTTTGGGTGCACCTGTCCTAAACGGACCCAACCCCTGTGTTGAGTCCCCAAAGTCAAAATGCACATGATACAAGCAAGCGCTCCTACTAGGGATCCGGCATGAGGCTATGTTATACTAGGTTTGAAAACCTGAATTTATTGTTCTAGACCTGGCTTACCCGAGCGGACAACTCGAGCCGAGGGGGGGCAGCGTACCGAGAATATAGAAGCTTCACCGGCTTTGCAACTTGTCCGAACCTCGTTCTAAATTTGGGATATGACTCTAACAGAAAAGAAGTCACACGAAGTGCACACTTCCCAAATGATTTAGAAGACTTAGAGAGAGGAGGGATTCGTAGCAATTTTATATACAATTCAAATAATATCAAAGCGATAAAAAGCGGCATTTAGCACATTAGGCTCAAACATATAAAAATCAGATAACAAATAAATCCAAGTATAATAGTTATTCTAAGCTCGAATTCTTGAACCCTGAACCAGAGATTCTGGGTTCTTATCCCCAGCAGAGTCGCCGGAGCTGTCACACATCTTTTTTACCCGAGATTATCCTAGAAAATTAAATTAATTAACCTAATAATTATTACAACTAATTAAAAACCAAATTAAAGGAAAATCAACAATATTCAAATATAAAAATTGAATAATGCAAAATAAACTATATTTTTGTGATTTTTCTATTTATTTTTGTAAAGCAGATAAATTACTAACTGATTTAAAAATACAAATGCAACATATTTTTTTGTATTTTCAAGATTATGTAAAAATAAAAATAAGGTACTATTTTGGTATATTTTTATTTAAATTTATGTAAGATACGTAAGCCAATTTTTTCTTTTTTGTAATTTTTCATTTTTATGACTAAAATAAAGTAAAGAAGTCAAATTTAGTTGGAATAGCTATATTAGGCCTACATTAAATATTTATATTCTAAAATATAAAAAATCTTGGGGATGGTAAAAAATCACATGTCTACAATGGCGCCTATTGTGAAACTAGGTCAGCTGACACAACTCTTGAATTAACCATTTAATCAATAATAATCATTTTTTTGCCTTTAATTAATCACATATTTGATAATGTAAGTCTAAATGAACAGTGCAGAATAAATACACAAGCCCGACATCGGGATATCACAAGTCACGAGCATCTACTAAGGTCTGAATACAATGAAGAGTCTGAATATATGCTAAAACAATCTAAGGAAGAGAAGAGGGAGAAGAGCAGGGCTGCGAATGTCGGGTAGATACCTTGCTAACTCCGATGACTCTGCCACTGAACAACCAACACTCGCTATCGGGTTCGGAAATACCTAAATATGCACACACAGTGCAAGGAGTAATGTGAGTACGCCAACTCATTAAGTAATAAATGTAAAGTTGCGCAGCAAGAAAACACGAAAACCACGTCAAAACGCTACAACAAATGCAGGATATTTCCAACATAGTACATAAACCATTTATTTCGTAAATCATGCTCAGTTTCGGTAAAACCTTTTAAAATAATTTTCAATAGTTTCAAATGAGTGATAAAACAGTGAGTAAACATTATAAAAATGTAGACAGCCCCCTAGACAAAACATGTACCATAAACCACCCCTCGTACACAATATCAACAGAACTAGCCCCTCGGGCTACCTCACAATCACTCGTAATCAGCCCCTCAGGCATAACATAAATCAAGAACCGCCCCTCGGGCAAAAAATAGATTAAGAACAGCCCCTCGGGCAATAATATGAAACAACAATATCCCATCAGGCTACATTATATCACTCACACTGGGTACCCGCACTCACTAGTGGTGTCCAGACTCCGGGAGTGGCCTCTTACGACCCAAGCGTAATAATAAGTCATCTCGTGGCATAATCAAATAGGCTCTCGGCCTCATATCAAGCCACCTCGTGGTGTAACAAATCAGGCCCTTGGCCTCATAATCATAAATCAGTACCTCACTGCTGCAGCGCGCAACCCGATCCCATAATATCCACACAATACAGGCACTCGGCCTCACTCAGTCAAAAATTTCTCAAGCCACTCGGGCAATAGTAAAAACATCATACTCAGCTCAAATGTCATTTAAAATGTTAAAATGGAGTAAATATGGCCGAGTTATGAAAACAATATAATATAGCATGACTGAGTACAAATATGAAGTCAAAACAGTGAGGAATAGTAGTAAAAATCCCCTAAGGGTCCAAAATAATTGGCACGAGGCCCAAATATGGCATTCAGCCCAAAATATAATAAAAAAATAATTTTCAATGAAATACGCGACTTAACAGTCATGCGGGACAGACTAAGTTACAATCCCCAACAGTGCACGACCTCACGCTCGTCATCTAGCATGTGTGTCACCTCAAAGTAGCACAACGATGTGAAATTCGGGGTTTCATACCCTTAGGACAAACATTTACAATCATTACTTACCTCAATCCGGTCCAAAATCTATTCCAGGATGCCTTTCCCTCTCGACTCGGCCTTGGAATGCTCAAATCTAGCTAAAAGCAGATTCATAACATCAAAATATGCTAAGGGAACAAAGCACACTCGAATATATCCAATTTACATAAAAAATCCCGAAATTGGCCAAACCCGACCCCCGATCTCACGTCTCGAAATTCGATAAAACCCACAAAACTAAAATTCTTATTCCCTCACGAGTCTATACATACCAAAATCATCAAAATTCAACATCAAATGCCCATTCAAATCCCCAAAAGAATTCTTAAATTTTTCTTCCATTCTTCCCTAATTTTCACTCTAATTTCTGAAATTAAATGATGAAATTAAAGACTAAATCATGGAATTAAAATACGAGTGAAGAATACTTACCCCAGTTGCTCCATAGAAAATCTCCTCCAATTTCACCTTCTCCCGAGCTCGCTAATGGTGTTTGTGATATTGGACTTAAACCCTCGATTTCCAAGTAAAATCTGCCTGCACAGATATTTTCTTCATCGCAAACGCGGCAGCACCCTCGCGTTCGCGAAGCAAAAAACTTCACTGACCAAAATTCTTCTACGCGAACACGAGGAACCTCTCGCGAACGCAATGCACAACGGCCTCACCTCTTCGCGAACGCGACCTCTACTATGCGAATGCGTAGAACATATGTCATGGGATCCCAGCTATTCCACTTCCTCTACGCGAAGGTGGCATAAACCTCGCGAATGTTGTGGCCACTGACCTCAGCCCTTCGCGAACGCGAAAGCCAACTCTACAGCCTCACATCCTAACCCTTCGCGAACGCGGGACATCCATCGTGACGCGAAGGTCAAAAACTTGCAACACCAACAATAGTTTTTTTGCAATTTCCTACAACATGAAATGATCCGTTCAACCACCCGAAACTCACCTGAGGCCCTCGGGACCTCAATCAAACATACCAACATATCCCATAACCTCATTCAAACTTGTTCCAACCTTCGGAACTCTCAAAATAATACTAAAACACCAAAATTACATCGGATTCAAGCCTAAGAATTCCAAAAACTTCCAAATTCCGCTTTCGATCAAAAAGTCTATCAAACCTCATCCGAATGACTTGAAATTTTTCACACACATCAAAAATGACATAACAGACCTACTCCAACTTCCAAAGTTCCATTCTGACCCTTGTATCAAAATCTCACCTATCAACCGGAAATCGCCAAAATTCCAATTTCGCCAATTCAAGCCTAAATCTACTCCGGACCTACAAAACACATTTTGATCATGCTCCTAAGTACCAAATCATCTAACGGAGCAAACCAAATCATAAAAATTCAATTCCAAAATCATATACTAACAAGTCAAAACTTGGTCAAACCTTTCAAATTTTAAGCTTCAAACTGAGAACTGTTCTTCCAAATCCACTCTGATTACCCTGAAAACCAAAACTGACGATTTACATAAGTCATAATACATCATACAGGGCTAGTCATGCCCGAGAACTGACGAGCGAAGCGCAAAAGTTCAAAAAGACTGGTTTGGGTCGTCACAAAAATGCTATTGAAAATATTAATAGGGATTGTTCGAAGCTTTAAAAGCATATCAAAAACATGATGGCGATATATTGTGGTTTCGACCTGAGGAAAATACAATACTATTGAACATGGGTGCTGAAAACATGTGTATGCCTTCACCATCTACTGAACAGTTTGTGTAAGCAGTGAAAGCCATTATTTTATCAAAAGAAAGATGGGTAATGTGTTACTTCTCTTCAATTAAAAATATCCTCTAGCTAGATCCCTCACCATAGTCTTAGGTTCGAGAAATATGCACTCATTTCAAACTTGGTGAACTATTCCTTGAGTGACTCATATGCCCACTAAATCTTTTTTTCTTTGCTTATTTCAGATTCCTCCTCCAGAAAAAATTCAGTTATTTCACTGTTTACACTGGTATTATTTACTGTCGATGATAAAGTTTGGACGACTATTTCATATTAGCTTACTCGCAGCATCAATAAATGAATACGTGGAATCCTTTTTCTTCTTTGCATTTTGCACTTTGCACTTTACACACTTTGGTGGATTATTCTTGCAATTTAACGTGACTTTGTGCCTAGGAGATAATGACACCAAGGAAAACTATACTTTTCACTAACAAAGATTTGGCACAAAGATTATATCTTTTAACTGTTCTACTATGGAAAACTTTAAGGAACAATCAATCTTCTTACTGATTATAGTATTTCCGATTCTGCACACCAGCTGGTATCAAGATGTGTCTAGTGCTATGCATATGCCACCGACTCAGTGAATAACATTTGTATATTTTGCTAAAAATATTTGGAAGTATTATACTAACCCTGCAGAATTCTTGCATATAACCTTTTATTAGCATGATTATTTTAGTGTCTTTATTGAAAAATACTGTAGAAATGATTGTAATACTTACACTTTATTCAATTTGTTTAACTAAATAACATCTTCTGCTTTATCAACTATATTTCTTATGGTCTACTCTCACTGTCTTTTTCACAATAGGAAGCAGTAGTTTATTCTTTCCTTGCTGAATTTTCTTTAGAATCCACTCTGCGCCATGAACCTACATCAACTTCTTAAAACAATTGATGTAAAGATAAAAATAAAGTCAGCTTCCCGGTCATCTAAGCTTCGAGAAAAGGTAACATCTTCCTTTATGTTGGAGACTGGGAAAAACTATTGAAGAGATGCTCATCTTTGTGACTAATCATATACTTTTTTTGGCAGAATTCTATCAATGTCGTGACTCTTAAAGACTTGATCGTTCAAAGGAGAATTGCATCTTTGAATGGAAAATCTATAATTTATAAATGATATTACTTTATTTACCCAATTATCATATCCTCCCACATGCAAGCTTGTACTCATACATTGTTGCTACTTAAGAACTCTCCCGTTAAATTGCACTTGCGATGTCACTTCAAAGTGGATCTATATATATTAAAATATAGACGCATTTGTCTAGGAACATTCATGTCACTGATGCATTCCTCCTACTCAACTGGTGTTAGGAGCTTCATTCCATCCTGTTTTGGCACACTGTTGATAATTGGGAGCTTCTTCCCTTACTCATTTGGAGTTTACATTCCAGTGGCACATTGAAACATTCCTGCATATTCAAATTTTATACTGGTTACATGTGTTTGTTTAAGTGTATAAATGGAATATTCAATGTGCTTTCATTAATTTGTTCACTTTCTTTTGTGATTTAGTTTGCAGACATTGAGTTTAATTTTTCCCTTTATATCAAAATTGTTTTCTTTTTTTTGGTTGTTCCATAGCTCTTTCATTATCATTGATCATTTGTACATACCTGGTTTTGCAGCTTCTTGATGGATTTTCAAACGGATATGATTAATCTGTCACTCCTTTAGCTTTACATTCATAGAACATCACGTTCTTGAGCCTTGAGCTTTAACCCTTCAATCTCTTCCAATTTCCCCCAATTTTCAACTTCCAATACAATCAAAATAATGAGTTGAATTTCATCCCTTTTTTGCTTTTATTGCAGCTTTTAATTGCACTCTTATTTTTGTTGTTTTATTTTTTCTTGGTGCGTGTGTGTGTGTGTGTTTTAGTAGAAATTCTTTTTAACGGGTTTAGTTTTTGATTTGTGATTGATCTGAAAAGATAAGCTATCTAGGTTTTGGCAAGATGATCTTTATGGAGTTTCTGTGATTTCTTGGTGTGTGTGTGTGTGTGTTTAAGTAGAAAGATTTTGTTAATTGGTTTGATTTTTTATCTGTGATTCATCTGATAAGATAATTTATATGTGTCTTTGGCTTAAACACTGATCTTTGTGGAATTTTTGTGTTTTCATGGTGTGTGTGTAATGGGTTTAGTTTTGATCTGATAAGATAAGCCATATGTGTTTTAGCTAAAAGAGTGATCTTTATGGAAATTTTGTGTTTGTTTGTTTGTTTGTTTTGTTTTTTCTTGGTGATCTGGCAGGACAACAATTTTAATATAATTCGAAATGCTCTCTGCATTCGAGTGAAAATGAAGGGGCTAAAGTCTGACCAGAAAGTCTTGAGGAGCTCCTTACACAATCTACTGCCTTTGAAAGTATATTCAATTCCCGAAAAAACCAAGGGTTCAACATGTGGAAGGAGAGAACATATCTAATGGAATTCCTTCAAATGCCTTATTTGAGGTCCGAGTTGATTCTTCTGGTACTCTTTCGGACTAGTTGAAAGATAGTATTATATCTTGTGATAGTAATTCTAATTTTTACCATGTTACACATATCTGTATCAGCAGATGTTACTACAAACCCATACATTTTTTGGGTAACATATTTGTGGCCTTTTATATCTCTTCTGAGTACAGCTTAGTAATAGCTATGTAGTCTTCTATTTCTCTACAAAAGTTTAGTGTAACGACCCAGCCGATCATTTTGAGAGTCACTACCCTATTTCCCCATTTTTCTGCTTCTTTTGTGTTCTTCAGCTGCATTATGGATTAGTTAGTTCTAATTTGGAATGGTTTCGGAGTGAATTGAGAAACATAGTCTCTTAATTGGAAGCTTAAGTTGGAAAGTTGATTAGAAGTTGACTTATGTGTAAATGACCTCGAATTTGAATTTTGATGGTTCTATTAGCTCCGTTAGGTAATTTTGGACTTAGAAGCACGTCTGAAATGTAATTTTGAGGTCCGTGGTAGAATTAGGCTTGAGTTGGCGAAAGCTAGAATTTTTGCAATTTTGGCCTGCAGTGGAAATTTTAAAATTAGGGCCAAATTTGATTTCCGAAAGTTGGAGTAGGTTTATGGTGTTATTTTCGACTTCTGTGCAAAATTTGAGGCCATTCGGACGTGGTTTGATAGGTTTCAGCATCGTTTGTGAAATTTGGAAGTTTAGAAATTCTTAGGCTTGAATCAGGGGGTAATTAGTGTGTTGATGTTGTTTTGAGTGATTCACAGGTTCGACTAAGTTTGTATGATGTTACTGGATGTGGTGGTATGTTTGGTTAAGGTCCTGAGGGCCTCGGGTGAGTTTCGGGTGGTTAACAGATCATTTTTGGCCCTAGAGTGTTAGCTGATGTCTGCTGTTGTATTTTTTCTGGTTTCCTTAGACGCGATCGCATGAGTTCATCCGCGATTGCGTAAGCTTATTTGGGGAAAATGTGAGTTTTCTCTATGCTATCGCATAGCTTGATATGTGATCGTGTACCCGTATGAAGATGTGCTTCGCGAATGCATGGCCAATGTCGCGCTCACGTAAAAGTAATCGAGCTGATGATGAGGTGACGTAATTACTCTATGTGATCGCATAGGTTTGAGAGGGTGTGATTCGCGATCGTATGGAGCTGGACGCATTCGCGTAGGGTTAAAATTTAGGGCAGTCTGTTTGTGCTTCGCAATCGCGAGGCTATTCCCGCGATCGCGGTGAAGGATATCTGGGCAGCAATGTTAAATTTCAAAATCGAAGGTTTAAATTCATTTTTCATATTTTGAGCTAGAGACCACGGATTTGGGCAATTTTTGAAGGTATTTTCAGAGAGTTGATTGGGTTAAGTGTTTCTCACTTGGCTTAGTGACTCTATCCGTTGATATCTATGTTTCATCATGTGATTAAGTAGTTGAGCTATAAATCATGCTAGATATCATGTTTAGACTTTGTACCGGTATTGTTTGGATCCTTAGCGGTCGTTTCTTGCTACGATCTCACTAGCTTTCATTTAATATTCCATACCCACTCATGATCATGCATTTTTATATCATATCTCAGTCTCTGTTATTTATTGATTCATCATATCATTATTCTAGGTTGTTTCCATGACATTATGAGCCTGTGGTGAGACTAGAGAGGTTGATGACTGAGTGAGGCCGAGAGCCTGGTTATGAGTGACATTTATGGGATCGGGTTGCACGCCGCAGCAGTTATATTGATGATTATGATAGCACTTGGGCTACAGGATCCCTCTAGAGTTTGTAACACACCCCCTATAAACGCGGATGATATTATTGAGGGATGTATTTTCCTAGATATGGATTTGTCCGAATTACTTGATACATGGAGATGGATTTCTCCACAGGGTTGGATTTTCCTTTTGTCCTTAGTACTGGGTGACTTACAATCAGTGTTATATATGTTCCGGAATAGATTTCCCTAGGCCGGATGGCTATATACAGTACTGAGTGGTTGAGCACTTAAGAGTGGGAGCACATGGTGTATACATACAGTCTGTGTATTGGCATGTAGAGATAGCGGAACTGTATAATTTAGACTGTTTATATCTGTATTTACCTTATTGCTTTGAGCTGTCTATTTTACTTGAAAGCATACATATGTTTCTACACATTAATCTGTCATATCTGTTGAGGTTGATTTTGTCACTACCTTTCAGTCAAAAGTTTGGACTTTTTACTTACTGAGTTGGTGTACTCACGTTACCTCTGCAACTCGTGTGCAGATCCAGACAACTCTGTTCACGACGGCGGTTGTTGATTGAGCATTTCTAGAGTTTGGAGACTATCGAGGTAGTGTGACGACCCGACCCATTGTCTTAAGAATTAATACCCCAATCCCCTATTAACTACTTCCCCCGAGTTTATTTCTGCTATTTTGATTTTCCGAGATGTTCATTTTTAAGTTTTGGAGAGTTTTGGGACACTTAGTCCCTAAATGAGAGCTTAAGTGTTGGAAAATTGATCGTAGTCGAAACTGTGTGAAGACAAACACAAAATGGAAATTCGGTGGTTCCTTTTAGTTCTATTGGGTGATTTCGGGGTTAGGAGCGTATTCAGATTGTGTTTTAAAGGTCTGTAGCTAATTTAGGCTTGAAATGCCGAAAGTTAAATTTTGGAAGTTTCCAGTTCGATAGTGAGATTTTGATCCGATGGTCGGAATGGAATTCTGAGAGTTGCAGTAGTTCTGTTATGTCATTTAGGACATGTGTGCAAAATTTTAGGTAATTCGGAGGTGGTTTGGTTGGGTTTTTGATCAAAAACGTAATTCAGAAGATTTTGAAAAGCTTAGGCTTGAATCCGATGTGTTTTGGTTGATTTGATGTCGCTTGAGGTATTTTGAAGATTTGTACAAGTTTGAATAAGGTTTGAGGATATGTTGGTGCCTTTGGTTGAGGTCCCGGGGGCCTCGGGTGTGTTTCGGATGATCAACGGATCATTTTTAGTTGTTAAAAAAGTTGCAGAATTGCAGGTTCAGCTGTTGCAGATATTTACTCTTCACGTTCGCGAGTGGACTCTCACGTTCGCGAAGATTCAGTGGAGGTTAGTGAAATTTTAGTCTTCGCGTTCCCGAGGAATACTCCGCGTTCGCGAAGGGCTGGATACTTGTGAACTGCATAGGAGGAAAATTGGCCCAGTAGAATTTACTCATCGCGTTCGCGATGAGAGGAACGCGTTCACGAAGGCTTGTCTAGGTAAATCATCACGTTCGCGAGGGCCTTGTCACGTTCGCGTAAGAGGAATATTGGTCAACGTCATTTTTGTGCTTCGCAAACGCGAGGTCTTGACTGCGTTCGCGGAGAAGGAATTAAATGCCTAGACAGAATGTTTTAAAAGGTTTATTTCGTGAATTTTAGCCTAGGTTCCTCCATTGTTAGGGGATTTTGAAGCTTTTTGAAGAGGGTTGAAGAGCGATTCAAAGGGAATCACTTGGAGGTAACATTTTTGACTTCATAACTCGTTTTTATGTGATTAAGGACCTAATTAGTGGTGACAAATTTGGAAAAAATGGGTAATTATGGCTTGAGTTTGAGAGACGTTTAAATGAGGATTTGAGGGGTCATTTGGACTCCGATTTTAGTGTTCTTGTTATGTATAGACTCGTGAGAGTACGAGGTTTCTGAAAATGTAAATTTCACCCAATTCTAAGATGCGGGCCCGAGGGGCATTTTGGTTATTTTTCATAATTTCATGTATTAGCTTAGACTTTAATTGTAGAATCAGTTACTTGAAGTGTTATTTACATTATAAAATTGAATTGAGTAGATTTGGGCCATTTGGAGTCGATTACTCATGGCAAGGGCGTGGTTTCGGATTGATTTTTTAGTCGGTTCGAGGTAAGTGGCTTGTCTAACCTTGTGTGGGGGACTTTCCCCTTAGGATTAGTATATTTGGTAATTGAAATGCCTTGTACGTGAGGTGACGAGTGCGTACTTGTGCTAATTGTTGGAAATCCGATTTTCTTTAAGTAATTACTAGTATGTTTCCTTTTCTATTTCTATTACTAGCACTATTAAGCATGTTGTTAGTTTAGGAAAGCATGTCTAAGTGACTTAATTGTCTTATTTGCTCAACATGCCTTACTTGAATTTTGTGCAGCATGCTAGGCTAGAATCACTTATTGCCTTAATATGAAATTTTGCTATTTCTATATATCTTCCTGCTGCTGCTGTGTATTTATTTTAGGACTACGGATGTGGGATTCCGGTAGCTCCCCTTATCTGTTTACTTTGGGACTACGGGTTGGATTCCCGGTAGATTCCCCTTCATATTTACTTTGGGACTACGGGTTAGATTCCCGGTAGATCCTCCTACACAATTATATGGAACTACGGGAATGCACCCGGTAGATTCCCCTAGTACTGGGTATTTACATTTGAGACTACGGAACGGGATTCCGGTAGATCCTAGCGCACTATAAGTTGGACTACGAGACGGGATCCTAGGAGATCCTTCGGACCTATATATGATGTACTACGGGACGGTATCCCCGAAGATCCACTAGATCTGCAAAGATAGGACTACATGACGGTATCCTTGGAGATTCCCGATTGTTACTATTGGTGCTGAGTTGTATTTCCTTTCCATGTTTACCTTATTTTTGTATAGTTGTTGTTGTTCTATACATCCTGTATTATTTTACTGCCGTACTTATTTATACTGTTCTGTCCTATACTATTGATCTTTATATTTTGTTTAACCCCAATAGTGCCCTGACCTTCCTCGTCACTACCCAACCGAGGATAGGCTTGGCACTTACTGAGTACCACAGTGGTGTAATCATGCCCCTTCTCCGCATGATTTTCATGTGCAGATCCAGGTACCTCTACTCAGGCCTATCATCCTTGAGGAGGCGACTGCTCTAGAGACTTCGAGGTATATCTGCCGCGTCCGCAGACCGAGAAGTCCCTTTCTATTCCTGCTTTTAGTATTTAGCCCTTTGTACTTTCCTGTTCTTATTAGACATTCCGGAGTTAGCGCTATGTAGTATTGATCTTAGCTTGTGGTTTGTGGGTTTCCAGGTATTGGATTTATGTAGTAGTATTGAGAGTGAAACATGGTGTAAGTCGAGCGGCATATTTAAATATTGTTACTACTTTATTATGTTTTAAATTGTTTACTTCCGCAAATTTTGGTTTTTCTTCCTCAAATTAGGCTTACCTAGTCATAGAGACTAGGTGCCATCACGATGGTTCACGGAGGGCGAACCGGGGCCGTGACAGGTAGATGGGCTGTTTTCACGGGCCTTGACTCTCCTTGTTTACATTGATGTACTTTCAGTTGTTTTCCTTTAGACCTTGTAATGGTTTGCAAATTTCGAGTAGACGCTCATGTACTCAGTGACACCCTAGTTTTGGGATGGATTTTATCACTTTGGAATTTTTTTATGTTTCAAACAGTTTTCTTTTATGTTAAATGCTTCCGTTAATGTTTTCAAACCTATTACTATTATGTTGAGTTTTGTGGAGTCGAGGATGGCCTAGTTCCACGATAGGCGCCATCACGATGGTTGAATTTGGGTCGTGATAGTTGGAGATATTGTCAATATACCTTTTACTTACAACAGTATAGTTCTCTTCATATTGGGCCTGGGCTTTGCCCCGACTATCCCTACTAGTTGTAGAAAAAGAGTGGATGTATTAATTGTTCATTGTAGGGCTATGTTAAAGAGGTCTTATTTATATAGTAGAGAGTCGAGGAGACCCTATAGTAGGAGTCACATGCTCTATAAAAGGGGTGCTACTGTAGAAAAAATAAAATAAAAAGGGTAGTCTGGTGCACTAACTCTCGCTGTGTACGGGGTCTAGGGAAGAGTCGGAGCACTAGGGTCTATTACCCAATATTTCTGCCAGGGCTATTTCTTCGCCTCTAACTCGTGACCTCCTTGTCTCATGACAACAACTTTAGCAGTTACACCAAGGATCCCCTTCGAAAAAAATAAATAATAAAAGACTAGCCTATATAATTATGATCATGGTGTCTAATAAATGAATAGATATTATTGATCATTACTTGTGATGACCCAAAAGATCATCACTTATTTTTAAAATAAATTCTGTATTCCGAGGCTTTAAAATCCTCTTTTAGCATCACCTTGATTTGTGTACGCAGTCCGGGCGCGTAGCCGGAAAGCTTATATGTCGAAATCTGTTAAAAATGATAAGTTTTGACTATAAAATGATTTAATTTGACTTCGGTCAATATTTTAGGTAAACGGACCCGGACCTGTGATTCGATGGTCCCAGAGGGTCCGTAGGAAAATATGGGACTTGGGCTTATGCCCATAATTGAATTCCGAGGTCCCAAGCCTGAGAAATGAATTTTTAAAGAAAATTGTCTTCTGAAATTGGTTAAAGGATTTGGAAATGAATTTTGATTAGAACGTGTTGGTATCGATCCCATATTTTGGTTCTGACGCCCGGTACAGGTCGTATACATGATTTAAGATAATTCAGTGAAGTTTGGTAGAAACGGAATCCGTTTGACGTGATTCGGACCTTAAATGCAAAATTTGATGTTTTAAGAAGTTTTGAAATATTTCATTGATTTTGAGGTTTAATTCGTTGTTTAAGGGGTTAATTTGACGATTTGATCGCACTGATAAGTTCATATGATGTTTCTTACTTAGTATGTATGTTTAGTTTGGAGCCCCAAGGGCTCCGGTGAGTTTCAGATGTGTTTTGGAACTCAAAAAGTTGCAGGTTTTTCAGTTTTTGGTGTGCTGGTATTTTCTTCTTCGCGTTCGCGGGAGGACCCTCGCGAACTCGATGTGTTATTCATGCTGAAGGAAAATTCCTTATACGCGAACGCGTAACCCAGGTCGCAAACACGAAGTTTGGGAGGTCTTCCCTTCGCGAACGCGGGCCTGGTAACGCGAACGCGAAGGCTTATGAGCCTTGGCAGGGGGAGGGGTATTATACCTACGCGAACGCGACCACCTGGACGCAAACGCGAGGGCTCGAGGCATTACTTCTCTGTGAACGCGAGCCCAATATAGCGAACATGAAGGTCTGTCAGGCTTAACTCATCGCGAACGCGATGAGCCTATCGCGAACGCGAAGATCAAATCTGCCCAGTTATTTTTAAGTTCAAAAATAGAATGCATTACGGAAATTCCACCATTTTTCATAAACTTCATCTTCTCCTCACTTACTGGGCGATTTTTGAAGAGGAACCTCACTATAGCTTCATAGGTATGTAATCCTAAGCTCGTTTTCTTCCATTTTTATCAACGCCCACAAGATTTCTAGGCCTAAAACATGAGATTAAGGGTAGAAAATTAGGGATTTAGGTGGAGTTAGGGCTTTTTGATTATTTGGGAATTTGACCTCATTTCGGGGTCAGATTTCAAAATAAATTATATATTCGGGCTCGTAGGTGAATTTGTGATCGGGTTTTGGTCCAAACCTCATGTTTTGACCAAGCGGGCCCGGGGTCAATTTTTGACTTTTTGGGAAGAATGATGGGAAAGCTATAATTAAGCACTGAAATTGGATTGTTTAGCGTTTATTGATGTTATTAATTAATTATGTCTAGATACAATTGATTTGGAGCCGAATTCAAAAGGAAAGGCAGTGTTTGAGGCTTGAGTTGGCTGTGGAAGTTCGAGGTATGTGTTTGGTCTAACCTTAGCTTGAGGGATTAGGAGTTTTATCCTATTTGCTATTTGTTTCTTGTTGAGTACGATATATAGGCATGGTGATGAGTATCTATACGTTGGTGTCGAGCATGACCGTAAGTCTTCACTTGCCATTTGTGGTGTTCTTAAATAATCCTACGGATGCTTTAATTGATGATTCTCGATATTGAGCAAGGATTAAGTTTGTTTTCGTGGAAATGAATTGTGATTCAGTATTGATGTTAGCTGAGGTGAGTAGAAGTTGGGTTAAAATTGGTTATAGTTGTTTCTCCCTTGCCGGGACGTATTTATTTTTACTGTCGAATCCCTAGTCGGGATAGTGTAGTTTCTTGTTGATCCCTTGCCGGGACTCTTGGTATGGTTATTGTTAAAGGTATATAAATATATGTGGATCGGGTTGCACGCCGCAACAATGTTATATTGGATCGGGTTGCACGCCGCAACAATGTTATATTGGATCGGGTTGCACGCCGCAACAATATTATATTGGATCGGGTTGCACGCCGCAACAATGTTATATATAGATTGGTTGCACGCCGCAACAATGTTATATTGGATCGTGTTGCACGTCGCAATAGTGATATAAATGGATTGGGTTGCACTCCGTAACAATGTTAAATGATAGGGATCGGGTTGCGCGCCACAACAGTGTTATTATTGTTTTGTTGTTATAAATCTTGGATTGTTCTCTCATGTTTCTCTTAAGTTTCTGCTGCAGTTGGCTTTTCCCCCATAGCATGTACCCCCTCCCATGTTAATTGTTTATTTCTGTTTATTTTCCGTTGTATATTATATAACTGCACAGGTTTATCTGAGTCTGATCCTAACCTCGTCACTACCTCGTCGTGGTTAGGCCAGACACTTACCAGCACATGGGGTCGGTTGTGCTGATGCTACACTCTGCATTATGTGCAGATCCCGAAGCAGCTTTTGGACAGTAGCACTTGGGGAGCCTGCCTTCAGTCCAGCCAGAGAATCTCGAGGTAGTCCTGCAGGCGTCCGCAGGCCCGGCGTTCTCTTCTACTTTATTATGTACTCTGTTTTCATTAGACTTCGAGACAGATTGTATTTCTTTCAGACATTTGTATGTAGTACTCATAGACAGTCCGTGAATATTATGACACCAGATTCCGGGTAGAGGAGTATATTGACATCGTAGTACTGGCTTAGTTATTTTTTTATTTTAGCTGTTTAAGTCTTCCGCTTGTTCTGTTTATCGTTGATACTTAAGTATTGATTACCTGTTAATTCAAATTGTTAAAAAGGATTAAAATGAAAGAGTTAGTAATTCCAACATTTCGCCGCTTGCCTAGCTTCTATGAGTAGGCGCCATCACGACTTCCGAGGGTGGGAAATCCGGGTCGTGACATTACTCCATCATCTTGTGTTTTTTTTAAATTAGACTAGGAGTGGAAAACGTGCGGGCCGGATCGGATCGGATATAGTTCGGATTGAAATCGGGTAATGAAAAACCGGATCAATTATCCGACCCGATCCATATTTAATTCGGATAAAAAATGGATTAACCGGCGGATAATATGGGCAACCATATTATCCATAAATTCTTGCATATGATCACTTTTGGGAGATTCTTAGTTGCCCTAACTTGAGAACCCCCAATTTGAGGCTCTACAAATGTAAAAGTTAGACCCATTGGTTATCCATTTTCTAAATGAATAATATGGTTCTTATTCATATTTGACCCGTTTTTAAAAAGTTCATTATCCAACCTATTTTTTCAGTGGATAATATGGTTGATTAACTGTTTTCTTTTAACCATTTTGCCATCCCTAAATTAGACCGATGGACATGTATGTTGAATGGGAATTAGGAAATTGCCAGTGCTACATCTACATTCAAATGGCTTAAATAATATAAACAGCTAGTGCAGACAATGGTGCTGCATTTGATTATACATGACATGTGTCACATGGATGTATAAACAGCTAGTGCAGGCAATCTTGCTGCGTCCGTATTCAATATATATGAAAAATATAAGAGGGGGTAAATTATTCCAACTATCTATCAAGTCGATAATATAAAGAGTAAGTCATCTAACTACTATTTTCAGATAAGAACGGTTAAGTAAAAAGGAAAATAAATGATCCCAGAAAATCTTATATTAGTTCGGCAAGCCTACCTCCAGTTCCTTACGTTATGCAGAGCCGGTTCTAGTGTCAAGCAACTAAAGCATATGCTTTATGCCCCAATTTTGGGTGCGCTTTTTCACAAACAATAGGCTAATTAGTTATTGCTTCTTTTTGGAAAATAATGAGTACTTTTAAGAAGCATATTTTTTTAAAAAAAAAATTAACTTAAACAGCCATCCATCTAACCACTTAAACTAAAAATAACCACTTATATTTTTTCCTCATGTTTCAAAATGAAGTTGCTGAGTAGTCAAAGATATTTTGGAATCAAGTCATTGATTTTCTTGAATCAGATTCTCTTATCGTTATTTTTATCTAATATTTTTGTTATTTCTGTCAGTTATAGATTATCTTTTTAATATTTTATTAAAATTTAAATATGTCAACTAAAAATATGAATGCGAGTGTTCAAAACGCAGAAAAAAATCATACAGGCCCAAAAAGAATTATTAGAAAAAATTAATTAAGAAAAATGAATAATAATTTTTTATATAAAAATGTTAGAAAAATAGCCTCCAGAAAAGTGTGTGTATATATATATAAAAAAAATTATTTTAGAAAGGTATTTAAGGTCTCCCATCAAATATTGGCTTTAGGCCACAAATATTATTGAGCCGTCCATGATGTTACATGGGAGTTATATCGGGAGCATATTGAGTTTTGTGTTTGAGTACAACTTTGGATGATTTTTCTAGGGCACCACCAAATAGTTGATTTTCGCTCGGTTACCAATAATGACCTTATTTATT
This sequence comes from Nicotiana tabacum, assembly GCF_000715075.1. Taxonomy (NCBI): domain Eukaryota; kingdom Viridiplantae; phylum Streptophyta; class Magnoliopsida; order Solanales; family Solanaceae; genus Nicotiana; species Nicotiana tabacum. The sequence continues at coordinate 210,296,400 of NC_134080.1, forward strand.
TTTACTTGTTCACCAAATAAACGATAGCTAAAACAACTCTTCATTTCCTTTTTCTCACTTTTCTTTAGGCACATTGTTAATACCCACAAATGGGGAGAAAAATAAGTTAGAAAGAATTAGGGCTTATTGAACTGGAAGAGAAAATGAGCTCTACATTATGAACAAAAACAGGAAACCCAAGGGAGAAATTTAAAAATATCTAGATTTACTAGTGGTCATTCGAAAATAGCTACAGTTTCAAAAGTAATCGAAATTTAGCCACTTTCATGTAAAAATAAATCTGAACAAAAACACTGTTCAAAATCCGAAAAATCCTCCAGTATATTATACTGAAGTTCTAGCATATTATACTGGAAACTCCAGTATAATATACTGGAGTTTCAGTATAACCTACCGGTCCAGCATAATGGACTGGAAATTGGAGAACCGGTGCTCCAATCTCTAGTATATTATACTGGAACTTTCTGCGTGTTGGAGTTCTATCATAATATACTGGAAGTTCATACACAGGTGCACCGATCTCCAGTATATTATGTTGAAACTTTCCGTATTGCAGTAAAATAGTGGCTATTTTTCAATGACTTTGCAAAAATACCGGCTATTTTTGAATGACTAGTCTGAAAACTGGCTAGCCCGTGCTATTTTTACGAAATACAAGGTACCAATCTTATCAATGACAATATACAAATTTTCTGGGTCCTTTCTATTCATAGAGATCCGGAAACCCAAACTTATACAACCGACCCAAAGCTACATCCGACCCAATTAATACTAACTTTACATTAGCTTCGGATACAAATAAATAGTGCATATGACACCAGGTAACAACTTTTAAGCATGTTGTTTAAAATATATTCATAGTTTACAATGTATTTGAATATTAGCAAGTTTCGCTCAAACTTCAATACACGACATCCTAGAGTTTAAACCTTAAAGTTCAAACTTCAGGACATCGTGTCCTAAAGTTCAAAAATTATGTCTATAAGTTCGAATAATATGTCCTGAATTTTAAATTAGTAGTTCAAAAATTTCAAAACACTTAGTCCCGAATTTTAAATTAGTAGCTCAAAAATTCAGGACACTAAGTCCTGAATTTGGACATAGTCCTGAAATTTGGGAAAACTCTCTCTCTCTCTCTTCGATAACGGTAATATCTCCACCTTCCCTTCTCTTCAACTTCTCCGGAAAATCCTCCGGCAAACCACAGAGCCGATGACACTCCCCAGGTGAGTACTCGTCTCCTTTCTCTCTCCTAGCGTCCTTCTCTTTCTCTCTCCTTTTTTCCTCCTTTCTCTCTCCTCGCGCCCTCTCTTTCTTCCTCTTTCTTTCTTTCTTTTAACCTTAGCAGCAGCTAGGCCGGCGGCCGGCGACTCACCGGCGCCATCTCATCTTCCTACTACTGTTCCGTTCCAACCAAACCACCCTCCTCTGTGTTTCACTTTCTTCAAACCTTTCCTCGCCATACTACTCTGTCTCGGACTGGCACTATTTTTCGGCGACCATTCCGGTGACAGTCCCCCCCCCCTTTTTCTTGGTCCTGTGGTGTGTTGTATGCATTTCAGGTAGCACTTTTGGTGGCGGTTTGGTGACGGGTGGGAGGTGGACGGGCAAAGCAGAGCAGGCCATTTTTTAGTCACAAAAGGCTGGACGTTGGGTTCCAAAGCACTCGGGTTATATTCGCGGGAATTGCTGTGTCTGCTCAGGCAAGTGCAAGGCATATGGGCGAGTATAACGGAGCATCACCGGGCGCATCAAGTCATATTTCCAGGTTCTTTCTATCAGAAGTTGGTACCTCCCGTTTTCTTGTGTCTTTCTCTATGTTCGTTAATTTGTGGCTAGTTAGTTAGCATCACTTTAAACATATTATTAGAATTCTTGTAGTTGCAATCGGTTATTTTATAGTTTGGGTCAGTGTTAGTGTCTTCCAGAGTTTGGCATAGGTATAGTGGTTGTGGTGTGGGATGGTAGAGTAAGGTCATGTCCACGAGGGGTACCGGGGGTGAGTAGGGGGGCAGGGAGGGGATCAGTGGTTGGGACGAGAGGAAAGGAGGGTAAGGGGAAAGAGGGAGCTTGTAGATTGAGGATAGGGTCGTGGAACATAGGCACGCTGATGGTAAGTCTATTGAGTTGGCAAAGGCTCTCCAGAAGAGAAAGGTTAATATAGCTTGTGTCCAGGAGACTAGGTGGGCAGGGATGAAGGCGGGGAATGCGAATGGGTATAAGTTGTGGTACTTTGGAGTCGTGAGAGGTAAGAATGGAATGGGTATCTTAGTGGATATGGATCTTAGAGAGTCTATGGTTGAGGTTAGGCGAGTGAATGATCGGCTAATATTTATTAAGTTGGTGATCGGTGAGTGCACCCTCAATGTCGTTAGCCCCTACGCCCCGCAGGCGGGCTTGGATGAGGAGGTTAAGAGGCGCTTTTGGGAGTGCTTGGATGAGATGGTGCGTAGTATTCCACCTACTGAGAGGTTATTTATTGGTGGGGATTTTAATGGCCATATTGGGGTGGTTGCTGGTAGTTATGGCGAAGTGCATGATGGCTTTGGCTTTGGGGATAGGAACGGAAGAGGTACTTCACTGTTAGACTTCGCTAAGGCCTTCGAGTTGGTGATTGCGAACTCGACTTTTCCGAAGAGGGAGGAGCATCTGGTTACTTTCCAGAGTTCAGTGGCGAAGACTCAGATCGATTACCTTCTCCTCAAAAGGTGTGATAGAGGGCTGTGCAATGATTGTAAGGTTATCCCGGGAGAGACCCTCGCGGGGTGAGGCGGGGTTGGATTAGGGTTGGTCTTAGATGGCTTGCAGTTTATATTGATCCCACACTATTCTTGTTGTTTGTCTTAGACCCGGGTCGTAGATTATGGTTACTGTTATTGCATGTCATTCATCTTTCAGTTTTTATGTTTCTATTACTATTTTGATTTCTACTGGATTTACTAATGAATTTTCTCCTTTTTTTACTTTGTTTTCGTCTTATCGAGCCGAGGGTCTATTGGAAACAACCTCTCTATCCCGTTCGGGGCAGGGGTAAGGTCTGCGTACACATTACCCTCCCTAGACCCCACTATGTGGGATTTTACTGGGTAGTTGTTGTTGTTGTTGTTGTTGTTGTATAGTTCTGAAATTTGGATGAATTGACTAATCTTTAAATACATTATAAATTATGAATATATTTTAAATAATGAACTTAAAAGTGACTATTGCTACACTTCAGACCAACCAGACTTGGACCAAAAAAAGTTATAACCAACTAACTGAAAATGGCCCAAAGCTATGTGATAGAAAATAGCAGAAATAGGACATTATATATAGGACCTAATTTTGATGAAACGTAACATTCATTTTAATCATGACTAAACTGGAGAAATTTTCCTCGTGTGGTTTCTTTGGCGCAATGAAACATCTTCCCATTCACCATGCACAAAGAGCATGACTTGCACGGTCAGTTCAACATAGATATTGGATGTATTGTTTCTAGAGGTACTGAATTGTATATCATTTGACCTTTTGTGTATGATTAAACTTTTTACTCTTCTAAAGTTGTGTTATGTAGTAATATTGGCAAATCTAAATGATTGGAAAAACAAAAGGGGAAAGTTCTTATTTGCATTCATATTAATTTGTAACGACCCAATCAGTCGTTTTGAGAGTTAGAGCCTCAAATCCCCCCATTAACTGTTTTTCCCCGATTGATTTTTGAAGTGTTTTGGGATACTTAGTCCCTAAATGGAAGCTTAAGTCTTAGAATTCGGACCGTAGTCGGAACAGTATGCAGATGGTTTCAGAATGGAATTCTGTCGATTCTGTTAGCTCCGTTGGGTTATTTTGGGCTTATGGGCATGTCTAAATTGTGTTTTAAGGCACGTAGCTCATTTTGGTTTGAAATGACGAAAGTCAAATTTTTGGAGTTTTGGGCTAATAGTGGAAATTTTGATATCGGGTTAGAAATCTGATTCCGGAAGTTGGAATAAGTCTATAGTGTTGAATAATACTTGTGTGTAAACTTTGGGGTCAATCGGACGTGGTTTGATAGATTTCGGCATCGGTTATGGAAATTTGAAGTTTCAAGTTCTTTAAGTTTGAATTGGAGGGTGATTCGTGAAATTAGCGTTATCTGATGTGATTTGAGGGCGCGACTAAGTTCATATGATATTTTAGGACTTGTTGGTATGTCTGATTGAGGTCCCGAGGGCATCAGGTGAGTTTTGGGTGTTTAACGGACTAGTTTTTGGACTTGGAAGGTTGCAGAAATTTGCTGGTGTTCAGTTGCTGCTTTTCTCTTATGTGAATGCATAGGTTTGTTTGAGGGCAGTGTAAATTTGCCTTATGTGTTCGCGAGTGAAGGGATGTGATCGCATATGTTGGTCAGGCTGTGCATCGCAAACACGTGGGCTAGACCGTGTTCGCGAAGAGGTATTGAAGTAGTAGTGAAGTTTAACTGAGGTTTCAATGCAGTCGCGTGAGGGCAACACGTCATAGAGGTGAGTAGTCAGTGGTTCATGATCACGTGTGTGTTGACGCATTCGCATAGTATATTTTTAAATGGGTTGGAATTTTTTTCTACGCAATCACATGAGTTATTCTGCGATCGCATAGTGTGAGCACATTGGCAGATATAAACATTTTAAAATCGATGATTAGCCATTTTTTTTATCAAAACTTGAGTTTGGGAGCTCGGATTTGGATGAGATTTTGAGAGATTTTCATAGGTATCAATTGGGTAATGATTATTAACTTGATTTTTGTTATAGAACACTAATCTATTATTAATTTTAGCATTTAATTTCAGATTTGCGGTGAAAATTGAAAAAATGGAAAGAAGTTCTTCCACTAAGATTTCGAGTTTTGATTGGGATTTTGATATCAGATTTGGATAATTTTGGTACGAGTGAACTCGTTAGTGGACGGGTGTTCATATTTTGTGACTTTTACTCGATACCAAGATGTGGGCTCGAGGAGGGTTTTTTGGACGTTTTTCTAATTTCTTGCCTTAGATTTGATTTCGTTAGCTAAATTAGTTCTTGTAGCTATATTTATGTTATGTAATTGGTTTTGGCTAGATTTAGGCCATTTGGAGCTAGGTATTCGTGGAAAAAACATTTTTACGGATTGATTTGAGTTTAGATTGAGGTAAGTGGCTTACCTAACCTTGTGTGAGGGAACTCCCCTTAAGATTTGGTACCGTTATGATATATGAGCTCCATGTATGTGTGGTGACGAGTACGTACAAGGGCTAATTGTTGTAAAATCTGTTTTTTACTGAGTAATAACCCTTTCTTCTTCTTATTTGAGTTTTATCTGCATGTGTAGTATCATGTTAGCTTAGAATAGCCTGTTTATTTGCCTCAATTGCTTATCTGAACTCTGGGCAGCATGTTTAGTGAAATTTTTGTTTTTCCTTGACTGGTACTTAGTCGAATTTGTAGGTTTTCTTGCTGTATTTGTTAATTTTTTTGTTTAAGCTGCATATTTACTTTGGAACTATGGAACGGTATTCCGGTAGATTCTCTTGTTCTGCATATTTACTTTGGGACTACGTAACAGTATTCTGGTAGATTCTCCTGTTCTGTATATTTACTTTGGGACTACGGAACGGTATTCCGGTAGATCCCCCTGTTCTGCATATTTACTTTGGGACTGCTGAATAGTATTCTGGTAGATCCCCCTTTGCACATTTACGTTCGGGACTATGGCACGGTATCCTGTGAGACCCCCTATTGTTATCTCTATGTACTCAACTATTGTTTTTCTGTGATTTCATTCTTGTTAAGTTTTAGTATTTATCTTTACTTCGATATTTTATTCTGTCTTATATATACCAGTAGGGCCCTGACCTGATCTCGTCACTACTCGACTAAGATTAGGCGTGGCACTTACTAGGTACCATTGTGGTGTACTCATGCCCTTCCGTGTACATGTTTTTCGTGTGCAGATCCAGGTACCGCTTATCAGCTGCATTATCAGTAAGGCAAACCAGTTATAGAGACTTCAAGGTATATCTGTTGCATCCGCAGACCTCAGAGTCCCTTTCTACTCTTCCCCGTGTCAAGCACTTCCTGTAGTTCCTTTTGCTAGACTCTGGAGTATAGAGATAATATTTTCTTGTTGTAGTTTGTGACTCATGATGCTCTGGGTTTTAGTCATATTATGTATTTCTGAATGATTGGTTATTGTACATGCCAAGCGGCATGGTATTCAGTTATGTCATTCTATTATAGTTAGTTGCTAAAATTATTATATCATTTTATTATTCTGCAAATGTTAAGCTTACCTAGTTGTAGAGACTAAGTGCTATCATGACGGTTCACGGAGGGATAACTTGGGTCGTGACAAGTTAGAATTAGAGCTATAGGTTCATAGGAGTCGTGAGTCACAAGCCCATTTTTTAGAATCTCACAGATCGGTATGGAGATGTCTATACTTATCTTCGGGAGGCTATGGAACTGTTAGAAAAATTCCATTTCATTTGATTTCTTGTCGTGCGAGATTATTGACTTCGAAATCCTAAAAGTTTTATCTTCTATTCTCTCACAGATGGTGAGGACACGTGCTACTGGAGATGAATAGGCACCCCCGCCCCTACTAGCACCGTTACAAGCCGTGGCCAGGGTAGAGGTTGAGGACACCAATGTGGTGCAGCCAGAGCACTCGAGCGAGCCACTATAAAGGAGCCACCAGCAGCTCCAGCCGGAGCACAAGCACCTGATATGCCTACTACTACTACTCCAGCTCTTCAGGAGACCCTTGCACAGTTCATGAGCATTGGGAGGGGGGCCCAGACTCCCACCGCACACACTCTAGATCAGTGAGTTCACATTAGTCAGGTTTTAGGTGTCATGTAGACATGGCATGTGGTCCCATTTCGGCAGGTGGTAAGGATTGCTCGCCGAGTAGAGGACATGTGGTTCCAGGAGAGAGAGAGGACAAACGAGGTCATGAGAGAGAGTATAGGGAGGCGAGGAGACCTCGTAGACCGGAGAGATCCATTGGTCCTTATTTTGGAGGCAGGGTACGACATGGTAGAGGTTTTGTGGGTCAGCTAGTTCAGTTTGCATTTCAGGCTTTGCACAGTGTTTCGGGTGTTCATGGGTCTCAAAGTACCCGTGCAGCATAGTTCCAACACCCACATCAGCAGCGAGGTTGTTTTAAGTATGGAGACACTCGCCATGTTGTAAGGATTTGCCCCAGACTTGGTAAGGGTGCGCCTCCAAAGACTTCTCAGGCACAACATGTTCTACAGGTTTCTCAAGCTATGATTATCGCACCAGTAACCACCCCACCTGCTCAGCCAACTTGAGGTGGAGGTCAGGGAGGTAGAGGATTCCTTAGAGGGGGAGGCCAGGCCAGATACTATGCGCTTCCTACTCGTACAAAGGTAGTTGCTTCTAATTCTATCACTACAGGCATTGTTCCGGTCTATCATAGAGATGCAATGGTTCTATTCGATTTAGGCTCCACTTATTCCTGTGTGTCATCTTATTTTGCCTCATATTTGGGCGTATCTCATGATTATTTGAGTTCTCCCGTTTTTGTGTCTACACATGTGGGAGATTCTATTGTGGTGGACCGCGTATATCGGTCGTGTTTGATTACTCTCAGTAGTTTTGAGACTAAAGTCGATTTATTATTCTCAACATAATAGATTTTAATGTTATCTTGGGCATGGACTGGTTTGTCACCCCATTATGCTATTTTTGATTGCCATGGCAAGACCGTGACGCTAGCTATGCCAGGTTTACCGCGATTAGTATGGAGGGTTACCTTATATTACACTCCCAACAGAGTTACTTCATTCTTAAAGCTCAACGAATGGTTGAGAAGGGGTGTGACGCGTATCTAGCCTATGTGAGAGATGTGAGTATTGATACCCCTACAGTTGATTCAGTCCCAGTAGTTATCGATTTCCTTGGTGTGTTTCCAGCTGATCTTCCGAGCATGCCGCCCCACAAAGATATTGATTTTTGGCATTGATTTGTTGTCAGGCACTCAACTCATCTCTATTCCTCCTTGTCGTATGGCCCCTCCTAAGTTTAAGGAGTTGAAGGAACAGTTACAGGAATTACTGGATAAGGGCTTCATTCGGCCCAGTGTGTCAACTTGGGGTGCTCCTATCTTGTTTGTGAAGAAAAAGGATGGTTTTATGCGTATGTGTATTGATTATCACCAGTTGAACAAAGTCACAGTGACGAACAAGTTTCCTTTGCCTCGTATTGATAACCTATTTGATCAGTTACAGGGTGTCATGGTGTTCTCCAAGATTGATTTGCATTCAAGTTACAATTAGTTGAAGATTCGAGAGCTAGATATCCCGAAAACTGCTTTCACAACTCGGTATGGTCATTACGAGTTCCTTGTTATGTCATTTAGGTTGACCAATGCCCCAATGTCATTTATGCATTTGATGCACAGTGTATTTCGACCTTATCTTAACTCGTTAATTATTGTCTTTATTGATGACATTCTGGTGTACTCTCGGAGTCAAAAAAAATCATGAGCAACACCTGGGGACAGTGCTTCAGACCTTGAGAGAAAAGAAATTGTATGCAAAGTTCTCAATATATGAGGTTTGGTTAGATTCCATATCCGAAGAAAGTGGAAGCAGTATAGAGTTGACCCGGACCATCCTCAGCTATAGGGATCCAGAGTTTTCTTGGTTTGGCGGGCTATAACCATCGATTTGTTGAGGGATTCTCATCTATTGCAGCACATATGACCAGGCTGACCCAGAAGGGTGCTCCATTCAAGTGGTCAGAAGAGTGTGAGGAGAGCTTTTAAAAGCTAAGACAGCTTTGACTATAGCCCTACTATTGGTATCGCCTTCAAGTTCGGGCTCTTATATAGTTTATTGTGATGCGTCGTCATTTGGCCTCGGCGCAGTGTTGATACAGGACCGTAGGGTAATCGCCTACGCGTCCAAACAACTATATGTACATGAAAAGAATTATCATGTCCACGATCTTGAGTTAGCTGCTATTGTTCATGCCTTGAAGATTTAGAGGCACTATTAGTACGATGTCCTTTGTGAGATCTACGCTAATCACCAGAGTTTGCAGCATATGTTCAAGCAAAAGGATCTTAATTTGCATCAGAGGAGGTGGTTAGAGCTGCTTAAGGATTTTGATATCACCATTTTGTACCACCCGAGGAAGGCCAATGTGGTGGCCGATGCTTTGAGTCGTCGGCAGAGAGTTTGGGAAGTTTGGCTAGTCTACCGGCAGCAGAGAGGCCCATGGCGTTGGATGTTCAGGCCTTAGCCAGCCAGTTGTGAGATTGGATATTTCTGAGCCTACTCAGTTGTTGGCTTGTGTGGTCTCTCGATCTTCTCTTTTTGATCGTATCAAGGAGCGGTCAGTATGATGACCCCCATCTAATTGTCCTGAAGGACACAGTACAACACAGTGATGCTAAGTAAGTCACTATTGGGGATGGTGGTTCATTGAGGATGCAGGGCAGGCTATCTGTGCCTAATATTGATGGTTTGAGTGAGCTGATTCTTCATGAGGCTCATAGCTCTCTATACTCTATTCATCCGAGTGCCGCGAAGATGTATTAGGACTTGAGGCAACATTATTGGTGGCGTAGGATGAAGAAGGATATAGTGGAGTATGTTGGTCGGTGTCTAGATTGACAACAGGTGAAGTGTGAGCATCAACGACCAGGTAGGTTGCTTTAGAAATTAGAGATTTCGGAGTGGAAATGGGAGCGGATCACTATGGATTTTGTTGTTGAACTCCCATGGACTCAACGAAAGTTTGATGCAGTTTGGGTGATTATGGATAGACTGACCAAGTTAGCTCATTTCCTTCCTGTGATGACTACCTATTCTTCCTAGCAGTTGGCTTAAGTTTATATCCATTAAATTGTCAGGCTTTATGGCGTGCAAATATATATCTTCTCTGACGGGGGTACGTAGTTTACATCACCGTTCTGGAGAGCCGTACAACATGAGTTGGGTACTCGGGTGGAGTTGAGCACAACATTTCACCTTCAGACAGATGGGCAGTCTGAGCGCACTATTTAGATTCTTGAGCATATGTTACGTGCGTGTGTGATGGAGTTTGGAGGTTCCTGGGATCAGTTCTTTCCACTTGCGGAGTTTGCCTACAACAACAGTTATCAGTCCAACATTCAGATGGCATCGTATGAGGCTGTGTATGGTAGGTTGTGTCGGTCCCCAGTGGGTTGGTTTGAGTCGGGCAAGGATAGATTATTGGGTACGGACATGGTTCAGGATGCCTTGGAGAAGTTAAGGTGATTAAGGATAGACTTTGCACGACCCAGTCCAGATAGAGGAGTTATGTGAATCGGAAGGTTCGCGATGTTTCATTTATGGTTGGAGAGCGGGTCGTGCTTTGGGTTTCGCCTATGAAGGGCGTTATGAGGTTCGGAAAGAAAGTCAAGTTGATCCCAAGGTTTATTGGTCCCTTTGAGGCGTTGCGGCGTGTTGGGGAGGTTACTTATAAGCTTGCCTTACCTCCCAGCCTAGCAGGAGTTCATCCGGTATTTCATGTTTCTATGCTCCGGAGATATAACGGTGATCTGTCTCACGTGTTAGATTTCAACTCAGTCCAAATGGACAAGGATCTATCTTATGTTGATGAGCCAGTGGCTATTGTGGACAGGCAGGTTCGAAAGCTAAGGTTAGAGAACATTGTATTTGTAAAGGTTCAGTGGCGGGGTCAGCCAGTCGAGGAGGCGACTTGGAAGACTGAGCAGGATATGCGCAGCCATTATCCTCATCTTTTCACCACTTCAGGTATGTCTCTAAGTGCGTTCGAGGATGAACGATTGTTTTAAGAGGGAAGGATGTAACGACCCGACTGGTTGTTTTAAGAGTTAGAGCCTCGAGCCCCCATTAATTGCTTTACCCGTATCGTTTTCTGCTATTGTGACTTACTGGGAGGTTTCATTTCAGTTTATGAAGTGTTTTGGGACATTTAGTCCATAAATGGAAGCTTGAGTCTTAGAATTTGGACCATAGTTAGAACAGTGTGAAGACGGTTTCAGAATGGAATTCCATCAATTCCGTTAGCTCTGTTGGGTGATTTTGGGCTTAGGGGCGTGTCTAGATTGTGGGTTTGAGGCCCGTAGCTCATTTAGGTTTGAAATGGCGAAAGTCGAATTTTTGGAGTTTTGGTCGGTAGTGGAAATTTTGATTTCGGGGTCAGAATTCAATTTCAGAAGTTGGAATAAGTCCGTAGTGTTGAATATGACTTGTGTGTAAAATTTGGGGTCAATCGAGCGTGGTTTGATAGGTTTCGACATCGGTTGTGGAAATTTGAAGTTTCAAGTTCTTTGAGTTTGAATTGAAGGGTGATTCATGAATGTAGCGTTGTTTGATGTGATTTGAGGGCGCGACTAAGTTCGTATGGTGTTTTAGGACTTGCTGGTAAGTTTGGTTTAGGTCCCAGGGGCCTCGTGTGAGTTTTGGGTGCTTAACGGATTAGTTTTTGGACTTGGAAGGTTGTAGAAATTTCCTGGTGTTCAGTTGCTGGTTTTCTCTTATGTGATCGCGTAAGAGGAGTCGAGATTGTGTAGGTTTCTATAAGGGCAGTGGCAATTTTCCTTATGCGTTCGTGAGTGAAGGGATGCGATCGCATATGTTGGTCAGGCTGTGCATCGCAAATGCGTGGGCTAGGCCGCTTTCGCGAAGAGGAATTAAAGTAGCAGTGGAGTTTAAGTGAGGGTTCAGTGTGGTCGCGTGAGGGCAAACGCGGCGTAGAAGTGAGTAGTTAGTGGTTCGCGATCGCGTGTGTGTTGACGCGTTTGCGTGGTATATTTTTAAATGGGTTTGAATTTTGTTCTACGCGATCGCATGAGTTGTTCCGCGATCGCGTAGTGTGAGCACCTGGGCAGATATAAACATTTCAAAATCGAAGGTTAGCAATTTTTTATCAAAACTTGAGTTTGGGAGCTCGGATTTGGATGAGATTTTGAGGGATTTTCATTGGTATTAATTGGGTAATGATTCCTAACTTGATTTTTGTTATATCTCACTAATCTATCATTAATTTTATCATATAATTTCGGATTTGGGGTGAAAAATTAGAAAAACTAGAAAGAAGTACTTCAACTAAGATTTCGAGTTTTGATTGGGATTTCGACATCGAATTTGGATAATTTTGATACAAGTGAACTTGTGAGTGAATGGGCGTTCATATTTTGTGACTTTTACCCGATTCCGAGACGTGGGCGTGGGGAAGTTTTTTGAGAGCTTTTCTAATTTCTTGCCTTACTTTTGATTTCATTAGCTAGATTAGTTCTTATAGCTATATTTATGTTATGTAATTTATTTTGGCTAGAGTTGGGCCATTCAGAGCGGGGTATTCATGGAAAGAGCATTATTACGGATTGATTTGAGCTTGGTTCGAGGTAAGTGTCTTGCCTAACCTTGTGTGGGGGAACTCCCCTTAGGATTTGGTATTGTTTTGATATGTGAGCGCCATGTACGTAAGGTGACGAGTACGTATACAGGCTAATTGTTGTAAAAACCCAATTTTTACTAAGTAATAACCCTTTCTTCTTGTTATTTGAGTTATATCAGCATGTATAGTATCCTTTTAGCTTAGAATAGTCTGTTTATTTGCCTTAATTGCTTATCTGAACTCTGTGCAGCATGTTTAGTGAAATTTCTATTTTTCCTTGACTGGTACTTAGTCGAATTTGAAGGTTTTCTTGCTATAGTTGTTAATTCAGTTGTTTGAGCTGCATATTTACTTTGGGACTACGAAACGGTATTCCGGTAGATTCCCCTATTCTGCATATTTACTTTGGGACTACGGAACGACATTCCGGTAGATCCTTCTGTTCTGCATATTTACTTTGGGACTACAGAACGGTATTCCGGTAGATCCCCCTACACATTTACATTTGGGACTACGGGGCGTTATCTTGGGAGACCCCCTGTTGTTATCTCTGTGTACTGAGCTGTTGTTTTTTTGTGATTTCATTTTTCTTATGTTTTAGTATTTATCTTTACTGCGATATATATATATAGCATACATACATACACACCAGTAGGGACCTGACCTGATCTCGTCACTACTCGACCGAGGTTAGGCTTCACCGTTATGGTGTACTCATGCCCTTCCCTGCACATGTTTTTTGTGTGCAGATCCAGGTACCGCTTATCAGCCGCATTATCAGTGAGGCAAACCAGTTGTAGAGACTTCAAGGTATATATGCCGCGTCCACAGACCTCGGAATCCCTTTCTACTCTTCCTCGTGTCAAACACTTCCTGTATTTCCTTTTGTTAGAATTTGGAGTATAGAGATACTATTTTCTTTTTGTAGTTTGTGACTCATGATGTACCGGATTTTGGGCATATTGTGTATTTCTGAATAATTGGTTATTGTACATGCCAAGCGGCATGGTATTCAGTTATGTCGTTCTATTAGAGTTAGTTGTTAAAATTATGATATCATTTTATTATTCCGCAAATGTTAGGCTTACCTAGTTATAGAGATTAGGTGCCGTCACGATGGTTCACGAAGGAGAACTTGGATCGTGACCTAATTTCGAGATTCAAGTGCCATATTTTTAAAAAATAAGCCAAATAGGCATGATACCAAAGATGAGATAGATCCTTTGGCACGACTTATATCCATTTTTAATCAACCAGGTAGAGATTTGAAAACCTGTGTAAACAATATTAGATTGGTATGGTGAAAAGGTTAATTACACCACATATATTGTTGAATTTTCCGGAAGTTCAATTATATTATAAGAAAGTTTTAAATTATATTATTGACTTATATGCACTATCCATCTATATACTTAACTAATGAAATTTGTAAATGTGTTAGACGGTTATTTTGTAAGTCAGTTTCACCATAACACTGTTTATTCAAGCTCTTTAGAATGATTCAGAGATTTTTTAAGTGTTAAGTAATTTGTATTTTCATCTTTCTTTAACTCTATATAGGTCCATCATTCAAATAACGGTATGAGTGATCAATTTTTAGATGATTGGGGACCTAAGTACTTTTTAATGGATACAAGTTTCATACAAAAAAATTGTCTAAGAAGAAGATATTCATTATTAATATTGGAATATGGTGAAAGGTATCGATGATAATCAGGATAGGGATATTGATTTTTATGGTGTGTTGCACGAAATTTTAAAACTAGAGTATTTTGATTCGTCAAAAAAAAGTTGTACTCTTTCTATCTCAATGGTTTGATCCAACCCCAAATAAAGGTATAAGTGCATAAATTCAGAGTACAAAATTATTGAAGTTTATCACACGAGAGAGTGTACTCTATAATCCATTTATCTTGCACGAAATATTAAGCAATTGTATAATGCTCCTTAATCCTTGTCTGCTATGTAAGAATAAGGTCTAGATGATAGGTTATTACAAAAACTAAACTAGTGAATAGAGTGAAAATTGATGATGCGTTAGCAGTAGAATATCATAGTAACATATCAAGGTTTCGACAAATATCAAATGATGAATTAGCAGATGAATAGTGTCAGAGTGCATAGAAGCATCTGTGAATAATTTGACCCTTCGGTCTTTACAAGTAGATCAATTCAACATAATTATGGCGAAGGAACATATATGGAAAACGAGGAGGAAAAATCAGCAAATGGATATAAAATAGCAAAGACCCCAATTAGTCAAACAAGTACTATCTTGAAACCATTAAGCTTTCAAAAGTATAAAATTTAAATAACCTTAAATTTGAGTGCAACAGGGGCACACTGTCTTTAGATATGCAAATTACTAGCGACAAATTTCGGGTTGTATCTCTTTAAAAACATAACAATTATGATAACTTATCAAAAAGTGCAAATTCTCAGTCATCATCGCCGAATCGATAGATGCTGCTACTTTATCGGAGTAATTGTTGAACGGAGGGAGAAGGATTTTTAATTTTCTATTTGCAAAAATAGGAGTTATGATTTGAAGCTTTTGATATTGAGGGAGGGACTTAAAAAAGAATAACATTAATTAAATTAAGTTGATTATTATATACAAATATTAAATGATAATTGAATTTAAAAAGATGTTTACTTAAGTATAAGAATCATTGAAAGCAGTTAGGTAAAAGGACCTAAAAACAAGAGTTGGTTTCGATCCCAAGACAAACTATGCGAGTAGGGGCCTTAAATAATTCAATCATCCAACTCTACCATGCAGCATGTTGTAAATTCTAAAGTTTTGTCTTCTATTCTCTCATAGATGGTGAGGACATGTGCTACTGGAGATGAACAGGTACCCCCGCCCCCTGCTAGCGCTACTAGAAGCCGTGTCCGGGGTAGAGGCCGAGGACACCAATGCAGTGCAGCCAGAGCACCCGAGCGAGCCGCTATAAAGGATCCACCAGCAGCTCCAGCCGGAGCACAGGCACTTGATACGCCTACTACTACTACTCCAGCTCTTCAAGAAAACCTTGCATAGTTCATGAGCGTGTACAACACTCTAGCTCAAGCAGGATTGATTCCCCTTGTTGCAACCACATCTCATGCCGGGGGAGAGGGGGGCCCAGACTCCCGCCGCCCACACTCCAGAGTAGTGATTTCACATTAGTCAGGTTCCAGGTGTCATGTAGACATGGCTTGTGGTCCCATTTTAGCTGGTGGTAAGGATTGCTCGCCGAGTAGAGGACATGTGGTTCTAGGAGAGAGAGAGGAAAGACGAGGTCAGGAGAGAGAGTACAGGGAGGCGAGGAGACCTCGTAGACCGGAGAGATCCATTGGTCCTTATTTTGGAGGCAGGGTACGACATGGACGAGGTTTTCTGGGTCAGCTAGTTCAGTTTGCGTTTCAGGCTTCACAAAGTGTATTGGGTGTTCATGGGTCTCAGAGTACCCGTGCCACATAGTTCCAACACCTACATCAGCAGCGAGGTTGTTTTGAGTATGGCGACACTCGCCATGTGGTAAGGATTTGCTCCAGACTTGGTAGGGGTGCACCTCCACAGACTTCTCAGGCACAACGTACTCCATAGGTTTCTCAGGCTTTGATTACCGCACTAGTTACCGCCCCACCTGCTCAACCATCTCGAGGTGGAGGTCAGAGAGGCTACCTTAGAAGGGGAGACCAGGCCATATACTATGCCCTTCCTACTCGTACAGAGGCAGTTTCTTCCGATTCTATCACTACAAGTATTGTTCCGGTCTGTCATAGAGATGCAATGGTTCTATTCGATTTAGCCTCCACTTATTCCTGTGTGTCATCTTATTTTGCCTAGTATTTGGGAGTATCTCGTGATTCTTTGAGTTCTCCCGTATGTGTCTACACATGTGGGAGATTATATTGTGGTGGACTATGTATAGCGGTCGTGTTTGATTACTCTTAGTGGTTTTGACACTAAAGCCGATTTATTATTTCTCAACATGGTATATTTTAATTTTATCTTGGGCATGGACTGGTTGACGCCCAATTATGCTATTTTTGATTGCCACGACAAGACTGTGATACTAGCTATGCCAGGCTTACCGCGATTAGTATGGAGGGTTACCTTATATTACACTCCCAACAGAGTTATTTCATTCTTAAAGCTCAACGAATGGTTGAGAAGTGGTGTGACGCGTATCTAGCCTATGTGAGAGATGTGAGTATTGATACCCCTACAGTTGATTCAGTCCCAGTAGTTAGGGATTTCCTTGATGTGTTTCAAGCTGATCTTTCGGGCATGTCGCCCGATAGAGATATTGATTTTGGCATTGATTTGTTGCCGGGCACTCAGCTCATCTCTATTCCTCCTTATCGTATGGCCCCTCCTAAGTTGAAGGAACAGTTACATGAATTGCTGGATAAGGGCTTCATTCACCCCAGTGTGTCAACTTGGGGTGCTCTTGTCTTGTTTGTGAAGAAAAGGGATGGTTCTATGCGTATGTGTATTGATTATCGCCAGTTGAACAAAGTCACAGTGACGAACAGGTTTCCATTGCCTCATATTGATGACCTATTTGATCAATTACAGGGTGGCATGGTGTTCTCCAAGATTGATTTGCATTCAAGTTACAATCAGTTGAAGATTCGAGAGCCAGATATCCCGAAAACTACTTTTAGGACTCGGTATGGTCATTACGAGTTCCTTGTTATGTCATTTAGGTTGACCAATTCCCCAACGTCATTTATGCATTTGATGCACAGTGTATTTCGGCCTTATCTTAATTCGTTCATTATTGTCTTTATTTATGACATTCCGGTGTACTCCCGGAGTCGGGAAAATCATGAGCAGCACCTGGGGACAGTGCTTCAGACCTTGAGAGAAAAGAAATTGTATGCAAAGTTCTCAATATATGAATTTTGGTTAGATTCCGTGGCATTATTAGGTCATATGGTATCGAGTGAAGGGATCAAGTTGGATCCGAAGAAAGTGGAAGCAGTATAGAGTTGGCCCAGACCATCCTCAGCTACAGAGATCCGGAGTTTTCTTGGTTTGGCGGGGTATTACCGTCGATTTGTTAAGGGATTCTTATCCATTGCAGCACCTATGACCAGGCTGACCCAGAAGGGTGCTCCATTCAGGTGGACAGAAGAGTGTGAGGAGAGCTTTCAAAAGCTAAGACAGCTTTGACTATAGCCCTACTATTGGTATTGCCTTCAAGTTCGGGCTCTTATATAGTTTATTGTGATGCGTCGTCATTTGGCCTCGGCGCAGTGTTGATACAGGACCGTAGGGTAATCGCCTACGCGTCCAAACAACTATATGTGCATGAAAAGAATTATCATGTCCACGATCTTGAGTTAGCTGCTGTTGTTCATGCCTTGAAGATTTAGAGGCACTATTAGTATGATGTCCCTTGGGATATCTACGCTGATCACCAGAGTTTGCAGCATATGTTCAAGCAGAAGGATCTTAATTTGCATCAGAGGAGGTGGTTAGAGCTGCTTAAGGATTTTGATATCACCATTTTGTACCACCCGGGGAAGGCCAATGTGGTGGCCGATGCTTTGAGTCGCCGGCAGAGAGTTTGGGAAGTTTGGCTAGTCTACCAGTAGCAGAGAGGCCCATGGCGTTGGATGTTCAGGCCTTAGCCAGCCAGTTGTGAGATTGGATATTTCTGAGCCTACTCAGTTGTTGGCTTATGTGGTCTCTCGATCTTCTCTTTTTGATCGTATCAAGGAGCGTCAGTATGATGACCCCCATCTAATTGTCCTGAAGGACACAGTACAACACAGTGATGCTAAGTAAGTCACTATTGGGGATGGTGGTTCATTGAGGATGCAGGGCAGGCTATCTGTGCCTAATATTGATGGTTTGAGTGAGCTGATTCTTCATGAGGCTCATAGCTCTCTATACTCTATTCATCCGAGTGCCGCGAAGATGTATTAGGACTTGAGGCAACATTATTGGTGGCGTAGGATGAAGAAGGATATAGTAGAGTATGTTGCTCGGTGTCTAGATTGCCAATAGGTGAAATATGAGCATCAGCGACCGGGTGGGTTGCTTTAGAAATTAGAGATTCCGGAGTGGAGGTGGGAGACTATGGATTTCGTTGTTGAACTCCCACGGACTCAACAAAAGTTTGATGCAGTTTGGGTGATTGTGGATAGACTGACCAAGTCAGCTCATTTCCTTCCTGTGATGACTACCTATTCTTCCGAGCAGTTGGCTCAAGTTTATGTTCGTTAAATTGTCAGGCTTTATGGCGTGCCAGTATATATCATCTCTTATCGGGGAACATAGTTTACATCACCGTTCTAGAGAGCCGTATAGAATGAGTTAGGTACTCGGGTGGAGTTGAGCACAACATTTTACCCTCAGACTAATGTTCAGTCTGAGTGCACTATTTAAATTCTTGAGGATATGCTATGTGCGTGTGTGATGGAGTTTAGAGGTTTCTGGGATTAGTTCTTGCCACTTGCAGAGTTTGCCTACAACAACAGCTATCAGTCCAGCATTCAGATGGCATCGTATGAGGCTCTATATGGTAGGCAGTGTCGGTCCCCAATGGGTTGGTTTGAGCCGGGCAAGGTCAGATTATTGGGTACAGATATGGTTCAGGATGCCTTGGAGAAGTTAAGGTGATTCAGGATAGACTTCGCACAACCTAGTCTAGACAGAAGAGTTATGCGAATCGGAAGGTTCGCGATGTTTCATTTATCGTTGGATAGCGGGTTGTGCTTTGGGTTTTGCCTATGAAGGGCGTTATGAGGTTCGAAAAGAAAGGCAAGCTGAGCCTAAGGTTTATTGGTCCCTTTGAGGCGTTACGGCGTGTTGGGGAGGTTGCTTAAGAGCTTGCCTTATCTCCCAACCTAGCAGGAGTTCATCCGGTATTTCATGTTTCTATGCTCCGAAGATATAACGACGATCTGTCTCACGTGTTAGATTTCAGTTCAGTCCAAATGGACAAGGATCTATCTTATGTTGAGGAGCCAGTGGCTATTTTGGATAGGCAGGTTCGAAAGCTGAGGTTAGAGAACATTGCATCAGTAAAGGTTAAGTGGCAGGATTAGCTGGTCGAGAAGGCGACTTAGGAGACCGAGAAGGATATGCACAGCCATTATCCTCATCTTTTCACCACTTTAGGTATGTCTCTAAGTGCGTTTGAGGATGAACAATTGTTTTAAGAGGGAAGGATGTAACGACCCGACTGGTCATTTTAAGAGTTAGAGCCTCGATCCCCCATTAACTGCTTTACCCGTATCGTTTTCTGGTATTGTGACTTGCCGGAAGGTTTTGTTTTGGTTGTTGAAGTGTTTTAGGACATTTAGTCCCTAAATGGAAGCTTAAGTCTGTGAATTTGTACCATAGTTAGAATAGTGTGAAGACGGTTCCGGAATAGAATTCCATCGATTCTGTTAGCTCTGTTGGGTGATTTTGGGCTTATAGGCGTGTCTAGATTGTGTTTTTGAGGCCCGTAGCTCATTTAGGTTTGAAATGGCGAAAGTCGAATTTTTGGAGTTTTCGATAGGTAGTGGAAATTTTGATATCGGGGTAGGAATCCAATTTCAGAAGTTGGAAAAAGTCCGTAGTGTTAAATATGACTTGTGTGCAAAATTTAGGGTCAATCGAGCGTGCTTTGATAGGTTTCGACATCGGTTGTGGAAATTTGAAGTTTCAAGTTCTTTAAGTTTGAATTGGAGGGTGATTTATGAATGTAGCATTTTTTGATGTGATTTAAGGGCGCAACTAAGTTCGTATGGTATTTTAGGACTTGCTGGTATGTTTGGTTGAGGTCCCAGGGGCCTCGGGTGAGTTTTGGGTGCTTAACGGACTTGTTTTTGGACTTGGAAGGTTGTTGCTGGTTTTCTCTTATGCGATCACATAAGAGGAGACACGATCGAGTAGGTTTGTTTAAGGGCAGTGGCAATTTGCCTTATGCGTTCGTGAGTTAAGGGATGTGATCATATATGTTTGTCAGGCTGTGCATCGCAAACGCGTGGTCTAGGCCACGTTCGCAAAGAGGAATTAAAGTAGCAGTGGAGTTTAAGTGAGGGTTCAATGCGGTCGCTTGAGGGCAAACACAACATAGAAGTGAGTAGTTAGTGGTTAGCGATCACGTGTGTGTTGACGCGTTCGCGTAGTATATTTTTAAACGGGTTGGAATTTTGTTCTATGCGATCGCATGAGTTGTTCCGTGATCGCGTAGTGTGAGCACCTGGGCAGATATAAACATTTCAAAATCGAAGGTTAGCCATTTTTTTATCAAAACTTGAGTTTGGGAGCTCGGATTTGGACGAGATTTTGAGGGATTTTCATAGGTATTAATTAGGTAACGATTCCTAACTTGATTTTTGTTATATCTCAATAATCTATCATTTAATTTCGAATTTGGGGTGAAAAATTAGAAAAACTAGAAAGAAGTTCTTCAACTAAGATTTCGAGTTTTGATTGGGATTTCGACATCGAATTTGGATAATTTTGTTACGAGTGAACTCGTGAGTGAATGTGCATTCATATTTTGTGGCTTTTACCCGACTCCGAGATATGGTCTCGGGGAAATTTTTTTGGGCGTTTTTCTAATTTCTTGCCTTACCTTTGATTTTGTTAGCTAGATTAGTTCTTGTAGCTATATTTATGTTATGTAATTTATTTTGGCTAGATTTGGGCCATTGGGAGCGAGGTATTCGTGGAAAGAGCATTATTACTGATTGATTTGAGCTTAGTTCGAGGTAAGTGTCTTGCCTAACCTTGTGGGGGGAACTCCCCTTAGGATTTGGTACTGTTTTGATATGTGTGCGTCGTGTACGTGAGGTAACGAGTACATATATGGGCTAATTGTTGTAAAAACCTAGTTTTTACTGAGTAATAACCCTTTCTTCTTATTATTTGAGTTATATCAGCATGTGTAGTATCCTGTTAGCTTAGAATAGCCTGTTTATTTGCCTTAATTTCTTATCTGAACTCTGTGCAGCATGTTTAGTGAAATTTCTATTTTTCCTTGACTGGTACTTAGTCGAATTTAAAGGTTTTCTTGCTATAGTTGTTATTTCAGTTGTTTGAGCTGCATATTTACTTTGGGACTACGAAATAGTATTTTGGTAGATTCCCCTGTTCTGCATATTTACTTTGGGACTACGGAACGGCATTCCGGTAGATCCCTCTGTTCTGCATATTTACTTTGGGACTACAGAACGATATTCCGATATATCCCCCTGCACATTTACGTTTGGGACTAAGGGGCGTTATCTTGGGATTGGGCATATTGTGTATTTTTGAATAATTGGTTATTGTACATGCCAAGCGGCATGGTATTCAGTTATGTCGTTCTGTTACAGTTAGTTGTTAAAATTATGATATCATTTTATTATTTCGCAAATGTTAGGCTTACCTAGTTGTAGAGATTAGGTGCCGTTGTGAGCACGTGATTTTGCCCTATATGAGAATCACTCCCAAAAAATTCAAAATAAAACAATTTTCCTTTGTATACAATTTTTGTATTTTTGTGGTATTTTTGTATAATTATTTTTATCTGTGCATGTTTATTTGTTAAATTAATAAAAAATAAAAACAAATATGTCGCATTTGCATTTAGGATTTAATCCTACAATTATTAGTAATTAAGTTTGTTTTACAAAAAATTAAAAAATTACAAAAATAGGCATCGTTTGCATTTTTAGCATTTAATGTCCAAATATACAATTTTATGCTTAATTATTACTTAATTGTGCGTTAATTGTTATTTGGAGTTAATTTGTGCTTTTATAACTTAATTTAGTTCTTAATAATAATTTAAGTATTTTTATAATTTAGTTTTAGAGAAATAAAAGAAGAAAAGAGAGCGAAAATATAAAGAAAGTCAAAATTGGGCCTCTTCTTCGATTTCAAGCCACAGGCCCAAAAAATGGCCCAATCTTCCCAAACGACCCAGTCCATTTCGAACCGGGTCGACCCAGTCCATAACCCAACATCCTATTATCTTACATTTTAATAAAAAAAAAAAAAGAAGAAGAAAACCCTAAGAAATCCATCCGCCCCCTCCTATCTTCTTCTTCTTCTTCTTCCTCAAGCTTCCCCAAGCTCCTCCCATGGCAGACCTTCCCCCCTCATCTTCTCCTTCACACCCAAGTCGACCCCCCCGTCCGCCATTAAAACCAAAAACCCATCCACGCCCCTAACCTTTCTTATCCATCTTCACAAAATCAAAAAAAAAAAAAAGAACCCTACCCCTAGAAAACCAACGGCAACAGCACCCCACAAACGACCTCAAGCCGCAGGTCGCCGGACACCATCTCCCTAACACCAGAAATCTGCCACCAGATTCCAACCTAGCTGCTCGAAATTCAACCACCAATAACACCCATACGCACACATAGACAGAAACGGTGGGGAGAAGAACGAAGATCTGGAGAGGTCTTTGGTCAGAAATCGGAAAAGAAATGGAATAACAAATAGAGTTCGACTAAGCCGATTCGAGTTACTGCCCGAGGTTTCTGTACATTCGAACTCGTCGTCGAGCTCGAGCTCCCATGGCTGCCTTCTTCGTCGAGCTCCATGTTTGACACCGCCATGAACGATCACTTCATCATCTTCGAAGCTCCCTCGTCGCCATGACGAGTACGCACAGCTACGTCGACCAACTGCTTCGGTTTCACGTTTCTGCTTATGCCGCGTCCAGCTCCCCGCCGTTGCTGCTTCACTGCCGCTTCAGCTCGTACAGCAGTCCATCGACCACACTGCCGTGGTCCGCCATGGACGAGCAAGCATTGATGCTGCGTTGGCCAGCTGCGTATGCTTCAGGTTTCTGCTTCATACTCCTTCATCTTCTTCGTGCTTCGTCGTTGTTTTGAACCGATTAGTTGGTTTTGAGTTTATTTCGTTTTTATATTTTTCGAAGTAAAAGTTGATAAATGTTCGATCCTTGCTTTGTTCATGTCTATCGTTTGAATTAATTTTTAGTTTGTTCATGTGTTTTGATTGAATTAATTTTCAGATTTCAAATGGAAATTTAATTAGTGGTTTGTCATGTTTATTTCATGTTTGTTTTATTGTTTAGGTAAAAGTTGTTAGTTTAATGCTGGTGAGATACAAATTGAAGTTTAATTAATTGTTTATTCAATTTGTTTCATGTGTTTTATGTATTTTTAGAAATTGTTAATATTGTTAAGTTCAAGTTTAAGTTCATAATTGTTTCTTCGTCGATCTTGTTATTGGTCTAAAAGAATTTAGTTATAATAGGGAAATATGTTGGTTTAATCGTTTGAATCCATCATGTTGTTGTTTAAAATAGATTTAATTCATGTTCATACTTTGTTTGATTGTTCTTGAATCCGAAATTTGTATAGCTTGATTTCTTGTTTACCATTTGTGATTATTTCTTGAATTTGTCTCATAATCTTATTTAAAGTTTAATATAGGAATTGTTGGTTGTAATGTTGTTAGAGTTGATTTTAAGTTCAATATTATTGAATTTAGAAATCTGAATATACTTGTTTGTTGTTGTTGTTGTTAAATCTGAAAATAGGTTTGTTTGTTGCTAAAAATATTGTTCAATCAAATTTTAGTTGTTCTTTGTTGTTCAATTTGTGTTCATGTGATTTGTTGTTGAAATGTTGAAGAAATCATGTTCATGTGATTTGTTGTTTGAATTTATGTAGAAATTGGTCATTTTGGTAATTTGCAGTACGTCCAGGGGTAGTTTGGTAATTTCAGTAAGGGCAGACGGGTATTTTTGGAAGTTAATTTCTGAAAAATAATTTATTTTGAATGTTCTTTCCATTAAAATTAAGATAATATTAAAGTAATTAAGCATGGGGAACAAAGTGTAATGGGGTGGGGTTTGATATAATTGTTTATGATAAGCATGGGGACAAAATGTAATGGGGTGGAGTTGATATATTTGTTTAATTTAGTGGGATTAAAATGGGGATAAGTGGGAAGATAATGGGTTTGGTAAGAGAAAATAGGTGTTTTATTAATTAATTAAAGGGTTTGGGGATGTGATATATAGGAGGCTGAATCAGATTTTAAAGAGGACAGACAGAGAATAGAGAGAGAACAGATTAGAGAGAAAAAAAAGAGCTGAACATTTATTCTGAAAAAACATTGAAACTCTCAAGAAAAGAAAAAACATACGAAGAAAAATAAAAATAAAAATAAAAAAAAAGTTGAAAATTAGAAGAGAGAGTAGTACACACCTGATAAATATTCTGGTATACAGGTGTAGAAATTAAGGGTTGAAGATTAACTAGCTTTTAAAAAATCTGAAAATTTCCCTTGGTTTCTGTCCGTTTTTTTCGGCATTCCTGGATTTTATTTTGAATTTTTTTCAAATCTGTCACTGGGGTTTTCGCTGACTGGTTATTGCTGGTTATTGTTGTTGTTGCTGTGTTACGTATTACGTTGCTGATTTTCTTCTTCTTATATTGACAATATCAGGTACACAACTGTAGTTTTGGCATTTTGTAAGCTGAAATGAAGAATGGAGTGTTAAATTTTTAATTTAGTTTTAATTTTTTGTATTGTATTCATATTATTCATGTATTATTATTCTGTAAATCACTGTCATTTGACATAACTAGGCATGTTATAGCGATATATTAAATAACGCCTTAATCGGATTATTAGGAAATATATTTAAGCCTGATTACTAATTAAAACGGTTTAATAATAAAACATAGAAGAAATAACGTAAAAATGGCGTTATTGAATCAGTTTGGCAAAAATTGACTAAGTTCCTTATTCATAAGGTTTTTTTTCAACGTTAAGTTAATCGGAATCATGTAGTTAATTTCAATTAAAACATGAATTAGTTTGCGAATCAAGTATTAGGACATGATGTGAATTAAAACAAGGTTAGTTAAGGTTAAATTGTTTAATTTTTAGAAATATGGTTTAGTAATCAAGTTTTTTTTTCAATTTTCAGTATTTGTAAATAATTAATTTCAATAAGCTTAAGTCATACTAACAATATGAATTTTAATCCAACTATGGGATAATTAGTTTTTTTTTTTGACAATTCCATGTTGTTTGTAATTATAATTTTAGTAATATTACTTTCCATATTTGTTTTAAATTAGTAATATGTTATCTTTAAGTATGTAGAGATTGACTTCATAATTATAGACAAACTTAGTAATAATAAAGATCTAGTCATTAAGGGGTATTCATAAAATAAGGGAGGATCTCGCTAAAAAATAAATAAATATAAATAATACAAAAAAATTTGCAGTCCTCCAATCTTATTTATTTATTTATTTTAATATAAGAAAATACCTAGATTCCGAGATGGGCGATTTAGTAAAATTCACAGTCCTACCTAATAGTATCATAACGCGTAGTATTTTAGCGCATATTTAATAAGGTTATTATCTTAAATACGGGTGTACATTTATGTAACCCAAATCACGATCTTGACGAAGTCAAAATGCGTCAACAAATCACGTGTGCACTGGTTGTGGCGTGGTTCGAGATGCGTTTTCACAACATTGCAATTTTGTATAAAATAAATAATGATAAAAGCGGTTTTAAAAGTTAAATTTGCATATAAGTTCTTAGTTGTTTAAAAATCAGATAAATGAGCCAAATATGACAATTGAGCGACCGTGCTAAAACCACGGAATTCGGGAATGCCTAATACCTTCTCCCGAGTTAACAGAATTCCTTATCCGGATTTCTGGTTCGCGGACTGTAATACAGAGTCATTCTCTTCCTCGATTCGGGATTAAAATTGGTGACTTGGGACACCCTAAATCTCCCAAGTGGCGACTCTGAAATAAATAAATAAATCCCGTTTCAATCGTCCTTTAATTGGAAAAAACTCCCTTCACCCCTCGCGGGGCGGTAAAAAGGAGGTGTGACAGCTCTGGCGACTCTGCTGGGGATTATAACCCAGAACCACTGGTTTAGGGTTAGAAATTCGAGCTTAGATAAATTGTTATATTTGGTTTTATCTGATTTTTACATGTTTGAGCCTAATGTGCTAAATGCTACTTTTACCGCTTTGATATTATTTGAACTGTATATAAACTGTGCCGAAACCTTTCTCTTCTTACCTCCGGGGATGTGCTTACTGGCTGAGACTCCCTATTCTGTTAGTGTCATACCCTAAATAAAAGAGGCTCGGAAAGTTTCTAAGCCGGTTGGCCTTTTGGTTCCCGGAAAGGAGCTCCTTCCTCAGCTCGAGTTGTCCGCTCGGGTACACTGTCTAGAACACCGACCCAGGTTTTGAACATAGAATAACGTGACTTCATGCCGGATCCCTAGTAGGAACGCTTATTTGCATCACGTTGCATTTGACTTAGGGGACTCAACACAGGGGTTGGGTCCGTCTAGGACTAGCAACCTGAAATAGAAAAAGACCATTCTGCTGCATCCTGTTTGATTTATTTATTTGCTTCAGATCTGCATGCTGACCGGCTTCTAAAATCATCAATTTTTAAGATAAATTATGAAAAAAAAGAGAAAAATATCAGTGTAGGGAGATAACTACTTTTTAGAAAATAAAGCCAAAAGTCCAAAAAGTATCAAAACCCTGCCAAAATTTTGAAAAAGAAAAATAAAAATCTTTTATTTTTTAGTTTAATTTATTTGAAAAAAAAAAAGAAAGGAGTCTTGTTTACAAGTTTAGTTTATGTCTGCACCGGTTTGATTCTCACAGGCCGTGAGATACGTAGGCAACCCTCTTCGGGTCCAACCTCCCATTTTGTAAAAAAAAAAAATCAAAAAAGTATATATGTCTAAATTTTAGTTTTCTGTCACAGAGTCGGGTGATGACGTTTTTTATCAAAAACCAAATGCTCCCAGAAGGAACGCCGAAAGGCTGACTTTGTAAATGGCCACTTCTGTCATTTTTTTCGCACAACCTTAAAATCTTCGTCCCTGAAGTGCTGAAAGGCCGTGTTCGGAAGATCTGTTTTTTTAAGAAAATAATCAAATCGTTTTGAGTCAAATAAATTTTCTTTTTTTAATCATATTAATAAATGTGCAGAATGAGCACGATTCAGAATGAACCTTTTTCAATCATGAATAAAATTCCCCTCCAGTTGCGGCTATGGTGGAGTGATTTAGGCAAAGAAGGGTATGACGATATCAAGAAACATTTGAAAGGTCTCACGAGTTTGTTGGACATCAGGCCTCGAGGAGATATTATAAGAGCCCTTGTCCCTTACTGGGACCCTGCGCACAATGTCTTCCATTTCTCGGACTTTGAACTCACCCCAACTTTAGAAGAAATAGCAGGGTACATCGGCAGTACTGAGGTTCCGTTGAGGCATAAATACCTGGTTGCTCCAAGAGCTGTAGCAGTGCACCGGTTTCTGGACTCGTTAAAGATAGTCAGAACAATCCATAACCCTAATTTGGCAAAAGGTTTTTGCACTCTGAGCTTCATATACCAAAGATATGGCCACATAGGAGGATTCGACAAGCCAGAAAACAAGTTGTGCAGCAAAAGTAACCGTCGAAAGTGGGACGAACATAGATGGGTTGCTTTCATGATAACCTTCTTAGGTCTTTTAATTTTCCCGAGGAAAGATGGGAATATTGACATAAAGATAGCTGGGGTCGTCAGTACTTTGCTCACTCAAAAAGATAGCACGCTGGCGCCGATGATTGTATCTGATATGTTCCGAGCTCTCACGGCCTGCAAAGCCGGAGGAAACTTTTTTGAAGGTTGTAACTTGTTGTTGCAAATGTGGATGACCGAACACCTATGTCACCGAGCCCAGTTCCTAAGCCATGGGTCTTCTGAAAAGACATGCATAGAGGAGTTCTACACCAGAATTAATGAGGCCCGCCTACCTGAAGGAGTCTCGGCATGGACTTCATATTTCCGGACAATCAACGCCAGTCAAATACAGTGGACACTGGGATGGTTACCGATCGACGAAGTCATATACATGCCAGCAGCTAGATCCCATTTTCTCTTGATGGGACTTAAGAGCATTCAACCTTATGCGCCGTATCGGGTTTTGAGGCAACTTGGGAGGTGTCAGATAGTGCCCAAATATGAGGATTTAAGCACTCAGGTAATTGAGATCAGTTCCGATTGTCAGTTTCCTGAAGCGAGGGTCCGCCAGATTTGGAGCCAATATCAATACTTAGAAGCAAATACTTGTGTGTTGAATCAAGCAAGAGGGGAAGTTTCACCTGGATATCAGGCTTGGTACAAAGGGGAAATGTCGTCTGGAAGGCTGGCTAAAAGACCTCACCTTCAAGAGTTTTCCAAGGCTTCGCAAGAACATTGGGACCGGTTGGCCAAAGGGCGGGAATATCTTGCCGAAATAGGCAAGCTGAAACAACAGATTAAGGATCTAAAATTTAAGAACAAAGTGCAGGTTGCTGCCGACAAAGGAAAAAAGAACAGATTAACCAGAGAAAGCGAGAACCTCAAAGCTCAGATCCGGAGGATGAAAATGGATGCCAACAACTAACTGAGAAGCCGGGCTGATACAAGGTTGATAGCAGAGTTGAGGAGTTAGGTCAGCAAAAGCCGAGAAGACTTGGAGAGATCTGAGGCTTGTATAGCAAGAATGCGGATCAGGTGGGCAAGAGTTACAGCGGCGCGGAGAGAGCACCTATGGAAAGTGAAAAGGGACTACGAAATGAGTGTTACAACATTGAGAGAAATAAACTCCATTCTCCATAATCGGGTCCTTAAACAAGCCCGGGATGCTAGAACAGATAGGGAACGCTGCTATGAGACAATAGCCCGAATGGAAGAACAAATGGAGAGGTTCCAAGATCAGCTCATTGACAATACTCGAATATTGGGACTAAAGAATCAATGGATAGAACAGTTGTGCATAGAAAGGGATAATATTCGAGGTAGGATTGATGAGATTGGGCACTACATCTACATGAGATGCCTAGCATGTGAGCAAATACCTCGTGATACCCTTCTTGCCTCCATCATGGGCTACGTCCATCAGATCATGAATGAGTTGAAGAATTTGCAAAGGGGTCTTACACCAAAGCCCGCGGAAAGGCCGAACGATGCCTCGCGGGCACCAAAATTCAAAGCATTAATGTATCCCTAGTTCAATCTTGCACTTGTGTTGTTTTTCGAGTCTGTTGTCTACCCATATGTTCTTTTCAAACATTCTCAAAAAAATATGAAGTCTGTATTTTTGTTTGTTTTTTTTGTGTGATGGCTTTTAATAGCATTATTTTGAGTAAAAAAAAATTTGGTCTTTATGGCAGAACTACGCCCGGTCTGATTCACGCGGGGACGTAATACGTAGGCAATCCACATAAGATTCGGCCGCCATTAACAAAAAAAAGGAAAAGAAAATAGAATAAATAAAATAAAATACAGTGGTTCCCAAAGTACTTTAAAAAGGACAAATAAGCAAGCCGGGATGACGCATGTTGTCGAAACAAAGCATGTTAGAAACGGTTAACTGCCTAGGAGCATTTGCATCCCCAATGTGTTGTTATCAAATCTGTTAAAGCACTAACGCTAACAAGTTTGTTATTTTCCACAATATCAGACAGTTAGTTGTTAAAGCATTCTGGCAACACACCCTTACCAAACCAGATCCAAAGGACCGGTGACAACGAGCATGACTACTTCAGAAAATAGTACCGGGGAAGAAAGGCCGTTGAGCCAGTTGTTAAAAGAAGCGATGGAGAAAATAGAAAGGATGGGACTAGAGATGAATGCAATGCAGTTAGCTCTAGCCAAAGCACAAAAGAGCCCTGAGCCACTGGGGCACATGCCGGAATACCCTAACTCCGGCCCTTCAACAAGCCTCCTGAATCACCGTTATCATCAGGAGAGAAGACCCCATGATTCCCAAGCTCCACCACCCCATCAACCTCTCCCAACACCAAATGTTCCCACTTTTATGGGACCCACATCAGCCACCCTGCAAAGATCAACCAGCGAGCCGTTGTTTCAGGCTCACGATACGCAGTACTATCCCCCTGAGCCCACATTCCATGCACCAGAACCCCATGCCTACAATCCGCACTTGGAGGTACCGGCAGAGATTGAAAAGCCGGTTAAGGTCCCAGAACAAGATGAGGTAATGAGGAAGTTTAAAAGCCTGGAGCAGTCCTTCAGGAGCCTGCACGGATTGGGCAACCAGGTCAGCGTGGCCTACAAGGATCTATGCCCTTTCCCGGACGTCCAACTCCCGGCTGGGTTCAAGATGCCTAAGTTTGATTTATATGAAGGGCACGGTGATCCCATGGAACATTTGCGGGGCTTTTGTAGCAAGATGAGAGGGGCAGGCAGCAGAGACGAGCTACTGATAGCTTATTTCGGTCAAAGCTTGAGTGGATCGGCACTAGAATGGTATACCAGGCAGGATGCCAGCAGATGGTACACTTGGGATGATCTGGCGCAGGCTTTCGTAGGTCACTTTCAATACAACCTCGAGATAGTCCCTGACCGTCTTACGTTGCTGAGGACCGGAAAGAAGCCTGGGGAAAGTTTTCGTGAGTTTGGTTTCCGCTGGAGAGAACAAGCAGCCAGAGTTGATCCTCTCATGAGAGAGGGAGAAATGGTGGACTACTTCTTGCAAACACTGGATCCAACTTACTTTGGTCACTTGGTGACGACGGTTGGAAAATCCTTCAATGAAGTAGTGAAGATAGGGGTCATGATAGAAGAGGATCTGAGGTCTGACAAAATCCTGAATTACTCGGCGCTCAAGGCAACGACCCAGGCTATTCAGAGCGGCACGGGAGGTGCGCTGGGAAGGAGGAAGAAAGAAGAAATTGCCACGATTGAGGCAAACAGTTGGTCCAGGTCCAGCAAACCATACTACAACCAACCCAGACCCCACAGGCCAAACTACCCATACAGCCCACCGCAGCACTACTATCCACCTCAAGAACCACATTTCACCGTCCATCAAGCCCAGACATACACCCAACCTCCGGTTCGCCCGCAATGGCGCGCGCCAGCTCCTCATAATACATACCCACCTCCTCATAATACCTATCCACCACCACAAAACACCTATCCACCGCCAAGAGCCTACAGGAACCCTCCAGGGATGGGTTTCAGTGGAAATCCGGCCTCCAGAAATGAAAGATTGCAGAGGCAAAGAACTTTTACTGAGTTGGGGGAAACTTATATTGCCTTGTTCCACAAATTGAGGCAGTTGGGTTTATTAAATCCTGTTGAGCCTAGATTGCCAAATCCCTTACCCCAAAATATGGATCACTCGGTAAGATGTGAATATTGTTCGGGAGCTCCCGGACATGATACCGAGAAATGTTGGAGGCTGAAACATGCAATACAAGATCTTATTTATACCAACAAGATCGAGGTACATGCCCCGTAGGCACCCAACATTAACCAGAACCCATTGCCAAAGCACCCTGAAGCCCACATGATCGAGCTTGTGCACGAAGGAGGGGAGCCGAAGAAACCCTCACAGACAGTGATGATGATCCGTGCCACTTCGAAAGAAAAATCGATCGATGAGGAAGCAGGGGTACAGTTGAAGGGGGAAGATGTCAAGCCAGTGGTAATATTAGGGAAGAATCCATCTGCCGCTACAAGGAAACCAGAACCAGCCAAGTTGATAATAACGGGAGCATCATCTGCACCCGTGGTTGTTGTGAAGGGGGTCTGCAGGGAACCGGTCATCATAAAGCCAGTAGTCCAAACACCAGTGATTGATAGCAAGGTCGTGCCTTGGAAGTAAGAGAAGGAAGTGGTGATGTACAAGGGACAACAAGTAGAAGAGAATAGTTGTGAGGCGCAGGGACTAACTCGATCAGGACGGTGTTTTGCTCCAGCGGAGTTGAGAAGACCCAATCCAGCTGCAACAAAGAAACTTGTGTCAGAAGAAGAAGCTGAGGAATTCTTAAAGAAAATGAAAGTGCAGGATTACTCCGTGGTCGAACAGTTGAAGAAAACACCGGCCCAGATCTCGCTGCTATCATTACTAATCTATTCGAATGAACATCGTCGGGCCCTGATGAAGATACTGAATGAAGCTCATGTGCCCAACGAGATTTCTGTAAATCACCTGGAAACGATTGCCAACAAAATTTTCGAGGTGAATAGGGTAACATTTTCAGATGATGATCTGCCAGTGGAGGGCACGGAGCATAATAAAGCTCTCTACCTAACTGTCAAATGTGAAGATTCGGCAGTTACTCGGGCATTGGTGGATAATGGCTCAAGTGCCATTATTTGTCCATTATCCACCCTGAACCAGTTGAAGATCGACCACGGAAGAATCCACAAGAATAGCATTTGCGTTCGAGGATTTGACGGAAATGGAACAGCCACCGTGGGGGATATTGTACTTGAGTTGACCATCGGTCCAGTCCAGTTTACCATGGAATTCCAGGTATTAGATGTTGCGGTATCTTATAACCTTCTGTTGGTACGACCGTGGATCCATGCAGCCAAAGCAGTGCCATCCACCTTGCATCAGATGGTCAAGTTCGAGTGGGATAGACAAGAGGTCGTGTTGCACGGCGAGGACACTGCATGCACCATAGGAGGCGCCATTGTACCCTTCATAGAGACCAAAGATGACAAAGGTCCTTGGGTCTACCAGATTTTTGATGCAGTGTCGGCAAACAAGATCCCCAAGGGTGAAATCATTCAGCATCCTAGGGTAGCTTCCGCAACGGTCATGATGGTTTCAGAAATGCTGGGTAATGGGTTTGTTCCAGGAAAAGGCTTGGGAGCTGAACTTCAGGGAATTGTTCAACCTGTTTCCTTGCCCAAGAATTTGGAGACCTTTGGGTTGGGGTTCAAACCGACTGCGGCAGATGTAAAGCGAGCGCGGAAAATGAAGAAGAAAGTCTGATTTCTTCCCAAACCTGTGCCACGTCTCTCAAGATCTTTTGTTAGAGAAAGCGCTAAAGGGTCACCGGTCCCGAAAATTCTCAAGCCATTGATTGGGATTGATGGGGATCTGAATCAGAGCTTTGAAAGATTGTTCACTGATGTCAATATGGTAGAAGTCGGAGAGGGTTCCAGCGGAATAGACATACAGTTTATGGGGCTTGAGGCCAAAACCAACAATTGGACGGTTACTCCTCTTCCTACTCGGGGAGAGTCCTGGTAGTAGGCTTTGACTTTTGCTTTCTTGTTTTTCGGATTATTCAGGGTGTAATCCAAATCTCATTTTGTCTTGTAAAAGTGTGAACCCTGTTATCACGCATTTTTAATAAAATTCTTTTTCTTGTCTCATTTTAATTTTGTTTTATTCTTTTCTCTTTCTGAACAGTTCTCTTTTTACTGGTTCTAATGACATGGCATGCACGACGGATCTTCGACCTAGTCTAATAAATCAATCTGACTCTGATTTAATGATACAAGAGATCGATTATGACGATGAGTCTGAATATGATGAGGATAAAGCCTTCGAAGAAATAAATCGAGAACTATGCCAATTTGAAGAGAAACCCAAGCCTAATCTGAATGACACCGAGGCTGTAAATCTAGGGGATGCGGATAATGTCCGAGAAACCAAAATCAGCATCCACATTGAGCCTGGCATCAGGGAAGAATTAATCAAAGAACTCATTGAGTTTAAAGATGTTTTTGCATGGTCGTATGATGACATGCCATGTTTAAGCACCAAGCTAGTGGTTCACAAATTGCCCACTGACCCGGCATGCCTTCCCGTCAAGCAGAAACTGAGGAAGTTCAAGACAGATATGAGTGTGAAGATTAAAGAAGAAGTAACCAAGCAGCTGCAAGCAAAGGTTATTCGGGTCACTCGATATCCTGATTGGCTGGCTAATGTGGTGCCAGTACCAAAGAAAGATGGGAAGATCAGGGTATGCGTCGACTACCGCAATCTGAACAGGTCAATCCCAAAAGATAACTTTCCATTGCCCAATATCCATATCTTGATAGACAATTGCGCCAGACGAGAAATCGGCTCCTTTGTGGATTGCTACGCCGGGTATCATCAGATTCTGATGGATGAAGAAGATGCAGAGAAAACAGCTTTCATTACGCCATGGGGGACTTATTGCTATCGGGTAATGCCATTCGGTTTGAAGAACGCTGGGGCAACGTACATGAGAGCAATGACTACTGTGTTCCATGATATGATACACAAAGAGATCAAAGTGTACGTAGATGATGTGATCATCAAATCCAAGCGTCAGGAAGACCACGTAGCAGACCTTAGGAAGTTTTTCCAAAGACTTCGAAGGTATGACATTAAGCTCAACCCAGCCAAATGTGCATTTGGTGTTCCATCTGGAAAGCTATTAGGATTTATCGTCAGTCGGCGAGGCATTGAGTTGGATCCGTCAAAGATCAAATCCATCCAGGAATTGCCGCCACCGAGGAACAAAACAGAAGTAATGAGTCTGTTGGGAAGGTTGAACTATATCAGCAGATTCATCGCTCAGCTCACAACGACTTGTGAACCCATCTTTCGATTGCTGAGGAAAGATGTCGCGATAGAATGGACGGCAGAATGTCAGGAGGCATTTGACCAGATCAAAGGATATTTATCCAATCCACCTGTGTTGGTTCCACCTGAGTCAGGGAGGCCATTAATCCTTTATCTAACGGTCCTGGATCATTCGTTTGGTTGCGTGTTGGGTCAACATGACATCACAGGAAGAAAAGAGCAAGCCATCTATTATCTCAGCAAGAATTTTACAGTCTATGAGAATAAGTACACTCAACTTGAGAAGACATGTTGTGCTCTAACTTGGGTAGCACAGAAGTTTAAGCATTATTTGTCGTCACATACTACTTACCTTTTCACGCCTGGATCCATTAAAGTATATTTTCCAGAAGCCTATGCCCACAGGAAGATTGGCAAAATGGCAGATATTACTCACAGAGTTCGACATTGTCTATGTGACGAGGACGACCATAAAAGCCCAAGCATTGGCCGATCACTTGGCTGAGAATCCTATTGATGAAGAATACGAGCCTTTGAGGACGTATTTTCCAGATGAAGAAGTGATACATATAGATGATTTAGAACTGAATGAGGAACCAGGGTGGAAGCTTTTCTTTGACGGGGCTGCGAATGCAAAAGGAGTTGGAGTAGGAGCAGTACTTATTTCAGAAACAGGACATCACTATCCTGTTACAGCTCAGCTACGTTTCTATTGTACCAACAACATGGCTGAATATGAGGCATGCATTTTGGGCCTACGATTGGCTGCAGACATGGATGTTCAGGACGTCTTGGTCTTGGGAGACTCGGACCTCCTAGTACATCAGATCCAGGGTGAATGGGAAACACGAGATTTGAAGCTTATACCATATCGACAATGTTTGCACGATTTGAGCAAGCGATTTCGATCAGTGGAGTTCAGACACATCCCGAGAGTTCACAATGAGGTTGTCGATGCTTTGGCCACTTTATCATCGATGTTGCACCACCCAGACAAAATCTATGTTGACCCATTGTATATTCAGGTTCGTGATCAGCATGCCTACTGCAACATAATAGAAGAAGAAATGGATGGCGAGCCATGGTTTTATGATGTCAAGGAATACCTCAGGATGGGGATATACCCGGAGCAGGCAACCGGAGATCAAAAGAGAGCCATTCGACGACTGGCAAATGGATTTTTCCTCAGTGGAGGAATGTTGTACAAAAGAACCCCAGATCTGGGATTGCAGAGATGTATTGATGCATGTCAAGCCACGATAGTGATGACAGAGGTACATGCTGGAGTCTGTGGGGCCCATATGAGCAGATATGTGTTGGCAAAGAAAATTCTGCGATCGGGATATTATTGGCTCACTATGGATCATGATTGTATCAGTTTCGTACGAAAATGCCATCAGTGTCAGATACACGGAGATCTGATTCATTCTCCACCAACGGAATTGCACACAATGTCAGCACCACGGCCATTTGTGGCATGGGGCATGGATGTCATTGGGCCTATCGAGCCGGCAGCTTCGAACGGTCACAGGTTCATTCTAGTAGCCATCGATTATTTCACTAAGTGGGTTGAAGCCAAAACTTTCAAGTCTGTAACCAAGAAGGCAGTGGTGGATTTTGTCCATTCACATATCATTTGTAGATTTGGGATCCCAAAAATAATAATCACGGACAATGGTGCTAATCTTAACAGCAACTTGATGAGAGAAGTCTGTGAACAGTTTAAGATTACACACCGTAATTCCACCCCGTATCGGCCCAAGGCGAATGGAGCAGTTGAGGCAGCCAACAAAAATATAAAGAAGATATTGAGGAAAATGATTGAAGGATCCAGACAATGGCATGAAAAGCTACCATTTGCGTTGTTAGGATACCGCACTACTGTGCGTACTTCAATAGGTGCGACTCCTTATTTGTTGGTATACGGAACTGAAGCAGTAATACCAGCAGAAGTTGAAATTCCATCCCTTCGAATTATCGCTGAGGCCGGGATTGACGATGATGAATGGGTCAAAGCCTGACTAGAGCAGCTGAGTTTAATGGATGAAAAAAGATTGGCAGCAGTATGTCATGGCCAGTTATATCAGAAGAGAATGGTAAGAGCATACAATAAGAAGGTGCGCCCCAGGAAATTTGAAGTAGGGCAACAAGTATTGAAACGGATCCTCCCACATCAGATTGAAGCAAAAGGCAAGTTTGCCCCGAATTGGCAAGGGCCGTATATTGTGACCAGAGTATTATCCAACGGCGCTTTACGTCTGACAGATGTCGAAGGAAGATGCGTCGACATGGCTATCAATTCTGATGCAGTCAAAAGATATTATGTGTAATTTCTTTTGTTGTTTATTTGTTTGTTTGTATTTAGTGCTTATCGGATAATGAAATGACGGAGGCAATTCTTTCTTCTATCCAAACACTTTTTAACCTTTGCTTTACCCCTTTGAGCCATACTTATCTTTTTATACCCCTCTCTTGGAATCATTAATGAAAATATGAAAATATATGAAAGAAAAAATTGAGGGTCGCAAGAAAACAAAGGAGTCAGTGAACTACGTTCGACCTGATTC
Organism: Nicotiana tabacum; assembly: GCF_000715075.1. Classification (NCBI taxonomy): domain Eukaryota; kingdom Viridiplantae; phylum Streptophyta; class Magnoliopsida; order Solanales; family Solanaceae; genus Nicotiana; species Nicotiana tabacum. Next base: position 210,333,670 of record NC_134080.1, read on the forward strand.
CTCAAAGAGGATACGTAGGCGCCTCACGGCTCGGTCATAAGGTAACAAAAAAAAGGAAAAAAAAAATCAAAAGAAAAATCCTCAAGCAAGAAAACTGGGGCAGAAATTATGTTTCTAAATTTTGAAAAAAAAAAGTTTGATTCCAAGAGTTGTAATACTTTACCCATCAAAGTTATTTTGAATTTTATATCCTTTTCTTCTAAAAACCTATATTGATGTCCAAAAAAGACCTCCCGATCAGTATCCGAGAGGTGTTAAGACAGGCAAATGAAAACCAAGAATAAAACGCCGGTCCTCGACTGAATGAGGATCATGAGTTGAAATAATTGATAGCCATAAGAATTCCCAGCAGAGAAAAATCTTATCGGCAACACTCCAATCCCAAGCTGAGAAAATAAGATGAGAGAGTCTTATCGGCGAAAACCTTCACAGGCGCCATAAGGCGACGTAAGCTGAGAAATACAAAATGAGAGAGTCTTATCGGTGAAAACCTTCACAGTCACCATAAGACGACGGGAGTTGTGAGAAATGAGAGAGCCTTGTTAGTGAAAACCCCGCGAAGGGCACTATGAGGCGACAAGATAGATTGGCGGAAAGGATCCGCATTTTGCGAAGAATTGGGCACCTATTTATCCCCAGCAAGTGAAGACATCAGAAAGATTGATCGACACAAATAGACTGGGTTGATTAATCCGGAATGCACAACATGATCGTTGGAATCGGTTATATCACCCATATAAGTTCATTTTTTTCCCCATCATTTGTTCAGAAGGATTTTCTTTTTTTTTCTATCTTTTCATTTCTTTGTTTAAAAGAATTTTTCTAGAAATTTATGTTTTAAGGAAGGTCTTTCAGAGCTTACTACCAGTTGCCAAAATGTTACAAAAAGGGCAGGCCAGAGACAAGGCAATAAGACAAAAGACGTTGGTTGCCAGGCCGAATAATATTGTCCTAAAATGGCAAGGAAAGTACGGGGAAGAGCCGGAAAAAAAACATGTTGAGGAAATTGTGGGCCAAGTTCCAAGACGATCCCCAGAGGACTCCGACCGAATATCGACCAAGCTCCGAGGTGGTCGGACAACACAGAATGGGAAGGGAAGAAAGGAAAATCCATCTTCGGCAAAATAACCTCCAGAAATTTTTGAGATACAAAATGGGGAAGGGATAAATGGAAAAACCATCCCCAGCAGAATGTTATCCCCAGCAAATAACATCATCCCCAACAAGTTTTGAGAACGCCGAACAGGAATAAGGGAAAGGGAACAATCATCCCCGTCAGGAGTGACATGACCACTCGCCATATTTCAAAAAAAAACTAACTAAATTTTCTTTGATTTGAACAGGAAAATAAAGTGTTGATGATGGCCTAAAGATATGCCATAAGAAAGATCGCCAGAATCGGGGCAGAAAATTTTCTGCCACAAGTGAAAATTTTCTCGGAGAATCGAGGAAACAAATTCAAATTATTCTTTACCAATTAGGTGCCCACCAGTATAATGTGGGAATACATTTGTCTTTTCATTTCATGTTCTAGGTCGCCCACCAGTATAATGCGGGTATACATTTCTCTTTTCATTTCATATTCTAGGTCGCCCACCAGTATAATGTGGGTATGCTTTTCTCTTTTCATTTCATGTTTTAGGTCTCCCACCAGTATAATGCGGGTATACATTTCTCTTTTCATTTCATGTTCTAGGTCGCCCACCAGTATAATGCGGGTATGCATTTATGTTTTCAATTCATGTTGTAGGTCTCCCACCAGTATAATGCGGCTATGCATTTATGTTTTCATTTCATGTTCTAGGTCTCCCACCAGTATAATGCGGGTATACATTTCTCTTTTCATTTCATGTTCTAAGTCGCCCACCAGTATAATGCGGGTATGCATTTATGTTTTCATTTCATGTTCTAGGTCTCCCACCAGTATAATGCGGGTATACATTTCTCTTTTCATTTCATGTTCTAGGTCGCCCACCAGTATAATGCGGGTATACATTTGTCTTTTCATTTCATGTTCTAGGTCGCCCACCAGTATAATGCGGGTATGCATTTATGTTTTCATTTCATGTTCTAGGTCGCCCACCAGTATAATGCGGGTATGCATTTATGTTTTCATTTCATGTTCTAGGTCGCCCACCAGTATAATGCGGGTATGCATTTATGTTTTCATTTCATGTTCTAGGTCGCCCACCAGTATAATGCGGGTATGCATTTCTCTTTTCATTTCATGTTCTAGGTCGCCCACCAGTATAATGCGGGTATGCATTTCTCTTTTCATTTCATGTTCTAGGTCGCCCACCAGTATAATGCGGGTATGCATTTCTCTTTTCATTTCATGTTCTAGGTCGCCCACCAGTATAATGCGGGTATGCATTTCTCTTTTCATTTCATGTTCTAGGTCGCCCAATGCGGGCATACATTTCAGTTTTTCATTTCTAGGTCACCCACCAGTATAATGTGGGTATACATATTCATTTCATGTCCTAGGTCGCCCACCAGTATAACGAGGGAATACATTTCATATTGTTGCATTCAGGCGCCCACCTGTATAACGAGAGGAATACTTTTCAGTCTTATACTGCAGATTTTGAAGTCAGTAACCCCACCGGAAGGCAGAAGGTTACAACAATAATCCCCAGCAGGAAACAACAAAAATCCCAGCACCGGAAGGTAGATGGTGGCAACAAGAAGTCCCAGCGCAAATTCAAGCGCATGAGTCAAAAGAAAGAAAAGACGCGTCTTGAAAAATGGCATGTGAACATTAAATCATGCCCAGCATAACAAATCTGATGAAGAGAATCGTATCCCCAGAGGAACCGCCAAAAAGCTTAATGAAGAAAGCCCTGTCCCCAGCGAACCGAACAAAATGATGAAAACTAGTATTCAGAAAAGCGAAGGGCCAAAAATCTTGGTAGAAAGGCACCAGAAGAAACACAAGCTGACAAAAAGCAAGGCAACCGGAGCAAGGGGGAAGACAGATAAGATTCTGTAATTTTTAGCTTAGTCTAGCTTCTTATTTTTTTAAGCATGGTGTAATAAGGAGGTCAGCAAACAGTAAAAGTAGCATGCAACAGCAGTAACATTGCAGTCCCATGGTAGTCCCAGCTACCAAGATTTCCCGAACTACATTGACCTGATTCCTGTTCAGCCCAGGATATGTAGGAAACCTCTGAAGCAAAGGTTCGGTCAAAATCTTTCAAAAAAAAAATGCTTCACACGGAGTACTCGAACGGGCAAAAATCACTCGTATTCGCTAACTTTATCTTTGCACGAAAACCCTTCGTGTTTTCGGACAAAGAGGGGCAGCTGTGAGCACGTGATTTTGCCCTATATGAGAATCACTCCCAAAAAATTCAAAATAAAACAATTTTCCTTTGTATACAATTTTTGTATTTTTGTGGTATTTTTGTATAATTATTTTTATCTGTGCATGTTTATTTGTTAAATTAATAAAAAAAAAATATATGTCGCATTTGCATTTAGGATTTAATCCTACAATTATTAGTAATTAAGTTTGTTTTACAAAAAATTAAAAAATTACAAAAATAGGCATCGTTTGCATTTTTAGCATTTAATGTCCAAATATACAATTTTATGCTTAATTATTACTTAATTGTGCGTTAATTGTTATTTGGAGTTAATTTGTGCTTTTATAACTTAATTTAGTTCTTAATAATAATTTAAGTATTTTTATAATTTAGTTTTAGAGAAATAAAAGAAGAAAAGAGAGCGAAAATATAAAGAAAGTCGGAATTGGGTCTCTTCTTCGATTTCAAGCCACAGGCCCAAAAAATGGCCCAATCTTCCCAAACGACCCAGTCCATTTCGAACCGGGTCGACCCAGTCCATAACCCAACATCCTATTATCTTACATTTTACAAAAAAAACAAAACAAAAAAAAACCCTAAGAGCTAAGCCAAGAAATCCATCCGCCCTCCCCCCCTTCCTTTTCTCTCTTCTCCTTCACCACCTTCAAGCTTCCCCAAGCCCCCTCCAATGGCTGCCCGAGCCTCCATCGTCTTCTCCTTCACACCCAAGTCGACCCCCCCGTCCGCCATTAAAACCAAAAACCCATCCACGCCCCTAACCTTTCTTATCCATCTTCACAAAATCAAAAAAAAAAAAAAAAAGAACCCTACCCCTAGAAAACAAACGGCAACAGCACCCCACAAACGACCTCAAGCCGCAGGTCGCCAGACACCATCTCCCTAACACCAGAAATCTGCCGCCAGATTCCAACCTAGCTGCTCGAAATTCAACCACCAATAACACCCATACGCACACACAGATAGAAACGGTGGGGAGAAGAACGAAGATCTGGAGAGGTCTTTGGTCAGAAATCGGAAAAGAAATGGAATAACAAATAGAGTTCGACTAAGCCAATTCGAGTTACTACCCGAGGTTGCTGTACATTCGAACTCGTCGTCGAGCTCGAGCTCCCATGGCTGCCTTCTTCGTCGAGCTCCATGTTTGACACCGCCATGAACGATCACTTCATCGTCTTCGAAGCTCCCTCATCGCCATGGACAAGTACGCACAGTTGCGTCGACCAACTGCTTCGGTTTCACGTTTCTGCTTATGCCGCGTCCAGCTCCCCGCCGCTGCTGCTTCACTGCCGCTTCAGCTCGTACAGCAGTCCGTCGACCATACTGCAGTGGTCCGCCATGGACGAGCAAGCATTGATGCTGCGTTGGCCAGCTACGTATGCTTCAGGTTTCTGCTTCATACTCCTTCATCTTCTTCGTGCTTCGTCGTTGTTTTGAACCGATTAGTTGGTTTTGAGTTTATTTCGTTTTTATATTTTTCGAAGTAAAAGTTGATAAATGTTCGATCCTTGCTTTCTTCATGTCTATCGTTTGAATTAATTTTTAGTTTGTTCATGTGTTTTGATTGAATTAATTTTCAGATTTCAAATGGAAATTTAATTAGTGGGTTGTCATGTTTATTTCATGTTTGTTTTATTGTTTAGGTAAAAGTTGTTAGTTTAATGTTGGTGAGATACAAATTGAAGTTTAATTAATTGTTTCTTCAATTTGTTTCATGTGTTTTATGTATTTTTAGAAATTGTTAATATTGTTAAGTTCAAGTTTAAGTTCATAATTGTTTCTTCGTCGATCTTGTTATTGGTCTAAAAGAATTTAGTTGTAATAGGGAAATATGTTGGTTTAATCGTTTGAATCCATCATGTTGTTGTTTAAAATAGATTTAATTCATGTTCATACTTTGTTTGATTGTTCTTGAATCCGAAATTTGTATAGCTTGATTTCTTGTTTACCATTTGTGATTATTTCTTGAATTTGTCTCATAATCTTATTTAAAGTTTAATATAGGAATTGTTGGTTGTAATGTTGTTAGAGTTGATTTTAAGTTCAATATTGTTGAATTTAGAAATCTGAATATACTTGTTTGTTGTTGTTGTTGTTGAATCTGAAAATAGGTTTGTTTGTTGCTAAAAATATTGTTCAATCAAATTTTAGTTGTTCTTTGTTGTTCAATTTGTGTTCATGTGATTTGTTGTTGAAATGTTGAAGAAATCATGTTCATGTGATTTGTTGTTTGAATTTGTGTAGAAATTGGTCATATTGGCTATATTTTGGTTGAGTATGATTAATTGATTGGTTATAGCTGATGAGGGTAGTTTGGTAATTTGCAGTACGTCCAGGGGTAGTTTGGTAATTTCAGTAAGGGCAGAGGGGTATTTTTGGAAGTTAATTTCTGAATAATTATTTATTTTGAATGTTCTTTCCATTAAAATTAAGATAATATTAAAGTAATTAAGCATGGGGAACAAAGTGTAATGGGGTGGGGTTTGATATAATTGTTTATGATAAGCATGGGGGACAAAATGTAATGGGGTGGGGTTGATATATTTGTTTAATTTAGTGGGATTAAAATGGGGATGAGTGGGAAGATAATGGGTTTGGTAAGAGAAAATGGGTGTTTTATTAATTAATTAAAGGGTTTGGGGATGTGATATATAGGAGGCTGAATCAGATTTTAAAGAGGACAGACAGAGAATAGAGAGAGAACAGATTAGAGAGAGAAAAAAGAGCTGAACATTTATTCCGAAAAAATATTGAAACTCTCAAGAAAAGAAAAAACATACAAAGAAAAATAAAAATAAATAAATAAAAAAAAGTTGAAAATTAGAAGAGAGAGTAGTACACACCTGATAAATATTCTGGTATACAGGTGTAGAAATTAAGGGTTGAAGATTAACTAGCTTTTAAAAAATCTGAAAATTTCCCTTAGTTTCTGTCCGTTTTTTTCGGCATTCCTGGATTTTATTTTGAATTTTTTTCAAATCTGTCACTGGGGTTTTCGCTGACTGGTTATTGCTGGTTATTGTTGTTGTTGCTGTGTTACGTATTACGTTGCTGATTTTCTTCTTCTTATATTGACAATATCAGGTACACAACTGTAATTTTGGCATTTTGTAAGCTAAAATGAAGAATGGAGTGTTAAATTTTTAATTTAATTTTAATTTTTTGTATTGTATTTAGATTATTCATGTATTATTATTCTGTAAATCACTGTCATTTGGCATAACTAGGCATGTTATAGCGATATATTAAATAACGCCTTAACCGGATTATTAGGAAATATATTTAAGCCTGATTACTAATTAAAACTGTTTAATAATAAAAAAAATAGAAGAAATAACGTAAAAATGGCGTTATTGAATCAGTTTGGCAAAAATTGACTAAGTTCCTTATTCATAAGGTTTTTTGTCAACGTTAAGTTAATCGGAATCATGTAGTTAATTTCAATTAAAACATGAATTAGTTTGCGAATCAAGTATTAGGACATGATGTGAATTAAAACAAGGTTAGTTAAGGTTAAATTGTTTAATTTTTAGAAATATGGTTTAGTAATCAAGTTTTTTTTTCAATTTTCAGTATTTGTAAATAATTAATTTCAATAAGCTTAAGTCATACTAACAATATGAATTTTAATCCAACTATGGGATAATTAATTTTTTTTTTTTGACAATTCCATGTTGTTTGTAATTATAATTTTAGTAATATTACTTTCCATAAATATTTGTTTTAAATTAGTAATATGTTATCTTTAAGTATGTAGAGATTGACTTCATAATTATAGACAAACTTAGTAATAATAAAGATGTAATCATTAAGGGGTATTCATAAAATAAGGGAGGATCTCGCTAAAAAATAAATAAATATAAATAATACAAAAAAATTTGCAGTCCTCCAATCTTATTTATTTATTTATTTATTTTAATATAAGAAAATACCTAGATTCCGAGATGGGCGATTTAGTAAAATTCACAGTCCTACCTAATAGTATCATAACGCGTAGTATTTTGGCGCATATTTAATAAGGTTATTTTCTTAAATACGGGTGTACATTTATGTAACCCAAATCACGATCTTGACGAAGTCAAAATGCATCAACAAATCACGTGTGCACTGGTTGTGGCGTGGTTCGAGATGCGTTTTCACGACGTTGCAATTTTGTATAAAATAAATAATGATAAAAGCGGTTTTAAAAGTTAAATTTGCATATAAGTTCTTAATTGTTTAAAAATCAGATAAATGAGCCAAATATGACAATTGAGCGACCGTGCTAAAACCACGGAATTCGGGAATGCCTAATACCTTCTCCCGGGTTAACAGAATTCCTTATCCGGATTTCTGGTTCGCGGACTGTAATACAGAGTCATTCTCTTCCTCGATTCGGGATTAAAATTGGTGACTTGGGACACCCTAAATCTCCCAAGTGGCGACTCTAAAATAAATAAATAAATCCCGTTTCGATCGTCCTTTAATTGGAAAAAACTCCCTTCACCCCTCGCGGGGCGGTAAAAAGGAGGTGTGACAGCCGTCACGACGGTTCACGAAGTAGAACTTGGATCGTGACCTAATTTCGAGATTCAACTGCCATATTTTTGAAAAATAAGCCAAATAGGCATGATGCCAAAGATGAGATAGATCCTTTGGCACGACTTATATCCATATTTAATCAACCAGATAGTGATTCAAAAACCTGTGTAAACAATATTTGATTGATATGGTGAAAAGGTTAATTACACCACATATATTGTTGAATTTTCCGGAAGTTCAATCATATTATAAGTAAGTTTAAATTATATTATTTACTTATATGCATTATCCATCCATATACTTAACTAATGAAATTTGTAAATGTGTCAAACGGTTATTTTGTGAGTCAGTTTTGCCATAACACTGTTTATCCAAGATATTTAGAATGATTCAGAGATTTTTTAAGTGTTAATTAATTTGTATTTTCATCTTTCTTTAACTCTATATAGGTCCATCATTCAAATAACGGTATGAGTGATCAATTTTTAGATGACTGGGAACCTAAGTACTTTTTAATGGATACAAGTTTCATACAAAAAAATTGTCTAAGAAGAAGATATTCATTATTAATATTGGAATGTGGTGAAAGGTATCGATGATAATCAGGATAGGGATATTGATTTTTATGGTGTGTTGCACAAAATTTTAAAACTAGAGTATTTTGATTCGTCAAAAAAACAAAGTTGTACTCTTTCTATCTCAATGGTTTGATCCAACCCCAAATAAAGGTATAAGTGGAAATCCAGAGTACAAAATTAATGAAGTTTATCACACGAGGGAGTGTAGACTCTATAATCCATTTATCTTGCATGAAATATTAAGCAATTGTATAATGCTCCTTAGAAGTAGATCAATTCAACATAATTATGGCGAAGGAATATATATATGGAAAACGAGGAGGAAAAATCAGCAAATGTATATAAAATAGCAAAGACCTCAAGTAGTCAAACAAGTACTATCTTGAACCCATTAAGCTTTCAAAAGTGTAAAATTTAAATAACCTTAAATTTGAGTGCAACAGGGGCACACTATCTTTAGATATGCCAATTACTAGCGACAAATTCCGGGTTGTATCTTTTTAAAAACATAACGATTATGATAACTTATCAAAAAGTGCAAATTTTCAGTCATCGTCGCTGAATCGATAGATGCTGCTACTTTATCGGAGTAATTGTTGAAGGAAGGGAGAAGGATTTTTAATTTTCTATTTGCAGAAATAGGAGTTACAATTTGAAGCTTTTGATATTGAGGGAGGGACTTGAAAAAGAATAACATTAATTAAATTAAGTTGATTATTATATACAAATATTAAATGATAATTGAATTTAAAAAGATGTTTACTTAAGTATAAGAATCATTGAAAGCAGTTGGTTTCGATCCCAAGACAAACTATGCGAGTAGGGGCCTTAAATAATTCAATCATCCAACTCTACCATGCAGCATGTTGTAATTTTTAGGACACCAAAAAAAATATATAACGGTACTCCATATATACCTATATACACAATATATATATACAGTAATTTTGTCAGGCCAACGGTCCGGTAACCCCTACCATTAAGGTAGGTCCGCCCCTGAGTGGAATGGTCTTAAACAAATTGGGAATTATAAAAAAAAAAAAAACGAACTGAAATATTCCAAATATTGGAAGAATGACGAAGTAGATGAGTAAGAAAGTAACATTTGGACGCTACACCGAATGGCACGCATTTCAAAAAAGAACTTTTATCTTGACTAGTACCAAAGTATCCAAGTATTGCAGCTACAAGTTGAAGTAAAAAGTAAACGCAACTCTATTTTGGGGTAAAAATATAAAGTTAACCAGGCTTGCTACAGAAAGCTAATCCCGTGGGTGAACATAGCAGCAAAAGCATTCATTCGAGTTTTGGACAAAGACAAACCAATCTCTAAATCTCCATCTGAGTCTTTGGACTTACTTAGGGACATTGATATGCTATCACCACTGTCAATAGAAACGAACTCTAATTTTTCAGCCCTACCCCAACCAAAATCAGCAGCATATAAGTCAAGCTTTGGTGATCCAGCAACTGAAACCGACCGTTTTTCATCTACTTTGCCAAATTCTTTAAACCAACTACCACTCAAGATCCATTCCTCATCCTTCATTCTTTTCTGAATAGCTTCTCCAATTAATTCCGCAGCAATTATAAAACCTTCTTTTCCTGCTAAGTCCACATGTCTTGTTCTTGCAACGTACCCGACTAGGGCATTCCCGAAATAAGATGGAGGAAGTGGTGGATTGAACTGCGCTCTGCAATCTGCTGCACACCCGAAGAATTCCATTCCATTCTCGTCTATCTCTTCCACTATTGCGGCCTCTGATTTTATTACACAAGTCCATACATAAGCACATGTTACTGTGAAAGATGTTACATGAGTTAGGTTCGGTCTTCTTGACAATATTAAATTTTTGAGCTTCCCGATGTCATTCCGTGTTATAATAAATGTACCTCGAACCTTATCAGGAGGAGTCACAATGTCAGACATCGTCATCATGTGCTTATATTTCTTCATTTCATCCCATATAGACATCCCTACTCCATTGGGGTCTTTGATTACGGACCTATCGTAAAATGGAATGAACTCTTTATCTAGGAATTGTTCGTCTCCATCGAATTTATTGAGCAAAGCCCACGCCCTAACGAACTTTACTATGGTAGCTCCATCACCAGCAACGTGATGATTCGTGAAACCTATGGATATGCCATGATTTGGAAAAAGTGTCACTTGAATGGCTAAGACCGGGGCTAATTGGAACCCAGGTGCATCCTTAGGTTCCGCCAACTGAGGAATAAAGTGATAAAAATCGTTAGCATCACGGGGATGGTTACCAACGAGATAATTGAAATCCATATCACTCTCAGAAAAAATAACAGATACAGAATCTCCTGTTATATAACGTAACTCAGGATAACCGCTCCAATCTTGTGGACAAGCAACGTTGCCAGCTAGGGGTATATAATGTTTGAGAGTGAGGGAGAGTGAATCTTTAAGCGTCGGAATAATGGTTTGGACGAAATCGGGTCTGGAAATAGGAAGCTTGTAGAATAAAATCCGCCGCATACGGTGGAAACCTAACCAACCATGATCAAAATAAGTAAGAGGGAGTGTCAATTCAGCTGCACTGCCGGGAGATGGCGCAACTTGACATTGCTCAATCACAGACGCCATTATTGTAACCTTTGGTTAAGAAATAACACAATGGGTGTTGGATTGACTTATCAATATATATTGTAGAGGTGAATGAAACTGTTGATTTTGATGACTTGAGAGGTGACTTCATATACATAAAGTTATAGGCGCCTTTACTGACTTTAAAATGTACGCACCTTAATTATCGATACTCGGAATTCATATGTATGGCTGTAATGGGTCCTTCGTCTTTATTTGTTTGATTGTTTTTCTCTACACGTAAGGAAATATATCTCTGGCTGTCTGGCTGGTATTGTATTATGGCCTATCTGTGACACGTGAAAGCAGCCATTTGCTGGTCCATAGTCCAATTCCACAATCTTTTTATCTTAGTACAATGATTTTCTGCCGAGGAGAGGCAAATTCATAATTTAAAGTCTGAGTTTTTATGATGATCTTAAGTTAAGTTGTCATCTATTTGGTCAAGAGTTCGATACGTATAATCAACCATTGATGTTTGCATTAAAGTAGATTGCTTATATCATATTCTCGTAAGGTCAGTGACGGACCCAGGATTTTGTGCAAGCGGGTTCAATCTTAAAAGTACATAACTTTAGTCGTAAAATAATAGTTGTCAAGTGGGTTCAAATAAAATATTTATACAAAATTTACGCAACTTTAATCGTAATTTATACATATACACAATATTATATTTTTATGAAGCGGGTTCAGTTGAACCCGTTTGCTTCCACATGCGTCCGCCACTGCGTAGGGTACGATCCTTCTTCGGACCCTGCATGAAAGCGAGATACTTTGTGTATAGAGCTGCCCTTTTTAGTTTTTACGATGACTTCAAATTATTATATAATACTAGTCTTAGGGTACGCGCGTTGCGCATGTACCCTACATTAATGAATATGTAACTACATAAATAATATTTAAATAATGTCTTTTATTGACCTCCAACGTTCTGCCTTATGAAAATAAAAACTGATGAAGAGAAAATATTATCCAAGTATCAAAGGAGTTCAAGTGTATTACTATGAATTTATGTCTATTTATATTATTATTAAATTCTATAGAAAGTTTATATATGAAAGTCGAAATAGATGAAAAGTTGCATCATTTATTGTCGAGAACTTTTTTTTTTTAAGTTTAATAAAATTTTAAAGATGTTATTAATTGGATTGGTTTACTTTGTTGGAGAAAGTTTTACATGTTGATTACTTATTTGCATAAGTTTTTTTTTTAAATCCTAAATAATAGGATTTCATACATAGTTCAAATAAAGAATGATTAATACATAAATTTTAATAGATTTTAAAATTTTAAATATTATAAAATATAACTTACAATAATTTTATTCAATGCGAAATCTATTTTGAAAGAGTAAAAAAGGCGAACAATATATTGCTTAGGAACTTCATAACATTTAATAAAATAAATAGATATAAATATAGATTTGTGATAATGAACGAATAATGTTAAGAAGATTCTAAGAGCCCTTAGTATTTAAGTTTTACTAATAGTTTATCTTAATTAGTTTTAAAGTCCTTAATATTAGAACATCATAATTCTAATAAATAAATATTTAGTAAATAAAAGTATTTGTATTTATTAGGAAAATAGTTGAATAACTATTTTGTCTAGTATATAATCTAATTTAATAAATATAAAAGTCAACCAAATACTTTTAGTTGGTAAGAACAACTCTTTCATGAATCATGCTAAAAAACTTAGTAGCTGATTATATACAATGTTATTATGATTTATTTTCACAAAACAAAAATTTAAACGAAATAGAAACATGTAATGTTCGGGTTGAGTGATTTTGGCCAAACTAAATTAAGTAGTTGTAGTAGCAAGAAAAATTGAAAACGTTAAATTAGGCTATTTTTCGGTCACATCCGTTACATCTCGCGTTTTCGTACGTTAAAAGTTTCGTCTTCAGTTAATCGACATAGTCTCGGGGATAAGATTATCTTGAGGTTAGTGTAGTTACACTAATTATAACAAGCGAGAAATAAGTGTCATAAAGGATAAAAGGGTACACGAATTAAAGAAAACGAGTTTCGTTGAAAATGGCCAATTTGGGATAAAGTATGGGTCGAGGGATACTACCCGATAATTATGGACTAGTACCATACAAGGTACCATATGGCCGTGATAACATATATATATATATATAAAGTATATTAAAAATGAGTAGTATTTTTAGATAATTTGAGATAATTCTTAATTATACGGGTAATTGATTAATTACCGGATAACGGGACATTACTCAATTAACTAATAAATGGATAAAATTTTATAAATTATCTCCCAACACGTGGCAAGGAGCCACAATCAAAAAGTGACTAAGTAATCACTTATGCCTAGGTGGCAACCTAGGCTTAAAAGGGAACGGATGATTATCCAAAACAAGACTTATACAAGTCTTGTTACAATTCTTTATGAAACAAAAATAGACCAAAGTAATGTAGTCATTCCAAGAAGCAAGAATGCATTCTTTCTTGATTTGAAAAATTCAAGAACAGAATTTAAGAAATTCGTTCAGTACCTCAACAAGCAAGAAACTTGAAGTTTCGTTCAAGAATTTCGAAGAAGCAGAAGCTAATCTCGTTCAACAATTTCAAAAAAAAAGCAGAAGCTTAATCCGATTTTGGGGGTTCTAAGTTCAATCCACGAAGGTAAAGAAATGTTAGACGTAGTTTTCCCTACTCCAGGTATGTTAAGGTCATCCCTTCGTTCTTTTGGCATGGTCTAAATTATACAGAAGAAATCAGCAAACGCACAGTTTCTATAAATTACTCTATTTATAGAAATACTAGGGATGTCTATATTCTTGATTCCCTATGAGAATTATTATTATCTTCTGTTCATGAGTCTCAGAATAATACGCAGTTGAAAAGGGTTATCCAGAAGGAATGTTGAGATTATTACGTATTTTTCATGCATTTCACCCATTTATACATGTGCACTGACCTATGACGAGATGACGTTATATACGCGTATATATGTAAATATATGTATATGGGATATGAAAAAAAGTTATGGCGTTATATACGCACCACCACCTCATCAGCTGGTATATGTTGATGATATTGCCCACATTGGCCGAGACGATATGATGGGATGCCCTCAGTGGCTTGATGATACTGTGCACATTCATACCTATACATAGCACGACATTTATACGCGTGTGCATGACGTTATAAATGTTTCAAAATTTACAAAGTATTCAGGTTTAAAGATGTGTTTCCTTATTCCATGTTTCATCTACGTCTTTTACGTACTAATTTTCATGCCTTACGTACTCAGTACATTTATCGTACTGACACCCTATTTCATGGGGCCTGCATTTCATGCCCGCAGGTGCAGGTAGGAAAGCTGACAGCCCCACTTCTTAAGATCCTTGATCAGCGAGAGTTGACGTACTCCACTTGATCCGGAGCTGCTTTTGATTTTGGTACGATATATTTGTGTGTGTGTGTGTGTGTATATATATATATATATATGGGTATGACGTGGCTCAGTCCCGTCTTTATACAGTTATATTTCTATTAGAGGTCTGTAGACAGTATGTCTAATTGGGTTGTATGTGGCCTTGTCGGCTTTCAATTTTGGATGTATAGTTGTCTATAGCAGCCTTGCCGGCTCACCCATTGTATTCTGCATATATACGTACATATGCCTTGTTGGCAGGTTTCCTTCATGTATGTTATTTTCTTAATTCAGCAGATGTTATTCAGGTTCATATCTTAGACACATGCTTAGGGGTGTTTGACAGGTAGGACTCAGGCACCTATTACGGTTCATCGGTTTGGGTCGTGTCATCTTCTATTCCCTTTTTCCCTAAATATTAGAAAAAGATTATAGTTATTAAGACTGTTCATTTGGATCGGATATTCAAAATCCGAACCAATCTGCTCAATTTCGGATTTTAGATTATATTTATTAAAATTTCGGATATTTGGATCGGATTCAAATTGGTATAATTTTAACCATATCCGATCCGAAATCCGAAATTATTTAGGTGTATATAAATACTAAGCTTTAATTTCGAATAATTAGTACTTCCTTTTGCAACTTTCTCCAAGTTATTACCTTTACAATAGCTGCATTTAGTTATATTGGCACCATAGTACCCTCATAATTGCAGAAACATGAATTTTTCTTGCTGTATTGCTTCTTTTACAAAGAAAATATACATATGAGCTTGTAACTTTGAGGAATAACAACTTGAACTTCCATAGGAATATTTTCTTAGAGGTGTAATGCTTATAAAAGGGATGAAAAGCAAAGTGATGTTTGTAGCACAGAACATAGAAGAAGCAGATAAGGTAGATGCACTAGACGATTAGATTAGCAATTGCCTTAATAATACGCATAATCCGATCTAAAATCTGAAATAATGATCCGATCCAAACTTTAAAATCCGATTCAGTCCGATATTAATTCGAATGGATTGCATTTTATAGAATCCGAAATCGGAAATTCGAATTCAAAATGTGCTAAATCCGATCTGATCCATGCACAACCCTAATAGTTATAGTTGTGTCATAATTAAAGTGAATAATTTATATAAGATAAAATCTTCAATAATTTTTAAATTTAGTATTTTCGGAGTTTAAATTAGAAAAGATATAATAAATAGAATTTTGGTTGATATAAAAGTCTTAAATATTAGGACGATAAGTAAGTGACAATTTTATTCGATGTAAAATTAATTTTTAAAGGATAAAAAAGGCGAACGACATTTAGCTAAGGACCTTCGTACTTTTAATATAAAATGATATGATATAGATCAAGTGTCCTTAACTTTTGAACTTATAACTGTAAGTTCAGGATCCATAACATAGCAGAAAACCAAACGTTATTTGTATCTTTTCACAAAAAAATATATATATATATTATTTGACGATAGAATATTCATTCGTCTTATTCAACTTTTGTCTGCCCTTATTAGTTTCTTCCCAATTAAATGTTACCCATCAATATTCAATAAGTCCATTCTTGAGGTAGTTGCGTCTTGGTCGTTTACTACACTTCACTTTTTTGAAAAGCTTTGAGACAATACACCTAGAAACAATTTTTAAAAGTTTGACCAAACAATAATTACTATTAAAGTACTTTCAAATTAACAAATACAAATTGTTTCTCATCAAAAATACTTATTTCAAAAGTAATTTTGAGAAAATCACTCTTCAAAATAAGCTTATTTTAGAAACCTGGTCAAATAAGCTAATAGTGTGAACTTCAAAATAAGCTTATTTTAGAAACTTGGTCAAATAAGCTAATAGTGTGGACAGTAGTCACTAAATGTGAACCCATAGATTACAAACTAGATCCACATCTTCTGTCGGCAGAAAAGCAAAGCTAATTAATAAGTCATTCCCTTTTTATCATTATCACGTTTCATGTTAGAGGACGTACATTCAATAACTTCATTTACGACAATGAAGTTGCTTGGTCAATCATATAGTACCTTAAAATCATGACACTTTATCATTGTGTTGGATGATTACATATAATATATATATATATATATATTATACTTCACCTTGGTTAATTTTTGTCTCAAAAGATATTGAAACCTTTTTGAATAAATCAATCAAAGAAAGTGAAGAGATAAATCTTAGCTAAGTATAATAATCTCTAAAACGAAAGATATATAGAAGATGATCATATGACTTTCCAGTACTTGCCCAACCATATTGGCCATTTCTCCGTCGGTGATGTTATTGGGTACATAAGCCTCGCTCAACACTTTCATTAAAGCATTCTTGTGTGCCTCTGAATTCTGCAATAGTGACAGGATAGATATCTGAGTAGGAACTTTGTTCAGATGGTTAACAACAGAATACTCCCTTGCTTGTACTTTCCTCCACAGGTCATCTAGCCCAGTCTCAATGATAGGCTGCCTAGTAGTGGCATCCTTATTTGATCCTCCCAAATGTTCCAGTGTATAGACTCTTGACCTTCCCTTTTCACCGAGCCTCAGCAATATAATCCCATAGTATTGCTTTTGAGTTGAATGGAGGTAGGGTTAATACTGTTACGGTGAAAGGAGTGACCACTTCTATTTCAAATGAAGCGGGGATGGCTGCAGGCGGAGCCACCTCTACCTCGAATGGAACTGATGTAGTTACCTCAACCTCGATTGGTAACTGGGTCTGAACCACAATAGGAGTAAGTATGACCGCAACCTTAAAGTCATCGCCTTCTCGAATAAGCTCGATCGACCTTTCAAGGTCTCATTCTTCATTTGTCTCTATCACATGTACACCATCACCTCTATGATCAGGGAGGGGATTGTTGCGGACATTAGGTGCGACTTCCTTTGCTTGTATGACCTTGTTATCAATTAGTGTCTGGATTTTATCCTTCAATTTTCGACACTCAGCAGTGGTGCGCCCTTTCATACTGGAATGGTACGCACAAGTCTTGTTTGGATTGACCCATTGGATGGATTTTCTAATGCCGCAGTAGGAACAGGAGTGACGTAACCTACGACTTTCAACCTTTCATACGGTTGGTCGATGGGCTCAGCAATGGTGATGTATTGTCTGGGTGGCTTGCGGTCAAATTTGGGTCTTGGTCTTGGAAACCTTTGGCGGGTTGGAGGTGATTGGAAATGGGATGGTTGGGAGTTATAGGTGTGATGGACAGTGGTTGGTTGGGAATATCTGGGAGATGAAGGTTGATATATAGGCGGTGATGCTTGGCATGTGGGTGGAGGTGTTTGATATGTGGGTGGAGGTGTTTGATAGATAAATGGAGATTTTGGGCCTTGAGCCACCATTACTGTTCCAACCTCTTTCTTCTTTGATATGCCACCTGATTGTAATGCTTTATTTGTGGCCTGTAGTGCCTCAAAATTTATTACCATACCGCTCTTGATTCCTTCCTCGATTCTTTCTCCGAGTTTAATGATGTTAGTGAATTTGCAATTTTCGATAACCATCAACCTCTCATAATATTGTGGATCCTGTGCCTTGACGAAGAATTTATTCATCTGTTCTTCGTCCAAAGAGGGCCCGACTTTGGCTGCTTCTGACCTCCAACGAGTAGCGTATTCACGGAAAATTTCAGTAGGTTTCTTCTTAAAATTCTGAATGTAGAAAACATCCGGTGCGTTTTCTGTGTTGAACCTTAACCGGTCTATGAAATCCAACACCATACTTACCCAATTGGGCCATTTCTTTGGATTCTGGCTTATATACCAAGACAAAGCATCCCCAGTAAGACTCCTCATAAAGAGTTTCATCTGGATCTTTTCATCTTTCCCTCTTTGATAAGCTTGTCACAATAAGTCCTTAGATGAAACCTGGAATCACGTGTGCCATTGAACACCAAGAGATCCCTAGCATATATTGAGAATACCGAGAGATCCTCGGGATACCAAGAGATCCCTGGCATATATATTGAGTGTACTAAGAGATCCTCGGGATACTGAGAGATCCCCGGTTATTTCCTTGTGGTTGTTTTTGCCTCTATTTTCAGTTAGTGAATTCCTTATTTTCCTATATTAAATTCTTATCGTTAGTTTTCAATTGTACTGCTTATCTTATACTATCATGTCTTATATTCTTTATTTTATCTCAGTAGGGCCCTGACCTTTCTCGTCACTACCCGACTGAGGTTAGGCTTGGCACATACTGAGTATCGTTGTGGTGTACTCATGCCCCTTCTGTGCATGTTTTTCATATGCAGATCCAGGTTCTGCAACTCAGTCCTATCACCGGTGAAGCGAGGCTACTGCTCTAGAGACTTCAAGGTACATCTGCCGCATCCGCATACCGAGGAGTCTCTTTCTATTCTAGCTTTTAAACATTTGCCCTTCTGTATTTCTTTCCTTGTTAGATATTCTAAAGTCAGACATTGTAGATATCCAAAGGCTTGTGGTTCCGTGAGTTTTTGGGTTTTGGGATAGTGTACTTGATTATGATAACGTTGTGTTGTATATACCGAGCAACACTTTTAAATACTGTTTTATTATTTTAATCCCGTTTTAAATTGTTTTACTTCCGCAACTTGGTTTATTTTCCGTAATTTAGGCTTACCTAGTCGTAGGACTAGGTGTCGTCACGACGGTTCACGGAGGGTGAACCAGGGTCTGTCACGACGATTCACGAAGGGTGAATCGGGGTCCGCCACGACGGTTCATGAAGGGCGAACTGAGGTCGTGACAGAAAATAATAAGCTAAATAAACTGAAATAGGGTAATTAAATTGATAAACGATGGTATCCAAATACAAATCCCAGAACTGGTGTCACGAATACATGAGCGCCTAGAGTATTACAAATAATAGTCTAAATGAAAGCATAACTATCTGCATTGTAAAAAATAACTAAGGTAACATAGAAGGGGACTTCATGGCTGCGAACGCTGTGAAATTATACATCAATTATCAGTCAAGAACTAGACCCGAGCAAATCTATCAAATGCCCCTAGGACCCACTCCGAAATTTGCACAAGAAGTGTAGAGTATAATATGAGTACAATCGACCCCAAATACTCTGTAAGTGTTGAGCCTAACCTCGACGAAGTACTGACGAGGCTAGGCACGCTACTTACGATAACCTGTACATAGTATGATAATAATAACAGAGAATGAAAGAAGTAAATGAAAGTAAGGCAGTTAATCTATGGAAAAGAACTCAATCCTCGCAATCAGGGAACCTAGAATAACAGACCTCATGATTTCATATAAAAATGCTAGAAACCAACACAATAACAACAATGAGTACAACATGCACAATCCGTTGCGGCACGCAATCCGATCCCACCGTATACACACAATTCTCCCTTATTTCACAATAACATCACTTAGCAATATCAAGAATCACATATAAAATCTATTGCGGCGTGCAACCCGATTCCATCATATCACATAATCAAATGTCATAATCCTCCCTTATTACACCATATCATCATTTATCAATACCAAGTATTACATACACAACCGTTGTGGCGCGCAACCCGATCCCACCATATCATAAGAATCAATGTCAGAATCCTCTCTTATTCCACCATATCATATATCATTGCAACGTGTAATCCGATCCACAAATAATTTCAATAAATGTAATCAATCCAATAGCTCAATGTACAAGAAAATCTCTACAACCAAAGGATATGAAGCAAAGAAATAAAGGAACCACATACTAATCAAAAGAATGCTACAAATAATATAAAAGCAACAAGACAAGTGAAGAAGTACGTGACAATTTAGGTGCGCAAGTAAGACAATTAAGGAAAGTAAAAATTAATCACGGAGTCATGGAAGGGACGAATAATTTAATACAAAAATAATTAATGACAAGTAACAAATCACGACATAGAAAACAATTAGAGCATGTAACAGTTAAGACATGGAATGAGATAATTCATGAAATATGAGGAGACATGAAAACAATTATTTTGACGGCTTATATACACTTGTCACCTCACATAGATGCTATTACACACATAATTCAAATAACATATAGTTCAAGGGTTCCTAATTCCCTCAAATCAAGGTTAGTCCCAATACTTACCTCGCTCCGTAATCAAATCAAAGTTCAACTAGGACCTTTCCTCTAAGTTTGCCTCCAAACCAATTGAATCTAACTTAATATAGTTCAAATAATTCAAAATAAGCTTTAGAAACTACCCATAAATGAAAAATATTCAATATTTATTTGATTTTAAAAAAAGTCACCAAAGTCAACCCCGGGCCCGCTTGGTCAAAATTCGAGATTCGAACTAAGACCCAATTATCCATCCACTGTTGAGCCCAATTATGTGATTAGTTTTGGAATCCGACCTCAATTTGGGTCTAAACTCAATTTCTCAAAATCCCCAATTTCTACCTAAATCCCTAATTTTTACCTAAATCCGTAATTTCTACCATGAACAAGCATAGATTAAGAACTTTCAAATTTACAATTGGACGTCCAAATCATGTCAAATTAACTTCGTTTTGCACCAAATTTTACAGAGAAGTCATACATAGTGAAATGAACCTATTCCGAGTTCCGGAATCGAAAATTCGAATCCGGTAGAAACAATCTATGGTCAAACTTAGGAGTTCTTTAAGCTTTCAAATTACTAGTTTTCAACAAATCACGTTAAATTAAGTTTGGGACTTCCGAATCCGATTATGGGAAAACACCTAAGTCCTAAATCACGATACAGATCCACCGAGACCATCAAAACACTGATCTAGGTCTGTTTACACAATGTTGATTGTAGTCTACTAAAATTATTTTTAAGGTTGAAATTCAAATTTTCACATACAAATTTCTGGAAAAAGATACGGACTGTGCACCTACATCGAGGACGCTAAATGGAGCTATTCGAGGTCTCGGAACACAGAAATAAAGGCTAAAACTCAAAATAACCTATCAGGTAATCACATTTTCCACCTCTAAAATAAACATTTGTCCTCGATCGAACATAAAAAGGTACCTGGTGTTGCGCCCCTTTTTCTTGCGAAATCGGGTTTTGACATGTGATAACTCTTTTAAGGAGGTGTTAAAAGAGGAGAGTCACCACCTAACGGGTTTAAGGTATGTTAGGGCACCTATTTGCATATGACTCAGGTTCAACTAGTTTGCGCCACCAAAGATTGGGTAAGGGCTCAAATTACCTCGAAAAAAAGGTGTTAGGCATTTTTCGAGGTCCACAACTGTGGGTCCCGACCGAACTTCAATTATATGAATTAGTTAGATAAATAAATATAGATAGAAGAATAAGAAGTTTGGGCAGTTTTATTATCAAAGACTTGGAATAAATACAAACACTTGATTTAGAGACAAGATGAGATAGGAGATCCTAAGTTATTTAGCCTAAAGGATCGCCCCGTGCAACATAAATAGTACTTCATAACTCTTTCGAGATAGGGTGTTACTCGTATTATTCAGTGGGCACAAACTATCATCTCCTGCTGCCTGATTACCATCTTTATATTTGTTACCTAGAGCGCACTAACTAATTCTAAATCGTTCCTTATGCGTGCACTACCCGACCCATGCCTATGGCCCAGGAGGCTTTGGACCAACTATTTGGATAGTTCAAGACTTTACTTATGTTGCTCAAAAATAATAAATCTAAGCGACATTCAAAACATATAGGACTACACATAAAGGCAATACATAGACCAAGTTAGCCTCTACATGTAAACAACAAATGTACGCTAACAGGTTCATAATGAGGCAGTAGGCTAATTTCAGAACTAAGACGAAATAGAGTCTTTAAATCCTATAGTCATGGCTTCTATGTGATTTTGAATTTTAAACATACAGGCAGTGTTGCTTTCTTAGAACAACAAATTTGCAGATCGTAAATATTACAAATCCTATAGGCATGCTTTCTAAATCTCTTACAAAATAAGGCAGTGAAATAGTTTGATCGTTCAAAATTGCCAGCATTGACTTTATCAGCATAGTTTCTAGGCGAGCAACATGATCCTATAGGTAGGATTTCTAAGAATTGGCCGTTCAGACTGATTCTTTATCCTTTTATCCTTATAGGCATGATTTCTAGGTGAGCAATATGATGGGAATAACAGTAATAGTAGCCAATTAAATTATATTCTTATAGGCGTGATATCTACGCAAATACTATGAAGAGCAAGTATTTATTATTCAATGTGATCCTATATGCATGATATCTAACATAAAGCAATTTGAACAAATAATAACCATGTTGTAACATAATAGGCAGATAACAACGTGTGGGAATGGAACATGTGAAAAGATGAAATATTTATGTCCTATAAGCATGTTATCTATCAAATACATAGAAATAGAGCATGTTGAGCAAAATTAAACACTCAGATCCTATAGGCAGTATTTCTACCCTTTCATGGAAACATTAGAATAGACTTGTTTTCTCAATTTTCACTAATACCCCAATTGTTATTACAAAATTGTTATAGGCCCAATAATGAAATAAATTACAAAGTGGTACAAATAACTATAGTAGGCCTAAGACAGACCCAAAATGTACCCAGCCCAGCCAGGCCTTCGATTTTGTCTCCACACAAATATCAACATAGCCTAGAAGCCACAAGAGAACTTGGACCAAACCCAACAACCATAGTTGATCAAAGGATCCAGGAAAATAGTTATTTACACAAGCCAATTGGTCTATTCAGTAGGCAGGGGAGATGCAGAATTGAGTAATCAGGAAAAATGGCCAACGAACCTCAGGCCTTAGTGTCATGACCCATATTTCCCACCCTCATGAGTCATGATGGAGCCTACACGTGAAAGCTAGGTAATTCGAGTATTATAGATTTATTAACCTCTTTCTTAACCTTTTAACAATTTTAAATCAACATCCGATCAATAGCGGAATAATAATAATAATTAAAGAAATGCAGAAGACGAAATATGATAACTTATCCAATTACTAGTACGAAAATTACAAAATACATCTCTACCCAGAACTGGTGTCACAATATCACAGACTATCTACAAATACTACAAACAATGGTCTGAAAGTTAAATACAAATCTGTCTCTGAAATACATAAAATAAACATAATGGAAAGATAGAAGGGCACACCAAGGCCCACAGATGCCTACAGAACTACCTCAGGTCTCCGCCACTGGACTGAAGGCAGCAACCTCACTGTAGACCAAAAGCTCCAGCACCGGGATCTGCACACAGTGCAGAGTGTAGTATCAACACAACCGACCCCATGTGCTGGTAAGTGTCGAGTCTAACCTCAGTAAAGCAATGGCGAGGCTAGGACAAGTCTACCAACTAAACCTGTGCAGTTAAAGCATATACGACAAGTAATAATAACGAGAACTAGCAGTTAAAGATGGGAATGGGAACATGTTGTGGTGGGGATATCAAGTACCAACACTAACTCAGGAGACAGAACATAAAGAACGTTTTAAAGTTCGCATCAATAAGAATAAGGAAACAGTAACAAATCAATATCCACTTTTATTATTTATTGTTGCGGTGCGCAACCTGATCCAATTCATATAACACTGTTGTGGCGTGCAACCCGATCCAATCATATATCACTGTTGCAACGTGCAACCCGATCCAATCATATATCACTGTTACGGCGTGCAACCCGACCCCTCATGTACTCCCTTATTACTCCATATTGCGGCGTGCAACCCTATCCCATATAATATTATTGCTGCGTGCAACCCGATCTCATATAATATTGTTACTACTTGCAATCCGATCCAGATATACAATTCAACACCAATCATAACAGAATCCCGACAAAGGAAAAATATAGAAACAACAATATCCCGGCAAGGGAATCAACAACGAGAATAAACACATCCCGGCAAGGGAACCAATAGTAAGAATTAAATACGTTCTGGCAAGGGAATCTGCTATAACCAAACTTGTACCAACGTTTAACTTCACAAATGAAAACTCAACTGGAACCAATACTCAACAATAAATAAATACCACGAGAATAATCATAATTCTTGCCCAACACGAAGAATCAATGACTTAGGCATTTGTAGTACTTATTAAAACACAATGATTACAATTTAAGACTCACGGGCATGCTTGACAACAACATATAGATACTCGTCACCACACTTATACGTCGTACACTACATTAGCACATAGAAACTAAAGCACAATACATATTCCCTCAAGCTAAGGTTAGACCAAACATTTACCTCGAACTTTCACGGCCAATGAAGCCTCAAACACTGCTTTTCCTTTAGAATTCGAATCCAATTTACTCGTATCTAGCCCAAATTAATTTAACAACATCAATAAATGCTAAAGAATTCAACCCCAATGCTAAATTATAGGTTTTCTATCATTCTTCCCAAAAAATCAAAAATCGACCCCAGGCTCGCTTGGTCAAAACTCGAGGTTCGGACCAAAACCCAATCGCCCATTCACCCATGAGCCCAAATATGCAATTAGTTATGAAATCTGACCCCAAAATGAGGTCTAAATTTCAATTATTCAAAAAGCCATAACTCTACCCAAATTCTCAATTTCTACCATGAAAACTCTTAATATTTGATTAAAAAGTGATGAAAATAGTTGGGTAATTGATAGAGTAAAGTATAGAATTGATTACTAACACTTTGGGAATGAATTTATGAGAAGAAAATCACCTCTAAGTCTTGGGAGTTCGAAAATATGGACTAAATGGGTTCTGCCCGTTTTTGCTACTGTTTTTAAAAGACTGGCCAGGCCTTCATCGCGTTCGCGATAGGCCTGCCGCGTTTGCGATGGGTCAGGCTCATATGACCTTCGCGTTCGTGTTGGGTTCCCCACATTCTCGGAGCTTTAGCTCCTCAAGCCTTCGCATTCGCGGTCAAAGGGCCGCGTTCGCGTAGAACAAATTGAACTCCCTCCCCCAGGCCCGCTAACCCTATGTGTTCGCGTGAGCCTGAATGCGTTCGCGAAGAGTAACTCCCCTCAAAGCTTCGCATTCACGTCCTGAGCTCTGTGTTCGCGAAGAAAAAATTGACACCTGAGGGAATTACCTTACGCATTCGCGAGCGAAGCCATGCAAACGTGAAGAGGGAAATCACTAAGCACCTGAGACAGCAAAACCTGCAACTTTTGTAAGTGTAAAAACATCCCGTGGCCTACGAAAACTCACCCGAGCCCTCGGGGCTCCAAACCAAACATGCATACTAATTCAAAAATATCATATGGACTTACTCGTGTGATCAAATCGCCAAATTAACACTTTTAACAACGAATTTAGCATCGAAATCAAAGAAAGATCTCAAGAACTCTTAAGTTCAAATTTTAACAACCGAGGGTCCAATTCACGTCATATCAAGTCCGTTTCTTACCAAATTTTATAAGCTCAACCTAAATACCATATAAGACATGTACCGGGCTCTGAAACAGAAAATACAGGTATGATACCATCAATTTCAAATACATTTAAATTTTCAAAAACTCTTAAAATTTCAGTTAAATAACTTTCTTCAAAAATTCATTTCTCGAGCTTGGGACCTCGAAATTCAATTCTGGGCCTATGCCCAAGTCCCATATTTTTCTACGGACCCTCTAGGACCGTTAAATCACAGGTCTGGGTCCGTATACCTAAAATATTGACCGAAGTCAACTTAAATTCAATTTCAAAGGCCAAATTAACATTTTTATCAAATTTCCACATAAAAGCGTTCTGGATATATGCCCTGACCGCACACACAAATTGAGGTGAGATAAAAATAGGTTTTTAAGGCCTCAAAATACAAAATTTACTTTTAAAACAAGTGATGACCTCTTGGGTCATCACATTCTCCACCTTTAAATAAACTGTTCCTCCTCGAACAAACATAGAAAAGAAGTACCTGAGTCAGGGAAAAGATGAGGATATTGGCTCCGCATATCGGACTCAGACTCCCAGGTAGCTGCCTCGGCAGGCTGACCTCTCCACTGAACATGAACAGAAGGGTAACTCTTCGATCGCAACTGACGAACCTGCCCGTCCAGAATGGTTATCGGCTCCTCCTTATAGGTCAGATCCTTGTCCAACTGGACAGTGCTGAAGTCTAACATGTGGATGGATCATCGTGATACTTCCGAAGCATGGACACATAAAACACTAGGTGCACCGCTAATAAACTCGGCGGTAACTCAAGTCTGTAAGCCACCTCTCCCATTCGATCAAGAATCTCAAAAGGACCAATGAACCTAGGGTTTATCTTGGCCTTCTTCCCAAATCTCATCATGCCTTTCATGGGAGACACTCGGAGCAACACCCACTCTCCGACCATCAATGCCACATCACTAACCTTGCGGTCGACATAACTTTTCTACCTGGACTGAGCTGTACGAAAACTATCCTGAATGATCTTAGCTTTATCTAAGGCATACTGAACTAACTCTGTACCCAACAACCGAGCCTCTACCGACTTAAACCATCCAACTGGAGACCGACACCGTCTACCATATAATGCCTCATAGGGAGACATCTGAATGCTTGACTAATAGCTGTTGTTGTAGGCAAACTCTACTAAAGGCAAAAATTGATCCCACGAACCTCTAAAGTCCATAACACAAGCTCGGAGCATATCCTCCAAAATTTGAATAGTACACTCGGACTATCCGTCAATCTAGGAATGAAATGTTGTGCTCAACTTAACCTGTGTGCTCAACTCACGCTGAACTGCCCTCCAAAAATGTGAGGTAAACTGCGTACCTTAGTCAGAAATGATTGACACAGGCATACCATGAAAACAAACAATCTCTCGGATATAGATATCAGCCAACCGCTCCGAAGAATAGGAAGCTTCCACAGGAATGAAATGCGCTCTATCCACAATAACCAACACTGCATCGAACTTCTTCTGAGTCTGTGGGAGTCCAACAACGAAATCCATAGTGATCCGCTCCCACTTCCACTCAGGAATCTTAATCTTCTGAAATAAACCACCAAGTCTCTAATGCTCGTACTTTACCTGTTGACAATTCAAATACCGAGCCATATATGCAACAATGTATTTCTTCATCCTTCTCCACCAATAATGCTGCCGCAAGTCCTGATACATCTTAGTGGCGCTCGTCTTAATAGAATACCGGGAACTATGTGCCTTCTCTAAAATCAACTCATGCAGTCCATCCACATTAGGCACACAAATACAACCCTGCATCCTCAGAACTCCATCATCTCCAACTGTAACCCGCTTGGCATCTCCGTGCCACAATGTGTCTCTAAGGACAAGCAAATGAGGATCATCATACTACCGATCTAGTATACACTCAAATAATGAAGAACGAGCGGTTGTGTAAGCTAGAAAACGACTAGGCTCCAAAACATCCAACCTCACGAACCGATTGGCTAAAGCCTGAACATCTAAAGCAAGCGGTCTCTCACTGACTGAAATATATGCAAGGCTGCCCATACTGGCTGACTTCCTACTCAATGTATCAGCCACTACATTGGCCTTTACCGGATGTTACAAGATGGTGATATTATAGTCTTTCAATAGCTCCAACCATCTCATCTGCCTCAAATTTAACTGCTTCTACTTGAATAAGTGTTGCAAATTCTTGTGATCCGTGGACACCTCATATGACACACCATACAAATAATGCTTCCAAATCTTCAGTGCGTGAACAATGGCTGCTAACTCCAAATCATGAACTGGATAATTCTTCTTGTGGATCTTCAGCTGTCGTAAATCATAGGCAATAACCTTGTCATTCTGCATCAACACCGCACCAAGTCCAATAAGCGATGCATCATAATATACTGTATATGGCTCTAAACCTGTGGGCAAAACCAACACTGGCGCTGTAGTCAAAGCTATCTTGAGCTTCTGAAAGCTCGCCTCACACTCAATCGAACCCTTCTAGGTCAACCTGGTCATCGGGGCTATAATAGATGAAAACCACTCCATAAACGGACGGTAATAACCCGTCAACCCCAAGAAAATCCGGATCTCTGTAGTTGATGTGGGTCTAGGTCAGTCCTTGACTACCGCAATCTTCTTAGGAGCCACTTGAATACCCTCTGCTGATACGACATGACCGAAGAATGCAGCCGAACTAAACCAAAACTCACACTTTGAAAAGTTGGCATAGAACTGACTATCCCTCAAAGTATGAAGAATGACTCGAAGATGCTGCTCGTGCTTCTCTCGGTTGCGGGAATAGATCAAAATATCATCAATGAAGACATTCACGAAGGAATCCAAATAAGGCTTGAACACTCGATTCATCAAATCCATGAAAGCTGCTGGGGTATTTTTCAACGGAAATGACATCACTAAGAACTCATAATGCTTATCCCGAGTGCGAAAACTGTCTTAGGGACATCGGATGCCCTAATACTCAACTGATGGTAGCCAGATCTCAAATCAATCTTCGAAAACACCTTGGCACCCTAAAGTTGATCAAACAAATCCTCAATCCTCGGCAATGGATACTTATTCTTGATTGTGACCTTGTTCAACTGCCGATAATCTATACATGTGAGCACGTGATTTTTGCCCTATGAGAACTACTCCCAGAAAATTCAAAATGAAATAAATTTTGTGTTATTTGAAATTGTTGTGAATTTTTGTATTGTTTGCATTCATTCGTGCCTGTTTATTTGTTAAGTTAAGAATAAAATCACAAAAATAATGTCCTTTGCATTTTAGGCATTTAAGGTCTAATAGTGTGATCTTATATTTTAATTGGTACTAAATCATGTTTGATAATTATTATTAAGAGCTAATTAGTATTTTAATAAGTTAATTTAATTTATAATAAAACTTAGAATTTTAGTTTTTAAAAGAAAAAAAATAAAATAAAAGAAAGAAGAAAGAAATTTCGGATTGGGCCAGCTTTACAACAAAACAACCCAGGCCCAATGTCACCCCCCAATCCAACCCGGCTCCAGCCTCTATCAAAAGACGTCGTTTCATGCGTCTCAATCTGGACCGTTGATCTCAGCTGATCAAACGGTCCCAAAGTTGTGACCAAACCCGACCCCTGACCCATTACCCAGTTAAGCCCGACCCCCCATGTTTAAACTAGACGACGCCGTATAGTTTAACCCCCTTGATCCTGGCCGTTGATCTTAATTGATCTAATGGCCAAGATTGAAACAACCCCTCCGTATATAAGGCCAATTCCTTATCCCACGCACCCAAAGCCATACCCCCCATTTCCACCTTCATCTTTGATCTTCAGAGACCAGACATGTCCTCTACCTTCAACCACCGTCCTCTGCCCACCGGAAATCGCCTCACGGCAGTTCCGGTGGTCCAAACACGCCCAAAATTACACCATAGCCTCCCCACGACATCTTCTTTCCAGATCGGGTATCAGTTTTCCTCGAATCTATACCCAACGTTTCGAATCTTCAATCAAAGAGTCCGCCTGAAACCTCACCTCTTCTGATGACTACCAAATTAACACCCCTAAGCCATCTGACCACCCTTGTTGCAGATCCAGTAACCATCTGGCTCGAATCTTCCTGAAACTCCTCGAATCTTCATTTGAAGATTCGAGCCAAACATGAACCTACCCCAATCTACTCCAAATTCATACTAGGCAACCCCCAGACCTCCCTCATACTATAAATGACTTTCGTTCCATTCAAATCTGCCTAGAAACATTCGAACCCTAAATCGAAAACCAAGAACCCTAGAAATTCCAAATCATGGAATCCGTCCAAATTAAGTGAGGATTGGGGTCTAATCGACCTTAATCGAAGTGTTCTCAGTTGAGAACACTTCGACTAAGGTCTGTTCGACCTCAAAGTGTCCGAGTCCGAGTTCGAGCCTGGGTCCGTATAGTTATGATGTTTTGATGTATTTTTCTTTTTCCCTTGTTCTGTGTTAATGTTTTTTATCTGTGTATCTGTTTAGTTTAGTTTTGTTGATTTTCCATTCTTTATAAATTCATCTTCTCATCTCCAGTGACCTTTTTATTTGGTCGATTTTTCTGTTTGTTGATTAATTATACCTGTTATAAACTACATATTCGATTTGATTAATGTCGTCGAATAATTAGTTTCATAAGTCCCCTGTTTTGTCCAAAGCCATGAATCACCCTGTTTGTATGTTTGATTCTGTTTGTTGGTACCAATTGTGTATGTATAATCGTTTAATAAGTTGCGTCGATTAATTAGTTTCCTGTTAGTCCCTGTTTCTGTCAATACCACTGAAATTACCTGTGAATTGCCTGATTCTCTGTTTCTAATTGTTTAGTGTCAATTGTAATATGTAATCGATTAATTAAGCTTCATTGATTAGGTCGTTCGTATAGTTTGAATCATTTGGCATTCTGTTGTTTATAGTTTTTCAATTGTTAGTTGTCTGATTAATTAAGATTATGTTTGATTATAAGCATTGTTCTCAATCACTGAAACTCTTGTATTTGATATATTTTTCTATCTTAAATTACTAGCTGGAATTGGTTATAGCTATTAATCAAATTAGTTTTGGTTAATTGATAGTTGAGCAGATTTTAGAATCAAAAGTTTTAATATATTTGAATAGTTGTATTAGGGGGGCAGTAATATTAAGGGGTTTCATGGGTGATTTGGGAATGAAATAGTTAGAATAATATGTTAATGTTAGTGTTTTGTTAGTGGGAGGTTGGTGTCTATAAATTAATATGGTAATGGGGAACAAAAGAGAATGGGGGAGGGGGGTTGAAATTAAGGAAAAGTTTTCCTTAGTGGATTTTAAGTGAAAAATTTCAGATTTAGTGGGAGAAAGGGGG
Source organism: Nicotiana tabacum (assembly GCF_000715075.1). Lineage (NCBI taxonomy): Eukaryota > Viridiplantae > Streptophyta > Magnoliopsida > Solanales > Solanaceae > Nicotiana > Nicotiana tabacum. Next base: position 210,364,851 of record NC_134080.1, read on the forward strand.
TCGGGCAGTAAGTGACAAAGGAGGACAAGTCTGTATAAGAAGGCAGAGGGAGGTCTATAGGAAGGGGAGAAAACTAAAAAAAAACATCTTCTGAAAAATACTAAAAAGGAAATCAGTTCTTCAGGAAGTCTTAGACAATATTTTGAAAGCTAAAATATTCAATTTCTCTTTGAGAGTTTAAGAGTGAATGGAAGCTGAACTTTGAAGAAAGGAAAAACATTCATAGTTCAAGTTAAAAACCTGCTGGATTTTATCATCAGAATTCAGTAATTTTTAGAGTTGAATAGGCTGAATTTTTAACACCTAAAAGTTCAGCAATTGGAGAAAGTTAAAAGAGAGGGTTGAGAGATAAAAAACTAAAAAGTGAAGTCTTTCTTCCTCTATTAAAAATCAGTGCTAGTTTGCTACTGTATCATTGAAGCTTCAAGCTTCTTTTCTTTGAGTGTTTGAAAACCAGAAAACTACCACATATGTCTGGTCCATTCTGTTGCTGCCTGTGATTGCATTTGGTATTGCTAGGGTCTCAAGTGGGTTTTTTCTTCTTGGGTTACTACTTAGGTATTTGCTACTACTTCACTGGTTATTGCTGGATGTTTTGCTTGATTTTAAATATGTCACTGGTTTCTCGATGCTGGTTGTTACTGGTTGTTGTTGTTGTTGCTGTTGCTGCACTGTTACTGCCCTGCTGATTTCTCATCTTCCTCTTCTTTTATCTCAATACCAGGTACACTTTCGAATCAATACTGATGTGGCTGTGAGATGTGAAAGTGAAATGAAATGCTAGGGTGTTTGATGAATTAGTGTTGTATCTATAGTTTAATAAGATATGTGACAAGTATTTATATAGTTTAGTCTTATAACTCAACTGGAATGCATGACGTAGTCTTGTATTTAACTGGAACTATTTGGTTTTCAAACTATAGTTTGTAGTTGTCAATTACAGATTCCATGTAGTTAAATATGTAATTTATAGAATGAACAAATAAGTTAAGGGATTAGTTGTCATATTTCATCTCTAGCTTTCTTTTGTATTTGAGGCAGATTTTAAATAGGCAGTGTTTGATTCCGTTAGGCAGCATATAGGCCAATATTCGAATCCGTGTTGATAACATTTCCTAGCCATTAATTCCAATAGTTTAAATCAATTTTAGGAATGTTAGTTTAAATCAATTTGGAGAATGGTCAGTTTGTTTTGAATATCTTGACAATTTTGTATGCATTTTGTAATTTCAGCTTTAGTAGTTCACTTATAGAATAAAGGCACGAAACATTTCTCCATTTTTACGAGTTCGAGTGTAAATTACCGTTATCATCTACGGTAATCCAATAACTACTTGTCAAGCATGTAATTAATTAAGACTTTTCTCGTTTCTTTTAGAGACAAACTTAATAGAAATGTAGTCTCTTTAGGATTGCCCTTTAAAAATAAATGATACGAGCCTCGCCAAATAAAACACAAGCTGCGGGGCCCTCAATAAATGGTTAATAATTAATTAGAATTTGGATGGGCCGTTTTAGCAAGATTTCACGGCCTTCTAAAAAAATAATAATGTGCTAGTCGCTTTAGGAGCGCCTTTAATAATTTGCTTTCTTAAATGCGGGTGTACATTGATGTGACCCAAATCCAAATCTCAATGGAGTCGAAGTGTGTCGACGACCACGGGTACATTGATTATGGCGTGGTTCGAGATACATTTTCACAACGTTGCAATTCTCTGTAAAATAATAATAATAATAATAATAAAAGCAGTAAAGAGTTAAAATTTGCACATAAGTTCGTATTTGTATAAAATCAGATAATTAAGCTAAATACGACAGTTGAGCGACCGTGCTAGAACCACAGAACTCGGGAATGCCTAACACCTTCTCCCAGGTTAACAGAATTCCTTATCTGGATTTCTGGTTTGCGGACTGTAATACAGAGTCATTCTTTTCCTCGATTCGGGATTAAAACCGGTGACTTGGGATACCATAAATCTCCCAAGTGGCAACTCTAAAATAAATAAATAAATCCCGTTTCGATTGTCCTTTAATTGGAAAAACTCCCTTCTGCGCCCCTTCTCGGGGGCGCGGGGTAAAAAGGAGGTGTGACAGCTCTGGTGACTCTGCTGGGGAAATAACTTTTAACCTAGAACCACTGGTTCAGGGTTAGAAATTCGAGCTTAGAATAATTGTTGTATTTGGCTTTATCGTATGATTGAGCTTAAATGTGCAAAATGATGCTTTTTTTACCGATTTGATATTATTTGAACTGTACATATAAATTGTGCCGAAACCTTCTCTTCTCACCTCCGGGGATGTGCTTACTGGTTGAGACTCCCTATTCTGTTAGTGTCGTACCCTGAAATAAAAGAGGCTCGGAAAGTTTTTAAGCCGGCTGGCCTTTTGGTTCCCGGAAAGGAGCTCCTTCCTCAACTCGAGTTGTCCGCTCGGGTACATTGTCTAGAACATATACCCAAGTTGAACATAGAATAACTTGACTTCATGCCGGATCCCTAGTAGGAACGTTTATTTTCATCATGTTGCATTTGACTTAGGGGACTCAACACAGGGGTTGGGTCCGTCTAGGACAAGCAACCTGAAATGAAAAAAGACCATCCTGCTGCATCCTATTTGTTTTGCACATTTATTTGCTTCAGATCTGCATGCTGACCGGCTTCTGAAATCGGAAATTTTTGAAAAATTTTGAAAAAGAGAAAAAGAAAAATAGCAGTGTAGGGAGATAACTACTTATTTTTAGAAAAATAAAACCAGTGTCCAAGTAGTGTCAAAACCCTGCTGAAATTTTGAAAAATGAAAAAAAATTGTCTTTTTTTTAAGTTTTATTTATTTGAAAAACAAAAGAAGGGAGTTTTGTTTACAAGTTTAGTTTATGTTGGGTGAACTACGCCGGTTTGATTCTCACAGGGCGTGAGATACGTAGGCAACCCTCGTTGGGTCCAACCTCCCATTTTGCAAAAATAGACAAAAATGTCAAATTTTAATTTTTGTCATAGAGTCGGGAGATGCCGTTTTTGTCAAAAATAGCTGAATGTTCCCGAAAGGGACGTCGTAAGGCTGACTTTGCATAAACGGCCACTTCTGTCATTTTTTGGATTTTTGATCGGTTGATTCACATAACCTTAAAATCTTCGTCTCTGAAGTGCTGAAAGGTCGTGTTCGGAAAATCGGGTCTTTCTTTTATGAAAAATAATCAAATTGTGTTGAGTTAAATAGTCAAATCATTTTGAATCAAATAAATTTTGTTTTGTTTTATCACATTAATAAATGTGCAGGATGAGCACGACTCAAAATGAACCTTTTTCAATCATGAATAAAATCCCCCTCCAGTTGCGGCTATGGTGGAATGATTTAGGCAAAGAAGGGCGAGACGAAGTCAAGAAACATCTGAAAGGTCTCACGGGTTTGTTGGGTATCAGGCCTCGAGGGGATATTATAAGGGCACTGGTCACTTATTGGGACCCGACACACAATTTCTTCCATTTCTCGAACTTTGAACTCACCCCGACTTTAGAGGAAATAGCAGGGTACATCGGCAGTGCTGAGGTTCCGTTGAGGCGTAAATACCTGGTTTCTCCAAGAGCCGTAGCGGTGCACCAGTTTTTGGATTGGTTAAAGATAGTCAGAACGATCCATAACCCAGACTTGGCGAAAGGGTTTTGCACTATGAGCTTCATATACCAAAGATACGACCACATAAGAGGATTCGACAAGCCAGAAAACAAGTTGTGCAACAAAAGTAACCGTCGAAAGTGGGATGAACATAGACGGGTTGCCTTCATGATAACCTTCTTAGGGCTTTTAGTGTTCCCAAGAAAAGATGGGAATATTGACATAATGGTAGCTGGGATTGTCAGTACTTTGCCCACTCAAGATGACAGCACGCTTGCGCCCATGATTGTATCTGATATCTTCCAAGCTCTCACGGCCTGCAAAGCCGGAGGGAACTTTTTCGAAGGGTGTAACTTGTTATTGCAAATGTGGATGAACGAACACCTATGTCACCGAGCCCAGTTCCTGAGCCATGAATCTTTTGAGAAAACCTGCATAGAGGAATTCTACACCAGAATTAATGAGGTCCGCTTACCTGAAGGAGTCTCGGCATGGACCTCATACTTTCGGACCCTCAACGCCAGTCAAATACAGTGGACAATGGGATGGTTACCAATCGACGAAGTCATATATATGCCAGCAGCTAGGCCTCATTTTCTCTTGATAGGGCTTAAGAGCATTCAACCTTATGCACCGTATCGGGTTTTGAGGCAACTTGGGAGGTGTCAGATAGTGCCGAAAGATGAGGACCTGAGCACCCAAGTGACTGAGATCAGTTCCGATGGCCAGTTTCCTGAAGCAAGGGTCCGCCAGATTTGGAGCCAATGTCAATACTTGGAGGCAAATACTTGTGTACTGAATCAGGCAAGAGGGGAAGTTTCACCCGGATATCAAGCTTGGTACAAAGGGGAAGTGTCGTTTGGAAGGTCGGCTAAAGGACCTCACCTTCAAGAGTTTGCAAAGTCCTCACAAGAGCATTGGGACTAGTTGGCGAAAGAAGAAGAATACAGGGCCACAATAGGCAAGTTGAAGCAGCAGGTCACAGATCTTCAGTTTGAAAGAGAAATTCAGACCGCGGCCGATGAAGGGAACAGAAAGAAATCAGCCCAAGAAAATGACTCCCTTAGAGCTCAAAACCGACAAGTCATAATGGATGCCGACAACCAACAGAGAAGCCGGTCCGATAAAAGGCTGATAGCAGGGTTAAGAAATCAGGTCATTGAAAGCCGAAAGGACTTGGAAAGATCCGAGGCTAGCATAGCAAGAATGCGGGCCAGATGGGCAAAAGGTGCAGCAGCGCGGAAAAAGCACCTATGGCAAGTGAGAAGGGATTATGAAGGGAGCATTAAAATATGAAGAGAAACAAATTCCACTCTCAGAGATCGGGTCCTTAAACAAGCCCGAGATGCTAGAACGGACAGGGAGCGCTGCTATGATTTAATAGCCCGAATGGAAGAACAAATGGAAAGGTTCCAAGATCGGCTCGTTGACAACACTCAAGTATTGGGATTAAAGAATCAACGAATAGAACAGCTGTGTATGGAAAGGGATAGAATCAGGGGTAGGATCGATGAGATTGGGCACAACATCACCACGAGGTGCCTAACCTGTGAGGAAATGCCCCGTGATACCCTTTTTGCCTCAATCATGGGTTATGTCCACCGGATCATGGAGGAATTAAAAAGCTTGCAAAGAGGCCTTGAACCAAAGCCCGCGGAAAGGCCGAACGATGCCTCGCGGGCACCGAAATTCAAGACCTTAATGTATCCCTAGTTCAAGTCTGCACTTGTTGTTTTTAAGAGTCTGTTGTCTACCATTTTGTTCTCTTTTCATATCAAACAATGTTAATAGTGTGGAGTCTGTATTTTGTTTGTCTTTTTTTTCAAATGGGTAGCTTGTAATAGAATATTTTGGTAATAAAATGAAAAAACAATTCCAAAAAAAAAATAAAAAAATTGTGTCTTTATTTTTACTTGTGGCAGAACTACGCCCGGTCTGATTCATGCGGGGACATGATACGTAGGCAATCCACATAAGATTCGACCACCACTAAAAAGAAAAAGAAAAGGTAAAGCGAATAAAAGAAAGGACATAAGTCGGAATGACGCATGTAGTCAAAGCAAATACATATTAGAAATGGTTAAACTGCCTAGGAACATTGCATTCCCCAATGTGAAATTGCAATATGTATTAAACTCTAACGCTAACAAGTTTATTGTTTATATCAGAAAGAGATTTCAAAACAGTTAGCTCGTTAGAACGTTCTGGCAGATTACCATTACCACACAAGATCAAAAGGGCCCATTCCGAAAAGTATGTCTGGTTCGGACAAAAGTGTTGAGGAGGAAAAGACGGAGATGCAAATGATGAAGGAGGAAGTAAACAGGTTGAGACAAGAGATAGCTGGGATGCACCAAGCCTGGGCTAAGGGACAAACATCACCAATACTTCCCCCTACTCCTACCCTTTTACCAGCTCGGACTCCGAAACACCCTTCCACTAGTCCATCAACGAGCTTCCCCATTGCCCGATACTATCAAGGGGAAACTTCATACAATCCTCAAGCTTCACCACCCAAACAAAACCCTCCTCCACCAGCTGTTCCTGTTTTCGTGGCACCTCCACCCGCCACATTGCAAAAATCATCTGATGAACCAGTATTTCAGGTTCACGACAACCAATACTATCCTCCTGAACTCACCTTCAAAGCACCCGAGCCGTACACTTACACCCCTCACCTTCAGCTCCCGACAGAAACTGAGAGGCCAACTAAGAATCCGGAGCAGGATGAAGTGCTCCGTAAAGTAAAAAGCCTGGAGCAATCCTTTAGGAATATGCATGGATTGGTCAGCCAAGTCAGTGTGTCCTATAAAGATCTGTGTCCCTTCCCCGATGTTCAATTGCCAACAGGTTTTAAGATGCCAAAGTTTGATCTATATGAGGGACATGGTGATCTCATGGCGCATCTACGAGGTTTCTGTAGTAAGATGAGAGGGGAAGGTGGAAAGTATGAGCTATTGATAGCTTATTTCGATCAAAGTTTAAGCGGGTCCGCATTAGTATGGTACACGAGGCAGGATCCTAGCAGGTGGTATACCTAGGACGATCTAGCACAAGCATTTGCAGGTCATTTCCAGTATAACCTTGAGATCGTCCCCGACCGTCTCACACTGTTAAAACTTGAGAAAAAGCCTGGAGAGAGCTTCAGGGAATTCGGATTCCGTTGGAGAGAACAAGCAGCAAGAGTCGATCCACCAATGAGGGAAGGTGAAATGGTGGACTACTTCTTACAGACATTGGAGCCAACTTACTTTGGTCACCTGGTGACATCAGTTGGTAAATTTTTCAATGATGTAGTAAAAATGGGCGGTATGGTTGAAGAAGGACTCAGGTCCAACAAGATAATGAGTTATTCAGCAATCAAGGCTACAACTCAGGCTATCCAAAGTGGCACGAGAGGTGCGCTCGGGAAAAAGAAGAGAGAGGAGGTCGCAACAGTCGAAGCAGGTACTTGGTCCAAATCCAGAGGTCCTTCCCCTCGCTACCAACCCAGACCCCATTACCCAAATTATCCACACACTCCATACAACCCTCCACAACTCTATTATCCACCACAAGAGCCACATTTCTCCATCCATCACGCCCAAACTTACACCCAGCCTCTGGCTCGCCCGCAATGGCGTGCGCCATTTCCCCAGAATACATATCCACCTCCACAAAACACATACCCACCTCTACAAAGCACATATCCACCACCAAGGGCCTACAGGAATCCTTCAGGGCCAAGCTTCCGCGGAAATCAGGCTTTCAGGAACGAAAGGGTGCAGAGGCTGAGAACATTCACTCCACTGGGAGAAACCTATACTACTCTATTCCACAAGTTGAGGCAGTTAGGCATATTAAGCCCTGTTGAGCCCAAATTGCCAAATCCTCTTCCCAAAAATTTGGACCATTCAGTAAGCTGTGAATATTGTTCAGGGGCTCCCGGGCATGATACTGAGAAGTGTTGGAAGTTGAAGACTGTCGTACAAGATCTTATTGACACAAATAGGATCGAGGTTCAGGCACCAAAGGCACCCAACATCAATGAAAACCCGTTACCAGTGCACCATGAGGCCCACATGACCGAACTAGTGCACGAAGGAGGGAAACCCAAAAAACCCTCACAAACGGTAATGATGATTCGTGCCAGTCCAAGCGAAAAGCCGACCAGTGGAAAGGCAGCGGTATAGTTGGGAAAGGTAGATGACAAGCTATTTGTGGTAGTGGGGAAAGGTTCGTCTATTGCTGCGAAGAAGCCAGAATCAGTCAGGGTAGTGCTGCAGGGAGTATCAAGCACACCAGTGTTGGTAGTAAAGGGGGCCCGCATAGAACCAGGTGTTATCCGGCCAGTAATGCAGTTGCCAATAACAAGTGAGAAAGCTGTGTCATGGAGCTACAGTCAAGTGACAGTGATGCATAAGGGGAAGGAGATTGTGGAAGAAGCATGCGAGGCCTAGGGGTTAAATCGTTCGGGAAGGTGTTTTGTTCTCGCAGAATTGAGAAGGGCCAATCCTGTAACAATGAAGAAGCCAGTGACGGAGGAAGAAGAAGAGGAGTTTTTGAAGAAGAAGAAGGCACAGGACTACTCCATTGTAGAGCAGTTGAGGAAGACCCCGACCCAGATTTCGTTGATATCCTTGTTGATCCATTCAAGCGATCATTGTCGGGCATTAATGAAGATTCTGAACGAAGCCCATGTTCTGGACAATCTCTCCGTGAACCATTTGGAGAAAATAACGCACAAAATCTTCGAGGTAAACTGAGTGACATTCTTTGACGATGAGTTACCGGTAGAAGGTACAGAACACAACAGAGCACTCTACCTGACGGTGAAATGCGAAGACTCGGTGGTCACTCGAGTACTAATTGATAATGGGTCAAGTGCCAATATATGTCCTTTGGCCACTCTGAAAAACTGAAGGTTGCTGATGATAGGATCCACAAGAACAACGTCTGCGTCCGAGGTTTTGATGGGGGCGGTACTGACACAGTGGGTGATATCATACTGGAATTGACAATTGGTCCGGTCGAGTTCACCATGGAATTTCAAGTGATAGATGTGGCAGTGTCGTATAATCTTCTTTTGGGATGACCCTGGATCCACGCAGCCAAAGTAGTGCCTTCTACACTGCATCAGATGGTCAAATTTGAATGGGATAGACAAGAGATTATGGTACACGGGGATGACGGTACACATGTCGTTAGTGATGCCATTGTGCCCTTCATAGAAACCGACGATGACAAGGGCCCATGGGTTTATCAGGTTTTTGACGCAGTCTTAGTAGACAAAATTCCTGAGGGTGGGGGCCTTCCACTTCCCAGAATCGCGGCTGCAACCTTCATGATAGCCTCGGAAATGTTAAACAGCGGATTTGTTCCAGGGAAAGGTTTGGGGGTTGATCTGCAGGGTATTGTTCAGCCAGTTTCCTTACCCAAGAACCTGGATACTTTTGGGTTAAGATTCAAGCCTACCGCAGCGGATGTAAAGCGAGCCCGCAAGTTGAATAAAAGAGTCTGGGTCCTTCCTAAGCCAATCCCACGTCTATCTAGATCATTTGTCGGAGCAGGTATTAGAGAGTTATCGGTATCAAAGGTTCTCGGACCACTGATCGGGCCAGATGGAGATTTGAATGAAGGCTTTGAAAGGCTGTTCGCCGATGTCAACATGATAGAAGCTGGAGAAGGTTCCAGTAAGGCAGACATACAGTTTGTAGGGCCGAGGGCCAATGTCAACAATTGGACAGCTACTCCTCTTCCTACTCGGAGGGAGTCCTGGTAGTTGACTCTGATTTTCCTTCTTGTTTTCTGGATTATTCCAGGGTTGTAATCCAGATTCCTTTCTATTTTATTGTGTTCATCAAAGTGTGAAACCTTGTTATCCCATAATTCAATAAAATGAAAAGTTTCTTCTTCATTCCTTATTTTATTTTTTATTTTTTATTTTGTTTCCTTCTTTTCTTTTTCTGAACAGTTCTTTTCATACTGGTTCTAATGACATGGCATGCACAACGGATATTCAACCTAGTCTAAAAGATCAATCTGATTCCGAACTAACTATACAAGAGGTCGATTATGATAATGAATCGGAATGCGATGAGGATGAAACCTTCGAAGAGATAAACAGAGAGTTAAGCTAGTTTGAAGAGAAATCCAAGCCCAACTTAAATGACACAGAAGCCATCAATTTAGGGGATGCAGACGATATCAGGGAAACTAAAATAAGCATCCACATTGCACCAAATATTAGGGAAGAACTAATCAAAACACTTATTTAGTTCAAAGATGTTTTTGCATGGTCGTACGATGACATGCCGGGGTTAAGCACAGATTTAGTGGTTCACAAATTGCCCACTGACCCGGCATGCCCTCCCGTCAAGCATAAATTGAGGAAGTTCAAGAAAGACATGAGTGTGAAGATTAAAGAAGAAGTAACCAAGAAGCTACAAACAAAGGTTATTCGGGTCACTCGATATCCTGATTGGTTGGCTAATGTGGTGCTAGTGCCGAAGAAAGATGGGAAGATCAGGGTGTGTGTCGATTACCGCAATCTGAACAGGGCGAGCCTAAAGGACAACTTTCCATTACCCAACATCCATATATTGATCGACAATTGTGCCGGACGTGAGATCGGATTTTTTGTAGATTGCTATGCTGGGTATCATCAGATTCTGATGGATGAAGAAGATGCGGAAAAGACGACATTCATTACGCCGTGGGGGACTTATTGCTACCGGGTAATGCCATTTGGTTTGAAGAATGCTGGGGCAATGTACATGAGAGAAATGACCACTGTGTTTCATGACATGATCCATAAAGAGATTGAGGTGTACGTGGACGATGTGATCATAAAGTCCAAGCATCAGGAAGACCATGTAGCAGACCTAAGGAAGTTTTTTCAAAGACTTCGAAGGTATGATATTAAGCTCAACTCGGCCAAATGTGCATTTATTGGGAAGCTTTTGGGATTCATCGTCAGTCGGCGAGGTATTGAGTTGGACCCGTCAAAGATCAAATCCATCCAAGATTTGCCACCGCCGAAGAACAAAACAAAAGTAATGAGTCTGTTGGGAAGGTTGAATTATATCAGCAGATTTATTGCTCAACTCACAACAACTTGTGAACCATTTTTGGGCTACTGAAGAAAAATGCTGTGGTAGAATGGACGGCAGAATGCCAGGAGGCATTTGACCAAATCAAAGGATATTTATCAAATCCACCTGTGTTGGTTCCACCTGAGCCGGGGAGACCGTTAATTCTTTATCTAACAGTCCTGGAGAATTTGTTTGGCTGTGTACTAGGACAACACGACAATATAGGAAGGAAGGAGCAAGCCATCTATTATCTCAACAAGAAGTTTACAGTATATGAGGTTAAGTACACTCAACTCGAGAAGACATGTTGCACCCTGACTTGGGTGGCCCAGAAATTGAAGCGTTATCTGTCATCATATACTACTTATCTCATTTCATGCTTGGATCCACTAAAGTATATTTTCCAGAAGCCTATGCCCACAGGGAGGTTAGCGAAATGGCAAATATTACTCACGGAGTTCGACATCGTCTATGTGACAAGGATGGCCATGAAAGCCCAAGCACTGGCCGATCACTTGGCTGAGAATCCTATTGATGAAGAATACGAGTCGTTGAGGACGTATTTTCCTGACGAAGAAGTGATGCATATACATGAGTTGGAATTACCTGAGGAACTAGGTTGGAAGCTCTTTTTTGATGGAGCCGCAAATGCGAAGGGAGTTGGAATAGGAGCGGTACTTATTTCTGAAACAGGACGTTATTATCCTGTTACGACTCAGCTACGTTTCTATTGTACCAACAACATGGATGAGTATGAGGCATGCATTTTGGGTCTACGACTAGCTGCAGACATGGATGTCCAGGACGTCTTGGTTTTGGGGGACTCGGACCTCATGGTGCATCAGATTCAGGGTGAATGGGAAACATGGGATTTGAAGCTCATACCATATCGACAATGTTTGCATGATCTGAGAAAGTGATTCCGATCAGTGGAGTTCAAACACATCCCAAGAGTTCACAATGAGGTTGTCGATGCTTTGGCCACTTTAGCATCAATGTTGCATCACCCAGATAAAATTCATGTTGACCCGCTACATATCCAGGTTCGTGATCAGCATGCTTATTGCAACATGATAGAGGAAGAAATGGATGGTGAGCCATGGTTTTATGATGTCAAGGAGTACCTCAGGATGGGGATATACCCGGAGCAGGCCATCGGATATCAAAAGAGAGCCATTCGGCGATTGGCCAATGGATTTTTCCTCAGTGGAGAAATGTTGTACAAAAGAACCCCAGATTTGGGATTGCTGAGATGTATAGATGCCAGTCAAGCCACGACAGTTATGACAGAGGTACATGCTGGAGTTTGTGGGCCACATATGAGCGGATATGTATTGGCGAAAAAGATTCTTCGAGCAGGGTACTATTGGCTCACTATGGAGCGTGATTGTATCAATTTCGTGCGAAAATGCCATCAATGTCAGATACACGGAGATTTGATTCATTCTTCACCGACAGAATTGCATACAATGTCAGCGCCATGGCCATTTGTTGCCTGGGGCATGGATGTCATTGGACCTATTGAACCGGCAGCTACCAATGGTCATAGGTTCATTCTGGTGACCATCGACTATTTCACTAAGTGGATTGAAGCTCAAACTTTCAAGTCGGTAACCAAGAAGGCAGTGGTGAATTTTGTTCACTCCCATATCATCTGTAGATTTGGGGTCTCAAAAGTGATCATCACGGATAATGGTGTTAATCTTAACAGTAATTTGATGAAAGAGGTATGTCAACAGTTTAAGATTGCACACTGCAATTCCACCCCATACCGTCCCAAGGCGAATGGAGCAGTTAAAGCGGCCAACAAAAACATAAAGAAGATACTTCGGAAAATGGTAGAAGGTTCTAGGTAATGGCATGAAAAATTACCGTTTGCATTGTTGGGTTATCGCACCACTGTCCGTACTCCAGTAGGGGCAACTCCTTATTTATTGGTATACGGAACTGAAGCAGTAATACCGGCAGAAGTTGAAATTCCATCCCTTTCAATTATCGCTGAGGCTGAGATTGATGATGACGAGTGGGTCAAAACCCGATTGGAGCAGTTGAGCCTAATTGATGAAAAGAGATTGGCAGCTGTGTGTCATGGCCAGTTATATCAAAAGAGAATGGCGAGAGCCTACAACAAGAAGGTGCGCCCCAGAAAATTTGAAGTGGGGTAGCAGGTGTTGAAACGAATCCTGCCACATCAGGCCGAAGCAAAGGGCAAGTTCGCCCCGAATTGGCAAGGACCATTCATTATAACAAGATTGTTGTACAATGGTGCTTTATGTTTAACAGATATCAAAGGTAAATGCGTCGACATGGCTATCAATTCTGACTCAGTTAAGAGAAATTATGTATGATTTCTTTTGATTGTAATTGTTGTTTGTTTGTAGCTGGCATTTATCGGAGAATGAAATGACGGAGGCAATTCTTTCTTCTATTCAAACACTTTAACCTTTGCTTCCCCTTTTGAGCCTTATTTATTCTTTCATATCCCTCTTTTGGAATCAGTAATTAAAATGAAAGAAAAAAAAAGAAAAAGAGAAAAATAATGATAATAAAGGCAAAAGAAAGTCACAAGAAAATAAAGGAAGTGAGAACTACGTTTGACCTGATTCCTCAAAGAAGGATACGTAGGCGCCTCATGACTCGGTCATAATGTATCATAGTGTGCATAATGTAACATAGTGTAACAAAATAAAAATCCCCAAGCAAGAAAAACTGGGGCAAAAGTTTGCGTTTGTAATTTTGGTAAGAAAGTTTGATTCCAAGAGTTGTACTGTTTTACCCATCAATGTCGTGTTTTGAACTTTTGATACCCCTTTTTCCTTTTTAACCATACACAAAAACCCATATTGATGTACAAAAAAGACCTCCCGATCAGTATCTGAGAAGTGCCAAGTCAACGCAAATGGAAGTCGGGAATAACACTCTGATCCCCAACAATGAAGAAGATCATAAGCTGGAAATGAATTGATAGCTGAAAGAATCCCCAGCAAAGAGAGTCATATCAATAGCACTCCAATCCCCAGCTGAAAAATAAAATAAAATGAGAGAGTCTTATCGGTGAAAACCTTCAGAGGCACCATGAGACGACGGGAGTTGAGAGAAATGAGAGAGTCTTATTAGTGAAAATCCCTTGAAGGGCACTATAAGGCGACAAGGCAAGATTGGCGGAAAGGGTCCACATTTGGCAAAGAGTTGAGTGTTTATTTATCCCTACCAAGATGAGGCCATCCGAAAGATTGATTGATACAAATAGACTGGGTTGATCAATCCGAAATGCATGACATGATCGTTGGGATTGGTTATATCATTCAGATAAGTTCTTTTCTTTCCTTTTTCCCAGCATTTATTCAGAAAGACTTCTTCTTTTTCTATCTTTTGAAATTATCACTTTTTCATTTCTTGGTTTAAAAGACTTTACCTCCCCAACAGTTTGTTTTTGAAAAGGATTTTCAGAGCTTACTACCAGTGGCCAAAATGGTGCAAAGCAAAATGCAAATAGGACAGGCCAAAGATAAGACGACAAAGCGAAAAGAAGTTTGTCGCAAGACCAAATGACGAATGGGTATAGATCCCAAGAGGACCAAATTTCCAGGGGAAGTCAGAGAAAAACAGAAAGAACAACAGTTGAAAAGTTATGGATCAAATTCCAAGAGGATCCCCAGCAGATTTGCGAGATACAGGAACAACTTCGACAGATTCTCGACCAAGTTCCACAATGGTCGGACAACACAAAGCGGGGAAAGAAGAGAAAAGAAAAACCATCCCCAGTAGGAATATCAGCCCCAACAAATAATATCATCCCCAACAAGTTTTATAGCAAAGCAGGGAAAAGAAAAAGGGAAAAACCATCCCCAACAGAAATGGCACGACCACTCGCCACGTTTTAAACTAACAAATTTTTCTTTGATTTAAAGCAGGGAAAAGAAATATTATTGACAGCATGAAGACAGGGTCACAAAGAAGATTATCAAACTAGGGCAAAAAAATTTCTCTCATTACGAAAATTTTCTTGAAATCAGATAGCCATTTGGGAAAGAGAGAAGATAACACAAGTTTTGAAGGAAGCAAGATCCCCAATAGTATACGAGAAGGGAGATACAAGTTTTAAAAGAAAAGCAATCTTGGAAGAAGCAAGATAACCCAAAGTTTTAAAAGTAATGGCCTTTGAATCAATATCATCCCCACCATTATTAAAAGAAGGAAGATAATTTCCCAGCAGTGTTATTCCCGGCAGGTTTCAGGGAAATGAAAGCACCAGCTTTAAAGGAAGTAGTCTTTGAAGAAGGAAAATGACATATTTATGAATAAAATATCAGTGTTATCCCCAACAGTTTTCAGAGGAATAAAACACCAGTTTTGAGGGAAGCAGTTGAAAGAAGATGATTCAAATTAAAGGAGTCAGGAGCCCGCCTGGAGAATGGAGGTGTTAAAATTTAAAAAGTTGTTGAAGTCAGGAGCCCGCCTGGAGAATGGAGGTGTTAAAATTTAAAAAGTTGTGGAAGTCAGAAGCCCGCCTGGAGAATGGAGGTGTTACATTTAAGAAGTTGTTGAAGTCAGGAGCCCGCCTGGAGAATGGAGGTGTTACATTTAAGAAGTTGTTGAAGTAAGGAGCCCGCCTGGAGAATGGAGGCTGAATTATTTTGAAGAAGTTGTTGAAGTCAGGAGCCCGCCTGGAGAACGGAGGTGTTACATTTAAGAAGTTGTTGAAGTCAGGAGCCCGCCTGGAGAATGGAGGCTGAAATATTTTGAAGAAGTTGTTGAAGTCAGGAGCCCGCCTAGAGAATGGAGGTGTTACATTTAAGAAGTTGTTTATGTCAGGAGCCCGCCTGGAGAATGGAGACTGAATTATTTTGAAGAAGTTATTGAAGTTAGGAGCCCGCCTGTAGAACAGAGGTTGTTATATTCTAAGTTGGAGAAGTCAGGAGTCCGCCTGTAGAACGGAGGTTGTTATATTTTTAAATTGTGGAAGAGTCAGGAGCCCGCCTGGAGAATGGAGGTTGTGTCATCTTTCAAAAGTCAAGTTGGAGTCAGGAGCCCGCCTGCAAAACAGAGGAATATATTTCAAGATCAAATCAGAAGTCAGTAATGAGGAGGGTTACAACAAAAATCTCCAGCATAACAAGCTTTAATGTAGGAAGCAGTGTCCCCAGCAGACAGAACGAAATGATAAAACTTGTATTCAGAAAAGCAAAAGGCCAGTGTCATCCCTAGCAGTTTTCGGAAGAAAAACAACAGAGGAAACACAAGCCTACAAT
The DNA here is from genome assembly GCF_000715075.1 of Nicotiana tabacum. NCBI lineage: Eukaryota > Viridiplantae > Streptophyta > Magnoliopsida > Solanales > Solanaceae > Nicotiana > Nicotiana tabacum. The sequence goes on from NC_134080.1 coordinate 210,380,788, forward strand.
AAAGCAAGGCAACCAGAGCGAGTGGAAGATAGATAAGATTTTGTAATTCCTAGTTTAGTCTAGCCTCTTGTTTTCTTTTGAGCACATTGTAACAAGGAGATCGGTAAGCAGTAGTAACAACATGCAGCAGCAGTAATAACAAAATTGCAGTCCCATGGTAGTCCCAGCTATAAAAAAATTCTGAACGACATTAACTTGATTCCCTTCTAGCCAGGGATATGTAGGAAACCTTTGAAGCAAAGGTTCGGTTAAATCTTTTTAATAAAATGCTTCACATGGAGTATCATAACATGCAAAAATCGCTCGTATCCGCTCACTTCATCTTTGCACGAAAACCCTTTATGTTTTCGGATACAGAGGGGCAGCTGTGAGCACGTGATTTTTGCCCTATGAGAACTACTCCCAGAAAATTCAAAATTGAATAAATTTTGTGTTATTTGCAATTGTCGTGAATTTTTGTATTGTTTGCATTCGTTCGTGCCTGTTTATTTGTTAAGTTAAGAATAAAATCACAAAATAATGTACTTTGCATTTTAGGCATTTAAGGTCTAATTGTGTGATCTTATATTTTAATTGGTACTAAATCATGTTTGATAATTATTATTAAGAGCTAATTAGTATTTTAATAAGTTAATTTAATTTATAATTCAACTTAGAATTTAAGTTTTTAAAAGAAAAAAAATAAAATAAAAGAAAGAAGAAAGAAATTTCGGATTGGGCCAGCTTTACAACAAAACAACCCAGGCCCAATGTCACCCCCCAATCCAACCCGGCTCCAGCCTCTATCAAAAGACGTCGTTTCATGCGTCTCAATCTGGACCGTTGATCTCAGCTGATCAAACGGTCCCAAAGTTGTGACCAAACCCGACCCCTGACCCATTACCCAGTTAAGCCCGACCCCCCATGTTTAAACTAGACGACGCCGTATAGTTTAACCCCCTTGATCCTGGCCGTTGATCTTAATTGATCTAACGGCCAAGATTGAAACAACCCCTCCGTATATAAGGCCAATTCCTTACCCCCACGCCCCCAAAGCCATACCCCCCCTTTCCACATTCGTCATTGATCTTCAGAGACCAGACATGTCCGCCACCTTTAACCACCGTCCTCCGCCCACCGGAAATCGCCTCACGGCGGTTCCGGTGGTCCAAACACGCCCAAAATTACACCATATCCTCCCCACGACATCCTCTTTCCAGATCGGGTATCAGTTTTCCTCGAATCTATACCCAACGTCTCGAATCTTCAATCAAAGAGTCCGCCTGAAACCTCACCTCTTCTGATGACTACCAAATTAACACCCCTAAGCCATCTAACCACCCTTGTTGCAGATCCAGTAACCATCTGGCTTGAATCTTCCTGAAACTCCTCGAATCTTCATTTGAAGATTCGAGCCAAACATGAACCTATCCCAATCCACTCCAAACTCATACCAGGCAATCCCCAGACCTCCCTCATACCATAAATAACTTTGGTTCCGTTCAAATCTGCCTAGAAACGTTCGAACCCTAAATCGAAAAGTAAGAACCCTAGAAATTCCAAATCATGGAATCCGTCCAAATTAAGTGAGGATTTGGGGTCAAATCGACCTTAATCGAAGTGTTCTCAGTTGAGAACACTTCGACTAAGGTCTGTTCGACCTCAAAGTGTCTGAGTCCGAGTTCGAGCCTGGGTCCGTATAGTTCTGATGTTTTGAGGTATTTTTTCTTTTTCCCTTGTTCTGTGTTAATGTTTTTTTATCTGTGTATCTGTTTAGTTTAGTTTTGTTGATTTTTCCATTCTTTATCAATTCATCTTCTCATCTCCAGTGACCTTTTTATTTGATCGATTTTTCTGTTTGTTGATTAATTGTACCTGTTATAAACTACACATTCGATTTGATTAATGTCGTCGAATAATTAGTTTCATAAGTCCTCTGTTTTGTCCAAAGCCATGAATCACCCTGTTTGTATGTTTGATTCTATTTGTTGTTACCAATTGTGTATGTATAATCGATTAATAAGTTGCGTCGATTAATTAGTTTCCTGTTAGTCCCTGTTTCTGTCAATACCACTAAAATTACCCGTGAATTGCCTGATTCTCTGTTTCTGATTGTTTAGTGTCAATTGTAATATGTAATCGATTAATTAAGCTTCGTTGATTAGGTCATTCGTATAGTTTGAATTATTTGGCATTCTGTTGTTTATAGTTTTTCAATTGTAAATTGTCTGATTAATTAAGATTCTGTTTGATTATAAGCATTGTTATGAATCACTGAAAATCTTGTATTTGATATATTTTTCTGTGTTAAATTACTAGCTGGAATTGGTTATAGCTGTTAATCAAATTAGTTTTGGTTAATTGATAGTTGAGCAGATTTTAGAATCAAAAGTTTTAATATATTTGAATAGTTGTATTAGGGGGGCAGTAATATTAAGGGGTTTCAGGGGTGATTTGGGAATGAAATAGTTAGAATAATATGTTAATGTTAGTGTTTTGTTAGTGGGATGTTGGTGTCTATAAATTAATGTGGTAATGGGGAACAAAAGAGAATGGGGGGAGGGGGGGTTGAAATTAAGGAAAAGTTTTCCTTAGTGGATTTTAAGTGGAAAATTTCAGATTTAGTGGGAGAAAGGGGGTCGGGAAGTAAGTGAAAAAGGAGGGCAAGTCTGTATAAGAAGGTAGAGGGAGGTCTATAGGAAGGGGAGAGAACTAAAAAAAAACATCTTCTGAAAAATACTAAAAAGGAAATCAGTTCTTCAGGAAGTCTTAGACAGCATTTTGAAAGCTAAAATATTCAGTTTCTCTTTGAGAGTTTAAGAGCGAATGGAAGCTGAACTTTGAAGAAAGGAAAAATATTCATAGTTCAAGTTAAAAACCTGCTGGATTTTATCATCAGAATTCAGTAATTTTTAGAGTTGAATAGGCTGAATTTTTAACACCTAAAAGTTCAGCAATTGGAGAAAGTTAAAAGAGAGGGTTGAGAGATAAAAAACTGAAAAGTGAAGTCTTTCTTCCGCTGTTAAAAATCAGTGCTAGCTTGCTACTGTATCATTGAAGCTTCAAGTTTCTTTTCTTTGAGTGTTTGAAAACCAAAAAACTACCACCTATGACTGGTCCTTTCTATTGCTTCCTGTGATTGCATTTGGTATTGCTAGGGTCTCAAGTGGGTTTTTTCTTCTTGGGTTACTACTTGGATATTTGCTACTACTTCACTGGTTATTGCTGGATGTTTTACTTGATTTTAAAATCTGTCACTGGTTTCTCGTTGCTGGTTGTTACTGGTTGTTGTTGTTATTGTTGCTGCACTGTTACTGCCCTGCTGATTTCTCATCTTCCTCTTATTTTATCTCAATACCAGGTACACTTTCGAATCAATACTGATGTGGCTGTGAGATGTAAAAGTGAAATGAAATGTTAAGGTGTTTGATGAATTAGTGTTGTATCTATAGTTTAATAAGATATGTGACAAGTATTTATATAGTTTAGTTTTATAACTCAACTGGAATGCATGACGTAGTCTTGTATTTAACTGGAACTGTTTGGTTTTCAAACTATAGTTTGTAGTTGTCAATTACAGATTCCATGTAGTTAAATATGTAATTTGTAGAATGAACAAATAAGTTAAGGGATTAGTTGCCATATTTCATCTCTAGCTTTCTTTTGTATTTGAGGCAGATTTTAAATAGGCAGTGTTTGATTCCGTTAGGCAGCATATAGGCCAATATTCGAATCCGTGTTGATAACATTTCCTAGCCGTTAATTCCAATAGTTTAAATCAATTTTAGGAATGTTAGTTTAAATCAATTTGGAGAATGGTCAGTTTGTTTTGAATATCTTGACAATTTTGTATGCATTTTGTAATTTCAGCTTTAGTAGTTCACTTATAGAATAAATGCACGAAACATTTCTCCATTTTTACGAGTTCGAGTGTAAATTACCGTTATCATCTACGGTAATCTAATAACTACTTGTCAAGCATGTAATTAATTAAGACTTTTCTCGTTTCTTTTAGAGACAAATTTAATAGAAAAAATGTAGGCACTTTAGAATTATCCTTTCAAAATAAATGAGACGAGCCTCACCAAACAAAACGCAAGCTGCGGGGCCCTCAATAAATGGTTAATAATTAATTAGACTTTGGATGGGCCGTTTTAGCAAGATTTCACGGCCTTCTCAAAAAATAATAATGCGTTAGTCGCTTTAGGCGCGCTTTTAACAAATTACTTTTTTAAACGCAGGTGTACATTGATATGACCCAAATTCAAATCTCAATGGAGTCGAAGTGTGTCGACAACCAAAATTATTCTCTCAAAATAATAATAATAATAATAATAATAATAATAATAAAAGCGGTAAAGAGTTAAAATTTGCACATAAGTTCGTATTTGTATAAAATCAGATAATTAAGCTAAATACGACAGTTGAGCAACCGTGCTAGAACCACGGAACTCGAGAATGCCTAACACCTTCTCCCGGGTTAACAGAATTCCTTATCCGGATTTCTGGTTTGCGGACTGTAATATAGAGTCATTCTTTTCCTCGATTCGGGATTAAAACCGGTGACTTGGGACACCACAAATCTCCCAAGTGGCGACTCTGAAATAAATAAATAAATCCCGTTTCGATTGTCCTTTAATTGGAAAAACTCCCTTCCGCGCCCCTTCTCGGGGGCGCGAGGTAAAAGGAGGTGTGACAATACACATCCTCATCGACCCGTCCTTCTTCTTAACAAACAACGCCGGCACACCCCAAGGTGATACACTAGGTCTAATGAAGGCTTTGTCCGGCAAGTCTTGCAGCTGTTCTTTCAATTCTTTCAACTCTGGTGGGCCCATATGATACGGCGGAATAGAAATAGGCTGAGTACCCAGAGCTAAATCAATGCAAAAGTCAATATCCATGTCGGCCGGTATACCCGACTGATCTGCAGAAAATACCTCTGGAAACTCACGTACAATAGGCACGGAATCCATAGAAGGAACCTTGGCACTAGAATCACGAACATACGTCAAATAGGCCAAACATCCCTTCTCAACCATATGCCGAGCCTTCATATATGAGATAACCCTACGGGTGGAATAACCAGAAGTCCCTTTCCACTCTAAATGAGGTAAATTCGACAAAGCTAAGGTCACAGTCTTTGCATGATAGTCCAATATAGCGTGGTAAGGTGATAACCAGTCCATCCCCAATATGACATAAAAATCAACCATATCCAAAAGTAACAGATCTACTCGGGTCTCAAAACCCCCAATCATAACTATACATGAACGATGGACATGATCCACCATAATAGAATCACCCACCAGTGTAGACACATATACAGGAGCACTCAAAGAATCACTAGGCATTACCAGATATGGGGCAAATAAGATGACACATAGGAGTATGTAGACCTTGGATAAAATAGAACTGAAGCATCTCTACTAAAGACCAAAACAATACCTATGATAACTGTATCGGAGGCCTCAGTCCTGGCTAGAAGAGTATAGCATCGGGGCTGGGCCCTACCACTATGAGCTACGTCCCTGGGATGACATCCTGCTGGCTGGCCTCCACCTCTAGCGGCTTGACCTCTACCTCTAATACCTCTACCTCCACCTCTAGCACCTCTACCCCCACCCCTAGTTGGCTGAGCAGGTGGTGGAATATCAGGTGCCTGAACCATAGCACCGAAACCCTATTGCTGTGACTGAACACCCACTAGTCTCGGACAAGCCCTCCGGATATGACCATACTCATCGCACTCAAAGCATCCACCTGAGTGCTGCGGCTGAGGTAACTGAGACTAACCTTGGCGGGCCGGCTGATCAAGAGAATAACTCTATAGGAGGTTCTCTGATAGGAGATGATGGTGCATGGTATGACTGCTGATAGATTACTGCATATGAGAACCACGGCTACCTGAAGCACCATGAGAAGTCTGAAGTGCTGAATGAAATGGCCTGGGAGGATGGACCCTACCAAAAGAATCCCTGCCTCCAGATGAGGCACCACTGAACTTGCCTGAATGTCAGGGCCTCTTGTCAGACCCCTGACCACTACCCTCTGATAGAACCATCTCAACTCTCCTCGCCACATTGGCCGCATCCTGAAAAGAAATCTCGCTCCCAGTCTCTTTAGCCATCTGCAATCGAATCGGCTGAGCGAGTCCCTCAATGAACCTCCTCACCCTCTCTCTCTTGGTAGGAAGTATAATAAGAGCATGACGGGCCAAAGCAATGAATCTAGTTTCATATTGAGTGACAGTCATAAAACCCTACTGGAGACGCTCAAACTGCCTTTGATAGTCCTCCCTTTGAGTGATAAGAGGAAACTTCTCCAGAAATAGCTAAGAGAACTGATCCCAAGTAAAGGTAGGCGACGCAGCTAGCCTAGCCAAAATATAATCCCTCCACCAAGTCTTGGCAGAACCTGACAGGCGAAAAGCAGCAAAGTCGACCCCATTGGTCTCCACTATCCCCATGTTTCGAAGAAGCTCATGACGGTTATCTAAATAATCTTGCGGATTCTCTAAGGATGTACCACCATAGGTAGTAGTGAATAGCTTGGTGAACCTGTCCAATCTCCACAAAGCATCGGTAGACATAGCTGCTCCATCTTCGGTGTGAGCTACTACACCCGGTTGAACTGTTCCAACTGGTTGAGCTGCTGGAGTCTTAAACTAGGGAGCCATCTGCTCCGGAGTGCGGGTAGCGAGAGTCTCTATGAAATGGGGTAGGGTGTCTGGGGTTAGGTTAATTAAAAGGGGGGAAGGGACGATGGCTATTAATCTTGAGAGATCAACGGTTGAGATAAAAAGTTAGATGGGGCGGGTCGTTTAGAAGTGGGTCACGACCGGGTATTAATCAAGGGTCATTTGGCTTTGTGCTGGGGTAATTAGGCTAGCTATTTGAGTGTTTGGGCCATTCATTTGGTCCGAAATTGATTAAAAATTGGGTTGTTATTTAAATACCTAAAATTTATCAAAATAATTTATAAAATGATTAAAATAATAACTCAATATTATAAAAATATAAAAATGCTATTTTAGCACAAATAATGTAATTATACATGAATGAGGCTATTATTGCAAAAATGTGCAATTAGCCTAAAAATGCAAATGCAATTATAGAAAAATAAAGTAAAATATTATAAAACATACATGTTGGTGTAAATAATAAGTTTGGATGATTAAGTCATCCCAAAATAATTTAAAGGATAATTATTAGATATTTATATAATAAAATGTAGAAATTAATTAATTTAGGGCCCTTAAAAATTATGGAAAATTATGGAAAATGCTTGTAAAGGTTTGTAAACTAAATAATGACGCAAACATGCTATTTTGAGAGTATATATATACTAGTTGAGAAACTAAAAAGGCAAAATTGGGTATCAACACCTGGACTAGGGAAAAGATGTGGGTATCTACTCCGCATGTCGGAGTCAGAATCCCAAGTGGCTGCCTCGATCGGCTGACCTCTCTACTGCACTCGAACTGAAGGCTAACTTTTAGACCTCAACTTCTGTGGACTAGAATAGCCAGTGGCTCCTCCTCATAGGTCGAATTCTTGTCCAATTGGATTGAGTTGAAATCTAACACATGGGATGAATCACTATGATACTTTCGGAGCATGGAGACATAGAAAACCGGGTCAACTGCTTATAAGCTAGGTGACAATGCAAGCTTGTAGGCCACCTCACCCACTCTCTCAATAATCTCAAAGGGTCCGATATACTTAGGGCTCAACTTATCCTTCTTTCCAAACCTTATCACACCCTTCATAGGTGAAACCCGAAGCAATACCCTCACTCCAACCATGAATGCAACATCACAAACTCTACGATCGGCATAACTCATGCCTAGATTGAGCAGTGCGAAGTCGATCATGAATCATCTTAACCTTTTCCAAGGCATCCTGAACCAAATTGGTAACCAACAACCGAGCCTTTCTCGGCTCAAACCAACCAACTGGCGAACGACACCGCCTCCCGTATAATGCCTCATAGGGAGCCAACTAAATACTCGATTAGTAGCTATTATTGTAGGCAAACTCTGCAAGTGACAAGATCTGATCCCAAGAACCCCCAAAATCAATGACGCAAACGCGAAGCATATCCTCTAATATCTGAATGGTGCGCTTGGACTGTTTGTCCATCTGGGGGTGAAATGTTGTACTCAACTAAACCCATGGGCCAAACTCATGTTATACGTCCCTCTGGAAGTGAAATGTGAACTGCGTACCCCGATAAAAAATGATGGACACCGACACACGGTGAAGATAAATGATCTCGCGGATATAGATCTCAGCCAATTGCTCTGAAGAATAGGCAACTGCCACTGGAATGAAATGTACCGACTTGGTCAATCTGTCCACAATGGCCCATACTACGTCGAATTTCTTCTAAGTCCGTGGGAGCCCAAAAACGAAATCCATGGTAATACACTCCCACTTCTACTAAACCACCAGACCTCTAATTCTCTTACTTTACTTATTGACAATTCAAATACTGAGCCACATATGCATTTATGTCCTTCTTCATCCTCCTCCACCAATAATGTTATCGCATATCCTGATACATCATGGCGGCAACTGGATGGATGGAATACCGTGAAATGTAGGCCTACTCAAGAATCAACTCACGAAGCCCATCCATATTAGGCACACAAATCCGACCCTACATCCATAACACCCTATCATCATCGATAGTAACCTGTTTGGCACCACCGTGCCGTACCATATCTTTAAGGATGAGCAAATGGGTGTCGTCATACTGACGCTCTCTGATGCGCTCATACAAAGAATACCGAGAGACTGTGCAAGCTAGAACACGGCTGCGCTTTGAAATATCTAACCTCACAAACTGATTGGCCAAAGCCTGAACATCTTATACAAGCGCTCTCTCACCAACCGGAATATACGCAACCCATACTCATAACCTTTCTACCCAAGGCATAGGCCACCATATTTGTCTTCCGGGAGTGATACAAAATGGTGATATCATAGTCATTCAATTGCTCCAACCACCTCCTCTGCCTCAAGTTGAGATCCATTTGCTCTAACAAGTATTGTAGACTCCAATGATCTTTGAATACTTCACACGACATGTCGTAGAGGTAATGCCTCCAAATCTTGAGCGCATGAAAAATGGCTGCCAACTCTAGGTCATGAACAAGGTAATTCTTCTCATGAACCTTCAACTACCATGATGCATATACAATCACCCGGCTATCCTGCATCAATACTGCACCGAGCCCAATATGCGATGCATCGCAATACACCGCGTAAGATCCAGAACCTATGGGCAACACCAACACTAGCGCTGTAGTCAAAGCAGTCTTAAGCTTCTGAAAACTCAACTCACACTCATTGGACCACCTGAACAAAGCACCCTTCTGGGTCAATCTAGTCAATGGGGCTGCTATGGATGAAACCCCTCCACAAACCAGTGATAATAACCCGCCAAACTAGGAAACTCCAAATCTCTGTAGCTGAAGTAGGTATATGCTAGTTATGAACCGCCTGAATCTTCTTAGGATCCACTTTAATACCCACGGCCAATACAACATTCCCCAAAAAGGAAACCGAGTCCAACCAAAACTCACACTTTGAAAATATGGCATATAACTGACTATCTCTGAGTCTGAAGTACAATTTGAAGATGCTTCTCATTCTCCTCTCGACTACGAGAGTAGATCAAGATATCATCAATGAATACAATCACAAAAGAATCCAAATAGGGCTTGAATACCCGGTTCGTCAAATCCATAAATGATGTTGGGACATTTTTCAACCCAAATGACATTACTAGGAACTCATAATGTCCATACCGAGTTCGAAAAGCTGTCTTAGGGACACGGATGCCCTAATCGTCAAGTGATGGTAGCCAAACCTCAAATCGATCTTCGAAAACACTTGGCACCTTTAAGATAATCAAATAAGTCTTCAATCCTCGGCAATGGGTACTTATTCTTGATAAGGACTTTATTCAACTACCGATAGTCTATACACATCCTCATTGAACCATGTTTTTTCTTCACAAACAACATGGACACACCCCAAGGTGAAACACTAGGTCTAATGAATCTCTTATCAAGCAAATCTTGTAATTACTCCTTCAATTTCTTCAACTTCTGCAGGGCCATACGGTAGGGTGGAATAGAAATGGGTTGAGTGACCGAAGCCAAGTCAATATAGAAGTTAATATCTCTATCGGGTGGCATCCCCGAAATATATGCAGGAAACACCTCTAGAAACTCACGCACAACTGGTACCAAATCCATGGAAGGAAACTCCACACTAGAATCGTGGATATATGCCAAATTGGCTATGCATCCCATCTCGACCATGTGCCGAGCCTTCACATAAGAAATAACCCTACTGGTAGAATGACCAGGAGTCCCTCTCCACTCTAATCGAAGTAACCCCGGCATGGCTAAGGTCACCATCTTGGCATGACAATCTAATATAGCATGAGAAGGTTACAACCAATCCATGCCCAAAATAACATCAAAGTCTACCATATCAAGAAGTAGGAGATCTACACTAGTCTCAAGACTCCCGACGGTAATCACACACGAGCAATACACACAGTCTACAACTATAGAATCTCTCACCGATGTGGACACATTCATAGGAGCACTCAAAGAATCACGAGGCATAACTAGATATGAAGCAAAATAGGATGACACGTAGGAATAAGTAGAGCCCGGATCAAATAGAACTGAAGTATCTCTATGGCAAACTAGAATAATACCCGTGATAACAGCGTCAGATGACTCGGCCTCAGGTCTTGTTGGGAATGTATAAAATCAGGGCTGGGCCCCACCACTCTGACCTCCGTCTCTCGGACAACCTCTAGTTGGATTACCTTCACCTTCAACGGCCTAACTTCAACCTCTAACGGCCTTATCTCCACTTCTAGCAACCTGACCCTACATCTAGCTAGTTGAGAAGGCGCTGGAGCAACTAGTGCTGGAACTATGGCATGAGAACTCTGTTGTGGCACACTGCTCAATAATCTCAGGTAATACCTCATGATGTGACCAGTACCCCCACACTCAAAACACCCCTCCTATTGCTATGGCTGCTGAAGCTGAAAATGACCCGTAGCTCTGGATCGAAGGTGCACTAATAGGAGCTGATGGTGCACTATAGGCTAGTTGCCTAGGATGTGATACATAAGGACCATGACAACCTGAAGCACTGTGGGATACCTGAAGCGCTATCTGAAATGGCCTCTACCAAGAGTACCCCTGCCTCCAGATGAGGCACTACTAAAACTACCGGAGTAACGAGGCTTCATATCAGACACCAGCCCCCTCCCTTGACCATGAACTATCTCGATCTATCTAGCAATATCTATGACCATCTGAAAAGAAATATCATCTCTAGCCTCCTTGGCCATCTGTAGCCTGATTCTGAAAATGAGCCCATCAATGAATCTCCCCATTCTCTCCCTCTCAGTAGGGAGTAAAATAATGGCATGGTGAGCTAGGTCCATAAATCTAGTCTTGTACTGGGTAATAGTCATACCACCCTACTGAATGCGCTCAAACTGTCTGCGGTAATCCTTTCTTAGAGTGACTACAATGAACTTCTCCAAAAATAGCCGTGAAAATTGATCCCAGGTAAGTAGAGGTGAACGCGCTGGTCTAGTCAACACATAATGCCTCCACTATATTTTGGAAGAACTGATCATCTTGAACACTACAAAATCCACCCTATTGGTCTAAACTATACCCATGTTGTGTAACACCTCATGGCAACAGTCCAAGTAATCGTTTGGGTCCTCAGAAGGTGCACTTCTGAAATGAATAGGAAAGAGCTTGGTAAACTTATCCAGCCTCAACAAGGCCTCAGAAGACATAGCAAGCCGATCACCGGCATGTGCCGTAACAACCGGCTGAACCATCCCAACTGGCTGGGCTGCTGGAGTTTGATATAGGGGAGCCACCTGCTCCGGGGAGTTAGTAGCGGGAGTCTGAGCTCCTCCCCAAGCCCGAGATAGCTAGTGCCATCGGAAATGCACCGGTCTGAGCCACACTCTCCATAAGGCCCACCAAGTGGACTAGAGTGTCTTGAAGTATTGGAGTGACCGGGACATGAGCTGGTCCGACGGGCATGGTCTGAGCTGGGACATTCTCCTTATGATCAACCTGAGGCTCCACTGTACGTGTTGCTACCCTAGCTCTAGGTTGAGCTCTGCCTCTGCCCCTAGTAGTAGCTACCGCAGGGGGACTCCGGCTCTAGTTTGGCCGCAAATCATGTGTGTTCTCTCCATCTGTGAGAGAACAAGAATAGAACAGTTCAATTAGCAATGGTAGAATAAAATCGCACGATAGAGAGGGAAAGAAGTGAAATTTTTCCTAAACTCCATAGCCTCTGGAAGATAAGTACAGACGTCTCCATACCGATCCTCCAGACTCTACTAAGCTTGCTCATGACTCGTGAGACCTAAGCAACCTAGTGCTCTGATACCAACTTGTCATGACCCGAAATCCCAATCTTGGGGTCATGATGGCGCCTAATATCTACTTGCTAAGCAAGCCAACGTTAGATGTAGTTATTAACCATTTTTAACAATTCAAATCAAATGAAAATCAATAAGCTGAATAAAGTGAAATAGAGTAATTAAAATGATAAACGTCGATATCCTAATCAAATTCTAGAACTGGTGTCACGAATATACGAGCGTCTAGAGTACTACAAATAATAGTTTGAATGAAAGCATAACTGTCTGAATCGAAATACACAGCTAAGATAATGTAGAAGGGGACTTCAAGGTTGCGAACGCTGTGCAGCTATACCTCAAGTCTCCGTCAAGAACTGGACCTGAGAAAATCTACTAAACGTCGCTAGGACTCACTCCAAAATCTGCACAAAAAGTGCAAAGTGTAGTATGAGTACTACCGACCCCATGTACTCTGTAAGTGCTAAGCCTAACCTCGACGAAGGAGTGAGTAGGCTAGAGCGGGCCACTTACAATAACATGTATGCAGTATAATAATAATAACAGAGAAGAAAGCAGGAACTAAAAGTAATGTAGTTAATCTATGAAAAAGAACTCAATCCTCAGCAATCAGGGAACCCAGAATAACAGACCTTATGATTTCATATAAAAATGCTGGAAACCAATACAATACAACAATGAGTACAACATACACAATCCGTTGCGGCACGTACCCTGTTCCCACCGTACACACACAATCCTCTCTTATTTCACCATAACATCACTTATCAATATCAAGAATCACATATAAAATCCATTGTGATGCGCAACTCGATTCTGTCATATCACATAATCAAATGTCATAATCCTCCATTATTACACCATATCATCATTTATCAATACCAAGTATTACATACACAACCGTTGCGGTGCGCAATCCGATCCCACCATATCATCAGAATCAATGTCATAATCCTCTCTTATTCCACCATATCACATACTGTTGCAGCGTGCAACCCGATCCGCAAACAATTTTAATAATTATAATCAATAAAATAGCTCAATTTACAGGAAAATCCCTACAACCAAAGGATATGAAGCAAAGCAATAAAGGAACCACGTACTAATAAAAGGAATGCTACAAATAATATAAAAGCAACAAAACAAGTCAATTATGTGACAATTAAGGTGTGCAAACAAGATAATTAAGGCAAGTAGCAATTAATCACAGATTCATGGAGGGATGAACAATTCAATACAAGAATAATTAATGGCAAGTAACAAATTATAGCATAGACATCAATTAAAGCATGTAACAGTTAAGACATAGAGTGAGATAATTCATGAAATACGAGGAGACATGAAAATAATTATTTTGATGGCATATATACACTCATCACCTCGCATATACGCCGTTACACACATAATTTACATAAGATATAGTTCAAGGGTTTATAATTCCCTCAAATCAAGGTTAGACCTAACACTTACCTCGCTCCCCAATCAAATCAAAGCTCAACCGAGACCTTTCCTCTAAAATTTGTATCCAAACCAATCGAATCTAACCAAATATAATTCAAACAATTCAAAATAAGCTTTAGAAACTACCCATAAGTGAAAAAGATTCAATCTTTAATGATTTTGGAAAAAGTGAACAAAAGTCAACCCCAGGCCCGCTTGGTCATAACCCGAGATTTGAACCAAGACCTAATTACCCATCTACCCCTTAGCCCAATTATATGATTAGTTTTAAAAATCGACCTTAATTTGGGGTCTAAATCTCAATTTCTCAAAATCCCCAATTTCTTCCTAAATCCCTAATTTCTACCATGAACAAGCATATATTAAAGGCTAGAAATCAATGGGTGATGATGAAAATGGAAGAAAATGAGTTAAAATCTACTAACCTATAAAGTATGGATGAAATTACTCTTCAAAATCGGTTCTAGGTCGAGCTCTAATGTGGAGATGGTGAAAAATGAAGAAAATCCCAACTTTGGATATTTAATTGACTGGGCGTGAGGCCTTTTTCGCGTTCGCGAATGGCCTGATGCGATCGCAAAGTGCAGCGACCAAAATGGCATTCGCATTCGTGAGGGACCTCACGCGTTCGCAATTGTCCGTCCCCCCTCACTACCGCGTTCACGAGCCTGGGCTCACGTTCGTGTAGTACAAGTCCCAGCCTTCTCCCAGAGCCCCTTACTCATCGCGTTCGCGAAGGGTGATCCCTCCAATGTTCCACGTTCGTGATTCCTTCTCCGCATTCATGAAGAAGAAAACCTCCCCAGTCCCCAGTTACCCTTCATAATCACGAGAATGGCTTCGCCGAAGAATAAGGCACCAGACACCAGAATCACTGAAACCAACCTATTCGAAATTCATTTGAGCCCCTCGGGCTCCAAAGCAAACATGTACACAAGTGTAGTAACATCATACGAACTTGCTCACATGATCAAAACACCAAAATAACACCTAGAGTTACTAATCGGACATCAAAATGTATAAAAATTTTAAAGAAACTTAAGAACATTCAAATTTACAACCAGACGTCCGAATCACTTCAAATCAACTCCATTTTGCACCAAATTTTGCAGACAAGTCATAAATAGTGAAATGAACATATTCCGAGTTTCGAAACCGAAATCTAAATCCGGTAGCAACAAAGTCAACCTACGGTCATACTTAGAAGTTCTTTAAGCCTTTAAATTACTAGTTTTCAACAAATCACGATAAATCAAATTATGGACTTCCGAATTCAATTTCAGGTATATGCCTGAGTTCCAAATCACGATACGGACCTACGAGGACCATCAAAATACTAATTCGGGTTCGTTTACACAAAATGTTAACCGTAGTCAACTCAAATTATTTTTAAGGTTAAAATTCAAATATATGTGAGAGGAAGTGTCAGCTCAGCTGCACTGCCGGGAGCTGGCCCAACTTGACATTTCTCAATCACAGAAGCCATTATAAGATTAAGTTACAAAGTGCGCAATGGGTGTTGACTTGGCTTATCAATATATAGAATTGCACGTTAAAATTGTTAGCAAGAGGTTACTTCATCCTTAAAGTGATGGAAAGTTTGGTCTCCGACTCTGATATATACCTACTGGAAAACACGGCAATGCATATAGTATGGCCAATAATATGGACGTCTTCCGTCTTTATTTCTCATCATTTTTGTTGTTGTCTCAAACGCCTATGGAAAGGCACAGTACATATGCGGCTGATATATATTGGGTTAGGCCAATTAGTTGGTTGGTCAATCAATCATATTTGATTAGGTTCTTGATCAATCAAATAGTACTGGTGGTCTAAATCGGCAAAATAATAATCTTAACATAGTGTGATACTGTCCGCTTTAGGCTAAACTCGCACAGTTTTTCCTAAATGATCTCACACACCAATAAGAGATTTCTACACCTTATATGTAGCCTCCCAATCTTTGACGTGATATTGTCTGCTTTGGATCAAACTCGCATAGTCTTTCCCAAAAGGCCTCACACATTTAAGAGATTGATATACCTTATATGTAGCCTTTTAATCTTTTCAGTTACAAATGTGAGACTTTGTTCGCATACCCAATAATTTTTCCCTCGAACCAAGTTTCACGTGGTCATTACCACGATCCATGGGTCAATTTTTGAGATTAATTAGGTGCCATCTATATCGTCAGAGTATTTATATAACAAGCGAACCCCTCAACTAGTTTCTTTTTGTGCCCGTGTGTGCAAACTCGTAAGGGTAAGCAAATCGATCCCCGAGCCTCAGCCGCACTACCAGTTGCCATCGCCATACCCGTTTCACCAAACCTGGGGTTAGATACTAGTTATTGAGCTAAATCAGCACAATAATACTCTTAACATAGTGTCATATTGTCTAATTTGTTAGGATTAAAATAATCAGGTGTCATGCGGAAGCAAGTAAAGCATACCTTCAATGACGATAAATCAGATAATAAAAGAGAAATATACCAAAAGAGACAAATATTTAACATGGTTCGGTCAATTGACCTACGTCCACGGGTGGAGATGAGCAATCCACTATATAAAAGAGAGTACAAAATATCAAGAGAACAACCTCACGAAGAGGCAAACACAAGTGACACACTAACACTTGTCCCGTAAAGTTCTCCCCCTAAACACGACTCTCAAACCCCTTATGGCTACATTGTGAATGCTACTGAATGAGAAGGAAGGATCCTCAATTTATAGAAGTCCAAACCTTTTCCAACAAGAAAAGGGACTAGCCAAATATGAGAGATTTATAATTTCTTCTACAAGAAGGAAAGCCCAATTAAGGTAAATATGTTTCCCTTTCCACTAAGAGATAGTAAAATCAAATATGGTAAGAAAATCAGGACAACACCTAACAATTCTCCCCCTTGGCCTAAATATTATGACGAAATTAACTTGATCCCCCTTCTTCTCATAATCTTCAATAGGTTGCATCTCCACATCTCCACCGCAAAATTTGTCTTAATGTGAGTAGCACTCCAGTCAAATTTCTCAAACAAAAATTACGATTCGTCAAACAGGTTGCGACTAGAACTAGATCTGCCAAGATGAACCTCTCTCGAACCTTGCTATGATACCATTTGTTATGATTGAAAGAATCAGGTGTCATGCGGAAGCTAGTAAAGCATACCTTCAACGATGATAAATCAGATAATAAAAGAGAAATATACCAAAAGCGACATAAATATTTAACGTGATTCGGTCAATTGACCTATGTCCACGAGTGGAGATGAGCAATCCACTATATAAAAGAGAGTACAAAATATAGAGAGAACAACCTCACGAAGAGGCAAACACAAGTGACACACTAATACTTGTCCATAAAGTTCTCCCCCTAAACACGACTCTCAAGCCCCTTATGACTACATTGTGAATGCTACTGAATAAGAAGGAAGGATCCTCAATTTATAGAAGTCCAAACCTTTTCCAACAAGAAAAGAGACTACTCAAATATGAGAGATTTATAATTTCTTCTACAAGAAGGAAAGCTAAATTATGGTAAATATGTTGCCATTTCCTTTAAGAGATAGTAAAATCAAATATGGTAAGAAAATGAGGACAACACCTAATAATTCTCCCCTTGGCCTAAATTTTTTGACGAAATTAACTTGATCCGTCGTCTTCTCATAATCTTCAATAGGTTGCATCTACAAATCTCCACCGCAAATTTTGTCTCAACGTGAGCAGCACTCCCGTCAAATTTCTCAAACAAAAAATACGATTATCTTCAAATAGGTTGCGGCTAGAACTAAATCTGTCAAGATTAAACTGTCTCGAACCTTGCTCTGATACCACTTGTTAGGATCAAAATAATCAGGTGTCATGCGCAAGCTAACAAAGAATACCTTGAACGACGATAAATCAGATAATAAAAGAGAAATATACCAAAAGAGATACAAATATTTAACGTGATTTGGTCAATTGACCTACGTCCACGGGCGGAGATGAGCAATCTACTATATAAAAGAGAGTAGAAAATATCGATAGAACAACTTCACGAAGAGGCAAACACAAGTAACACTTGTCCCGTAAAGTTCTCCTTCCCCTAAACATGATCTCAAGCTCTTATGGCTATATTATGAATGACGATGAATGAGAAGGAAGGATCCTCAATTTATAAAAGTCCAAACATTTTCCTACAAGAAAAGAGACTAGCCAAATATGAGAGATTTATAATTTCATTCTACAAGAAGGAAAACTCAATTATGAAAAATATGTTTCCCTTCCCTTTAAAAGATAGGAAAATCAAATATGGTAGGAAAATTAAGACAACACCTAACACGATTTGGGTCAAGCTCGCATAATTTTTCCCAAATGGACTTGCATCATTAAAAGTTTCCTACACCTTATACGTAGCCCTCAAAGTTTTTTAACTCCCCCGACAAGTACATTAAAATTTTGAAGACTTTATCATTTGCGTTGGATGGTGAATCAGTGAACGTTCAAACGAAAACAAACAGTTGATAGGAATATCCTTTGAGTAATCTAGGCTAATAGTTGAAAAGTTGCATGTTCACTAACCGAGATTTGTCGGTGCCAGCTAAGCTAAACAAGGGCAGAGCTAGACGGTTAGCTTGTATTACAAAATCCCTTAAATATATAATAAATTAAATTCAAAATTTAGTGTCTTTATCTTATATATACTCTTGAAGAGCACAATTACATTTATCAACGATATGTATTACATGGAATTAATTACATTTAGTTCTGTATATGCACTTGTTTTTACTGATTATTTAAAATAGTACTGTGATTTCTACTTTCTCAACAATGGTAGATTTGTTTGGAGGATGAGATACAATAAAGAGGGTATTATCACTTTTAGCCCACGCTAGAAAATATTTATATTTGATAGCCAAAAAAATGTATTAAATTTTATATAATATTTTTATATATGTCATGCCCAAAACCTGACGAGGCGTGGCCGGTACCCAGTGCCATACTCGGCCCGAGTGTACCACTCTGTAACTGTAAACTCTGGAGGGGTAACCCTCAACTTACGCCGATGAGGCCATATTCTGAATCATATGAAAATATCGTCTCTCTTATCTGAGGGGTATATATATATATATATATATATATATATATATATATATATATATATATATATATATATATATATATATGTGTGTGTGTGTGTGTGTGTGTGTGTGTGTGTGTGTGTGTGTGTGTGTGTGTGTGTGTGTGTGTTAATATACAAACTATACATGACTTGTCTACAAGCCTCTAGAGATGACTGTATCATGGTCGGACATGGCCTCGACCTACCCATTAACCTGCATAAGAAAATGGACTCCAAGTTCTAAACCTGGTAACTCCACGGAAGTGAAGCTTACCAACCAAGCTGATATTTGGCTATGTCTACTGGGATGGTCTATCCAGCTGTCTATCAAGACTTGTAGGAATGAAACGCATTGTCCCCGATAAAAGAGATGTCAGTACGAAATACAACAACAACAACGGCCCAATATAATTCGACGTCAGTACAAAATAATATATCAAATAATGTAAGGCAACAGAATAACAAAAAATTGAAACTGAACTGATAATATAATAATTGAAAGTAACTAGGAGTCAAAGATAATCTAAAGATGTGCTTAACTGTTGCTACTGACTCAACTCTCTCAATATAGTATGTAAAATAGTTGTATGGCCTTATAAGGCTTGGTTTATGTAACTACTCTACCGTAATTGGCTCGCTCATAGGCGCATGTCCATAATAGACTCTGTATCTCGGCCATTCTGGGCTCGTTTATAGGAGTTCGGCCATAGTAGGCTCGGTATATAACTTACCATCTGATCAGAGGTTGCCCAATAGGGGCCTGCCCACCAATTATAGCTCGGTGGTGGTGAAAATACTACAATACTGCATATATATAGGCTTTCTACTTTCTTGACTAAAAGAATACAATAGTTAACTGAATAGAAAGTCCCAATAAGGGAGAATACTGTAACTTATGAGACTAGGATAATGTGAACAAAATTCAGAAATACGAACTCCTCTTTATGTCTCCTTATCATACACATGTTGTTATGGGAGCATGCCAAAATGAATAAAAGGTTAACCCATAACATACCTTGACTCCGTTGAGTCCTTAATACCTTCCAAACAATTCTTCAAATAACTCAGCTCAATCTACCACAGCATAATTAGATTCAAAATCAGTGTTGAGTAAACGCTAAGTTCGCAACTTAAACTAGTAGCTCATTTACATAAATTTAGGCAGCATCTTTCATGTGACATAACCCTCCTCCAATACCATATACCAACAACGACAAGAACGCAACAATAACAACATGTATGCATCATTTTCCAACCTTATCTCCATCATAATATACAACAAAATAGGCCACACACCCTAATTATTTCATACATAAAGCGACAACCAAAGTAGTGCCAAACAACCAAAAATATGTAACGAAGAACGACCAGCCAACCACCCTGACATTATGTGATATTTTTCCACACCCTTTATCCTCCGAAATGCTACAAAACCAGTAGAAAAAGAGGCAACCTGAGAGAAACATGAAACAACCCACAAAACAGTCCACTACAAGTTGAACAAATCGAACTCACGACTTTCGATTACCGTCCCGTGAGTTCTTTTATTTATTGTACGGATTCTCTACTTTTGCAGCATAAAAAATCTATGAAAGCATGAAATATACTTACCTTATTTTGTGAATATCTCAGCTCATATCTTGGTTCTTCAATCCTTAGGTTTTTCTCCAATTAGAACTTGAAAAGAAGAGAAAACCATTTATGATTTTGTGTTGAATTTTTGGGAGAATTTCACTAGGGTGTACCTCTGATTTTTTTGCTATATTATGATTGTAATATCTGAAAAAAATAAGCCCTTAAAAAGGCTCTTTAGCCGACCCAAGCTAGCTCCTTTGTGGACATATTTCGTCCTTTTATTTAAACAAGAAGGCGACACACCTATTTGTCACCTATGCAGTCATCGCAATCTCGCAAAAATACAAATATCCCTTTACATTGATATCATATTGACAAACTCTTAATGAGTTAAAAAAATAGACTCATAGCTCTTAAATTTGATGGGTGGAACACCCTTTAACTCTAAGTATATTTGAAGAAAATCGCAATTACATTTGACCCAAATTTCAGTAAAACCTATTAACGTAACCTGTGATGACTTTCATCGACTTTTGTTCCACAACTCGCTTGACTTCAAAAAATAACACACGACTATCATACGACTAACATAACTCATAACATAACTATTGTTATATCTTGTTTCATAGCCTGAGTTATCTATACTTAGGATTTACTGCATCTAGGTAGGTCAGACTATACCATAACACTTACTTCGATTTATTATTATTATTACCGAGGTTTGCTACTTAACTCCAATTTAGTCTATCGCTACTTATCCAATATGTAAAAATTTAAGTCCTTTAGTTCTTCCTCATTACTGTTCAGCTAAAGAATGACGGCCTAATCTCATCTCATACTTTGGAACTTTATTCCGCCAATTGTTGATTCACCTCAATGTTGATCTATAATATACCACTAATAACTTGAAACCTCTTAGGTAATACATTGTCACTAGGGCTCACGTCTTACAGGGGAACATCTGAAGTTATTTTCCTGGTCCACATAGGACGATACTATACTTCAATAACCATATTTAATCGCATCCCAATGTGATTCATCTTATGGGGGTATTCTAATCACATTCAATTTTTGAAATCCCTTCTCTTTGAATAATTACTCAATCGAAAGCCTAAATGTCATCTTTATAACATTTATCACAATTACCTTCTACTACCGGGGTTACATTCCCTCTTTTCTAAATGCTCTTAGTCTTAAACTCCTTCGAGTTCATTCAAGGTGTAATGAGTTTTTTATAACTTACATAAAGCATCAGATGTGTTGTTTTGATGTGTTTAATCCCGAGGGCTTACCTATTCTCGTCACCTTCTCACTTATCTTTTCTTATCCTTACTCTTGTTTACCTAAAAACTTGTCGCTCTACCATACTTTAGCTAGCGACCTACACATATCTATTTATACTACTCTCAACCTTCCTTTAACTTGATAGCAACATAGATTTCCTTATGTTATTCTGGAACCTCAAGCAAGACATCACGTTGTCTCTAACTCTTCTTAATTATCTTAACTAGACCTCTCGGTAATAGGAAACCAATGGGTGGAAGATATGCTACTGACGACACCACTATCATTTCTGGAGACTGAATCACGGTGCTTCTAGCCCTCTATCTGAAGTCTTGACTATTCACAACCTTCTGCACTTGAGTATCTCGTACCTCCTTTACCTTCACCTTTACCTTTCTTACCTTTAAATCCCGCATCGTATCTTCTGTTGATTTCATAACCTCCCTTCCTCATTGGTGGAATTCACATCCACACCTTAAAGATCTACTATAATACTTGCACTTTTGTTGCATATACAATCCAGTTGGGAGCTTTATACTTACTCCTTATGAGGCTAGCACTTCTCTAACTAGCTTTATCGTAGAGCCATTATAGAATATGGTTGTTGTACTATCTCTCTTTTACCTCTGATATTAAGAGTGATCGTGTAGTGTTTTGAATCACGATTTCTATATGTATATGGGTCTAATAATAAGACTTCCGATTCACTTAGCTGATGTAACTCTTTAGTTTCCTCTTCTCTCTCAGCCTTTAAGTAGGCTTAAGCTATCTTTCGATATGCGGCTCAGGGTATTAGTTATTACTATAGCCTTTGGTGGATACTATGGGACATCCATAATATAATCTTCTAACAATTCAAGACTTTGTTTGTAATGTAGACTCAATTCTTTCTTTTAACTTATACTGGAGTCTCCTATTGCTGCAAAAATGTCAACATATATGCTGAATGAATAATACTCTGAAATCTTAAGTGTGGTCATAATGTAACTAACTCTTGGTCGTAAATCGAATAATTCCTTTCATGCCTTCTCAGCTATCCTTAAACATAAACAATTACTTTTCTTGGTCGTTTTACCACTTATTGCTTGAATAATTGGCTTATCTTAGTGCCCATATATATTGGGATTTCGTGCAACTCATATGATCATGAATGTTACCTTTGATTGTTTTTCTTCCCGTTCATCAAACACGATAGGTGCCACTTTCTTATGGAGTGCATACAATATTGTAGTGAGAGTGTTGTCATAAGACCATTTCTTATTCAAGTTACTAAGCTTAGGTTGAAGCCTCTTCTCTTATTTCCTTAACTAGTCTTTTGTTGTAGTACTTAGGGGAGACCCTTTGACTCCTGTAAAGCTAAGAGATTATTACATCGTATACCCGAAGGAATTTTTGATGTTCTTACTTACCTATAATTATCTTTAGTTACTTACCTCCACACCCTTATGCTCGTAGGGTTGCTTTTGAACTGAGATCTTGATTATCTCCCCAATAGCACTTAGTTTTATTTTGTAACACTTATATGATACCTTTAACTATCCCAACTACTATCTGAATATTTCTCAAGGATTATGGTGTCATATATGCGAGAATGAATTCCCTATGTTGGGTTCACTACATATATCTTGCATGATGTGCTGATTTATCTGTATCCTCTTGTCTAGCCATAACTAGTCTCTTCCTGAGTCAACTACTAACTACTCATTGGTCCATTCTCATATTTATGTTTTGTGTGACCTTGCTTGGGTCATGTTTTTGTCTTGACTTACCTTTCGCATTGTCTCCTAATGTATCAAGTGCCTATTCACACTTATTTATCAATAACATCCTAGTCGGGAACCCTTATTACCTCTCACCAGCATTGTGCTTGCATAATGTTCTGGAGTCATAACATATATGTATGATCTAAAAAAATGCAATCTCATTTCTTTTGCCTTTTTACCGCATTCTTCCTTTACTATTCCATAGTTACCTAAAACACTTAACTCCGACTTAATACCATATCACCCCATTTTCTCCCCCTTTAGGGGATTATTAACATTTAATGCTATGAAGATCAAATATTTTACCTCTTCATCTTCGGCATCTTTTCACGTCTTCACTGAATCTTACTCGCCTTGCGGTAACCCTTCTCTACCATGGATAACTAAATTTCTTACACGCGAGGGTAACACCTAGTGTAACTAGCACACTTAGTTTCTTAAGTTTAACTGTGCTCACAGTGCTTGCTTTAGGGAATCGTCTTTTTGAATGACATTTAAAGGTTATTCTTCTGTTGTCCGTTCTATTTTTTACAAGCCATGGCCTTTGAAATTCTCACGATCTGGACTATTATCAAATCCTTTGATCCCTAATTCATGTTCGATTTGTCTTATTACTAGCACATGCTAATTTCTATTACTCTGGGGGGGGTCTAACTTATCCTTCTGTTAATTATGTTGGAGTCACCAACTCATTTTCTTGAAATAAGGGTATGACTTCACGGCTTATACTCTTTTATTATCTCAAGTCCTGTCACCTCTTGTATTTTCCTTCACTTGACCATGGACTCTATCATCCTACCATATTTTGTTTTATCGTTATCACTCATTTATCATACCTTACTCATAATGTTATATTTACTCTCTTCTTATTCTCCTACTAATATTTTTGTTTATCACATTATTCTAAAAACCTCAACAAAACATTGTTTCACTTTTAGCTCCCCTGGCTCAATCCATTATTTTTTGTTACTCCAACCCAAGCTGGATCTTGATATTTCATCCTTCTCTTAAAGTATATATGTTAGATACTATAGGGCATAACTGAGATGGGTATGGCCAATTGTACGTACCTCTATTTCTGTTGAAGGTAACTTAGAAGCCTTATATTTCTCTTCCTGAATTGAAAATTTGGATAATCTTCATTAATTGGGTACCTTGTACCCTTCTTCACCTTGCTTATGTCATCTAATGAAACTTTTATTTTTACCTTCTAATACTCCCATGGCCTGCTATTCGCGGGGTATATTAGATATTCTCATCTTAGGATCTTAAGTAGGATATTCGCACATCTGGTATGCACGATCTAATAGGGCCTCAAATTGGGCCACATTGTCAAGGATTCTCTCTCTACTAGTGCCCTTACTTGCTGCTATAGTAGCCCTCTGGCTAGTTGTAATTGTTTTCATTGCAAGCGTCTCTATATCAATAGCAAACATAAGTCCTGGCTCGAACTCTTATGACTCAGCTCTATAAAACAATTTGGAATTGAAAGAAGGGTAACCAACTCTTAAATGCCTTGTAGCTTCCTATTTATATGATGTGGTGTACAACACATGTATAAACAAGTCTCTACTAGACATGGTTTGTAGACTCCCTATGATAGAACTATTCTGATTCCAAATTTGTCACGCCCCAAACCTGACGAGGTGTGGCTGGTGTGAGCACGTGATTTTTGTTTTACGCGACAATCGCTCCAAAAGAAATAAAAATAATAACAAATGGTCCTGCTGTACAATTTTTGGATTTTACATGGTACTTTGTTAATTATTTATGATTTTTGCCCATTTTATTTTATTAAAACAAAATACAAAAAATGTGTGTGTCATGCGTAATTTGAACCGTAATCAGGTTGTTAAATAGAAAATCATAAATAGGCATCTTTGTCCGTGATTTTTGTTTTGTTTGATTTTACCTGCTTCAAACATTTTAATATATGTGTGTAAATAATTGTATTAAGGGTTTATTTAATTTTAATTTGATTTACTTGGGTTTTGTTTTAAAAATAAAAAAATATATAAAAAAATATATAATAAAAAAAAAGTGCAGAATTGGTTTAAAATCAGTTGGGCCTATTTTCATTTTAATTCGAGGCCCAAACCCAAACCCAAAACCCCATGTGTAACCCGGTCCACACCAGCTGATACCCAGAACTTCCAAACGACACCATTTTAACCTGGTCTGATCTGGGCCGTTGATCTCAGATTGATCAACGGCCAAGATCACTTCCCCATAACCCACTAATGAACCCGACCCGTTCCACCCGGACCGACCCAAACCCCTTTAGGATGAAACGACACCGTCCCCCACCAGCCAAGAGATCCTGACCCTTCATCGTACCCCATCCAATGGCTAGGAATCAATCCCTCACCAACTATATAAACCTATAACCTTTACCCTGCCCCCCTATCCGAACCCCCTGCCTTAGGTCGTCTTCACCCCAGACCTCAGACCTTCAAACCCTAGCCGCCCCTGTATACTTTCACCATGAAAGCCGGCGGCATGGACGCCGGTGACCCCACCCTTAACACCATAGATGCTCCTCACCGTCCTGAACCCAAATCCACCAACCACACACTTCGAATCCCCTCCCACCTTCTCGAATCTTCATTTGAAGATTCGAGTCGGAACCTGATTTACACCAATCGACCTCAACTTCACACTAGACAGTCCCCAGACCCCCCTCGTGACCAAACCATGCTTGGTTTGGTCTGAATCTGACCAGGGAAGCATGAATCCCAGATCTGATTTTTGGAACCCTAGGGTTCCTCGTCACTGGTCTGTATCCGTTCGAGCCAAGGTATTTAGGGTCTAATGGATTTTAGTCGAAGTGTTCTCAGTGAGAACACTTCGATTAAAGTCCTTTCAACCCTAAGAAGGGCCTGTTCGAATCCAAGCCAAGACTTTTGATTTTTTCCGGGATTTATGGTGAGTTTTTGTTTTCCTCTTTCCTTTATTTTTAGTCCATGTGCTGATTAAAGGTCTGTTCATGTTTTGTTTAATTTGTGTCCCTGAATTTTATCAACTGTGTCCTGTCCACTTTGCCTGAACCTACGTGTTTGATTAAGTCCCTCTTCTATTCACTGATAATGTGTATGTGTAATCTGTACAATCAAATGAATTTGGATTGGTTCGTTCAATTAGTTCCCAGGGCCATTCTGTATTAACATTGCAATCTGAACCCCTTGTGTGATACTCTTGGATTTCTGATTTTTGGCTACGATTGTACATGTTATGATTAATATAGTCGAGTCGACATGTGTCGTCAATTAGTTTCAGCTGTCTGAACAATAACAAATTGACTTGCTTCTGCCAAGCATTGCCTGAATCTATTAGAAACTGAGTTTAGTTGCTTACAATTGTTAATTTGAATCAGAAATGTAAAATGAATGGTTTGTTTAGTTACAGTTCTGAAATTGGAGGGCATGTGCACTTGTGCACCACATGTGCATTTGTGCACAGCCTGTGTCCTACATAAAGGCTTTTTGAATTAAATAGTTTGACAGCATATGCTGTCAGACTACATTCTGCTGCCCATACTCTACTTTAGTTTCAGAAATAATAAACATTACTCAAAAGTGAGTCTGCCAGGGAATATCATGGGGTTTGTTTATACTTAATTAGCCAAGTGGAACCTGAAAATAGGAGAGCACATGGGAGGGGTGTTCTAATTGTCAAAACAGGCTGTTAAAGGATTGATTTTGGGCTTATAAAAGAGAAGGAACTTCCATCAGTTTAGGGAGAGATTTTGATATACACACACACAGACAGACATTGATAATAACAGAGTGAATTGAGAGGGAACATTTTTAGGAGAGTTGAGTTCTGAAAAACAGAAAACTGGAAAAGAATTCTTTTGGATAGCCAAAAATAGATTTCAAGACTGAAATTGGACATTGGATTTTGAAAAGAAATAGATAGTAAGAGGGATAAAGACACAGAAATCAGAAACTGGTTTTTCTTCCTGCTTTTGTTCAATTCTTAGCCTGCTCAGCCTATTCAGTCAGTTTTCCTTTCTTTCAAGTATCAGCTAAAGTGTGTTGGTTTGGTTTGCCTTGGTTGATTCCCTTGGAATTGGATTGTCTGGATTTCTGTTTCCTACTGCATTGTCTACTGCTGCCTTTCTGCCATTTTTATCGGTCCTAACTGTATCTTGCACTGGTAGCTGTCCTATTTGTACCTGCTGTTACTGCTGCTGTTTGGTGTTGCTTCTATTGTCCTACTGACCCCTTGTTTCTTCTGTTGTATCCAACATCCAGGTACATACTAAGACTTTGCATCTAATGTAACAATGAAAGCATGAAATCAAAGATATGCAGGAGTTTAATCATTCGTTTGCTGCAGTTACAGTTTTTTTTACGAATGTTATTAAGATCTGTGTAATTTGTTTAGTTTGTAATTCAATAAAGAAACACGTTAGGTAGCCTTGTACTTAATCGCAGCTTAGTCCGTCCTAAATTGTGATTTCGTTTGCTTAATGGGTTGTCTAATGAGGAATGTATGAGTGTTTTAACACACAGATAATTAGGTAACTTTTCAACTAATATTCTGCATGTATAGGAAAGAATGCTTTAAGCTTGCCAGATATGATATTTAGTTTTATTGAATCTTTGTAGATAGTTCACAGGATCATATTCAAACTCTATTAGTAATAGTTTCCGATAAGTTAATTCCACTGATTTGGTTTAAATAAGCGAGTTTCAAACTCGGATCTGAAGAACATTTATCATAAGCTTTTAACAGTTCTATTAATCTTGTATATTAATTTCCCCTGACAATTTAACAACATGCTCATCCATGAAATAAGGCACAAAATAACTCACGCCTCATAAAATCAGATAATCAAGTAAGGATCTGAAGCTGGTCAAGCATGTAATTAGCACATAATCCTCTTTCTTTCATTTTTTTAGAGACAAATGTAATAGAAATGTAGACGCTTTAGGATATCCTTTCTAAAATAGAGATGAGCCTCGCCAAATAAAAATATAAATTGTGGGGCCCTCAACAACTAAACATAATAAATATTAGAATTCAAGACAGGCCGTTTAGTAAATTTCATGGCCTTTCCCAAAAATAATAACGCGTTAGGCTCTTTAGACGCGGTTTAATTAAATTACATTTTTAAACTCGGGTGCACATTGATGTGACCCGAATCCAAATCTCAACGGAGTCGAAATGTGTTAACAACTACGGGTGCATTGATTGTGACGTGGTTCGAGATGCATTTTCATGACGTTGCAATTCTATAAAAATAAATGATAATAATAAAAGCGGTTTTAAACTTAATAAAGCACATAAGTCACAACATGTATTTAAATAAGATATTTAGCCATTATAACAATTTAAGCGACCGTGCTAGAACCACGGGATTCGAGGGCACCTAACACCTTCCCTCGGGTCAACAGAATTCCTTACTTAGAATTTCTGGTTCGCAGACTTCATTTGGAAAAGTCGAAAATTTCCTCGATTTGGGATTCAAGATAAACCGGTGACTTGGGACACCAAAATCCAAACCTTTCCCAAGTGGCGACTCTGAATTAAATAAATAATCCCATTTCGAATATTGTCACTTAAATTGGAAAAACTCCCCTCGCGCATTTTCTACCCTTCGGGGCGGGGGCGCGCAAAAAGGAGGTGTGACAGCTCTAGCGACTCTGCTGGGGATGATAAACCCAGAACCACTGGTTCAGGGTTCAAGAATTCGAGCTTAGAATAATTGTTATGTTTGGCTTTATTATCTGATCTTTATTACATGTTCTTGCATAACGTGCTAAATGTTGTCTTTTACCGCTTTGATATTATCTGAACTGTATATAAACTGTGCCGAAACCCTTCTCTTCTTACCTCCGGGGAGAAGCTCGCTGGTCGAGACTCCCTATTCTGTTAGTGTCGATACCTGAAATAAGAAAGAGGTCGGACAAGTTACAAAGCCGGACGATCTCGCGGGTCCCCGGTACGTAACCCCTTCCTCGACTCGAGTTGTCCGCTCGGGTACACAGTCTAGAACAAATACCCAGGGTATAAACCTAGTATAACGAAACTTCATGCCGGATCCCTAGTAGGAACGTTTATTTGCATCATGTTGCATTTGACTTAGGGGGCTCAACACAGGGGTTGGGTCCGTCTAGGACAGGCAACCTGAAATGAAAAGACCACCCTGCTGCATCCTATTTGTTTTGCACATTTATTTGCTTCGGTTCCGCATGCTGACCGGTTTCTAAAAAAAAGAGGAAAAATAGCAGCGTAGGGAGATAATTACTTATTTTGGGAAAATAAAACCAATGTCCAAGTAGTGTCACAACCTCGCCGGAATTTTTCTAAAAAAAAACAGAATAAAACCAACATTTGTCTTTTAGTTTGATTTATTAAAAAAAAACATATAAAAATTTTTCTTTTCTTTTAAAAATCAAAAAGGGTATTTATTTAAAAGTAAAAAAAAATTTGGAAATTCATAATGTGTTGTTTCTTTCATAGCACCTCTTTATAAATTCAGACTAATAGTCCAAATACTTCCTTAAAAAAAAATCTTTAATCTTTATCTCTTTTCGAAAGAAAATAACAAAAAAAATATTCTTGCTTTCTGGGTTTAATTGATTTTCTCTATTCATGATGTCCCGAACTACGCGGGTTTGATTCTCACCGGATGTGAGATACGTAGGCAACCCTCGTCGGGTTCAACCCCATTTTTGCTAAAATAGCCAAAATCAATAAATAAATAAAAAAAAGAAAAGGGTGTGTCAAATTTTAAAAGAGTCATAAATAAGTCAGGTGATGATGTTTTATCATAAATAGCCGAATGTTCCCGAAAGGGACGCCGGAAGGCCGACTTTGCATAAACAGCCACCTTTGGGTCTTGTTAGTGTTTTTGTCCAGTTGACCCACACGGCCTTAAAATCTTCGTCCTCAAAGTACTTAAAGGCCGTGTTCAAAACTTGATCCCCTTTGTAAAATATTATTGAGTCAAGTCATTTTGTTAAAACCACCTTAATAAATGTGCAGGATGAGCACGATGCAAAATGAACATTTTTCAATAATGACCAAAATCACTGTCAAGTTACGGCTATGGTGGGATGATCTAGGTGTTGAAGGACAAAATGAGGTCAAGAAATATCTGAAAGGTCTCGTGAGTTTGTTGGAAATCCAGCCTCGGGGAGATATCATAAGAGCTTTGGTTACCTACTGGGACCCGGCGCACAATGTTTTCCATTTCACTGATTTTGAACTCACCCCGACTTTGGAAGAAATGGTTGGGTACATCGGAAATGCTGAATTTCCGTTGAGGCAAAAATACTTGGTCGCCCAAGAGCTGTCACGGTACATCGGTTCCTAGATTCATTGAAGATACCCAGAATGGTCCACAACCCGGATCTGGCTGCCGGGTTTTGTACTCCATGCTTCATATATGATAGGTACGGTCATGAGGGAGGATTCAATAATCCAATCAACAAACTGTGCAGCAAAGGTGTTCGTCAGAAGTGGGACAAACACAGACGGGTAGCTTTCATGATGATGTTCCTGGGCCTTCTGGTATTTCCAAGGAAAGACGGAAACATTGATTTGAAGATATCCGGGGTCGTCAGCACCTTACTCACGCAAAATGACAGTACTCTCGCGCCTATGGTGGTATCTGACATCTTTCGAGCTCTTACAGCTTGTAAAGATGGGGGAAATTTCTTCGAAGGTTGTAATTTGCTCCTACAAATGTGGATGACCTAGCACCTATGCCATCGTTCCGAGATTTTGAGCCATGGTTCCCCGGAAAAGACTTGCATAGAAGAATTTTACACGAGAACCAAAGAGATCGGTTTGCCCAAAGGAGTCACGGCATGGACCTCGTTCTTTCAAGCTCTTACTGCCAGCCAAATACAATGGACACTGGGATGGTTGCCTGTTGACGAGGTCATATATATGCCAGCAGCTAGAACTCATCTCCTACTGATGGGACTTAAGAGCATTCAACCTTACGCGCCATGCCGAGTTTTGAGACAGCTCGGAAGATGCCAGACAATACCGCATGAGGAAGATCTTGGCGCTCAAACAATTGAGATAGGTCCTGACGGACAGTTTCCAGAAGCGAAAATTCGCCAAATCTGGAGTGAGTGTCAATATTTGAAATCAGATACTTGCGTGCGGGATCGAGCCAAAGGTGAGACGGCACCAGGTTACCTTGCATGGTATAGAAGGGAACTTGAGCATGAAAGGCCGGCTAAGAGACCCCACATCCTGAAATTCGCCGAATCATCGCAAAAGCAGTGGGATTGGCTAGCAAAAGAAAGAGGCTATTGCGCCGAAATCGGCAGGTTAAAGCAACAGGTGGAAAACTTGGAATATGAGCACAACATGCAAGTTGCTACCGATCTGGGAGAGCGGAACAGGTTGATTCAGGAAAACGAAATGCTCAGAACCCAGATCAAACAGATAAGGGTGGATGCGGATAAACAGCCAAGGCGTCGATCAGACGAGCAGTTGATAAAAAAGGCTAAAAAGTGAAATCAGGGAATGGCAAGATGGTTTAGAGAGATCTGAAAACATCAGGGCAGAGCTTCAGGCACAGTGGGATGCAAGAGCAGATAAGCACCACCGATACTTAAACCAATTGAAAGGCGACCACGAGAAAACTCTTGCTAAGATGAAGAGAGAGATGGCTACACTTGAGATCAAGGCGGCCAATCAGGTCAAGGATTTCCAAATTGAGACCAGATACTGGTACGACTCAATAGCCCAGATGAAGTTGGAAGTACGGCGACTGAAGCATCAGCATATACAGGATGCTCAAGTATTCAAGATATGTAGCGATCAGATAAAACGCCTACTCATAGAGAAGAAGCAAACCAGAAATAGGATCAAGGCCATTGCTCATGCCATCACCAGACGATGTCTACGATGTGAGAACATGACCAGCGTTACCGTCCTTTCGGCACTGATGAGTTATGTCAAGCAGACCATGCATGAGCTGGAGCAACTCGAGAGGGATCTCACGCCTAGGACCGCGGCGAGGCCGAACGATGCCCCGTGGACACAAATCTTCAAAACCATAATGTACTCATAAGTCAAGTCTGTATCTTAGCATCTTCTGCCTGTTTTACCATCAGGGTGATTTTTAGTCTATTTTTTAGTCTAGGTTTATTTTCAAAGTTTGCTTTTTTTTTTTTGCAAAATGAAGTTTGTAATAGACCGTTTCAACAATAAAAGGTTGTTTCTTTTACGCTCATTTGTGTTTCGAACTACGTAATGATCTGATTCACGTAGGCATCGTGATACGTAGGCAATCCTCATCGGATCCGGTCACATTTCTTTTACTGCAAAATAAAAAAAAACATAAAAGAAAAACAAAACAAAAAAAGAAAAAAAAAAGGAAAGAGGAAAAATGCCGGAACGACGCATGCTCTCGTAGCAAACATGTAGGAATCCACTTAACTGTATATGTGCATCATGCCCAATGTGAGATTGCCTATCTGTTATTTGCTGCAAATTAACCGTGCATTTGTCGTTGAGTACTTCTCCAGGTTTTTTGGAAAGACGGTTGGTTTGGTGAAAGTCTGGCCTCGCACTCATATTTCACGAGGTCAAATAGGGGTGTTCAACTACCTTTTGTTAGGACCAGAAGCAGTACTCACACTTACTTCACCAGGTCAAAGGGAAGTGTGGAAATGTCTTCAGAAATTCCGTTGCAAACAATCCCTGTTTCCGAGGAGAGCTCGATCTCAGCCGTCCTCACACCTGAATCCGCAACTGCGGAGGAAAATAGAATCCTACGGCTCCGCATGTTGGAAATGCTAGACGATTGGAATAATGGGAAAGAGCCGCCAAGTGTCGTCCCTGGATTCATTGAGTTATTCTCCAGGTCAAGTGGGACTTCTAATGTCCCCATAAATTATCCTGCTACTCCATTCGGATACCCAGCCACTTCAGCCTTCGCTGCTGGATCGCCTTCAGAGCCTCATCCCCGAATGTCAGCCACCGATGCAAGCATGAACATCTTTACTGCACTGCCCTGCCCGATTACGGCACAGCCTGCTACGTACAAGCCAAGCCTCGACTCATCCTCTTTTACATTCCAAGCACCCTCGTTCTCAATGGAACCTACTAGGTTCACCACCAATACTAATCCTCCACCGCCTTAGGGTGAGCTTGCCCCCGGGCAGGATCAGAACCCCAGAATTGCAGAACAAAATGAGATTGCCAAAAGAATGAGAAGCCTTGAACAAAGTTTGAAGAATATGCAAGGTTTGAGTGGACAGAAGAGCGTCTCTTACGCCGACCTATGCGTGTTCCCTCACGTGCACCTGCCGGTGGGTTTCAAGACCCCAAAGTTTGAGAAATACGACGGGCACGGTGACCCCATTGCACATCTTAAGAAATATTGCAACCAATTGCGGGGAGCCGGCGGAAAAGAAGAACTGCTGATGGCATATTTTGGGGAAAGTCTAGTAGGGATAGCCTCGGAATAGTATATGGACCAGGAAATGTCCCGATGGCATATATGGGATGATCTCGCCAGAGATTTTGTGAAACAATTCCAGTATAACATCGACATTGCACCAGACCGAAATTCTCTGTCGAATTTGAAGAAGAAACCTTCAGAAAGCTTTAGAGAATATGCTATTAAGTGGCGTGAGCAGGCGTCAAGGGTGAAGCCTCCCATGGATGAAGTAGAAATGGTCACTACTTTTCTCCAGGCTCAAGAGTCTGACTATTTCCAAAACATGATGTCAGCCATGGGAAAGCCGTTTGCAGAAGCAATTAAGATTGGAGAGATGGTGGAGAATGGTCTGAAAACAGGTAGGATTCTGAGTCAAGCAGCCATAAGGGCGACCTCCCAAGCCGTCCAGAGCGGGTCCGGAGGAATGGCAAGAGGGAAGAAAAAGGAAGAAACGACCATGGCAGCCTCAGAAGCAAGGGAATATCATCATCCCAGGCCCCATTTTCCGGAAAGAACCCCACAACACTACTACCCCCACTAAAATTTGGCATATGCTCATCAACCCTATATGGTCATGAATGCCCAGCCTTATGCCCATCCGCCGCAACAAGCCAACCGAGGCCCAGCTCCACCTCCCAGAAATCAGCCTCCTTACCGCAACCACTATAATCCACAACCCCCGCAGAATAACTTCCGCCCTCAGGAGCCACCTCGAAGGTGGACTTTCACGCCCATCGGTGAACCATACTCTACTTTGTTCCCGAAGCTAGTCCAGTTGGGTTTCTTGCAACCGATCCCTCAAACAAGGCAAAACCCGACGTCACCTTCTTACAAAGATGGAGTCAGATGTGCCTATCATTCAGGGGCCGAGGGACATGATACAAATGACTGCTGGTCGTTGAAAAGAGTGGTCGAGAATTTGATAGAGCAAGGGAAAATAGTGCTAAGGGACGAGGAGTTCCCAAATGTGACTAACAATCCATTGCCTGCTCACAATAATGGGCCGCTGATCGGAATGATTTGCGAAGATAAAGAATTCGACCCTGCTCTGAAAGCTATAATCGCCATTGTCGACACAGGGAAAAGGACTGAGACAGACCAGAAACCAGAAAAGGGGGAGGAGGCCAAGGCCATAAAGAGCGAGCCTGAAAAGAAGGTGGAGAAGAAGGTGGTACCGGTAAAGGATAGGATTCTTTACATACCACGAGGTCGAGTTGAGAAGACGCAGAATTTCAGGTTCAAAAAGGCAAAACCTATGTACGTGCCAAAAGGGGCCTATGTGGTCCGGGGGACGATTCAACCACCTCGGCTGAATGAGCCAGTGGTTATCGGACGCGTGCCACAAAAGCCAATGACCAACCCGTCCACAGTGCCATGGAATTATCAAAAGACTTTGGTAATGTACAAAGGTAAAGAGGTCATGGGAGAACTTCCAGAAAATACTTTCATTGGAAGGTATTCAAATACCCAAGAGCTGAATAACGCCACACAAAGGCGCTTCCCACCAAAGAAGCCTGTGAGCGTTGAAGAAGCGGAAGTGTTCTTCCAACAAATGAAAATTCCGGATTACGAAGTGATAGATCAACTGCGCAAGTGCCCCGAGCAAGTGTCCATGCTGTCATTGTTGATGAGGTCGACCGAGCATCAAAAGATCTTACTGAAGACCCTGAATGAAGCATATGTGCCAGTTGAAACCTTGGTGGAACAACTAGAGTGGATGACAGAAAGATTCTTCGCCGTCAACCAAATCTCTTTCAGCAAGAATGATTTACCCCCGGAAGGAGCGGCACACAACAAAACCTTGCATCTAACAGTTAAATGCGAGGACTACTATGTCAAGCGGGTAATGTTGGATGGGGGATCAGGTGTTGACATTTGCCCGCTCTCCATGCTACAAAGAATGGAAATTGGGACCGGAAGAATCCGACCCAACAATGACTGCGTAAGGGCTTTCGACGGCATCAAGAGAGATACCATGGGAGAAATAGACCTGTTGTTGGTCATAGGACCAGTCGAATTTCAAGTAACCTTCCAGGTGCTCGACATGGATACATCCTACAATTTTCTCCTCGGCAGACCTTGGATCCATGCGGCAGGAGCTGTGCCTTCCACTCTTCACCAAATGGTGAAGTTTGAGTACGAAGACCGAGAGATCGTGGTCCATAGAGAGGACGAGCATGCTATTTATCGGGACCCCTCCATCCATATCTTGAACCAAGAGAAGGGAGCAAACATACGGTCTATCAAGCTTTCGAGATTGTACTGGCAGAGCAGCACGAAGAGGGAATACCCTGCCCCCAGCCTTTCTTGTCTAACGCCTCGGTCATGGTGGCCAAAGAGATGATCCGGCACAGATTTAGGCTAGGGAAAGGGCTTGGACGAACCCTTCAGGGAATAACAGAACCCATTACCTTGCCAGTCACCAAGAAACCCTTTGGACTAGGCTTCAAGCCTACTCCAGCAGACGAAGAGTGGGCAAAGAAAAGTAGAAATGAGGATTGGAAGTTACCTCAACCATTGCTGGATTTATATGAAACTTTCATCAGGCCAAGATACACCGAAGAAGAGGACGATGAGGTCTTCACGGCTGAGGAAATCGAAGAGATATGTGGGGCAATGAGAGAAATGCTCTACGAGACTCACATGGTTCAACCAGGTGAGGGAACAAGCACTGCTGAGATGCTGTACGTGGGACCGGACGCCAAACTTCGAAACTGGGAGGCCACGCCATTCCCGACTAAATGGAAGTCCGGGTAGACCTGTCCTGCCACCTTTCCTGTGTCGCAAGTTATCTCCAGGACATAACTTGAACGTTTTCTTCCTTTCAATTGTTGTTTTGAATTCCTAGTTTGTAAACATTGTTGTCTTCCAACTTCCCAAAGAAAAATAAAAAAAATCATCGTTGTTTTCCCATTTTTTCTTTTGTTCTGATTTTTGTTATTTTTCCTTTTATCTATCCTTTCAGTTATAATAATGCGGCTTTAAATATGACATGCTTGCGGACTTAACGCCCAGATCACAACGAGCTAATTAACTGTGAATTAATGAACCCAGAACAAGAATATGATGAAGAAGAGGCTTTTAGGGAAATAAACCGAGAGTTGGAACATTTTGAGAATAAACCTAAGCCAAATCTGAATGACACTGAACCGGTTAATTTAGGAACTCCGAAAGAAATCCGGGAGACCAAAATAAGCATTCACACGGACAAGAAAATGCGAGATGCGATAATTCAACTTCTTTTTGAATTTAAAGACGTGTTTGCTTGGTCATACGATGACATGTCGGGACTAGGTGTTGATCTAGTGGTTCATAAATTGTTGATTCATCCTGATTGTCCTCCAGTCCAACAAAAGCAACGAAAGTTCAAAACTGAGGTCAGTGACAAGATTAAAGAGGAGATCACCAAACAACTGAAAACGGGAGTGATTCGGGTAGTCCAGTATACGACGTGGTTGGAAAATGTGGTTCCAGTACCGAAAAAAGATGGGAAAAATCGGGTATGTGTAGATTACTGAGACCTGAATAGAGCAAGTCCCAAAGATAATTTCCCACTGCCCAACATCCACATCCTCGTTGATAATTGCGCCAAACATGAGATACAGTCTTTCATAGATTGTTACGCTGGGTATCATCAGGTATTGATGGATGAAAAGGACGCCGAGAAAATTGCCTTCACCACGCCTTGGGGCACCTATTGTTATCGGGTCATGCCATTTGGTCTGAAGAATGCCGGGGCTACATACATGAGGGCCATGACTGCCATTTTTCATGACATGATGCATCAGGAAATAGAGATGTACGTGGATGACGTGATAGTCAAGTCCAGGACGCAGGATAATCACATCCAAGACTTGAGTAAGTTCTTCGAGAGACTAAGGAAGTATGACTTGAAGTTGAACCCAGCCAAGTGTGCTTTCGGAGTTCTATCGGGCAAACTTTTGGGCTTCATCGTAAGCAGGAGAGGTATCGAGCTAGATCCATCTAAGATAAAATCTATCAGAGATCTACCTCCCCCGAGAACGAAGAAAGACGTGATGAGTTTGTTGGGCAGAGTGAACTACATCAGTCGGTTTATTGCCCAGCTGACAAGCACGTGTGAGCCCATATTCAAGCTGTTAAGGAAAGATGTGGCGATCAAATGGACAACTGAGTGTCAAGAAGCCTTTGATAAAGTCAAAGAATACCTTTAGAATCCCCCAGTTTTGGTCCCTCCAGAGCCAGGGAGACCACTTTTCTTGTATCTGACAGTTTTGGAGAACTCTTTTGGTTGCGTCCTCGGGCAACACGACATAACCGGAAAGAAGGAGCAAGCAATCTACTACTTGAGCAAGAAATTCACCGGCTATGAGGCCAAATACACTCTGCTGGAAAGGACATGTTGTGCTCTGACGTGGGTTGTTCAAAAGCTGAGACATTATCTCCAAGCCCACACTACTTTCCTCATAAGCAGGTTGGATCCTTTGAAGTATATATTTCAGAAACCAATGCCTACTGGAAGACTGGCTAAGTGGCAAATCTTGCTTACTGAATTCGACATAGTCTATGTCACTCGCACGGCGATGAAAGCCCAGGTGCTAGCAGATCATTTGGCCGAAAATCCGGTCGATGAGGAATACCACCCATTGAGTACCTACTTTCCAGATGAAGAAGTAAACACCATAGAAGTGGTCTCGGAGGAAGCTCGTGTTTGGAAGATGTTCTTTGATGGAGCTGTGAATGCCAAAGGTGTAGGGATTGGGGCAATTTTGATTTCGCCTTCTGGTCAGCATTATCCCGCCACAGCTAGACTGCGTTTCTTTTGCACAAACAATACAGCTGAGTATGAAGCCTGCATCATGGGCATGCATATGGCGATTGATCAGGATGTCGAAGACTTACTGATTATGGGAGATTCTGACCTGATTATCCGGCAAGCCCAAGGCGAATGGGAAACTCGGGATGTCAAACTTATCCCTTACCGACAGCATGTGGAGGACCTCGGCAACCGCTTTACATCAATAGAGTTCAGGTATATCCCGAGGTGTCACAATGAACTGGCAGATGCACTTGCTACTCTGGATTCAATGCTACCTTACCCGGGCAACGCCCACGTCGTTCCTTTGGAAATCTAAATCAGGGAAAGACACGGTTACTGCAATGTAATCGAGGCGGGATCAAATACGCAGCCTTGGTACCATGACATCAAGAGGTTCTTGAAGACACAGGAATACCCCGAGCATGCTACTGGAGATCAAAAGAGAACCATTAGGCGACATGCAAGTGGTTTCTTTCTGAGCGGTGAATTGTTGTACAAGAGGACCCCGGACCTCAATCTCCTAAGATGTGTCGACGCCGAGGAGGCGAGAAAGATCATGCACGAAGTACACGCAGGTGTGTGCGGACCTCACATGAACGGGTATGTCTTAGCGAAGAAAATCCTTCGAGCAGGTTATTACTGGATGACCATGGAAAAGGACTACTTTAGCTTCGTTCGGAAGTGTCATCAGTGTCAGGTGCACGGTGATTTGATTCATGCGCCTCCCACAGAACTGCATCCCATGTCTGCGCCTTGGCCATTTGTCGCCTGGGGCATGGACGTCATTGGACCAATCGAGCCAAAGGCTTCAAATGGACATAGATTTATACTAGTTGCCATCGACTACTTCACAAAGTGGGTAGAGGCTGTCACTCTCAAGTCGGTCACTAAAAAAGCTGTAGTGGATTTTGTACACTCAAATCTTATCTGTCGTTTCGGTATTCCTGCGACTATCATCACAGATAACGCAGCAAACCTGAACAGTCACTTGATGGGAGATGTATGCGAGCAATTAAAGATAGTGCATAGGAATTCCACCCCTTATCGGCCTAAGGACAATGGCACAGTGGAAGCGGCAAATAAGAACATCAAGAAGATTCTGAGGAAGACGATCCAGAGTTCCCGACAGTGGCATGAACAGCTACCATTTGCATTATTGGGATATCGCACTACGGTACGCACATCGGTAGGGGCAACCCCTTATCTCTTGGTTTATGGGACTGAAGCTGTGATACCAGCAGAGGTAGAAATTCCTTCGCTTCGAACCATTGTCAAAGCAGAAATCGAAGACAGCTAGTGGGTCAAGACTCGATTAGAGCAATTGACTTTGATCGATGAAAAGCGAATGGCCGCGGTTTGTCATGGACAGTTGTACCAACGAAGAATTGACCGCGCTTACAACAAGAAAGTCCGACCCAGGAATTTTGAAGTAGGTCAGCTGGTATTGAGGCGTATTCTGCCACATCACCAGGAAGCGAAAAGGAAGTTTGCTCCAAATTGGAAAGGCCCATACATCATAAGGAAGATATTGCCAAGAGGAGCATTGTATCTAGGTGATATCGAAGGAAATGACCCCGAAACAGCAGTAAATGCAGATGCAGTCAAGAGATACTATGTCTGATTTATACTCCAGTGGTCCTGACACATTTGAAATAATGAAGGTTTTATTCCCACTACCCCCAAACACTACCAATTCTCTCCACAAGCCTTTGAGTCGCTTACAAAAAAAACAACAAAACAAAAACAAAACATTGATTGAGGCCTGAACTACGTTTGACTTGATTCCGAAAGGATACGTAGGCAGCCTCTCCCTGAGGTTCAGTCACACCAACAATAAAATCCCATTCACCCTGAAATTGAAACCGGGGCACGTCGAGTAGTTTAGAAGTTAGCATCGTCTACATCTCTTTACCAAGCACAAGCCTTCAAATCAATTACCAAAGATAGTGGGAAGCCAATAAGCGTCACAAATGGAGACCGGCACACTCTGAATTGAGAGAGATAAAATGAGAGAGTCTCGTCGGTGAAAACCTTCGGGCACCGCGAGGCGACGGGAGTAGAGAGACCGAAATGAGAGAGCTTGTTTAGTAAAAACTCACAAAGAGTGCTATCAAGCGATGACAGGAAGAGAAATGAGAGAGGTCAGCCAGCGAAAACCCGCAAAGGGCGCTTTTGGCCGAAAGAGTGACTCCACCCAAGGAGGTTTCAGCAAAGTTCTACCGGTTTGGAATCACAGATCCGTTTTGGTTCAGGGAAATGCAAGCACATGGAAAGTCAGGTGTCCAGTCCAAAGAGCATGTCATGTCATTTAAAGCTAGCATTATCTTCCTCAGATAAGTCTTTCTCGTCCCGAAGGGGGCACTCCTTTTTTTTTTGAAATTTGTTTTATCTTTTCTTTGTTTTTCTTCGAATCTCTTTCATATTTAAGCCCAAGTTCTAGATGTACCGGAAAGGACAGGTGGCAGGTTTGGTTGCACGGAATTCCGTTTCATGAAGGAAAACACCTCGTTTCGTTGGTACGTCTGTCTAAGCCTGATGAATCATGATGTTTGATGGCGTTCGAAGTAAAGAGGAAAAAGAGAAATTTCCCCCAGTAAGTCCGCCTTCGGACAAATCCCCACAGAGTTTCCATTTGTACGAATCCGCACAAAGAATCCACTTTGTAAATATTCCCCAAAAGGTCTGCTCCAGCGAAATCCACACAGATTTTCCCTTGTACAGATCCCCCAGGGCCTTCCCTTTGTTAAAAAAAAAAAGAAGAATGGAATTTCCCCAGCACATCCCCAGCGAGTCCCTTTGTAAAAATTCCCCAACAAGCTCACCCCAATAAATCCTAGAAAGCCCGCTTTGAAACAAATCCCCAGCATGCCCCATTGTACAAAAATCCACACAAAGGATCCACTTTGTAAACATCCCCCCACAGAGCTTCCTTTTGTACAAATCCCCACAGAATACCTCCAATAAAATCCCCGTTGAGAACCTCCAAGCAAAACGGGACACAAAAAAAAAGAGCCTTATGAAGCAAATCATCACAGAATCTGGAAATACAAGCCTGAGCAGCCTAAAGGGTTTC
This sequence comes from Nicotiana tabacum, assembly GCF_000715075.1. Classification (NCBI taxonomy): domain Eukaryota; kingdom Viridiplantae; phylum Streptophyta; class Magnoliopsida; order Solanales; family Solanaceae; genus Nicotiana; species Nicotiana tabacum. The sequence continues at coordinate 210,422,697 of NC_134080.1, forward strand.
GACATATGAATCAAATCAATGGCGGGACTTCGCAACAGAAACGAAGACGCAACAAAGCAACCGGGAACGATCAAGGTCACCGAACCGACTGTCATTTCCGAACTAACAATTGTTCTTTGTCTGAAAAGTTGAAACAGATATAATCCAAGACAACCGTGCAAGAAGCAGGTGTCGCCCGAAGAAGAAGGTACATGGGTACAAGAAATATTTTGGCAATAAGGAATTCACTCGAAAGGTAAGTTTCCACGAAACTCCCTTTTATCTTCTACTAAAAAAGAAAATTCAAAAAAAAGAGGTCAGTTGTTGTTCTCGAATTTTGTCCCCAGCCAGTCAGCATTAGGGTTTTAAATCCTAAACTGAACTTTTCCTTTTAATCAGCAATAGGGTTTTAAACCCTAAACTGAACTTTTCCTTTTAGTCAGCATTAGGGTTTTAAAACCTTAAACTGAACTTTTTTCCATTCAGCCAGCATTAGGGTTTTAAACCTTAAACTGAGCTTTTCCATGCAATCAGCATTAGGGTTTTAAACCCTAAACTGAACTTTTCCTTTCAATCAGCATTAGGGTTTTAAACCCTAAAACTGAACTTTTCCTTTTAGTCAGCATTAGGGTTTTAAACCCTAAACTGAACTTTTTTCCATTCAATCAGCATTAGGGTTTTAAACCCTAAACTGAACTTTTTCCATTCAGCCAGCATTAGGGTTTTAAACCCTAAACTGACCCTAAACTGAACTTTTCCTTTTAATCAGCATTAGGGTTTTAAACCCTAAACTGAACTTTTTTCCATTCAATCAGCATTAGGGTTTTAAACCCTAAACTGAACTTTTCCTTTTAGTCAGCATTAGGGTTTTAAACCCTAAACTGAACATTTTCCATTCAGCCAGCATTAGGGTTTTAAACCCTAAACTGAGCTTTTCCATGCAATCAGTATTAGGGTTTTAAACCCTAAACTGAACTTTTTTCCATTCAGCCAGCATTAGGGTTTTAAACCCTAAACTAAGCTTTTCCATGCAATCAGCATTAGGGTTTTAAACCCTAAACTGAATTTTTCCTTTAGTCAGCATTAGGGTTTTAAACCCTAAACTGAACTTTTTCCATTCAGCCAGCATTAGGGTTTTAAACCCTAAACTGAGCTTTTCCATGCAGTCAGCATTAGGGTTTTAAACCCTAAACTGAATTTTTCCATTCAATCAGCATTAGGGTTTTAAACCCTAAACTGAACTTTTCCTTTTAGTCAGCATTAGGGTTTTAAACCCTAAACTGAACTTTTTCCATTCAGCTAGCATTAGGGTTTTAAACCCTAAACTGAGCTTTTCCATGCAATCAGCATTAGGGTTTTAAACCCTAAACTGAACTTTTCCTTTCAATCAGCATTAGGGTTTTAAACCCTAAACTGAATTTTCCTTTTAGTCAGCATTAGGGTTTTAAACCCTAAACTGAACTTTTTCCATTCAGCCAGCATTAGGGTTTTAAACCCTAAACTGAGTTTTTCCATGCAATCAGCATTAGGGTTTTAAACCCTAAACTGAATTTTTCCTTTAGTCAGCATTAGGGTTTTAAACCCTAAACTGAACTTTTTCCATTCAGCCAGCATTAGGGTTTTAAACCCTAAACTGAGCTTTTCCATGCAGTCAACATTAGGGTTTTAAACCCTAAACTGAATTTTTCCTTTAGTCAGCATTAGGGTTTTAAACCCTAAACTGAACTTTTTCCTTTAGTCAGCATTAGGGTTTTAAACCCTAAACTGAACTTTTTCCATTCAGCCAGCATTAGGGTTTTAAACCCTAAACTGAGCTTTTCCATGCAATCAGCATTAGGGTTTTAAACCCTAAACTGAACTTTTTTCCATTCAGCCAGCATTAGGGTTTTAAACCCTAAACTGAGCTTTTCCATGCAATCAGCATTAGGGTTTTAAACCCTAAACTGAACTTTTTTCCATTCAGCCAGCATTAGGGTTTTAAACCCTAAACTGAGCTTTTCCATGCAATCAGCATTAGGGTTTTAAACCCTAAACTGAATTTTTCCTTTAGTCAGCATTAGGGTTTTAAACCGTAAACTGAACTTTTTTCCATTCAGCCAGCATTAGTGTTTTAAACCCTAAACTGAGCTTTTCCATGCAATCAGCATTAGGGTTTTAAACCCTAAACTGAATTTTTCCTTTCAGCCAGCATTAGGGTTTTAAACCCTAAACTGAGCTTTTCCATGCAATCAGCATTAGGGTTTTAAACCCTAAACTAAACTTTTTTCCACTCAGCCAACATTAGGGTTTTAAACCCTAAACTGAGCTTTTCCATACAATCAGCATTAGGGTTTTAAACCCTAAACTGAACTTTTTTCCTTTAGTCAGCATTAGGGTTTTAAACCCTAAACTGAACTTTTTTTTCCTTTAGTCAGCATTAGGGTTTTAAACCCTAAGCTGAACTTTTCCATTCAGTCAGTTTAGGGTTTTAAACCCTAAACTGAACATTTTTCCTTTAGTCAGCATTAGGGTTTTAAACCCTAAACTGAACTTTTCCTTTAGTCAGCATTAGGGTTTTAAAACCCTAAACTGAACTTTTCCCCAGTTGGTCGGTATTAGAGTTTTAACTCTAAACTGAACTTCTCCCAGCTAGTCGGTATTAGGGCTCCAACCCTGAACTAAGCGTGCATATCCTCTTTCATCAATTTTATGAACTTCCTGGCGAATAATTCATGAAATTTTCCTAGTGAAACTGGGGCAGAAAATTTCGTTCGTTTGTTTTTTCCCGCATGTCTAGCCTCGAGCCACACGGATCGAAACGACCCACGAGCTGAGTCTCAACTCAGAATCAAAGAAGAAAAAGACAAAAAGAAGATGTCCCGAGATATCGGAATAAATGGAAGGCAAATCGACTCCAACATTTGATTAAGGTCCTGAACTCTGCCAGTCGCGTTTCACTCAGTATCCCAGAGATTAAACAAGTCGCTGCAACTTGCAAGCATCAACATTCGGATCGAAGTCTCCAAGCACAATCAGCTAAGACCCAAGATCAAATCGCAAAAGAATCATAGATAGGAATCTTGTAACTAGCAGTTGACATGCATATAAGTATTTAGTTCAGTTCCAATTTTTCTTTGGTTGTAATAAGGCAGTCAGTAAAGCAACGGTGACAACACCAACAGCAGTAACAGCAAGCATTGCAGTCCCATGGTAGCCCCAGTTGCCAAAACTTCCCGAACTACATTGACCTGATTCCTGTTTAACCCAGGATATGTAGGAAATATTTGAAGCAAAGATTCGGTCAAATCTTTCAAAAACATGCTTCACACGGAGTAGTCCATAGGCAAAAATCGCTCATATCCGCTCACTTTATCTTTGCACGAAAACCCTTCGCGTTTCCGAACAAAGAGGGGCAGCTATGAGCACGTGATTTTTGTTTTACGCGACAATCGCTCCAAAAGAAATAAAAATAATAACAAATGGTCCTGCTGTACAATTTTTGGATTTTACATGGCACTTTGTTAATTATTTATGATTTTTGCCCATTTTATTTTATTAAAACAAAATACAAAAAATGTGTGTGTCATGCGTAATTTGAACCGTAATCCGGTTGTTAAATAGAAAATCATAAATAGGCATCTTTGTCCGTGATTTTTGTTTTGTTTGATTTTACCTGCTTCAAACATTTTAATATGTGTGTGTAAATAATTGTATTAAGTGTTTATTTAATTTTAATTTGATTTACTTGGGTTTTGTTTTAAAAATAAAAAAATATATAAAAAAAATATATAATAAAAAAGTGCAGAATTGGTTTAAAATCAGTTGGGCCTATTTTCATTTTAATTCGAGGCCCAAACCCAAACCCAAAACCCCATGTGTAACCCGGTCCACACCAGCTAATACCTAGAACTTCCAAACGACACCGTTTTAACCTGGTCTGATCTGGGCCGTTGATCTCAGATTGATCAACGGCCAAGATCACTTCCCCATAACCCACTGATGAACCCGACCCGTTCCACCCGGACCGACCCAAACCCCTTTAGGATGAAACGACATCGTCCCCCACCAGCCAAGAGATCCTGACCCTTCATCGTACCCCATCCAACGGCTAGGAATCAATCCCTCACCAACTATATAAACCTATAACCTTTACCCTGCCCCCCTATCTGAACCCCCTGCCTTAGGTCGTCTTCACCCCAGACCTCAGACCTTCAAACCCTAGCCGCCCCTGTATACTTTCACCATGAAAGCCGGCGGCATGGACGCCGGTGACCCCACCCTTAACACCATAGATGCTCCTCACCGTCCTGAACCCAAATCCACCAACCACACACTTCGAATCCCCTCCCACCTTCTCGAATCTTCATTTGAAGATTCGAGTCAGAACCTGATTTACACCAATCGACCTCAACTTCACACTAGACAGTCCCCAGACCCCCCCCTCGTGACCAAACCATGCTTGGTTTGGTCCGAATCTGACCAGGGAAGCATGAATCCCAGATCTGATTTTTGGAACCCTAGGGTTCCTCGTCACTGGTCTGTATCCGTTCGAGCCAAGGTATTTAGGGTCTAATGGATTTTAGTCGATTAAAGTCCTTTCAACCCCAAGAAGGGCCTATTCGAATCCAAGCCAAGACTTTTGATTTTTTTCGGGATTTATGGTGAGTTTTTGTTTTCCTCTTTCCTTTAATTTTAGTCCATGTGCTGATTAAAGGTCTGTTCATGTTTTGTTTAATTTGTGTCCCTGAATTTTATCAACTGTGTCCTGTCCACTTTGCCTGAACCTACGTGTTTGATTAAGTCCCTCTTCTATTCACTGATAATGTGTATGTGTAATCTGTACAATCAAATGAATTTGGATTGGTTCGTTCAATTAGTTCCCAGGGCCATTCTGTATTAACATTGCAATCTGAACCCCTTGTGTGATACTCTTGGATTTCTGATTTTTGGCTACGATTGTACATGTTATGATTAATATAGTCGAGTCGACATGTGTCGTCAATTAGTTTCAGCTATATGAACAATAACAAATTGACTTGCTTTTGCCAAGCATTGCCTGAATCTATTAGAAACTGAGTTTAGTTGCTTACAATTGTTAATTTGAATCAGAAATGTAAAATAAATGTTTTGTTTAGTTACAGTTCTGAAATTGGAGGGCATGTGCACTTGTGCACCACATGTGCATTTGTGCACAGCCTGTGTCCTGCATAAAGGCTTTTTGAATTAAATAGTTTGACAGCATATGCTGTCAGACTACATTCTGCTGCCCATACTCTACTTTAGTTTCAGAAATAATAAACATTACTCAAAAGTATGTCTGCCAGGGAATATCATGGGGTTTGTTTATACTTAATTAGCCAAGTGGAACCTGAAAATAGGAGAGCACATGGGAGGGGTGTTCTAATTGTCAAAACAGGCTGTTAAAGGATTGATTTTGGGCTTATAAAAGAGAAGGAACTTCCATCAGTTTAGGGAGAGATTTTGATATACACACACACAGACAGACATTGATAATAACAGAGTGAATTGAGAGGGAACATTTTTAGGAGAGTTGAGTTCTGAAAAACAGAAAACTGGAAAAGAATTCTTTTGGATAGCCAAAAATAGATTTCAAGACTGAAATTGGACATTGGATTTTGAAAAGAAATAGATAGTAAGAGGGATAAAGACACAAAAATCAGAAACTGGTTTTTCTTCCTGCTTTTGTTCAATTCTTAGCCTGCTCAGCCTATTCAGTCAGTTTTCCTTTCTTTCAAGTATCAGCTAAAGTGTGTTGGTTTGGTTTGCCTTGGTTGATTCCCTTGGAATTGGATTGTCTGGATTTCTGTTTCCTACTGCATTGTCTGCTGCCTTTCTGCCATTTTTATCGGTCCTAACTGTATCTTGCACTGGTAGTTGTCCTATTTGTACCTGCTGTTACTGCTGCTGTTTGGTGTTGCTTCTATTGTCCTACTAACCCCTTGTTTCTTCTATTGTATCCAACATCCAGGTACATACTAAGACTTTGCATCTGATGTAACAATGAAAGCATGAAATCAAAGATATGCAGGAGTTTAATCATTTGTTTGCTGCAGTTACAGTTTTTTTTTACGAATGTTATTAAGATCTGTTTAATTTGTTTAGTTTGTAATTCAATAAAGAAACATGTTAGGTAGCCTTGTACTTAATAGCAGCTTAGTCCGTCCTAAATTGTGATTTCGTTTGCTTAATGGGTTGTCTAATGAGGAATGTATGAGTGTTTTAACACACAGATAATTAGGTAACTTTTCAACTAATATTCTGCATGTATAGGAAAGAATGCTTTAAGCTTGCCAGATATGATATTTAGTTTTATTGAATCTTTGTAGATAGTTCACAGGATCCTGTTCAAACTCTATTAGTAATAGTTTCTGATAAGTTAATTCCACTGATTTGGTTTAAATAAGCGAGCTTCAAACTCGGATCTGAAGAACATTTATCATAAGCTTTTAACAGTTCTATTAATCTTGTATATTAATTTCCCCTAACAATTTAACAGCATGCTCATCCATGAAATAAGGCACAAAATAACTCACGCCTCATAAAATCAGATAATCAAGTAAGGATCTGAAGCTGGTCAAGCATGTAATTAGCACATAATCCTCTTTCTTTCATTTTATTAGAGACAAATGTAATAGAAATGTAGACGCTTTAGGATATCCTTTCTAAAATAGAGATGAGCCTCGCCAAATAAAAATATAAATTGCGGGGCCCTCAACAACTAAACATAATAAATATTTAGAATTCAGGACAGGCCGTTTAGTAAATTTCATGGCCTTTCCCAAAAATAATAACGCGTTAGGCTCTTTAGACGCGGTTTAGTTAAATTACATTCTTAAACTCGGGTGCACATTGATGTGACCCGAATCCAAATCTCAACGGAGTCGAAATGTGTTAACAACTACGGGTGCATTGATTGTGACGTGGTTGGAGATGCATTTTCATGACGTTGCAATTCTATAAAAATAAATGATAATAATAAAAGCGGTTTAAACTTAATAAAGCACATAAGTCACAACATGTATTTAAATCAGATATTTAGCCATTATAACAATTTAAGCGACCGTGCTAGAACCACGGGATTCGAGGGTGCCTAACACCTTCCCTCGGGTCAACAGAATTCCTTACTTAGAATTTCTGGTTCGCAGACTTCATTTGGAAAAGTCGAAAATTTCCTCGATTTGGGATTCAAGATAAACCGGTGACTTGGGACACCAAAAGCCAAACCTTTCCCAAGTGGCGACTCTGAATTAAATAAATAATCCCATTTCGAATATTGTCACTTAAATTGGAAAAACTCCCCTCGCGCATTTTTACCCTTCGGGGCGGGGCGCGCAAAAAGGAGGCATGGCCGACACCCGGTGCCATACTCGGTCCGAGCATACCACTCTATAACTGTGAAATCTGGAGGGGTAACCCTCAACTTAGGCCAATGAGGCCATATTTTGAGTCATCTGAAAATAATGTCTCTCTCATCTGAGGGATAAGCATACCAAAAGGCTGATATATATGACTGTGCAGGCCGACGAAGCCGCCATGCTGACGAGGCCGCCATGAATATCTACTGATATACAAACTATACATGACTTGTCTACAAGCCTCTAGAGATGACTGTATCATGGTCGGACATGGCCTCAAACTACCCATCAACCTGTATAAGAAAATGGACTCTAAGTCTAAACCTGGTTACTCCAGGGAAGTGGAGCTTACCAACCAAGCTGATGTTTGGCTCTGTCTACTGGGAAGGTCTATCCAGCTATCTATCAGGACTTGTAGGCATGAAATGCATCATCCCCGACAAAAGGGACATCAGTATGAAATAATATACCGAGTATGTAAGGTAACACAATAACTAAAAGTTGTAACTAAACTGATAATATAATAACTAAAAGTAACTAGGAGTCAAAGATAATCTGAAGATGTGCTTACCTGCTGCTACTGACTCAACTCTCTCAATATAGTAAGTAAAATAGTTTTCCGACCCTATAAGGCTCGGTATATATAACTATTCTGTCGTAGTAGGCTCGCTCATAGGCGCTCGGCTATACTAAGCTCTGTATCTCGGCCATTCTGGGCTCGCTCATAGGCTCTCGGCCATAGTAGGCTCGGTATATAACTTACCATCTGATCAGAAGTTGTCCAATAGGGGCTTGCCCACCAATTATAACTCAGTGGTGGTGAAAATACTGTAATACTGTATACATATAGGCTCTCCACTCTCTTGACTAAAAGAAGACAATACTTAACTGAATAGAAAGTCCCAATAAGGGAGAATACTATAACTTATGAGACTAGGATAATGTGAATAAATTCAAAAATACGAACTTCTCTTTATGTCTCTTTATCAAACACATGTCCTTATGCGTCATGACCTAAATCCCGACCCTGGTCGTGATGGCACCTCTCGTGAAGACAAGGCCAACCAATCTAACCCAACTCGTCCTTTAAAACAGTAAATTTAACACAAATATACTATAAAAATGGTTTAATACCAAATAGCGAAAAGTATGAATAAGAAATGCGGAAATCCAGCCCGACACAGCCCTAACCGAGGTGTCACAAGTCACGAGCTTCTACTAGGGTATAAATACAACTGAAATCCTGGAGTGTACAACTATAGACTAATTAAATGAGGAGAGAGAAAAGTAGTGTTACGAACACCAGCAGCTACCTTGCTAAACTCTGATGACTCTGCCTCCGATCAGCCAAAACATACTTGAATCTGCACACAAGGTGCAGGGAGTAATGTGATTAATCCGACTCAGTGAGTAATAATAATAAATAAAGACTGAAGGCAAGAAATCATGCAAAAACACATGGTATTCCATACTGAGGCAGAAAATTACTTTAAACAGTAAAACAGTGAGAAATCAAGTGAAAATCCCTTTTTCTAACAAGTAAAGCAAGTAGTTTACAAGTGAGTAACAAAAATGATAGAAATGTAAAAAAACCCTAGGGCAAAACATGTACAACAAACCGCCCTTCGGGCATAATATCAACAGAACCAGCCCCTCGGGCTCAATATCAGAACAATGCCAGCCCCTCGGGCTCAATATCAGAACAGTAACAGCCCCTCGAGCTCAATATCAGAACAGTAACAGCCCCTCGGGCTCAATATCAGATCAGTAACAACCCCTCGGGCTCACTCTCAGAATAGTATCAGCCCCTCGGGCTACCTCACAATCACTCATATCAGCACCTCGAGCATAGTATCAATCACCCAGAACAATGGGTACCCGCGCTCACTGTGGGTGTGCAGACTCCGGAGGGGCCCCTTACGGCCCAAGCGCTATATCAAGCCACCTCGTGGCATCATCACTCAACATATTCTCACATCACTCAAGCCACCGCATGACATATAAAGTATCTTAGGCCCTCGACCTCATATCACTCGGCCTCTCATCACTCAAGCCGAGTGATATGACTCGGGAACTCCGAATCGGCAAACAATACGATCCTTGACAAAGTCTGCGATGACATTCTTGGTTACAGCTTTGTAGGATGCAGCCTCTACCCATTTTGTAAAGTAGACAATGGCCACTAAAATAAACTTGTGCCGGTTTGAAGCAATGGGATCGGTCGGACCAATGACATCCATTCCCCAGGCAGCAAAAGGCCAAGGTGCACTTGTTGCGTTGAGCTCATTGGTTGGTACCCTTATCATGTCTGCATGCACCTAATATTGGTGGCATTTATGTACATATCGGATGCAACCTGTCTCCATTGTCATCCAAAAATATCCAGCTCTGAGTATTTTCTTGGCTAGAACAAAACTATTCATATGTGGTCCATAAGTTCTGGCATGTATTTCTTCGAGCAATCTGGAAGCCTCCTTTGCGTCAACATACCTTAATAACCCTAGATCAGGAGTTCTTTTATACAGGGTCCCTCCGCTTAGGAAGAAGTAATTGGACAGCCTCTGCAGCGTGCGTTTCTGAGTGTGGTTTGCCTACTCTGGATATTCTCCTCTTGCCAAATATTATTTGATGTCGTGGAACCAAGGTTTTCCATCAATTTCCTCTTCCACATGAGCACAGTAAGCTGGTTGATTGTGGATCCTCACTAGTACGGGATCAATGAAATTCTTGTCTGGATGTTGTATCATTGATGACAAAGTGGCCAGTGCATCTGCGAATTCATTTTGAATTCTAGGCACATGTTTGAATTCTATCTTTGTGAATCTCTTCATTAACTCATGCACATGATACAAGTATGGCAGTCTCTTGGTGTTCTTCGTAGCCCATTCTTCTTGAACCTAATGTACCAGAAGATCTGAATCACCTATTACTGGTAGTTCTTGTATATTTATATCGATGGCCAGATTGACCCCCATGATGCAAGCCTCATATTCCGCCATGTTGTTGGTGCATGGAAACCTAAGCTACGCAGATATAGGGTAGTGTTGTCCTATTTCTGATACCAAAACCGCTCCAATGCCCACTCCTTTGAAGTTTTCAACTCCATCAAAGAACATCTTCCAACCGTCGTAAGCTTCAGTAATGGCCTCTCCTACGAATGATACATCAACATTAGGAAAATACGTTTCATATTCCCCTCTCATAGGATTTTCAGCAAGATGGTCTGCCAATGCTTGTCCTTTGATCGTCTTCTGAGTTACATAGATGATATCAAACTCACTTAACAGTATCTGCCACTTGGCTAACTTCCCGGTCAGCATGGGATTCTGAAAGATGTACTTCAGAGGGTCTATCCTGGATATGAGGTACGTGGTATAGGCACAGAAGTAATGCCTAAATTTCTGAGCCATCCAAGTTAAAGCACAGCAAGTGCGTTCCAACAGAGAGTACCATGCTTCGTAAGGTGTGAACTTCTTACTCAAGTAGTATATGGCTTGCTCCTTTCTCCCTGTCTCATCATGTTGTCCCAAAACACATCCGAACGCTCCATCTAATACTGATATATAGAGTAGCAAAGGTCTCCCAGGTTCTGGCAGGACTAGGACTGGTAGTGTGGACAAGTATTCTTTGATTTTGTCAAAAGCCTTCTGACAATCTTCGATCCAACTTGTTTGAGCATCTTTCCTCAACATCTTGAAAATGGGTTCACATATAACTATGGACTGTGCTATGAAGTGACTGATATAGTTGAGACATCCCAGGAAGCTCATCACGTCCTTCTTGCTCTTTGGTGGCGGTAACTCTTGAATGGATTTAACTTTGGATGGGTCCAATTCGATTCCCCAGTGGCTGACAATGAATCCCAACAACTTTCCTGCGGGAACCCCAAATGCACATTTTGCGAGGTTTAGTTTTAAATTGTACCCCCTTAACCTGTCAAAGAACTTTCTCAAGGCTGTTGTGTGATCTGCGACCCTCTTGGATTTGAAGATGACGTCATCAATATAAACCTCTATTTCCTTATGTATCATATCAAGGAAGATAGTTGTCATAGCTCTCATGTAAGTAGCCCCAACATTCTTTAGAGCAAATGGCATCATCTTGTAGCAGTACACTCCCCATGGTGTAGTGAAAGCTATTTTCTCTACATCTTCTTCATCCATCCAGATCTGGTGATAACCCGCGAAGCAATCTACAAAGGATTGGAATTCATGTTTGGCGTAACTGTCGATCAGGATGTGTATATTTAGCAGTGGAAAGTCGTCCTTAGGACTTGCTCTGTTTAAGTCTCGATAGTCAACACACACTCTAACTATCCCATCTTTCTTCGGAACTGGTGCAATGTTGGCTAGCCAGGTTGGGTACTCAACTACCCTTAGGACTTTGGCTTTTGATCTTCTTAGTGACCTCTTCCTTGATTTCCAGGCTCATGTCTGGTTTGAATTTTCTGAGTTTCTGCTTTACTGGCGGACACATTAGATTGGTAGGCAATTTGTGAGCCACTATGGATATGCTCAGACCGGTCATGTCAGCATATGACCATGCAAAGATATCCTCATATTCCTTCAAGAAACGAACGTACTCTTCCTTTTCTTACAGTGATAAGTGAATACTTATGCGAGTCTCCTTGATGGTTTCGGCGTCTCCCAAATTGATTGCTTTGGTTTCGTCCATGTTGGACTTAGGCTTGTTCTCAAAGTTCTCAACCTCTCTAACAATTTTCTCAGGTATTTCATCTTCTTCCTCTGAGTCACTATCCTTATGTTACGTTGTCTCATTACATGTCGCAGTCATCGGTTCATCAGAAAAAGTAATAGTAATGTTGTAGAAAGAAAAATGTGAAAGATAATAATGAATAATAATAGCCATGCATTGATAAAAAATTGAAAATTTCCCAAAACAAGTACGACTCGATGAATTGAGTAATTATTTTTGAAACAAAACGCATCTTTTAAAAACAAAATTACTGAAAACATCTAAAATGCCTAGCATGGCTATAGAAATAAATTTAGGCTAAATGCCAAGCTACCCAGGGACTCGGCGGGCCTGGGATGGTGTGGCAGTCCAATTCCTAGGAACAACTTCTTTCTCCACAGTCTGAATGGTGAGGCCTACTTCCTCCTCCTTCTCAATTATCGCACTGCAATCCATATCCTCGTCCTCTAGGAACAAATTCCTCAGCCCAGCTAAAGCTTCTTCTTCTACAGTTTCCCATATTGTATCAGCCTGGTGAAAAGTCTGACCCAGATGTGGCATTGGTTGCTCGAGAAGGTAATAAGGACCATGCCATGGAGGTGACCGATCATCATACTCTTTCCACGTATACTGGTATCTGAGCTCGAAGGTTGTACCGTGACGTTTCAGTTGTATAGGTTTGGTAATGCCCTGGAGATTCTTCCCAAGCCCTTGCTGGGTTCATACCCAGACCATACTAGTATGCTTTCTATTTTTTTACTCCACCATTTGTCTTTTTAAATTGCATTTACATGTTCTATGTGGTGATAAGTTTCCCCTCCTAGCCTTCTTCTATTGTCGATAACCGGGATGGTCTGACTGGTGTAAATGGGGTTACTCCCATCTTCGTGAATGATCACCTCTTGATGATTCCATTCAAACTTCACGGCCTGGTGTAGTGTGGAAGCCACAGCCCCAACGGCATGTATCCAACGGCAACCTAACAAAAGATTGTACGTAGCTGATATGTCAAGTACTTGGAATTCAACATTGAACCAAGTTGGCCCTATCTGTAGACAAAGATTAATATCCCTAATCGTGGCCCTTTGAGACCCATCAAAGGCTTTCACGTTCATACTTCCTGCCCGTATTTCATGAAAACCTTTGCCCAACCTTTTTAGAGTCGTCAACGGACAAATGTTAAGGCTTGAACCTCCATCTATTAGGACCCTGGCAATGAACTTGTCTTCAAACTGCACCGTGATGTGCAATGCCCGGTTGTGACTTAACCCTTCGGGTGGTAATTCATCCTAGTGGAAGGTGATCTTATGACTCTCCAACACTTGCCCTACCATGTTGTCCATTTCTCCACAGGTGATATTGTTGGGCACGTAAGCTTCATTTAATACCTTCATCAAAGCATTCGTAAGCGCCTCTGAATTTGGCAATAGTTATAAGATGGATATCTGGGCGGGGGTTTTGTTTAAATGATCGACAACGGAGTATTCCCTCGCCTGTACTTTCCTTCAAAGATCATCCGGTCCAGTTTCAATAATAGGTTGCTTAGTAGCAGCCTCCTTGCTCGATCCTACCAAGTGTTCAGGTGTATAGATCCTTCCCGTTCTAGTCATTCCGTGTGTAGCATCAGATTCTCCCATTTTTCCTTTTCCTTTTCGCCTAGCTTCAACAATGTAATCCTAAGGTATGGCTTTGGAATTCAAAGGAGGTGTGGTTGATACTATCATTGTGAAAGGTGTGGCCGCTTCTACCTCAAATGGAGCAGGTGTGGCTATAGGCTGACCTACCTCCACCTCAAATGGAACCGATGTGGCTACCTCATCCTCGGCTGACGACTGTGTCTATACCATAATAGGAGTGAGTGTGACTGTAGGTTTAAAGTCATCACCTTCCCGAATAAGCCCGATTGACCCCTCAGGATCCCATTCTTCATCTGTCTCTATCACATGTACCCCATCACCCCTATGATCTGGGAGAAGATTGTTGTGGACGTTAGGTGTAGCTTCCTTTGTCTGTATGATCTTGCTATCAATCAATGTCTGGATCTTATCTTTCAATGTTCGGCACTCGTCAATGGTGTTCCCTTCATACCAGAATGATATGCACAGGTTTTGTTTGGGTTGACCCATTGAGAAGAGTTCTCCATTGCCACAACAGGAATAGGGGTGACATAACCAGCGGACTTCAACCTTTTGTACAACTGGTCGATGGGTTCAGTAATAGCGGTGTATTGTATGGGTCATTTGCGGTCAAAGTTAGGTTTTATAAGTGTGATAGGCAGTGGCGAGTTGAGAATATCTGGGAGATGAGGGCTGGTATGTGGATGGAGATGCCTGGTATATGAGTGGAGGTGTTCGATATGTGAACGGAGGTGTTTGATATGTGAGTGGAGATTTTGGGCCTTGGGCCACCATTACTGCCCCCGTGTTTATCTTCTTTGATATGCCGCCTGATTATAATGCTTTGTTCGTGGCCTATAGTGCCTTGAAATTTGTCACCATCCCCTTTTTGATACCTTCTTCAATCCTTTCTCCGAGTTTGATGATATCGGATAACTTGTGATTTTCAATGACCATTAGCCTTTCATAATATTGTGGGTCCTGTGCCTTGAAAAAGAACTTGTTCATTTGTTCTTCTTCTAGTGCTGGTCTGGCCTTGGCTGCTTCTGACCTCCACCAGGTAGCATACTCACGGAAGGTCTCAGTTGGCTTCTTCTTTAAATTCTAGATGTAGAAAACATCTGGTGCATTTTCCGTATTGAACCTGAACCGGTCCATATATTCTGATGCTATGCTCACCCAATTGGCCCACTTCTTAGGGTTCTGGCTTATGTACTAGGACATGGCATCTCCATTAAAACTTCTCATGAAGATCTTCATTCGGATCCTTTTGTCTTTTTTGACCCCCACGAGCTTGTCACAGTAAGTTCTCAAATGGACCTTGCGATCACCTGTCCCGTCAAATATTTCAAACTTGGGATGTTTGTAACCCTATGGCATTTCCACGTCAGGTTGTATGCACAGATCCTCATAATTCAGACCTTCTACCCCTTTTCCTCATTCGACACCCTGAACTCAACTTGTCAATTTCTTGAGTTCCTCAGCTATGTTCTTGATAAGCAGGTCCTTCTCAGCGGATTCGGGTGTATTGGAGATTGGTTGAGTAGAGTGACATACGGTTTCCACATATATGGGGTTGTTTTGGTGAGTGCTAGGGACTTGGGTGTAGTGGTGGTCATTGGTTAAGTTTTGAGGGTCGGGAATGGGTTGTGGTGTGTTCTGAGGAGTATGATAGGTAGTGGTTTGTGGGTACTGGATTGGTTGATGATGGTCTTGTGGTGGAGTTGGTATTGGTAAAGGATTGGGATTTTGAGGTGGAGTTGCATATTGATGTGGAGCGGGAGGATTTTGTGGATGTTGGTTTGGTGTATTTTGGGGAGGTGCTGGGTTTTTGGTATTTTGTTGGTTGATGTCGAGGATGTTCAGGGTGAGGGATAGGTTTGCTAAATTGCGGACCTGCTCAAGTTCTCCATGTAACTCTAGTATCTTTTATTCCAACAACAAAACCAAGTCATTTGGTGCCGGAGTACTCCGTCCGTCTGAAGTTTCCGCGCTCTCAGCGTTTTCCTTTCAAATACCACTTAGGTTATCCATCTTAGCTTTTCCTTTGCTTCTCGTATTACTTGGAGGAGGGCATCTAGATATGGTGTGATATGACGATGATGCCAGTATGTGCGACCAACCTTATGGGATGGGAATAATAAAGAAAAACAAAGGGTAAACAAGTTAGTAAAGGTTCTGAAAAGTTTGCAGTATTTAAACACATATTGCGGGAATGTAAATTTACGTTCTAATTTGGGAGCCCCATTATGCCCGAGGTAGGCCTAGCAACAAATAGATTTGGAGAAATTTATTGCCAATAATAACCTTATTTCATTAATGTAAATACATACGACCCAAAACGACACTAAATTAGATAATGTCACTAATGGCACTTGGCTTTATTACGTTTAAAAAACAAGTAAACCTAATCTATTTGGTCCCAGAAGGACCCTCTCCAGATTGGATGCTCTTGTCAATCATTTCCCCTAGTTCTCGCAGGTTCAGCAGTAAGAATGCCCTTGCTAAATATCCTCATTCATTTCCCTCAGCGTTCTGGCAATCAGTGACTCTCTATCTCATTTTCACTTCCAATTCCATCAAACTGTACTCCAAATATTCCAGCCTTTCGCTGGATTTAACAGCCCTCTCTTTCCACTCATTGATCATTTCCATGTCGCCTTATGCTGCTCCATATGCTCAACTTGTGACTCGCGAATTCTTTTGCACAATTTGTTATGCTTCGCTTGTGCTTCGGCAACTTCGTCTATGACCCTGTTTCCCGGACCAACCCTTGACTCGAAGATTCCTGCTATGTTATCATCCAACTATAAGGGGTAGAAGTATGTATGACCCGCATGATATCGATCTGCCTCGATGGTATCCTATTCCACGATAATCTTCAAGTTCCACATATGTTGTGCGTCATTTTTATATGGGATGGCATCACCCAGAAAATCGGCTATGAAGTGACTCATTTTGTCACGACCAGGATTTTCCACCCTCGGGAGTCATGATAGCGTCTACTAGTGAAAGCTAGGCAAGTCAACCATTTGAATTATTTACCTTCTTTCCCATTTTTAATCCTATAACAATTAAGAGCCAACAGTATATAAATAGCAGAAATTTAAAAGTAGAAGACTGAAACGTAATATATTAATAAAGATGCCAATACCAATCCATACATAAACTACCCAAGACTGGTGTCACAATTTCACGGACTATTTAGGAATACTACAAATAAAGGTCCGAAAGAGTCATCACAACACTGTCTCTGAAATACATAAAAGAAACAGAATAATAGGATAGAAGGAGACCCCAAGGCCTGTGGAAGCCTGCGGGACTACCTCGGATCTCCGAATGGACTGAAGGCAGCAACCCCAAAGCTAAGGTCCAAAAGCTGTTGCACCGGGATCTGCACACAATGTAGAGTATAGTATCAGCACAACCGACCCCATGTGTTGGTAAGTGTCTAGCCTAACCCGGCAAAGTAGTGATGAGCCTAGGACCAGACTACCAAATAAACTTGTGCAGTCAAATCATATACAACGGAAAATAAAAGCAGGAATATACAGTTAAGAATGATATAATTAAGGATGGGATGGGGGAACATCAAATGATAACAGAAGGACAGCAGGTAAATATAAGGAACACCATAACTCAATTATCAACAAGAATCAGAAATCAAACAAGTGCACTACATCACCCTTCGTGCTTTTACTCTCGTCCTCACTATAAAAATCAATGTAATCTGCACGGCATCACCCTTCGTGCTTTTACTCTCGTTCTTACCACAAAAATCAATATAATCGGCCCAGAATTTTACATCGTTCGGCATGGCATCACCCTTCGTGCTTTTAAACTATTCCTCACAAAATCAAATACGGCATCACCTTCGTGCTTTTAACACTCTCTCACCAAAACAATGCATGGCATTACCCCTCGTGCTTTAATACTCTTCCTCACCTAAACAACAATTTCAAAGCAATAAGCGCAAGGAAATCAACAAATTTACAATTAAATCCCAACAAGGGAATAATAGTACCACAGTCATATCCCGGCAAGGGAAACAATATCAACAATAGCATCACGGCAAGGGAGGCAATTTCATAATCCTTTTCTTTTTCACATTTACTTCACAACTCAACTCACAATTTTGAGCCAATGCTCTGTAAGGTTCAATTGCCAATTATTCTTCCACAAATCACTTTATGACTTTAGGCAACGCTCTTTAATGTTTAAATACCAATATTACTTCCACAAGCCTTGCTCAACAATAGAAATCATCACATAAAGCATGAACAATGCAAACAGAGTCACATTAATCATAATATGAGACTCACGGATGCTTTACACCAACGTATAGATACTCGTCACCATGCCTATACATCGTACTCAACAATTAACATGTAGCAAATAGGACACGACTCCTAATCCCTCAAGCTAAGGTTAGACCAAACACTTATCTTGATGCCATGAACACAATTCAAGCCTCAACTACCGCTTTACCTCTTGATTCCATCACCAATTCACTCGTATCTAGCCTTAAGTTACTTAACTATATCAATAAATGCTTAATGAATCAATTCTAGTGCATGAAAATAGGTTTTCTAAAGTTTTCCCCAAAAAGTCAAAAATCACCCCCCCCCCCTCCCCCCGGGCCCACATGGTCAAAACCCCAGGTTCGAACTAAAACCTGATTACCCATTCCCCCACGAACTCAAATATATAATTTGTTTTTAAATTGAACCTCAAATCGAGGTCCAAATTCCCAAAATTTGAAAAAAACTAGGTTCTACCCAAAACACTCAATTTCCCCATGAAAACCCTTGATTTTAAGTTGAAATCATGTGAAAAGATGTTAAAAATTGAAAAAAAACGAGTTAGAAATGACTTACAATTGATTTGGAGAAGAACTTTTCTTTGGAAAATCGCCCAAGAGAGTTTATGTTTTGAAAGAGTTTGAAAAATGAAAGATTTTCGGCTAAGTCATGAATTTGCAGGTTGCAGATGTCGCAATTGCGACCAGGGTTTGCAAATTGCGAACCCTTCAGAACCTACTAACCTCGCATTTGCGAACAGGGGTTCGCATTTGCGAACAGGGGTTCGCATTTGCGAACAGGGGTTCGCATTTGCGAACCCTGAGGATTCCATTCCTCTTCGCATTTGCGGTAAATACATCGCATTTGAGACCAAGGCAGCCCAGGCCAAAATTCACATTTGCGACACATTGTTTACATTTGTGAGCTCGCATTTGCGAGCCAGGCTTCGCAATTGTGAAGCCTGCATGCCTGCAACACACCAAAAAATTCCTAAGTCCGAATTTCACTCTGTGGCATATCCAAAACTCACCCGAGCCCCCGAGGCTCCAAACCAAACATGCACACTAACCTAAAAACATCATACGGACTTGCTTGTGTAGTCAAATCATCAAAATAACATCAACAACTATGAATTTACCATCAAAATCAAAGGAAATCTCATGAACTTTAAAAGTTTCAAATTTTACAAATAAGGCTCCGAATCACGTCATTTCAAGTCCGTTTCTTACCAAATTTTACATGATCAACTTAAATCATATATAAGACCTGTACTGGGCTCTGGAACGATAATACGAGCCCGATACCATCAATTTCAAATATATTTCATTTCCAAAAACTCATATATATTCCAGAAAATAATTTTCTTTCAAAATTTATTTCTCGGGCTTAGGACCTTGGAATTCGATTCCAATCATACGGCCAAGTCCTATATTTTCCTACGGACCCTCCAGGACCGTCAAATCACGGGTTCGGGTCCGTCTACCCAAAATGTTGACCGAAGTCAACCTAAATTCATTTTAAATGCAAAGTTCATCATTTATTTTACAGATTTTCACATAATGGCTTTCCGGATACACGCCTAGACTACGCACACAAATCGAGGTGAGACAAAAGGAGGTTTTAAGGCCTTGGAACACATAATTCATTTCTAAAACAAGTGATAACCTTTAAGGTCATCACATTCTCCA
Source organism: Nicotiana tabacum (assembly GCF_000715075.1). NCBI lineage: Eukaryota > Viridiplantae > Streptophyta > Magnoliopsida > Solanales > Solanaceae > Nicotiana > Nicotiana tabacum. The sequence goes on from NC_134080.1 coordinate 210,442,331, forward strand.
CCTCTAAAACAACTGTTCGCCCTCGAACGGACATAAGAAAGAAGTACCTGAATAGGGGAAAAGATGGGGATAACGGCTCTGCATATCGGACTCGGACTCCCAGGTCGATGCCTCAACAGGCTGACCTCTCCACTGAACACGAATAGAAGGGAATTTCTTCGATCTCAACTGACGAACCTGCCAGTCTAGAATAGCTACCGGCTCCTCCTCATAGTACAAGTCCTTGTCCAACTGGACAGTGGTGAAATCTAACGCGTGGGATGGATCGTTGTGATACTTCCGAAGCATGGACACATGAAACACTGGATGCACCGTTGATAAGCTCAGCGGCAACACAAGTCTGTAAGCCACCTCTCTCACACGATTAAGAATCTCAAAAATGAACCTATGGCTAAGCTTGACCCTCTTCCCAAATCTCATCACGCCCTTCATAGGCGACACCCGAAGAAATAGCCGCTCACCGACCATGAATGCTAAATCACGAACCTTATGGTCGGCATAACTCTTTTTCCTGGATTGAGCTATATGAAGCCTATCCTAAATGATCCTGAACTTGTCCAAGGCATCCTGTACTAGCCGTACCCAACAACCGAGCCTCTCCCGGCTCAAACCATCTAACCGGCGATCGACACCGCCTACCATATTAATCCTCATAAGGAGCCATCTGGATGATCGATTGGTAGCTGTTGTTGTAGGCAAACTCTGATAAAGGCAAAACCTGATCCCACGAGCCTCCAAAGTCAATGACACAAGCTCAGAGCATATCCTCCAGAATCTAAATAGTACGCTTGGACTGCATGTCCATCTGAGGATGAAATAATGTGCTCAATGCGGCCCGTGTGCCCAATTCACGCTAAACTGCTCTCCAGAAACGTGAGGTAAACTGCGTACCTTGGTCTGAAATGATAGACACGGGCACACCATGAAGACGAACAATCTCCCGGATATAGATCTTAGCTAACCTCTCAGAAGAATAGGAGAATGCACATGAATGAAATGTGTTGACTTGGTCAGCCTATCAACAATAACCCATACTGCATCGAACTTCCTCTGAGTTCGTGGGAGTCCAACAACAAAGTCCATAGTGATACGATCCCACTTCCACTCGGGAAGATCAATCCTCTAAAATAAACCACCGGGTCTTTGATGCTCATACTTTACCTGCTGACAATTCAAAACACCGAGCCACGTACGCAACAATATCATTCTTCATCCTCCTTTACCAATAATGTTGCCGTAAATCCTGATACATCTTGGCGGCGCCTGGGTGAATAGAGTACTGGGAACTATGAGCCTCCTCTAAAATCAACTCTCGAAGCCCATCCACATTAGGCACACAAACTTGACCCCGCCGCCTCAAAACTCCATCATCTCCTAATGCAACCTGCTTGGCACCATTGTGTTGCATTGTGTCCCTAAGGACTCACAAATGAGAATCATCATACTGCCGATCTCGAATATGCTCCAATAAAGAGGAACGAGCGATTGTGCAAGCTAACACACAGCTGGGCTCAAGAACATCCAACTTCATGAACTGATTGGCCAAAGCCTGAACATCCAAAGCAAGCGGTCTCTCACCGACCGGAATATACGCAAGACTTCCCATACTAGATGACTTCCTACTCAAAGCATCGGCCACTACATTGGCCTTCCCTGGATGATATAAGATGGTCATATCATAGTCCTTTAATAGCTCCAACCACCTTTTATGCCTCAAAATTTAGCTCCTTCTACTTGAGCAAGTATTGCAAAGTCTTGCGATCCGCGAACACCTCATATGACACGCCATATAGATAATTCCTCCAAATCTTCAATGCATGAACAATGGATGCTAAATCCAAATCATGAACTGGACAATTTTTCTCATGAATCCTCAACTGCTATGAAGCATAAGCAATGACCTTGCTATCCTGCATCAATACCGCACCAAGTCCAATACGAGATGCATCACAATAATCTGTATATGGCCATGAACCTGTGGGCAAAACCAACATTGATGCCATAGTTAAAGCTCTCTTGAGCTCCTGAAAGCTCGCCTCACACTCGTTCGACCACCTGAACTAGGCATCCTTCTGGGTCAACCTGGTCATCGGGGCTGCAATAGATGAAAACCCCTCCACAAACCGACGATAATAGCCTGCCAAACCCAAGAAACTCTAGATCTCTATAGCTGATACGGGTCTAGGCCAGCCCTTGACTACCTCTATCTTCTTCGGATCTACCTGAATACCCTCTGCTGATAAAACATGACCCAAGAATGCAACCGAACTCAACCAGAACTCACACTTCAAAAACTTAGCATACAACCGACTATCTCTCAAAGTCTGAAGAACCACTCTCAGATGCTGCTCATGCTCCTCTCGGCTATAGGAATAGATCAAAATATCATCTATGAAGACTATCACGAACGAATCCAAGTAAGCCTTGAATACTCGGTTCATCAAATCCATAAAAGTTGTTGGGGCATTTGTCAACCTAAAGGACATCACCAAGAACTCATAATGCCCGTACCGAGTGCGGAAAGTTGTCTTAGGGACATCAGATGCCCTAATCCTCAACTGATGGCAGCCAGATCTCAAGTCAATCTTCGAAAATACCTTGGCACCCTGAAGCTGATCAAACAAATCATCAATCCTCGGCAATGGATACTTATTCTTGATTGTAACCTTGTTCAACTGCTGGTAATCTGTACACATCCTCATCGATCCGTCCTTCTTCTTGACAAACAACACGGCGCACCCCACGGCGAGACACTAGCCCTAATCAAGCCCTTATCAAGCAAATCTTGCAACTGCTACTTCAATTCTTTCAACTCAAGCAGGGCCAAACAATACGGCAGGATAGAAATGGGCTGGGTGACCGGAGCCAAATCAATGCAGAAGCCAATATCCCTGTCATGTGGCATACCCGGCAGATCTGAAGGGAAAACCTCAGGAAAACTCATAAACAACAGGCATAGAATCCATAGAAAGAACCTCAACACTAGAATTATGAACATATGCCAAATAGGCTAAACACCCTTTCTTGACCATACGCCGAGCCTTCATATATGAGATAACACTACGGGTAGAATGATCAGGCGTCCGTCTCCACTCTAAACAAGGTAAGCTTGGCAAGGCTAAGGTCACAGTCTTGGCATGACAGTCCAAGATAGCGTGGTATGGTGATAACCAATCCATCCCCAATATGACATCAAAATCAACCATGTCCAAAAGTAACAAATCTACACGAGTCTCAAGACCCCCAATCACAACTATACATGAACAATAGAAATGATCTACCACAAAAAAATCACCCACCGGTGTAGACACATATATAGGAGCACTTAAGGAGTCACTAGGCATGACCAGATATGGTGCAAAATAAGATGACACATAGGAGTACGTATATCCTAGATCAAATAAAACTGAAGCATCTCTACGACAAACCAGAACAGTACCTGTGATAACAAAATTGGAAGCCTCAGCCTCAGGCCTGGCTAGAAGAGTATAACATCGGGGCTGGGGCCCACCACTCTGAACTACATCTCTGGGATGACCTACTGTTGGCTGGCCTCCACCTCTAACAGCCTATCCTCCATCTCTAATACCTCTACCTCCACCTTTAACACCTCTACCTCCACCTCTAGCTGGCTGAGCAGGCTGAACGAGTTCATCAATGAACCTCATCACTCTCTCTCTCTCTCTCTCTCTCAGTGGGAAGTATAAGAAGAGCATGACAGGCCAAATCAATAAACCTGGTCTCATACTAAGTAACAGTCATAGAACCCTGCTAAAGACACTCAAACTGCCTCCGATAGATCTCTCTCTGAGTGATAGGAAGAAACGTCTTCAGAAATAGCTGAGAAAACGGATCCCAAGTCAAAGATGGTGACCTAACTGGTCTAGCCAAAAAATAATCTCTCCACCAAGTCTTGGCAAATCCAGATAAGCAAAAAGTAGCAAAGTCGACCCCATTGGTCTTCACTATCCCCACCTTCCTTAGAACCTCATGACAGCCGTCTTAATAATCCCGGGGATCCTCAAAAGATGCACCACCGAAAGTGGTAGTGAAGAGCTTGGTGAAACCTATCCAACCCCTACAAAGCCTCCGAAGATGTAGCTGATCTATAACCGATCTGTGTTGTTGCTCGGCTGAAGAAGCGGTACGTGACCTTGCCATTCGTGAAAGAACAAGAATAGAAGTTTAACTAGTATTGAGAAATCAAATCGCACAACAGGAAGGAAGAGATGTGAAGTTTTTCCTGACTCTGTAGCCTTTGGGGGATAAATACAGACATCTCTGTACCAATCCTTCAGACTTTATTAAGCTTGTCCGTGAATTGTGAGACCTATGTAACCTAGAGCTCTGATACCAACTTGTCACGACCCAAATTTCCCATCCTCGGGAGTCGTGATGGCGCCTACTAGTGAAAGCTAGGCAAGCCAACCATTTGAATTATTTACTTTCTTTCCCATTTTTAATCCTTTAACAATTAAGAGCCAACAATATATAAACAACGGAAATTTAAAAGCGGAAGACTGAAATGTAATATATTAATAAAGATTCCAATACCAATCCATACATAAACTACCTAAGACTGGTGTCACAATTTCACGGACTATCTAGGAATACTACAAATAAAGGTCTGAAAGAGTCATCACAACACTATCTCTAAAATACATAAAAGAAATAGAATAAAAGGATAGAAGGAGATGCCAAGGCCTGCGGACGCCTGCAGTAGTACCTCGGATCTTCGAATGGACTGAAGGAAGCAACCCCAAAGCTAAGGTCCAAAAGTTGCTGCACCGGATGTGTGCAGAGTATAGTATCAACACAATCGACCCCATGTGCTGGTAAGTGCCTAGACTAACCTCGGCGAAGTAGTGACGAGGCTACGACCAGACTACCAAATAAACCTCTATAGTTATCATATACATTGGAAAATAAAAGCAGGAATGTACAGTTAAGGATGGGAGGGGGGAACATGCTGCAAGGAATATCAAATGATAACAGAAGGACAACAGGTAAATATAAGGAACACCATAACTCAATTATCAATAAGAATTAGAAATCAAACAAGTGCATGGCATCACCCTTCGTGCTTTTACTCTCATCCTCACCATAAGAATTAATGTAATCTGCACGGCATCACCCTTAATGCTTTTACTCTCGTCCTCACCATAAAAATCAATATAAACGGCACGAAATTTAAAATCGTGCGGCACGGCATCACCGTTCATGCTTTTACACTCTTCCTCACAAAATCATACACAGCATCACCCTTCGTGCTTTTAACACTCTCTCCCCAAAACAATGCACGGCATCACCCTTCGTGCTTTAACACTCTTCCTCACCCAAACAACAATCTCAAAGCAATAAAGGCAAGAAAATCAACAAATTTACAATTAAATCCTGGCAAGGGAACAATAGTACCATAGTCATATCCTAGCAAGGGAAACAATATCAACAATAGTATCGCAGCAAGGGAGACAATTTCATAATCCTCTTTTCTTTTTCACATTTACTTCACAACTCAACTCACGATTTTGAGTCAATACTCTATAATGCTCAATTACCAATTATACTTCCACAAATCACTTTACGACTTGCGCCAACGCTCTTCAATGTTCAAATACCAATATTACTTTCACAAGCCTTGCTCAACAATAGAAATCATCACATAAAGCATGAACAATGCAAACAGAGTCACATTAATCATAATTTAAGACTCACGGGCATGCTTGACACCAACGTATAGATACTCGTCACCAAGCCTATATGTCATACTCAATAATTAACACGTAGCAAATAGGACACGACTCTTATCCCTCAAGCTAAGGTTAGACCAAACGCTTACCTTGATGCCACAAACACAATTCAAGCCTCAACTACCACTTTACCTCTTGATTCCACCACCAATTCTCTCGTATCTAGCCACAAGTTACTTAACTATATCAATAAATGCTTACTGAATCAATTCTAATGCATGAAAATAGGTTTTCTAAAGTTTTTCCCAAAAAGTCAAAAATCTCCCTCGGGCCCACATGGTCAAAACCCTAGGTTCGAACCAAAACCCGATTACCCATTCCCCCACGAACCGAAATAAATCATTTGTTTTGAAATCGGGCCTCAAATCGAGGTCCAAATCCCCAAAATTTGAAAAAACCTAGGTTCTACCCAAAACACCCAATTTCCCCAATGAAAACCCTTGACTTTGAGTTGAAATCATGTGAAAAGATGTTAAAGATTGAAGAAAACGAGTTAGAAATGACTTACAATCGATTTGGAGAAGAACTTTTCTTTGGAAAATCGCCCAAGAGAGTTTAGGTTTTGAAAGATTTTAAAAAAATGAAAGATTTTCGGCTAAGTCATGAATTTGCAGGTCGCAGATGTCGCAATTGCGACCAGGGTTTGCAATTGTGAACCCTTCAGAACCTGCTAACCTCGCATTTGCGAACAGGGGTTCGCATTTGCGAACAGGGGTTCGCATTTGCAAACCCTGAGCATTCTAATCCTCTTCGCATTTGCGATATCGTATTTACAGTAAATACATCGTATTTGCAACCAAGGAAGCCCAGGCCAAAATTTGCATTTGCGACACATTATTCGCATTTGCGAGCCAGGCTTCGCAACACACCAGAAATTTCCTAAAGTCCAAATTTCACTCCATGGCCTATCTAGAACTCACCTGAGCCCTCGGGGATCCAAACCAAACATGAACACTAACCGAAAAACATCATACGGACTTGCTCATAAAATCAAATCATCAAAATAACATCAACAACTATGAATTCACCATCAAAATCAAAGGAAATCTCATGAACTTTCAAAGTTTCAAATTTTACAACTAAGGTTCCGAATCACATCATTTCAAGTCCGTTTCTTATCAAATTTTACAGGCTCAACTTAAATCATATGTAAGACTTGTACCGGGCTCCGGAACCAATATACGGTCACGTTACCATCAAGATTACACACCATTTTATTTCCTAAAGTCCTTATATTTTCCAACAAATAATTTTCTATAAAAATTCTTTTCTCGGGCTAGGGACCTCGGAATTCGATTCCGGACATACGCCCAAGTCCCATATTTTACTACGGACCATACTGGACCATCAAATCATGGGTCTGTGTCCGTTTACCCAAAACATTGACCAAAGTCAACCTAAATTCATTTTAAATGCAAAATTCATCATTTTCACGGATTTTCACACAATGGCTTTACGGATACACGCTCGGACTATGCACGCAAATCAAGATTAGACAAAAAGAGGTTTTAAGGCCTCAGAACATGGAATTCATTTCTAAAACAAGTGATGACCTTTTGGGTTATCACATTCTCCACCTATAAAACAACTGTTCGTCCTCGAACGGACATAAGAAGGAAGTACCTGAGTCGGGGAAAAGATGGGGATAACGGCTCCGCATATTGGACTTGGACTCCTAGGTTGATGCCTCAATAGGCTGACCTCTCCAATAAACACGAAAAGAAGGGAAATTCTTCGATCTCAACTGACGAAGCTGCCGATCTAGAATTGCTACCAGCTCCTCCTCATAGGACAAGTCCTTGTCCAACTAGACAGTGCTGAAATCTAACACGTGGGATGGATCGTCGTGATACTTCCGAAGCATGGACACGTGAAACACTGGATGCACGATTGATAAGCTCAGCGGCAATGCAAGTCTGTAAGCCACCTCTTCCACTCGATCAAGAATCTCAAACTGGCCAATGAATCTAGGGCTAAGCTTTTCCCTCTTTCCAAATCTCATCACGCCCTTCATAGGCGATACCTGAAGCAATACCCGCTCACCAACCATGAATGCCAAATCACGAAACTTACGGTCGGTTTAACTCTTTTGCCTGGACTGAGTTGTACGAAGCCTATCTTGAATGATCATGACCTTGTCCAAGGCATCCTGTACTAGATCCGTACCCAACAACCGAGCCTCTCTCGGCTCAAATCATCCAACCGGCGACCGACATAGCCTACCATATAAAGCCTCAAAAGGAGCCATCTGGATGCCGACTGGTAGATGTTGCTGTAGGAAAACTCTACTAAAGGCAAAAACTGATCCCACAAGCCTCCAAAGTCAATGGTACAGGCTCGGAGCATATCCTTCAAAATCTGAATAGTACGCTGGGACTGTCTGTTTGTCTAAGGATGAAATAATGTGCTCAACTCGACCCGTGGGCCCAACTCACACTGAACTGCTCTCCAGAAATGTAAGGTAAACTGCGTACCTTGGTCCAAAATAATAGACACAGGCACACCATGAAGATAAAAAATCTCCCGGATATAGATCTCTGCTAACCTCTCAGAAGAATAGGAGACTGCCACAGGAATGAAATGCGCTGACTTGGTCAGCCTATCAACAATAACCCATACTACATCGAACTTCCTCTGAGTCCGTGGGAGTCCAACAATTAAGTCCATAGTGATACGATCCCACTTCCACTCGGGAAGCTCAATCCTCTGAAACAAACCACCAGGTCTCTGATGATCGTATTTTACCTGCTGACAATTTAAAACACCGAGACACGTACGGAACAATATCCTTCTTCATCCTCCTCCACCAATAATGCTGTCGCAAATCCTGATACATCTTGGCAGCGCCCTAGTGAATAGAGTGTCGGGAACAATAGGCATCCTCTAAAATCAACTCTCAAAGCTCAACCACATTAGGCATACAAACTCGACCCTGCCGCCTTAAAACTACATTATCTCCTAATCTAACCTGCTTGGCACCACCGTGTTGCACCGTGTCCCTAAGGACTCACAAATGAGGATCATCGTTCTGCCGATCTCGGATACGCTCCATTAAAGAAGAATGAGCGATTGTGCAAGCTAACAAACGGCTGGGCTCAGAAACATCCAACCTCACGAATTGATTGGCCAAAGCCTGAACATCCAAAGAAAGTAGTCTCTTACCGATTGGAATATACGCAAGACTGCCCATACTGGCTGACTTCCTACTCAAAGCATCAGCCACTACATTGGCCTTCCCCGGATGATATAAGATGGTGATATCATAGCCCTTTAATAGCTCTAACCACCTTATCTGCCTCAAATTTAGCTCCTTCTGTTTGAACAAGTATTGCAAACTCTTATGATCCATGAACACCTCACAGAAAACGCCATATAGATAATGCCTCCAAATCTACAACGCATAAATAATGGCTACTAACTCCAAATCATGAACTGGATAATTCTTCTCATGAATCCTCAATTGCCACGAAGCATAAGCAATGACCTTACTATCCTGCATCAACACCGCACCAAGTCCAATATGAGATACATCACAATAATCTGTATATGGCCCTGAACCTGTGGGCAAAACTAACAGCGACGTTGTAGTCAAAGCTGTCTTGAGATCCTGAAAGCTTGTGTCACACTCGTCCGATCACTTGAACTGGGCACCCTTCTGGGTCAACCTGGTCATCGGGGCTACAATAGATGAAAACCCCTCTACAAACTGATGATAATAGCTTGCCAAACCCAAAAAACTCTGAATCTCTGCAGCTGATGCGGGTCTAGGCCAGTCCTTGATTGCCTCTATCTTCTTCGAATCTACCTGAATACCATCTTCAGATACGACATGACCCAAGAATGCAACCAAACTCAACCAAAACTCACACTTCAAAAACTTAGCATACAACCGTCTATCTCTCAAAGTCTGAAGAACCACTCTCAAATGCTTCTTATGCTCCTCCTGGCTGCGGGAGTAAATCAAAATATCATCAATGAAAACTATCACGAACAAATCCAAGTAAGTCTTGAACACTTAGTTCATCAAATCCATAAAAGTTGCCGGGGCATTTGTCAACCCAAAGGACATCACCAAGAACTCATAATGCCCATACCGAGTGCGGAAAGCTATCTTAGGGACATCGGATGCCCTAATCCTCAACTGATGGTAGCCAGATCTCAAGTCTATCTTCAAAAATACCTTGGAACCCTGAAGCTGATCAAACAAATTATCAATCCTCGGTAATGGATACTTATTCTTGATTGTAACCTTGTTTAACTATCGGTAATCTACACATATCTTCATCGATCTGTCCTTCTTCTTGAAAAACGACACTGGCGCACCCCAAGATGAGACACTAGGCTAAATGAAGCCCTTATCAAGCAAGTCTTGCAACTGCTCCTTCAATTCTTTTAACTCAGGCGGGGCCATACGATACGATGGGATAAAAATGGGTTGGGTGCCCAGAGCCGAATCAATGCAGAAGTCAATATCCTTGTTGGGTGGCATACCCGGCAGATCTGAAGGGAAAACCTCAGGAAAACTCACGAACAATAGGCACAAAATCCATAGAAGGAACATCAGCACTAGAAGCCACTATGGCCAGCCTGGTGTGGATTTTGTCCCCTTGGATCGGGAACACTAGCATGCCCAAGAAATACATGATGAACACAAAGACCCTACGATGAATCCAACCCAAGGAGGTGATGGAGAATTCATCATCAAAAACATGGTAAGACCTGCTGTGACTGTATCGTTCATAGAGGAAGTCGAAAGGTATGTAGGAGTCTTTCAGGAACTTCAAGTCATCATTCTTCTTTAACCCCATCATCTTAAGAAATCCCCTAGTGGTGCGATTTTTAGGTACCAATAGACTAGGGCTATCCCAAGGCAACCCAGTGAATCCCCATATTTCTTCCAAGAAATGGGTCATTTCTATGTTTTCAAAGCGGAACACAACCCTTTCTTTGTCCCAGAACATGGTGGCAGCTTCGATCAACATTTTGTTTGGCTACAGGTCCAATAAAGAAGGCAAATTTCCTAAAACCCTTTTTACATGATTTTGGTCACTTGAAGGAAGATCCCTCCACCAATCTAGCAAAAGTGATGGTATGTTACCGACCATGCCGAACCTGGGGACTTTGTGCCTCATTTTTTTGCAAAAACAAAATATGGTTAGGCCCTTTCCCCCTCTAAGTTCGTCTATTTATACAACAATGATTAGCACATTGGCACTTACTTCTCCAAAATTAATGCACACAATCGTGGTTGCGTCTGTTGGGATTATGGAAAACCCGATGGACTTTTAGGCGAGGCTTGTCTTAAAGGGTTATTATGTGAAAAACATATTAACCCAGTTAGGTTTCATCATAATGCATGTACAATTAGTCAGAGTAAGGTTGCTATAGAGGTCTAGACTGGGACCCTCAAGCGGACAACTTGAGGGAGAAAGGAATGGAACCATCAACTGCACCGCTGATCGACTAGTTTTACTGCAATACGCCTTTTCTAATTTAAAGCGTGATATATGGAAGAGCGCAAACACTCATCAAGCGTTACAATAGGATTGATTATACATGAGTGGAATATAATGTTGAGTATGATTTATGCACCAATAATAGCATGTTGTCATGTATTTTCCCGTTAAAAAAATGATAAATGCGGTATTTAAATAATTGAAATACATTTACAAAAGGAAAACAAGGAAATATGTTAGTTTCAAAAAATAAAGGTGATAGACTTTAAATACTCTTGCCTTACGTTTTGATGATCTAACAAACTTACTGTTAAGAACCACATAGGGAACCTGACCGACTTAGATTGCTGCAAGCTTTAATAGATTCGAGCTAAAGGTGAACTGTGACAGCTTCAGGATCTAGGAATCCACACAAGAACCTGATACTCTTGTGGTTTCCTCACAGTGGTATAGAGTCAATTGGACATAGCTGGAAATGAAGTGACTGACAACACTGTTTCTGCCACACTGCACTGTCCGCCCACTCATTCTCTAACCAAACAAATTACTCACATCATTTCAAGTAATGTGATCGAGATGTACCCACAATTAGCTTTATACAAAACAACACTGGAATGTTTCTGTTTCTTATTCAAGCATCTTGCAAAAACAGAAGAAATTAATCCTCACAAGCTTGAAGAACAAGGTTGAACACAACTACGGACCAGTTCCAAAAAGATAGACTGTTGTTGTCCTAATTGAGTTGTAACCTTGTTGTTGTACTTATTGTATCTCCTAAACCGCTTACCTAGAAGCGTTTGATTAGGAATCCTCCTGAAAATCCGTAAACTCCTTGAGTTTATGTTGTGACTAGATTTAGTCATAAGGAAAAGTCTTTGTAATTATAGTGTTACAAAGTGGCTTGTGGTGAGAGCATCACAAGTTAGAAAAAGCCTTTGTAACTAGGAAGCCACAAAGTGGCTTGTAGTAAGAGTACCACAAGTTAGTTGAGTAAATCCTTTGCAATAGGAATTGTTGTAAAGTGGCTTGTAATAGGTAGATTACAGTTAGTGAAGTTAAAATCCTACAGGTGTAGGTTGTGGTTTTTTTATCTCCTTGTGTGGGATTTTTCCACATAAAAAATCCTCTGCCTCATTTACATACTATTTTATTAGCATTCTCAGCAGAATCTTGTAGAGGACCAGGTACTCTACAGTTTAGTGGACCAATACAAACTAACAATTGGTATTAGAGCGGGTTCCTCCTATCAGGCTAACACCTAGGAAGGATCCTCATGGCGGCTCCACCAAATTTTGAAGAAGGTCATTCCATATACCTACCCCCAAAGTTTAACGGATAATGTTATTGGTGGTGGAAAGCTAGAATGCAGGATTTCATCATGGCTGAGGATTGTGAGCTATGGGACATCATTTGCGATGGTCCTTATGTTCCAATCAAGGTACTAGATGAATTTCCATTTTCAATGGCAAAAACTAGCAAAGAATACACTGAAGCAGCTAAGAAAGCTGTGCAGAAGAATTTTCTTGCCAAGAAAATTCTAGTATGTAGAATGGGACCTGAAGAGTACAATAGAATCTCTACCTGCGACACTGCAAAGGAAATATGGGAAACTTTACAAACAGCGCATGAGGGAACTACACAAGTAAAATAGTTTGAAGATAAACCTAATACTGGTGATAGTTCCATGATGGCAGTTGAAGGCGAGGAGATTGGATATGACTCAACTTTTGCTTTGATGGCTCAATCAGAAAATGATGAAGACAATAGCAATAAAGAGGTAAACTTTAGGGATGTTCAGAGAAATCTGAAATCCTATTCTCCAAAAACAAAACTCATGTGTTTAGCTGATGTTTTAATTACTGCCTTTTGTAGTATTGTGGAGGATAGGGATTCTTTGATATTAGAATTAGAAGAATCTAAACATACTAGAGAAGACTTAGTGGCTACAGTTACTAACCATAAGAAACCCATTGAAATCCTTAGAAAAGAAAAGAGTGTTCTGTTAGTAGAAATTGCAGACCAAAGGGAAACAATAGTAAAACCATGGACTAAGTCAAAACCTGAAAATTTTGCAAGAGGAAAGGAGATAGCAAGTGAGGAATACATTAGGCTTGAAGATGAGGTGAAAGCTATGAGATATAGGATGTGTGCTGAAATTGAGAAAAATGAGTTTCTCCAAACCAATCTAGAAAGAGTAATGAATGATCTTGAAAAGTCTCTAAAGTGGACCTGGTCCTCAGAAACTACCACTGCCTTGCTTATTGATGATTGTGAAAAAAGGCAAGGAGCAGGGTTCCAAAGGGATAAAACTCCTCACAACCCTCACAGTAAGTACGTCACTGTCTCTGATAACTGGCCTCGTACCCAATGTGGGAACACTGGGGCGCTTCAAGGAAGGTGTCCAGGCCAAGAATCAATCGGTTCAGAAAGACAAAGTGGCTGCTAAAACTGTGACCACAAAAGAGGGACCAGGTTCCACTCACAAAAAATACACATTACCTGCATGGATTAAGAGAGCTATTATTTATCCTCTTGCTTACTATAAGGGGCCGAAACTTGTTTGGGTTCCTAAAACTAACTCCTAATCTCTTATGCAGGGAACAACAAAAGGAAGCGGTCAACAATGGTTCATGGATAATGGGTGTCCAAAACACATGACTGAAAACACCATAGACTTTCTTTCACTAAAAGCCCTGCAAGGAGGGAGTGTATCATTTGGCAATGGTAAAAAGGTTTACATTCTTGGAGTTGGAAAAGTTGGGAAGTCGCTCACTCATTCTATTGAAAATGTGTTATGTCAATGGGATTAAGTATAGTCTTCTGAGTGTTTCTTAAATCTGTGATAAAGGAAACAAGGTGGAATTCTTATCCAAAATATGTACAGTCACTGACCTTGTGACTAGTGAAATAGTACTGGTGGCCAAAAGATACAAGAACATCTATGTTGTTGACTTCGAATCTTTACAGAGTGATGATCTGAGTTGCCTGAAAGTTGTTGACAATGATGCTGAACTATAGCACAGAAGACTAGGCCATGCAAGCTTTTCCCTTCTGAACATATTAATTCAGAAGGACCTAGTCCATGGTCAGCCTTTGTCACAATTCAAGATGCAAAAAGTCTGTGATACCTGTGCTAGAGGAAAACATGTGAAGTCCTCATTTAAGTCTAAAAGAGTTGTGAGCACCTCAAAGACATTTGAGCTTATGCATATGGATCTGTGTGGACCTATGAGGGTGCAAAGCAGAGGAGGAAAAAGATACATTTTCGTAATCATGGATGACTATTCCAGATTCATATGGACTCTGTTTCTTAGAATAGAAGACAATTGTTGAAGTGTCTATAGCCTTTGTGAAGAAAATCCAGATGAAGATGGAGTCTAGAGTTGTATGCATTGGATCAAATCATGGGACAGAATTTGACAATGTCAAATTTGATGAATTCTACAATGAAAATGGCATCACTCACAACTTCTCAGCTCCCAGAACTCCCCAGCAAAATGGAGTAGTAGAAAGGAAGAATAGAACTCTAGAAGAAATGGCAAGAACAATGCTGATTGATAGTGGAATTGCAAAGAACCTCTGGGCCGAAGCTGTCAACACTGCCTACTACTTAGTGAACAGGTGCATGATCAGATCACTTCTGAAGAAGACTCCGTATGAATTTTTGAATGGAAGAAAACCCACGATGACTCACCGAAGAACATTTGGATGCAAATGCTATGTTCTCAACAATGGAAAGGATCAACTTGGTAAATTCGATAACAAAAGTGATGAAGGAATATTCCTTGGTTACTCCTCTCAAAGCAAGGCCTACAAGATATATAACAAGCAGACTGATTGTGTTGAGGAAAGTATCCATGTTATTTTTGATGAATCCTATCCATCATTTGAGAAGAGTGCTGAGGAAGATCAAGATGGAGAACCCTTACTCGTTCCTGGTGAAGTCATTAACATAACAAATGGAAAGGCAGATATGATGAGTCAAGTAAAGGAGCCAAATGAAGACAATGCTGGCTCATCATCAACAGAACCAAGCACCTCAATTACAACTACTGAAGTTGAAGAAAGGGTGGTTGATGCAGTTCAGGGAACTCCACTATCACCTGAGAGAAGGATAGAGGAAAATCAGTCAAACATACCTCCCTACTCTCAGAATGAACCTCAGTCGTCTAACTGGAGACACCAAAGCTCTCACCCTATATATAACATCATCACCCCTCTAGATTCTGGAGTACAAACCAGGTCAAGAGCCAGAAACTCACTTGCCTTCTCAGCCTTTCTCTCCCAGATAGAACCCAAAAACATCAAGGAGGCCTTGAAAGATGCAGATTGGATTAAAGCCATGCAAGACGAGCTGTATCAGTTTGAGAGAAATAATGTATGGCACCTGGTACCTAGACCCCCAAATCGAACCATTATAAGAACTAGGTGGATATTCACAAACAAGCTTGATGAATATGGGGTTACCACAACGAACAAGGCCAGGCTAGTGGTCCAAGGCTACAATCAAGAGGAAGGGATTGACTATGATGAAACATTTTCTCCAGTGTCTCACATGGAAGCTATCAAAATTCTTATCGTTTTTGCATCTCATATGGAATTCACCTTGTTCCAAATGGATGTCAAGAGTGCATTTTTGAATGGACTCCTTAAGGAAGAAGTCTATGTGAAGCAACCCCTAGGGTTTGAATGTCATGAGCACCCTGAATATGTGTTCAAACTTGACAAAGCTCTGTATGGGCTAAAGCAGACTCCTCGATCTTGGTATGAAAGACTGTCAAAGTTCCTCTAAGAAAATGGTTTTAAAAGAGGGAAATTGACAACACTCTTTTCTTGAAGAAACGAGGAAGGAACCTGCTCATCGTTTAGGTTTATGTTGATGATATCATTTTTGGAGTGAGAGATGACTCTCTGTGTGAAGAATTCGCAAAACTTATGGAAGTGAATTTGAAATGAGCATGATGGGAGAATTAAACTTTTTCTCGGGTCTTCAAGTAAAGCAGACCCCAAAGGGTACTTCTATTTGTCAGCAAAAATACATTAGGGAACTCTTGAAGAGGTTTGACATAGAAGCATCAAAGGTGATAGACACTCCCATTGCAACTGCCACTCGACTGGACATGGATGAAACTGGATCTCCTGTAAATCAAACAATGTATAGAAGAATTATTGGGTCTCTCTTCTATCTCACTGCCAGTCGACCTGATATTGTTTTCAGTGTGGGACTATGTGTGAGGTTTCAATCAAATCCCAAGGAATCTCACTTGAAGGCTGCCAAAAAAATACTGAGATATCTTAAAGGAACACAGGACCTGGTGTTGTATTATCCATCAGGTGACAGTTTTATTCTGATTGGGTATGCTGATGCAGACTATGCAGGTTATCTTGTGGACAGAAAAAGCACTTCTGGAATGGCTCACTTCTTAGGTTCATGTCTTATCTCTTGGGGAACAAGGAAGCCAAATTCAGTGGCTTTGTCAATAGCTAAGTTGTATATGTAGCTGCATCATCCTGTTGTGCTCAACTTCTATGAATCAAGTAGCAACTGGAGGATTTTGGGGTACTCACTGAAAGTGTGCCCCTTCTATGTGACAAAACATATTGATGTGAGGCATCATTTTTTGAGAGATAATGTGGAGAAAGGGTTGATATGTATGAAGTTCTGCAGCACAGAAGATCAAATTGCAGACATTTTCACCAAGGCACTAAGTAGGGAACAGTTTGAATGAAACAAAGTAAAGTTGGGACTGTTGAAGCCAAATTAAGAACATGTTTCCTCTTTGGCTAGCTCTTATCCTTAAGAAATAACTAGCTCAAAGTGTTTTATGGCCATGTCTAGCTCACTTCAATACTGTTGCACACGCATGATGAGCATAGAGGTGATAGATGCAGTGCATGAATGATAAAAGATGATTGATTCTTTTCAAAACAAAAAAAAAGAAAACAAATGCAAGAACCAAGTTCTCGTACTAAAGGTTAGTAGTTTTGTGCATCCTTTTAATACACGTCTTAAAAAGGGTACAAAATACAACTGACATGTCATCAACTTTTCAGATCCTGGTGTCACGTCCCTTCAATTCAAAACGTTCCATCTCCCTCTGAAACATTGCAATTCTCCACACCCAATCGTCGTTTCAGAACTAGTGCTTATTCCTCTCCCTTCATAATTATCCTCTCCTTTTAAAAACCCTCTCTTCTGCTCTTCTTAACCATAAGTCCTACACTTGAATCATCCAAAAGGCAAGGATCGTTACACCACTTCTTTCAATGGCTGAGAAAACTTCTGATCTCTCTGCTTAGCTGTAACTACCACTAACCCATCTATGGAACCTTTCGTTTTGACTAAGCCTTCATCACCCTCTATCACTCCTGCTGCTGCAGTCACACCTTCCCCAGCTTCCCAATCTCTTCCCAACTTAGAAACCCTTGAAACTACTATTACGTTCTCCCCATCGTCTGTTGTTCCCACCAGTCAAACCCTAAGTGGAGAACAAGGTCAAAATACTGAGTTCACAAAGGGTTCTGCCATCGTTGCCACCGATTCCATGGTTGTGGAAGCACCGATTGAAGAAGAAAAAGATGTTGTAACTGTGTTTGTAGTATCCGCTGATGGGGTATTGCATGAAATTACATCCCATAAAAATGAGACACACAGTATGGAGGAAGAAGTGGCCATTGTGGCTGTTGAAAAGGAAATAGTAGCAGATACTACTGGGGCATCACATGAGGAACCTGATCCCTCTTCGGAGGACCCATGTCAGGGATCTCATCCCTAGGATAGTACTGTTCCCGCATTCGATGTTGTGCCCCTGGGAATTCAAGCACCTGAAATGTGATCTAGTGATGAAGAAGACCTGGATAATGTGGCTTTTGATTCATTCATAAGTAAGCTAAGGGTTGTGTCCACCCTTGAGTATAAAATCAAATGACCTACTACGAGGCTTCAAGTCAAAGTGGCCTACGACTCTGCTCTTCAAAAGAGCAAGAAGAGTCGTAAGAAGAAAAGAAGAAAGTTGGTGAAGGATGGTGTACCTGTAAGTGATGAGGCTATCCTTGTAGTCGAGGTGGAAGAGGGAACTCTAGAGGAACCTAGTTCACTTGTTAGGCAGTCCTCGAAAAAGGCAAAGCCTGTTTCAATGGAGAAAGGGTCAACATATAAGTCTAAGATAAAGGAGGTAGTGAGTGAGTTTTCCGTGTCTGATGAGGATGTACTAGTCAAGTCCAAGGGAAAAGGCAAAGTCAATGGAGAGAAGTTTGGGAAACGCAAGTCTGAATATGTTGAAGAACCTAGTTCTGTGAAGAAAATGAGAAGTGAAGTCAGCATTGGCTCTGAGCGCCTGAGGCATCAAAAAGTTCTACTGGGTCATACGTTTGACCCAGTAATCTCTGAGATAGCCGGAATGCACCAAATTCTGGAAATGGTTGAGTTTCAACAATGGGTGCATCTATTTCACATTGATGCACCTAATATGTATGAGGAAGAGGTACAAAGTTTCTTCGCTAGCCTCTTTCCAGTTGATACTGACCATGTATGTGCTTTGGTTAATGGGGTGGACATCGTCTTTGATGTAAAATTGCTTGGAGAGATTTTAAAAGTTCCTACAGTTTGGGTGTCGAGTGTACGAGATATTTGTCAGTATAACTATCGAAATGAAGTGTTGAAAGACAATGCTAATCAGAAAGAGGACCAGATCCATAAGAAAGCACTACTCCCTATTTACCAGCTGCTGTTTGAATTGGTTAACAAAGTCCTGTTGCCTAGAGCTAAAAGGAGGTTAGTGACTTCTAAGTCCGACCTATTCCTAATGGAGCAACTGGACTATTTTAATCCTGTGAGTCTGCCTACTATTATGATAGAACACATGTAAAAGGTTGCCACCTTCAAGGACGGTAATCATGGCTTTCCCTATGAATTCTTGCTTACTCCAGTGTTCAAATTATTTAAAGTTCCACTGGGAATAGGTAAAGTGGGGACTCGAAAGTAGACCTTCTCACAGACAACTTTGGAAGAGTGCGAGTGTGTGGAAAAGTATGGAGGGGTAGGAAGTACATCAACCATTTCTCAGCTTATCAATGCCCAGAATAGTGCAGTTGAGGAAATTCGTCGGTTGAAGGCCAGGAATGCTATCCTGGAAGGTCAGCAAGCCCGAGGGGTTCCCATGTAGAATGAAGTGGTTTGTTTAACACAGGAGAATGCTGATCTCATGGAGCAAGTTGAGAACCTGAAGGCAGAACTGCTCAATGAGCAAAAGTCGGGAAATGCCTGAATAGACGTTGTTCTCCAGACACTTGTTGCAGCTACCAAGCCTTTTACTCCTAGTGCCACCTAAGTACCCCTTCAGTGACCAGTTTTCTGGATATGTTTCTTATGTTTTTTGGTTCTTTGTTGATGGTTTGGCATATGTTTTTTTGTTTTCTTTTTTTGATAGTTAGGATGAAACACTACTGCTCCCATTAGCAAGTCCAAATATTGCCTCTAGTCTTTTTCAAAGGTAGAGGCACATTAAATTGTTATTAATATAAATCCTCATTTTATTATGTTAGTACTCTCTCTCTGTCTGTTCTATTATCCATCATGATTGTGTGCACATATGTGGCATGAGTTAGCTTAACTGGACTTCTTTGTGATGTTGTTCTTTTTAATGATGCCAAAAAGGGGGAAATAGGACTCAGGGGGAAACACATGGGGGAACTGGTTCTTAATGCTCTGACCATGTAAACTATTGTTACGATAAGACATAGTCTCAAGGAGAACACTGCGTTTTCCTGAGTTCCCTGATACTTTGAAACTGGTTCTTACTGCCCAAATTCCACCCTATAAATGTTAAGTTTGTCATCATCAAAAAGGGGGAAATTGATAGACTTTAAATACTTTTGCTTTACGTTTTGATGATCTAACAAACTTACTGTTAAGAACTAGATAGGGAACCTGGCCTACTTGGATTGCTGCAAGCTTTAACAGATTCCAGTTAAAGGTGAACTGCGATAGCTTCAGGAGCTAGGAACCTACACAAGAACCTGATACTCTTGCAGTTTCCTCACAGTGGTACAGAGTCAATTGGACATAGCTGGAAATGAAGTGACTGACGGCACTGTTTCTGCCACACTGCACTGTCCGCCCACTCATTCTCTAACCAAACAAATTACTCACATCATTTCAAGTGATGCGATCGAGATGTACCCACAATGAGCTTTATACAAAACAACACTGGAATGTTTCTGTTTCTCATTCAAGCATCTTGC
Organism: Nicotiana tabacum; assembly: GCF_000715075.1. Lineage (NCBI taxonomy): Eukaryota > Viridiplantae > Streptophyta > Magnoliopsida > Solanales > Solanaceae > Nicotiana > Nicotiana tabacum. The sequence goes on from NC_134080.1 coordinate 210,462,780, forward strand.
AAAAACAGAAGAAATCAATCCTCACAAGCTTGAAGAACAAGGTTGAACGCAACTACGGACCAGTTCCAAAAAGATAGCCTGTTGTTGTCCTAGTTGAGTTGTAACCTTGTTGTTGTACTTATTGTATCTCCTAAACTACTTACCTAGAAGCGTTTGATTAGGAATCCTCTTGAAAATCCGTAAACTCCTTGAGTTTATGTTGTGACTACATTTAGTCATAAGGAAAAGTCTTTGTAATTGTAGAGTTACAAAGTGGCTTGTGGTGAAAGCATCACAAGTTAGAAAAAACCTTTATAACTAGGAAGTCGCAAAGTGGCTTGTGGTAAGAGTACCACAAGCTAGTTGAGTAAATCCTTTGCAATAGGAATTATTGAAAAGTGGCTTGTAATAGGTAGATTACAAGTTAATGAAGTTAAAAGCCTACAGGTGTAGGTCGTGGTTTTTCTGATCCCCTTGTGTGGGATTTTTTCACATAAAAAATCCTCTGCCTCATTTACATACTATTTTATTAGCATTCTCAGCAGAATCTTGTAGAGGACCAAGTACTCTACAGTTTGGTGGACTCATACAAACTAACAAAAGGAAATCATAAATGCTTGAGAAATAAGCAATTAAATCATAATAAAGGGGAAAGGGAAAGGGTGCACATGTATTAACAGAATAAAGCATGCTTAAGACTAATTCACAAAAATAAGTTCGTTATGGTAAGAGCCTAAAATATCCCCAGTAGAGTTGTCATGCTGTCGCGCCCCTTTTTTCTCGCAGAGTCCGGGTTTCGATATTCATTGGGAACAACTCATTTTCTTTTGGGAATTGTGTATGGAATTTGAAGAGTCGCCACCTAATGGATTTAAAGCAAGTAACTCATAGAACCGTTTTGCATTGCTAGAGACTTGGGTAAGGGCTCGAAATAACCTTGAGGGAAAGGTGTTAGGCACCCCTCGTGGTCCACAACGATGGGTCCTGGCCGAACACAAATTATGTAAATTAGTCTTATAAGCAGATAAAGCAAATTAGACAAATTGGTATTACATTTAAAACAAAGGGTAAAAGGGGTCCTAGGTTTTTTAGCCTACAGGATCACATCTGTACAATAAACTAGTAAACAATTTTTAAGCAGGCAGTTTGGATCTTATAGGCATGTTGGCTAGGTATAATGACTGATTTTAGACTTGCAGACAATGGTAGCTAAACGCAGAAATTGGTTTTAAAACCTTATAAGCATGGCATCTAAATGCAGCAATTAATTTTAAAACCTTATTGACATGCATAAAACTGATTTAAACCTTGTCGGCATGTAGAGACTGATTTTTTAAAACTTACATGCATGGTGTTTAAAATGCAAGATTGATTTTTAACCCTATAGTAATGGTATCTAGAATGCAAGACCGATTTATTAGACATGGTATATGAATGTACATAAGCAAATATCGCAGCAAACGTATAGGTATGGTATCTAGAATGCAAGATTGATTTTTAAACCCTATAGGTATGGCATCTAAATAACAAATATTGCAATACATATGGGCATGGTATCTAAGTAAACAAATATTGCAATATCTATGGGCATGGTATCTAAGTAAACAAATATTACAATACCTATGGGCATGGTATCTAAGTAAACAAATATTGCAATACCTATGGGCATGGTGTCTAATGCAAGTAAATAATCCTAAGAACATGATCTCTAATGTAAGAAAATAGTCATAATCAACCTAAAGACATGATTTCTACCTAGTTTCCCGACAAAAATTATATAAGAATCCCTCTCTTTTACTAATTTTCCCAATATTTGTTTACAAGAATCATTATTACAGATCATATGAATTATAGAAGGAATAAACTATGCTATAGGGAGACTGAATAGAGGCCCAAAGTGAACTTGGAAATTCCAGGCCTTCAAATAGTCCAAAATGCCACAATCTCATAATGCACCCAATGGTATCCTGGTGTGTCAAAGTTCCCAAAGGGCCTCAGGGACCTCAGGCAATGCTCACACCAGAAAACTTTCAAAGCAACCCTTTGTGAGCAAGTTTGGAAAGCCAACTCCAGTATGTCAAAGTTCAAAGGAGTCTCATGGACTCCAAAGCAATGCTCACACTGGAGGGGCAAGACCCTAGGTGTTCTAAGAATAGAAGTTGAAAATAGGAGATAGTTTTTTAAGAAAATAGTTTTGGATTCTCAGGAAGTAAGGAGCAAATAGTGTCATTCAATCATTGTAACTCAAACAAAGGTCCCAGCAGTCAAATAGTAGACAGAAACAGGATAACTTAGAGTTTCAATTTAGTCTACTATCTGTCATTAGGTAAGCATAAAGTCACATACAAAGGGATAGCAGGGCTTAGGAGCAATGTTGGTCTGAAGCCTATGAGAGGTGAACATAAGGTAGAAGGAACATTTTAGTGGAGAAGTAAACAGACATAGGTCTAGTTTATATATAAACAAGTATACATACTTGCTGAGAGTAGAAGTACAAGAGTAAACAGGTTAAAAGCAGGATACACATAGGTTCAATCAAACATAAGTAGATGTGCTAATGCAGTAAACACATAGATTGAACAGAAGTATACATGCTTATTTTAGTAAACACACAGGTTTGCTTAAGCAAAAGAAAGGCATACTGATTATAGCGGTAAGCATAGAGTCTAGCGAACATGCTGATTGGGAACAATAATCATGAAGCATAGGATCTAATGAGATAAGTAGGCATGCTGATAACAGGGCACATAGTTGAATTAAATAATAGTAGTCATGCTAAATAGGGAAAACATACAGGTTCAGAAGAAAGACATGCTGATTGTAAGAAAAACACATAGGTTTAATTGAATGGCAACAGTGAGAGCATACCAGTTAAAGGAGCAGAAATAGAAGGCGAAGTAGGCAGGATTCAATAGCCTAGCCTTGGCTTTCAGCCGGCTAGACAAGCAATGAACACAAGTAGCAGAGAGAGAGATGAGAGAAAGTTTATGTGTGTGTGTGTGTGTTTTTGAACTCTTGTTCATGTGTTTGAGAGGCAGAATGAGAGTGTATATATAGCACTAAGGGAGTAGAACAAATAAGGTAAAGAGAATCAGAATTTAATCAATTATGGATCAATCAACCAATCACAGAATCAATTTCTATAGGGAAGTCCGGGAAAGACCCCTTTGATTGGGGAATAGTCAATTAACGGTCTTAATAGGGTTCAATTAAGGTAATAAATCAAAATCATACCATATAGGGAGTTAGTAAGATCCCCAAATTACTGATAACTAATTAAGGCAAGTATAATCAATTAAGTCACAAATAAGGAAACAAATAAAATTCCAACACATACTGATTTTAACATGACAGTCATTCGAATCAGAAAAAAATCTCAGAGAATACTGATTTTAACAAGAAAGATTGCTCAAAACCCTAATAGAAATTAATCATGCAAGGATCCCAAAGAATACTGATTTTTAAATAGGGAAAATTGTTCATACCTTAAATAGAATCAGTTAATACATTGGGTTGACAGAAAAATAAACAAATAACGGAGAACAGGTGGAAAACATCAGTGCAACAGACAGAAACATCCAAAATTTACGCATATACAAGAGAATCAGTCAAGATAGTGAAGAACACTTAGTTTAAACACTGAAAAGTTAGAAGAACCTTTGAAGAAAGTCTGGGACGAGCCCTGAATTTAGAAAGAGTGAACAAAATCGAAAATTAACTAGAACAAAAGATTTTCAAATGAAAGTACCCAATAATACTTGAATCCTTTCAGATTTACAAATATTTGAACATATTTGAATGGTAGTGAAACTAGTGTTTTCAGAAAACAGTAGAGTAAAGAAACTCGATCTAAAACCCATAGATTCAAACTAAAATGGGAAGAGATCCATACTCACAAACAAAGATGGCCTTAGATGGGCCAATAAACAAGTTTCAGGCAAGAACAAGTTGGTTCTCTATGAGATTTTCTCAAGGATCCATGTAATCAAACAGCCAGGAGGCATAGCAGGGTGGTAATGATCGAAAAATGCACGAAAACTCCATAGATAGAAACTCCTCGCCGATGACTGCGATTAGGGTTAGGGGCGAGTTGAGAGAGAGTTGGAGAGGTTAGAGAACGAAGGCGGCAGAAATAAAAGAGTGAAGGGGGGTTAGGGCAGGTTTAGAGATTAATATGGTAAGGTTAATTGTGGATCGTTGATCTAAAAGATCAACGGCCACGATTAAATGGGGTTATTGGGTTGAGCAGGTATATGTTAGGCCTGGGGGGTAGACTGGGCTGGTTTTAAAAAGGGTTTGAGCTAATATTCAGGGGTTAGGTTCGAAAAGGTAAAGAAATTAAAGAGGTTGTTTGTTAAATACCAAATTAATTAATAAAATAATTGGTACAAATAATTAACAGATTATAAAAAATAATTTTTGTGCATGAAAATCTTTTAAGACAATCACTCAATATGTTAAAAATACAAAAAGTTATTTCTGGTAAGATAATATAATAATGCATGCGTAGGCTATTTTTGCAAAATATGCAATTATAGTTTTAAAAAATACAAATGTAATTATAAAAAATATAATTAAAATATTCAAATACTCATATGAACATAAATGATGAATTTAGATGATTAAATCATCATAAAATAATATGAGGGATAGTTTTGAACATTTGTGTAATTAAAAAATGCAGAAATAAATGGATTTAGGGCCTTTAAAAATTGTAGAAAAATTATAAAAACACTTGTGCATGTTTGTAAATGTATTTACAATATTTTAAAAGTGTGCGTGCACATTTAAAAATATATGAGGGAAAAATTGGGTATCAACAACAAGTATGGTGTTCATTATTGCTTCTCTATTGAATTACTATTAGAATTTGATATTCCCCGCAGCATGTTTCCCCTTCCCATCTTTATCTGTTATTTCTTGTTATTATTGTTCTGTTCGTATATAATTTAACTGCACAGGTTTATATGATTATCGTGTCCTAGCCTCGTCACTACTTCGCCGAGGTTATGCTCGACACTTACCAGTACATGAGGTCAGTTGTACTAATACTGCACTCTGCACTTTTGTGCAGATTTCGGTGTCGGATCCTGTGAATAGATTCGAGATTGTTGCCTTCAGTCCAGGGAGACCAAGGTAGATCTGCTGGCATTCGCAAGGCCTGAAGTCCCCTTTCCCCGTTTTAATTTCTTCTATCTCTTCTATTTCGAGAACAGTTGTACTTCTTTCAGACTTGTATTTGTAGTAAAATCTTAGTCGTTCATGCATTGTGACACCCGATCTTTGAGGGTAGCTATGTATTATACTGTTGCTTTGCTATATCACTACCGCATTTCATAATCATTTTATTTTAGTTATTATCTGTTTCTGTTAAATTAATAATAATGGTGGTAAAACTGTAACTGTCGGCTTGTCTAGCTTTCACGAGTAGGCGTCATCACGACTCCCAATGGTGAGGAAATCCGGGTCGTGACAGGTTTGAACCAAAGCTATTGGGTTTGGCCGAATCTGTAGCCAGCACGGTAGCGCCGCCCCTACTTCAACGTTACAAGCATATATGTTTATAAACACGATATTGCGGAGAGTCCACGTGACCAAGTTCAGTGACGAAATCAAAATTTGAAGCTTATGAGTTCGGAATTTAATTTCTTTTAAGTTATTAGGGTCTAAATTAATAATTTGTACATATTTCAAGATTTTTAAAAAATTAATACTTGATTTGAACCAAACAAACTCGTTGCCAGTTCAGTATATTACTAAAGAAAAATAAGTGTACCATCGAAGCTTATAATTCAGTAAAGTAATATCGATAAGAGTCTCTCACATAATAAGTGGATTCCATTCCTTATTGTTCGAATTTTCCTTTCTCTTTCCCAATCGCCCCAATGTAGTAGATTTTTTTTTTTTTTCAAAAAAGGTTAATCTTATCTAATTTATTTATTATTATGATCATCGTCATTTTAGTGTTTAAGTGAAAAAATCTAGAATTTCTAATCATGTGATTCTATGTCTTGGGTGGGTGCTTTGTTGGACCCACCAGTTTCGACCGATCATTGAGTGGTAGGTCCCATGCGAATATCCTATTCCCTGTGTGAACTCATTTATTGGGTATGGAGTTTAAGAAAAGAGAGAAAACTTTTGATCTTGTAGTGTAAAATGAGGCACATATATTTTGTGTGGCTATAAATCATTGTATAAAGGTAAATTGTTTCCAAATAAGGAAAGATGTCATTTTTTGGCACGAACTAAAAAGGAAATACAATAACAACAACAACAACATACCCAGTAAAATTTCACTAGTGGGGTCTGGGGAGAGTAGGATGTATGCAGACCGTACCCCTACCCCGGAAGGGTAGAGAGGCTGTTTTCGGGAGACATAAATTGAAATGGAGGGAGTAATTTTTAGTTCGCTATTCTCTTTTGGAGGGACCCTTCGGAGCTAGGACGTGGAAATATTGCAAAAGAACTTAATGTGTATATATTAAAAGAAAAGCTAGTATAGTGTATAGTTGTTTATCTGTAAAATGGTATAGTTAAACTTGTTACATAGTTTATAGACAAGCGAACTGATTTGATCCAAAATGATAACAACAACAACAACAACAACAACAACAACAAAAACACAACCCAGTATAATCCCACTTAGTGGGATCTAGGGAGGGTAGTGTGTACGCAGACCTTACCCCTACCCTGGGGTAGAGAGGCTGTTTCCAAATAGACCATCAGCATCCTTCCCTCCAAGAGCTTCTCACCTTGCTCTTGGGGAGACTCGAACTCACAACCTCTTGATTGGAAGTGGAGGTTGCTTACCATCAGAGCAACCCCTCTTGTCTTAAGTCCAAAATGATAAATAAATTAAATTAAAAGTAAGACTTAGTATTAAAATCAAAGGAAATGGCAGGCCTGGCTCCGGGAACAATGCTTCCGAGGACAGAAGTAAGAACAATATCAGACCGAAAGTAAAGTTATATTATTTAGCTTGAGAATAAAGTACAACATCAGTTTTTGCCAGAGATTTCGCGTCCTTACAATGGTTGTTGAAGTCTCTATTTATAGCTATACTCATGAAACAAAATCCTACGATCAAGCCCCTCTTAAATAACAATAAAAGGGGTCATTGATGAAAGTGTAAAGACATGCCATGAATGTTAAAATTCTCTGCAAGAGGTGCCTATTGAATGTTAGGGAATATTCTTCATTAAATGTCATCTGGTGACAACATTCGACTTGCTCCCGTCGATTATGCTTCTTTCGGGATCAATCTGATATCAACTGCAGTTGTTATCCCCGATCTTTTAATTCTGACTGGATTTATCTTCCGCCTGTCTCCGGTTTCAGTACATGTCACACTATCATTTAGTCATTTAATATAAACTAATTTTACCCTATACAATGGTACAGGTTTAACTCCATTTGCTAGTTCAAACCTATATAGCGTATGCATATAACGCGCTATATTTAAAATGGTTCTTTCCCTTCTTTTTTTATGCTATAAAATGATTCTTTTGCAATATTTCCACGTCACTTTGGTTGCAGACTCTATAAATTGTAGTATAGGGGTTCAGATATCCAAAAAGAACACAACACTTGGATATTTCATATATAATAATAGAAACTACATTGGCATAGTAGATATTTTTAGGTCATTACTGTTACCCATAGTTACTAAATAGTTACAAATATTTTTGGAGATACTCCTAACACTATTACAAACTCCATGCTTGTTCTTAATCACTTCTTGTTCAACAAAAAAAGGTGGACATGCATTGTAAAACACTTAGATGATGGTGGGCTTTTGGTAGCTTGCTTGTCCAGTAGATGAGCCACATTATTGCCTTCCCTGAAATTATACTTCAGTTGTGGGAGCTTCAGTTGGTGCATTAATCATCTACATTCAAAAACAATATTAGAGTAGTTAGTGCTATCCTCATAAATAAGTTTGATAACATCCGTACAATTGTTGATACCCAATTTTTTATCTGTGTAATTTTATATACAAAATACTTTCAAAATAACATATATATGCATACATAAGCATACCCAAGTGTTTTAGTATTTTTCCAATCTTTTGAAGAGTTTTTAAATCAATTTACTATCCATTTTAGCAGTACAAAATCCATAATTATTCTCAAAATCATCACTTTTGGTGAATAATTTATTTTATTCCCATATTTATACCAAAATATAGTTAATATAATTTTTTTATATTTTTACAAATTTATTTGGTATTTAAAAGACTAAATTGCATATAATTGCAATTATAGCCTATTTTAAGATTAATAGCATTTCTATAATTGTAAAATTGGTTTCAATATTTTTAAATTAATATTTATGAATTATTAGTTGGGTCAGTACTTTTAATTTGTTTTTAAAGTCTTTTTTTCACTATTTTATAAAATAAAAGAAATATTGGCTATTTAACATTTAGCCTATTTCTATTTCAATTACAACCTCATTTCCTTTCAATTTTAACCTCAATTTGACCCCAATTCCGCCAAATTTAAAATGACCCAATTCCAATTTTAACCCGACCCCTTGACCCATTTTCAGACCCGCCCGGCCTCCCCTTTAATCCTGACAGTTGATCATTTTGATCAACAGCCGTGATTCGTTCTTTCCTTTTTTAATTCTCATACCCCCTAACCCTAGCTCATTTGTATCAAAGACGCCGCCTTTGAACGCTCTTCATTTCCCAAATCCTCTCTAGCCCTCCCTGAAACCCTAATCGATTCCCACCTACTTCAGTCATGTTTCCACCGGAATCCATGGCATTCCTGGCCATGGATGACCTGTGCTCACTCTCTATCACCATTAAACCTAAGCCATTCGAGGTTTGAAGGCCGATTTCAATGGCTCCCTTTAGATCTGTCCCTTGATCTGTAAGATCTATGGCCTCTCCGGCCATTTTCCGGCGTATTCGAGCAATATTAGTCTCTTCGACTCAGGATCCGACTTTCCTCAAGACCTTCTCATTCTAGGATCTTCTCTGCTATTTTTAAGCCGTCTAAGGTTCTATACTTACTTATTTTTCTTAGATCTGTGTCATGCCTGGTCTTTACTTGACGTCTTAAGATTTTTCCCCAAAATTTCCTTTTCAAATTCGATTTTTAGGGTTTCTGGAAAGTTTCTTTAAATGTTTTCTGACTCCTTTGTTCTCTCTTTATGTGTGTTTATACTCGTATGTTTATTTCTTATTATGCTCGAGTTTGCTCTCTTTTGTTTCTTTTCTGATTATGAAAAACTTTTCTGTTCTTTTTGTCACTCTCATGCTCACATGTTAACCTGGTTTGTTGTTCCTCATTCTTTGCTATATGTGTTTAAATTTGAGCTCTTTGATTTTGTTTCACCTTAATAAAATTTGTTGATGTTCCTGCTAAGCATGTTTTTACCTACTTTGTTTAAAACTCGTAGCCTCTCTTTCTTCTGAATTCGTTTGTGTAGGTTTGCCTCTCACAAGCCTTTGAAAGGGGCTTCTAAGCCTCTCTAAATTTCTTTGATTTCTCACCTCTAATTCTATTTGAAACCCTAAAGATTTGGGGATTTTCTTTGATAATTGGCATCAAGGTTCCACTTTGGGACCCTAGGTTTGCAGACTCACTATGAGCCTGTAATCGAACTTGAATCCTTTTGTTTGTGACTCTGAAACTTTCAGTAACTCTTTTCTAGGGTAAACGACTCTTTTGTTTGATTTAGGTGCTTTATATATGAGTAAAACTCCTCTTTCAAAAGGTTTTCACAACCAAGTGATTGATTCCGAAATCCCTTTAATAAGGTTCGATTGAACCTCCTTTACCCTACTAGCTGTTTATTTTGATCTTTTTGTGTAGAAATTCTATGCATGTGGTGTTTTCCTTAAATACATGGTCTCGTGTATTCCTTCTGCAATTCTGTACCAATGTTTGAATTATTTCTATACTTATATGATTATTTCCTTTATTACCTTGATTCCCTGTTATTACAATTGGATATGGGATCCTCTTGATTGATTTTCGAACTGATGCCCTATTTTTACTTCATAAATACATTATTATTCCAACTTTACTTAATTACCCACTATGCATTTGACCTTGTTTATGCACTATGTGGTTTCTCTGCCCTAATCAGCCCTATTGAACTAATTTCTTTCCTTATTCTGTCTTGACTAACCATTTGAACTAGATTCCTTAATTAAAGGATTCCAATTGTCTTAATTGACACTAATTGATTGCTATTTCTATGTTTGTGCATCATTTGCCTACGTATTACTTGTTTTCAAAACTATATAAAGACCTAGTCTTCCCTCTTTACACACACTAAAATACACACGAACAAAAACACTTCTAATTACTTACTGTCTTGCAATACTGTTTGAATTCAATACTTGGCTTTGTTTGAGATCTTTTGGAAATACTTTGTTTGCAACTTGGCTCTCTCAAGGCTACTGTTTTCTTACTTATTTTTCTTTGAAACTGGAATGTCTTTTATTTAATTTTTTGCCTCACCCCTATGTGTTCACTCTAAAGTTTCAGACTTTTTGTTTACTTTACTGCTTATGTTCAGTAATTTGTGCTAAATATTTTTCTTCCTTGCTTCTGTTTATGTTATGAATCTCTACCTCTATTCCCTTCTATATGCTAGAGTTAAGGTCTTGGCCTGACAGTATCCTAATTACTGCCTAGGCCATAACCTGATCCACAATGGATCCTAACTCTCAATGTTTGGCTAGCAGGTTGGTCAGGGGTATGCCCGCATTCCAATTGCTGGGCATGACCACCAACCTGCCATGTCTCTCCCTGATTCCTTTCCCCCTGTGCACTTACACTTATTCTTAGACTCTTAAGTTATACCCCTCTCTTATGTGCCTTGCTTTGGGACCTTGAGTTCCCTCTGAACTTGGACATCTGAGGGCTGACGTTTCCACACTGCACTATGTTCTTAATTCTGCAATGTTTTGGGGTGTAAACATTGCTTGGAGTCCCTTTGAGACTCTTGGGAACTTTGACACACTCCAAATATGAGAAAGTCTTTTGGAAATCTGATCCTGGAAGTTGGTTTATCTCATATTGTTGGACTTCGAGTCTGAATTAGGCTGTTTAGATGTAGTTGGAACTTCTGATGTAATTTTACTTATCTTTCTAATTCACTCGGGTCTGTAATAATTTGTAATAACTATGGGGTGTATAGTAAAAAATGGGGGAGGGTCTTTCATGTTATGTATATAGGGTAGATATCATGCTTTAGGTTCTAATTCTGCAATCACAACATTTTTCGTTTATATATCTGCATTTAGAAATTCTGCCTATAAGATTATTTCATTATGCATTTGGAAATTCTGCCTATAATATTGTTTCATCATGCATTTAGAAACCTTGCCTATAAGTCTTTATAACTTGTGCATTACTGCATTTAGAAAACATGCCTATAAGTCCTGCATTTCTGCATTTTAGAAAACATGCTTATAAATTCTGCATCTTAGAGAGTATGCCCATAGGTTCTGCATATAGAAAATATGCCTACAAGTTTTTATGCACTTCTGCATATACCCACCGTTTGGCAAACAATCTTAGGCTTAATAATAACCAATCCATTCTAGATATCATGGCCATAGGGTTCTTGCATTTATGTAACTTTTTTTTAAAACCAATGACACTTAGAGATCATGCCTATATGAATAAATCAACTGAACCAGTCCCGTTTTGAATCTAAATCCAGTGTTAAAGTCTGCAGATCCTTTTTTATAAAACCAGCAAATTTTTTCCTTAAAATTAATACAGCTCTATAAGATATCATGCCTATAGGCCTCACTTAGGCAAACTATTAGGTGATTAATTAACTGTGCCAGTCTTTGATAACTACATCTAGACAAGGCTAATTCAGACTCCTCATCTGAGAAATATGTAATGAATCAGCCTATCCTACGCTTTAATTTAATTCAGACCATAACCAGTACTTGTAAGTCATGCTAAATAATTTGCTGCTTTGAATGAGGAGGCCTACTTGAGCCTTAACTGCTATTTGTTCCCCCTTTAACTACTATTTATTATTGTTTGTTGCCTAGATTTTTATCGTTTTGAAAACTCTGGAAAAGCCCCAACTCCCTCCCCTTTAGGATTAGTAGTCTCATGCCTCCGAAGCTGATAGGATTGGGGCGGGTACTAGCATGCAATAAGTAACGACACCATTCTGCACTTTAATATCTTAATGGGGTGGGAAGGGTAGATATAAATATGATGACCGGTGCGCTAATACCACGTGTAACCCCTCTTTTGAGGAGTGATTACCGGGTATTGCATTGACGTGATCCATATTAATCATAAACCTAGGACCCCCTTCCCGTTACCTGTCCTTATCTGCTTTCTCTAAAATTGCTTAAATCTTTCATAAATTTCTGCCCTCTTTACTATTCCTCAAAAGTTTTCAATTTATTTGCAATATTATGTGAAAATCTCCTTCTATTTGAGGCCCTTAATTGCTTATTTGATTATGTGAAGTCACAATTATAACATGGTCGGGAACCACACTAGTGAATCTTGAGGGGTGCCTAACACCTTTCTCTCGAGATAATTTCTAGCCCTTACCCAAACTCTGGTTCTTCAAACTCAAACCCTTTTTAGTGTCCTAATGCACTTAATCATTAGGTGGCGACTCTTCAAATTCCAAAACTCAATTCCCAAAAGGGAACGAGTTGTCCTCCCAAATTTCACAACCCGATTTTCGCGAGAAAAAGGGGGCGCGACAACAATCAGTTTTAATTTCCATATTGAGGAAGTTCATTTTCTTTGTAATTTTTAGTCCTTCTAGCAAGGCCAACAGCTCTGCATGGATAGGAGAAATTGCTTGGCTTGATTTGTGGTAACCCACAATCCAATCTCCTTTGCTATTTTGAAATGCTCCACCGAGACCAACCATTCTATTGTTACTGGAGAAAGCACCATCACAGTTTAACTTGATCATACCATTAGTAGGTTTGTTCCAACTGATCTCAACATTGATAGTTTTTTCCACAAAGGGATTTCTTTCAGTGAAGAAGGTGAATTCCCATGATGCATGGATAACTATCCTTAATTCTAAATAGTTTTCCAGATTGTTAAGTTTCTGTTTTCCATAATTCTCATATGGAGAAGGGGAGTAGAGTAGTCCACTGTATATGAAAGTTATAGTTTTTAATAAAAGTATCCCTCAATATAACAAGCCAATTTGTGTCATTCCTAATGTCTAATGATGGAAGACCCATATTTTTCCAGAGATGATTAGAAATAGGGCATTTAATAAAAATGTGTTGAATGTCCTCTACCCCGGATTTGCAAATTGGACAAGTAGTATCAATATTGATACCTATTTTGGCTAGGTAAACTCGACAAGGAATACGGTTGTGCATGCATTGCCACAAAAAAAAACTTTGATTTATTAGAGTAATGAAGGTTCCAAATTCACACAAATGGCTTGGAAGTAGTATTATTTTCAAAGAGGAGCTTATAGCAAGATTTGGTGGAGAATATACCTGTTGTGTTGAGACGCCAGCTTATTTTATTAATATTGGAACCCTTGCTAGGGACGGGTGTAATGTTTAGATTGTTAAGGATATTATCGGGTATGTTCAAAGGAGATAACACTACTATTCCATTCTAGGCATAGAAAGGATTTGGTCACTCCTATTTAGAGGCCCTTCTATTAAGCTTCTAAGGGGTTGCGAGTTGTAAATCCAATTGACATACCAAATATTAATCCTGGAGTTAATGCATGGATGCCAAAGAATGCCCTTGTTGCACATTTTTCATCTTTGCAAAATAGTTTTCCAGATGAAAGAGGTGCTACTGAGTGTTTTCCTTGTGGCATATTTGGCTATCATAATTTGACCCCAAGGAGAGGTAATATTCTTTAAAAGTCTCCAAGAAAGACTTGAGAGTAGGACTAAATTTTTAGCTTTGACTGGACGAATACCCAAACCTCTCTCATTTTTATCCTTTGTAATATTTTGCCAACTAATTAGGTGTAGTTTTTTAGTGGTGCTGGTGGAACCCTTTGGATTTTATCTATCTTCTTTAAGACTTTAGAGGGGAAAAGGGTGTATTGCATAGAATGAGTAGGAATTACACATAAAGTACTTGAAGCTAGAGTAGTTCTTCCTGCCATATTTAGGAATGAGCATTTCTAGTGGGACAGCTTGGATTGCATCTTATCTATGATAAATTGGAAGTCCTTGGTGGTAGGGGAGTGATTGAGGATTGGGAAGCTAAGGTACTTACCAAATTCATTGATGGATTTAATACCAAGGAGGTTGGTTAGAATTAATTTCAAATCCTAGATGCAATACTTAGGAAGGACAGTCCTTGATTTGGATTTATTAATGTCTAGCCCAGATTCATCACAAAAAAGAAAATCCATGCATGATTTAATGTAATGACTAGTCTTTTTGTTAGCTTTTTCCATTAGAGTAATATCATCAGCAAAGAAGATATGGGAAAAGGAGGGGTCTTTATGTTTAAAATGGATTGGGTCCCATCGTAACGTATCTACTTGGTGGTTTATTAGTCTAGAAAGAAGTTCAAGGCATATAATGAATATATAAGGAGATATGGGATCACCCTGACGAATACCTCAACTAGGCTGGAAAACATTTGTTCTATCACTATTCACTATGATGCCCTTAGAGCTAGTACAAATGCAATGCATGATTAGACGAGATAATTTAGGAGGAAATTGGAAATATTTGAGAGTCTTATGCATAAAATACCATTCCAGTCTATCAAAAGCCTTTTCCAAATCTAATTTGATTATCATATCAAAGTTGGATTTTTTTGTTCTATAAAGATTATTCATAATTTCCTGGATGATAATGGCATTATCGCAGGATCTTCTATTCTTGATAAAGCTAGATTGCATGGGACTAATAAGATAAGGAAGAATTGGTTTTATTAGCAATGATTTTAGTGATTATCTTATAGGAGGTATTACAAAGACCAATAGGTCGAAATTTTTTGAGGTTATTTACATTAGAAAACTTAGGAATCAGACAAACAAATGTATCATTGATACCATTTGGTAGTGATTGGGATTCGAAGACCTTATGACAGAAGCTTATAATAGAGTTACCAATGATATGCCAATACTTCTAATAAAAAAGGATGGATGCCAACCGGGCCCGGAGCCTTAAAGGTTTAAAAGAAAATAAAGCTTTAGTGATTTCTGAATTGTTTAGAGGACTATCAAGACTACTTAGGTCCACTTTCTTAAGAAGGGAGGCATCACCTATGTTAATGTTGTTTGGGGAGGAAATTTTAGATGTCATAAAAGCATCCCTAAAGAATGATAGGGTATGGTCTAGAATTTGTTGTGGATCCGAGATCCAATCCCCGCTATCATTTGTGAAGAACATAATAGCATTATGACGTTTATGATTTGAGGCCATGATATGAAAGAACTTGGTATTAGCCTCACCCTCGTTGAGCCAATTTATTCTAGATCGTAGTTTCCAGGAATCATGTTCCATTTTTAATATAGAGTTATAATCTTGCTGTAATTTTGACTCTAAATCTTGCAAGAAATAGCTAACATGGTAATTGGAAGAAGATTGGATACCACTTAGCCTAGCAAGAATTCTTCTTTTCTTTTTGAAAATGTCACCAAAGGTTTCATTTTTTTCAAATGATAACCTTATCTCTAAAGGTTTTTTTGGGTACCAATAAGGTTATTACTAGTCTAACAGTGCTTCACTAAATTAATGAAGTCTGAATATCTACACCAAATTATTTCTAAATGGAAAGGCTTATTAAAATGATTCATATTTTTTGGGGAGAGACTTAGTAACAAGGGGTTATGATCAGAGTGGGTTTTAGGAAGGTGGATTACCACTACCTTAGGATATAGGGATAACCAGTCCTTGTTAATAAAAATTCTATCAAGTCTCTCCATAATTAAATCCTTAGATTTCTTCCTAAGATTAGACCGTATACTTTGGTCCTTTATAACCAAGGTCTAATAAGTAGCAATTATTAATACTGTTCCAAATAGAGTTGCTACGCCTACGATTAATGGGGTTACCCCCAGCTTATCATTTGTACTAAGGACATCGTTAAAGTTTCCTCCTAATAACCATGGATCCTTATAACTAGTACTAATATTTTATATATTATTCCATAATTCTCTTCTTTTGTCAGTTTTAGTGCTTGCATATATAGAAGAAAAAATCCAAGAGGAATGAGAGGGGATTACCTCAATAGTTGCATGAATTTCCTGATTTCTCCTAACAAAGTTGTGAACCTTAACAACACTAGAGTCCTAGAGAATAACCATGCCTCCAGACTGACCATCACTTGGTACTTCAATCATCTCAGAGAAAGCAAAGTCACTAAGAAGGGAGATGCGATTCTCCATTCTTGTTTCCAACAGTCTAACCATGCATGGCCTATGGGTATCTATCATTTCTCTAAAATTAACCCTGAAGTTCTCATTGTTTCCTTCACGGATGTTCCATATTATAATATTTGTAGGCTTAAACATCATTGCATGGTTGTTTGTTGGACCATTGTCCATCTGAGCTTGCAACACTGGGTTCCTCCTTAGTGAGGGTACTAAAATCATTGCATGGCTCCCTACCGTAGGATCCTGAGGGAGTCTCACATCCATTGAGCACTTGTAAAGTGCCGGAGGACAACTGAGCACATATCTTTTCTCTTGTAGGTCCCTAAAACACTTTTACCTAGTTGAGACTTGAAAATTATAGGACTGGTCCGGGCCCCAGTAGGTTTATCTCTTCTTCCTCCTCCATATGAACATTTTCTGGTTTTGGTGCATTGGGGGGGGCTGAACAAGTGGAGCTGGGTGAGGTATTGGTGGTGGATCAGGTTGTGTCATTTGTAGTGGGACATATGGTGGATTTTGTTGTTGAGCTGGATTTGCATACGGGGGTTTGGTTGAGCTTGTACATTGTCTACTGGGAGGGACCAGGGCATGAAGATGGGGTTCATGTTTGTGATTTCCCCTAGAGGAAAGAATGGAAGTTCCACTTGGACATTATGATTCTGGATAGGAATGAAATGGGGTGGTAATGTCCATTGATTTCCCTTGGCTTGATCTTGACTTAAGTTCATCGAAGGAGCAAGAGGATGAAGGATGTTTTTCATCCATACATGGTTGAGGTAGTTGTTCATTGCCATGTGCATTCCCTCTGACAGTAATTGGGCTAAGAAGTGTGAGTTCTGGAGGACAATCACTGTCTCTTGGCCATCCAGTACCATATTGAATGTTATTGCATGGCCCATTAGAGACCCATGAGAGGGGTTGATGATCTTGGGGTAGTGGGGGTTGAATGAAGAATATTTGGTTGTTTACTTGAGTGTTTGAGGGAAGAGGTGGATTCGACGTGTTTAGAGCACGTTGGTATCTCACTATTTGGACTAGTCGGAACCTTCTTCTTTGTGAGATTGGGATCCTTGGCATTTTTAAATGAGAGTTAATGGATTATATTGTGGGAGTGTGTTGGATTTTCTTCTACTGGTATTGAGCTCACCGATGGAGTAGAGTGGTTAATTATAGTAGGGCCTATTTGCATATCTTTGATGTTGCTTGGAGGAGTGGGATTTGAAAGATTTTGGGTAGATTGTGTAATTAAGACGTGGTTGGTTGCTTTAGCCATTTGTGTGTTATCCAAGAGTTGCATGGACACGTATAAGTTGTTTAGAAGAGGAGTATTATCTCCCATGCAAGTTGAATTATTATCATTAGGGGTGATTAGAGGGTCATTTGGAAGATGACGTGTATTGGGGGGTTATTATGCACTCTGATAGGGTTGCTTAGGGTTTCATTACCCTTAGATAGGGAATTATTGATTTGCATGTTATTTAATTGGTTGAGTTTTTTATTAGCCATTTGTACAGTCCTAACTTGATTTTCTTCCACGTCATTTGCCATGCAAATTGGTTCGTTAATATCAATATTAGTTTTATCTAATTTATCAAGCTTTGGCAGAGGAATCAAGGCATCAAACATGTTACCAGTAGCAATGTACATCTTAGATAACTGATTTTTTCCATGAACTTTAGGAGATGCAGTAGTAGTGGTATTACCATTATTAAGAGATTTACCTGATGAATACTCATTTAATAAGAGAGATGAAGACTTACCTGGAGGGGGGTGATTGGGTCGTGAGACTTACCAGAGGTGGAGAGTATCACCTTTGTATTATGATTGAATTTTTTCTTCTTGGGGAACACAACCATTTGTCAGTTGCTTTCCTTGGGCAGGAGTGGGAAATTTCCATTTTGTCTTGAGTTCCAACCAATTCTTTGGATTGGTTGTTGGCTTGAACTCCCTGGGAATTAGCAGGGGGTCTTTGATATTATGTATTGGCAATTGGCCATTGAATGCCCTTGTCTGCCACTTTTTTTTTGCATAAAAAATTAACTCCCTCATAGTGGATTTCCTGCTTATGTTGGCCAATGGAAACGTAAGGGGTGACTGGCACTTCAAGAGAAACTTCAATGCAAAGCTTAGCATATCTTCCTCTAAGTGTGGAGGAAGTACATGCATCAATCTTTAATAATCTACCAATTTTGTTACCAACTTTCTGTAGAATTAGACCATCATAGAATTCAATTGGTAATTATGGTAGTCGAATCCAAATGGTTGTATTTGATATTTTAGCCTCCGAAGCAATGAAGTTTGGAACCCATTTTTGGATTAAAAGAAAATGACCAAAAATAAACCAAGGGCCATTATGAAGTGCTTTAAGCATACTATCCTCATTATTGAACTTTGTAATATAGAAGTTTGATCCTAGATCAATCAAAGGGAAATTTTCTTTTATTTTCCACAAATCTTGAATTTTCCTTTTAAGAATATGGTGTTGGATTTTTTTCCCTTGAAGCTTGATTATGGTTAAAAATCTCCATGGATTGTATATTCTTTGAAGATCCTCTGGAGATAATTGAACTCCTTGCATTTGATCCTGATCTAAGTGAGTGGGATGATCTCCATTCACTTTATTATGTAGTACATATTTTCCTTCGGGGTTAGGATCAATGATCATGTGGATTTGATCTTCATGCATTTTATCCATTAATTTTTGTTTAAAACTTGGGATAGAAAGGTCGGGCACTATGATAGATTGTGTTGTAATAATATCTTGTGGTTTTGGAGGTATATGATGAGGGGAGTTTTGAAGTTGCATGATGATACTATCAGGAATTGTTTGAAGATTGGTAGAGGTAGTAGTTTTCTTAGTGTTGTTGAATGTTAGTCGCTGATCACACAATTTTTCTTACTTACGAATTGGTACATGAAAGTGCGTATTAACTTATTTAGTTTACATATGGACTGATTACCAAAAAAAAAAAAAGGAATTCAGATACATTATTTAGTTACTTCATATCACAAAGGTTAAACATTAACCACAGCAAAAATATGATAATTCATACTTAAGTTTTTTAGTTAAACTTATTAAAAGTTTTTTCTAAATATTAATTATAATTAAAGAATAAATTGTTTGAATCGCCAAAGTGATTTTTGTTTCTTTTTGCAAGAATGAGCAGTAAAAATTAAACAAATACTTAAAACAAATAACGAGAATCAAGCAAGAAATGTGGGCTGTGAGCCATACGGATTTCAAACGAAAGAACTAGCCGAACTGAAAAGTTTTGGTTATTTATTTATTTATGTATTTATATGTTTTGTTTAATTTTGATTTCAATATGACATTTTAAAATTTTGATTTGATTGAGCTTTTTAAAAAATAAACTGGAAATCAATTTTTTCTTCGAGTAGAAAAAAATTATCAAATTAAATTTTTAGGCACTGTGATACCTTAGTTAGAAATTAAAAAAAAATGGCTCTACGAAATGTAAATTTAACTAGTTCCGTTAGTTAACTGAGACTGAGTAATGACATACTTTATCTTGCCCTCATAATGATAATGATACACTGTTTTCACTTTATTATTTTTTTAAAGCTTGAGTATACATTAGAGTATCACTTTATTTTGCACTCATATATTGAAAATCAACAGTTTCTTCATTACATGAAATTATATATATTGAAAAGCCAATCGTTGTGTATTCTTAACCAAATGTTTCAACAATGGCGTATGTGATTGAGCAATGTCAAGTTGCGCCACCTCCCGGCAGTACAGCTGAGCTCACACTCCCTCTCACATATTTTGATCATCTATGGTTAGGTTTTCACCGTAATCGGCGGATTTTATTCTACAAGCTTCCCATTTCCAAATCCCATTTCGTCCAAACCATTATTCCTAGTCTTAAAGATTCCCTCTCCCTCACTCTCAAACACTATATACCCTTAGCTGGTAACGTTGCTTGTCCACTGAATTCAAGCGATTATCCTAAATTACGTTATGTAACAGGAGATTCTGTATCTGTCACTTTTTCTGTGACTGGTGTGGATTTCAGTGTTCTCATTGGTAACCATCCTCGTAATGCAAAGGATTTTTATCCCTTTGTTCCTAAGTTGAAGGAAGCTCAAAATGCACGGTGTACAAAGGAAATCGATAAACCGCACTAACCCGATAATTCGAGTCAAACCGGAAAAAAAACCCGACTATGGTTTGGTTTGATTTGGTGTTGGAAAAAAAACCCGACCATAATTGGTTTGGTTTGGTTTTAACTAAAGAAAGTCAAACCGAAACCAAACCAACCCGACATTACTTTTTTTTGTTTAGGTGTAAAGAAAAATATTATTAATCTCTCAACCAACCAAGTATACATTTTCTTTGAAGTTGCACAGACTAGAAGAAGATTACTTCTTCTTCTTCTATATATATAAAATTTAGATATATTTAATATATAAATATACTTATTGTGATGTAATTTATAAAAATTTTTTAAAAAATTTCATAATTTTATCTTTTAAGGTATTATTTCAAGGTTGGACTTAGAACTTTTGAATGCTCCAATAAGTTGTATAGCCATTAATATTAGTAAATTAAATAATGCTAACAAAAGCCAAACCAAAATCAAATCAATACTAATGCTAACAAAAGACATTCAATTCAATATTACGAATGAGAATGTATTGAATATCTATTTTTTGTTTTGCAATAATTTAGATAAAAATGCATAACATATTTTTATTTTTATTTAGCGTTTAATCATGTAATTAATACTCCCTTATTAGTCTATTTATTTTAGCATGACTTAGTACTTTTAGATTATGTTTATTTTTATTATGTTTTTTTAATTAGCAATATTTATATTCCATAATTTTATTGTTTTTATTATTGAATATTTTAGGATAATGCCATGACACATCTCATATTTTGTATTATTTTCTAGGAAAATATTTTATATAGTTGTATCTTACTAGGACTAAAGAAATATTTTGAGCATACGTTATATATTTTGTTCTACGAAGATTTTACCCGAAAAAAACCCAAATAACCCGAAAACTCGAGAAAACCCGAGAAAAATCGAGATTGAAAAATTCGAGTTTTATTGGTTTGATTTGGTCTTTAAATTTAATAATCGACACAATTGGTTTAGTTTGATAATTGTAAAATCCGAACTAACCCGGCCTATGTACACCTCTAGCACCATGGGTCCAGTTAGCCCCGCACTTGGCCATTCAAGTGACAATTTTTCCTCATCATGGCATACCCATTGGTTCAACTCACCATCATGTCGCTGGTGATGGTCCTAGCTTAGTAGGGTTCACAAAAGCATGGGCTTTGCTCAATAAATTCGGTGGAGATGAACAATTCTTAAAGAGTTCATTCCATTTTATGATAGGTCTATAATCAAAGACCCTCATGGACTAGGGATGTCTATATGGGATGAAATGAAGAAAAATAAAGTTGAGATGTGTGACATTGTGACTCTTCCTGATAAGGTTCGAGGTACATTTATCATAGCACGAGATGACATTGGGAAGCTCAAGAACTTAATTTTGTCAAAACGGCCGAGTCTAACTCATGTAACATCTTTCACAGTACGTAACGTGTGCTTATGTATGGACTTGTTTAATAAAATCAGAAGCTGCAATAGGAGAAATGATAGACGAGAATGAAATGGAGTTTTTCGTATGTGTAGCAGATTGCAGAGCGCGATTCAATCCACCAATTCCTCCATCTTATTTCGGGAATTGCCTAATGGGGTACATTGCAAGAACAAGACATGTTGACTTAGTTGGAAAAGAAGGTTTTACAATTGCTGTGGAATTAATTGGAGAAGCCATTCAAAAAAGAATGAAGGATGAGGAATGGATCTTAAATGGTAATTGGTTTAAAGAATTTAGTACTGTAAATGCGAAACGGTTGATTTCAGTTGCTGGATGACCAAAGCTTGATTTATATGCTGCTGATTTTGGTTGGGGTAGGCCAGAAAAGTTAGAGTTCGTTTCTGTTGACAATGGTGATGGCGTATCAATGTCCCTAAGTAATTCCAAGGACTCTAACTCTAATGGAGATTTAGAGATTGGCTTGTCTTTGTCCAAAACTCGAATGAATACTTTTGCTGCTATTTTCACCCACGGGCTTAGCTTTCTGTAGCAAGCTCGGCTAAATTATATTTTCACAACAAAATAATGTTGTATTTACATATTCTGGTGGAGTGACTAAAGATGAAATATTTCAAATTGTAACTGCAATGATTGGTAGATTTTGGTGTATTTTGATTTGGTCCAAGTAATATTTTGTTACTCAATTGCGCGATATTCTTTCTATATTGGAATATTTCAGTTTACTTTGTTATAAGTTTCCAATATGTTTTAAGTTACTTCACCAATAATATAATTGTATATAAAAAATATCTACATTCAAGTAGGGTAATGTTTGCGTGCACACTATCTTTCCAAAACTCCACTTGTGGGATTACACTGAATTTTTTTTTGTTTCGTTGTTGTTTTATAAAAAATATTTAAAAATTCAAATACAATTAATTCAAACATAAACTCTTCATGTGGCGATTTTTCTTCATAAAATTAAATGAGTATGATATTGAAAAGGTTAAATTGGTTAAATTTAATCATTTTGCGTTAATGATAAATTAAAAGAATTATTTTAAGAAAATTAAAATAAAAGAAGTTAGATAATTTTGCAAACTTCAAGAGAAATTAGTGTTACAAAATCAAACCTAAAGGATTGACTTTAAAATATTTTTTCTTATTTATGATTATGATAATAATCATGATCTTAGCATTTTAAGGGAAGAAATATAAAATTTTGTGATTCATGTCTTGGGTGTGGACTTACAAAGCAATCAGAATATGCTTCGTGGGACCCACTATTCCTAAAACCATCACGGTCCACCTTAAGCTCAAATGTTGGTTTGATTAAGTTCTCTAAAAAGTAAACTGGAAAATCAAATGCTTAGGCATGATGATAACTTAGTAAGATATGAAAAAAATATCAAATGGTGGCTCTAAGAAATGTAAAGTTTAACTAGTTTCATTAAGTAATTGAGTAATGTCATACTTTCTCTTGTCCACGTAATGCTAAAATGCACTCTTTCCGCTTTATCACTGTTAAGTACTATACATTAGAGCATGACTTTATGTTTCCCGCTAATTCACATGGTGCTGTCATGTTAGCATCATAGTGTAATGACTCAACTGATCATTTTAAGTTCTAAAACCTTGCTTTTTAATTCGAGACTTCTTGTAGATTTTTTTGGTGTTTTATAACTTGCGGATATATTTTGGCCTTGAAGGATTCAGAAAGATTTTGGAACGCTATCTTGCTATTCGAAAGGTTTAAAGGTTAAAATAACAATCTTAACCCTTGATTTTGATATATATACTTAGATTCATGATTTAAAGCTTCTAATAAGTTTGTGTGATAATTTTGAACTTATATATATGTTCAGATTAGGACCCGAGGGGCTCGGGTGCATTTTAGCGCTATTGCATGAACTTTGAAACTTTAATGATTCTAAAGTTGATTTGAGCTGCCATTTGATTTATAACGTTTCACCTTGAGTTTCAAGCCTTCAAATTAGTTCATGTAGGATATTTAGATTTGTTGGGATGGTTTGGAGGGTTCTCGCGGGCTCAGGTGAGTTTCAAAGGTGTCCAAGGAAGGGGTTTAAGGCAGAATTCAGATTACTATTGTTTGTAATCTGAATTCTTTCTGCTATTGGCATTACCTTGATATTCCTTTCTTGTTAGCTTTATGTCATATCCTGCACAGGTTTACATGTTCGGTAGGTGTCTTGACCTGGTCTCGTCACTACTCTACCGAGGTTAGGCTTGATACTTACTAGGTACCACTGTGGTGTACTCATGCTACGCTTCTGCATATTTTTTTGCAGAACCAGGTACTTCAGATCGATTTGGTTTTGAGATTCATGCTTGTGCGGCTGGAGACTTCAAGGTACACCTACTGGACGTTCGCAGGCTCCAAAGTCACCTTCTAATGTATTTATTTCCATTGTTTCCTATTAATCCGGAACAGTGATGTATTCATTATGTATAATTACTCCTAGAAAGACTTATGACTTGTACTACTGATTTTGCGATATTTTATCATGTTTAGACTATTGGTTTATTTAGAAATTTCTGGTTCATTTTCAACAATTATTTAGTAGAATCTATTATCACTTCGGTATATGTTGGGCTTACCTAGTTTTAGAGACTATGTGTCATCACGACTCATCCGGAGGGATTTTGGGTCGTGACATTATGATTATGGCACGTTAAATTATCCATTCGAGTTATGTTGTGCACGTTGAGTTAGCCTTACAATTACGTGTGAATATTGATTTGTCGCTCTAGAGTCACTAAACACCAAAATTTCATCGGCAGTAAGTAGGGGTGGGCATATTTCGGTCAGAACCGAACGGTTTCGATTTAAAATTTTAAAATTTCGGTTTTTCGGTTCGGTTTTCGGTTATTATATTTTTTAGTTCGGTTAACCGAAAAACCGAATTATTAGCATATATGTTCTTTAAGTTATATATGGGCTAAGCCCATATGTAATAAATTAATACTATTAGATCCAATCTATTAAAGACTCAACCCAATTAAGTAAGTCCATCAACTTTTCAATCTTAAAGACTTTCAATCTATTAAAACTTCCATAGCATATGTGGGGCGATCTGCACAGATAGCCACTAACCGCTCATGTCTTTATTTTAAAGCCAACGTTTTAAATGTCTTTAGTCTTTAGCCACTGGTTTAATAAACTTTAACTGCTCGGACGAAAATACCCTTCTGCTCATGTCCTTAACTTAAGGACTTCAGGACTACTTGTCCTTAACTTTTGAACTTGAAACTCTAAGTTCAGGACTTCAGGACTATATGTCCTTAACTTTTGAACTTGGAACTCTAAGTTCAGGACTTCAAGGTTACATGTCCTTAACTTTTGAACTTGGAACTCAAACTTCAAGACCAAGCGTCCTTAACTTTTGAACTTGTCCTTAACTTTTGAACTTGTAACTGTAAGTTAAGTACTGTTTGTCCTTAACTTTTGAACGTGTAACTGTAAGTTAAGGACTGTCTGTCCTTAACTTTTGAACTTTAAACTCAAAGTTAAGGACAGACAGTCCTTAAGTTTTGAACTTGAAACAATAACTTAAGGACTGCTTGTCCTTAAGTTTTGAACTTGAAACTATAAGTTAAGGACTGTCTGTCCTTAACTTTTGAACCTGAAACTCAAAGTTAAGGACAACAAGTCCTTAATTTTTGAACTTGAAACAATAACTTAAATATTGACCGTCCTTAAGTTTTGAACTTGAAACTATAAGTTAAGGACTGTCTGTCCTTATCTTTTGAACCTGCATGTCAAATTTAAGGACTGCATGTCCTTAACTTTTAACCCTGCATGTCAAACTTAAAGACTCATGTCCTTAACTTTTAATCTTTGAACTCAAAAGAAACAAAACACAAGGTAAGAAGAAAGAAATTACTGTACGTAATTGAGACATCTGCTCAAAAATTCAGAACTTGAAAATTTTGATGATGCAAAAGGAACTACTGTACGTATTGGTAAAAGAAATAGTGAAGCAAAATCAGAAGGATCTCGTGATGGACCTGGTTATGTCCTAGTAAATGGGGCTACTAATAGACCTGATGCTATTGACCAAGCATGGAGGAGGCCGACCGTGAAATCACCTTGGGTATTCCAAATGAAAATGCAACGCGAAAGAGAGGAAGAAAGGGTAAAATTGTCTTTTTTCTATTAGTAGTGGCTATTTTTGCTGAGCATTGTAATTAGTGGATAAAAATTAAAGACACCCTTAATTAGTGGCTACTACATGCCATTTTTACAGCATATGTGATAGATACCGGGAGAATTTCATACAGAATTGTAATTTACACTATGTTTGAATTTTATGATCCATAATAGTGTGCAAAGTTTTGTCTATTTTTTTTTCTATAAACACAATATTTCCAACAATTTCGAAGTTTTGGGAAAAATCAACAAATTCGCTGATCGTATAATTACATAGAAGGAGTCCAATATGGTAATGTTCAAACCGAAAACCGAACCGAAATTAGAAAAACTGAACTGAACCGAACTTATTTTAGTTCGGTTTCGGTTACTACTTTTACAAAACCGAAAACCGAATAACCGAACCGAATTTCTTCAAACCGAATCGAACCGACCGAATGCCCACCCCTAGCAGTAAGCGCGTAGGTTTGTGAAAAACTAACGTATTTCTAATTTATTGGATACTTCGAGAATATCAGATTTATTTTAAAGTTTGAGTTTTTACCGACTTTCACTACTAGAAATCCGGTAAAAAGCGACCACAAAAAGCGACCAAAGTTGGTCGCTTATAGGCCTAAAAGCGACCAAAAAGCGACCAAACATGCCTGGTCGCAATATTGCTGGTCTCTAAGGTAAAAGAACTAAATATTCTGATTTTGACTTTAGTGACCAACTTTGGTCGCTATATTAATTTAATAATATAAATTTGGCGACCAAAGTTGGTCTCTCCATATGAAATACGTTGTTTTTAATTTATCATTAATCATTAGAAAGCGACCAACTTTGGTCTCTAATCCAAATATTATATTTTAAAATCTGGACAATAGAGACCAAAGTTGGTCGCTAAATTCAAGAATTTAATTTTTTTTAAAGATAAGCGACCAACATTGGTCGCTATATTTCCAGAAATTGTATTTTTTTTAATAGAAATCTGGGCAGGTAGCGACCAAGGTTGGTCGCTATTGCCCAGAAAATTATTTTTTTATAGTGAAATGCGACCAAATAGAGACCAAAGTTGGTCGCTTTTCTTGGTATATTTTTGGCAGAAACTGTCTGTTTTGGCAGCTACACCACCTGCCAGCTTACCAAACATCCTAAACAGGCATTTTATGCCATCAACAATAATAACAACAATTAAAAGCAACAATCAATAGAACTAACACATTAAGCTAACAAAACTAAGTTAACGCTTATTACAAGCCCATTCGAACTAAAAAGAACTAACACAATAGAACTAAATTTTTTTGTCTAGTTCAAAGTATATAAAGTACTCAAGCAGTGTTCTTTCAGCATCCTCGTCCGAAAGTTGGATTGCCTCGCCCGATTCATTAGGTGGTTGACTGCATATGAATTCCCCCACGTCAGCTGCATGTGAAGCGAACCTATATGAAAAATTATATATATTGAATTAGTATTTCAAAATTTATATAAAAGTAAATCAAAATACTTAATGAAAAGTAAAAAACTTACATGTATATAGTCGAGGCTCGACCCTCCTTTCTGAATCAGTCTCTTTCTTCTTCTTTACAATACGAGTTTCATTGAATAGCTCATCTTGCTTCATTGGCATCATAAAGCTGTCTGGTGGCTTTGGTGATTATTCTCGTGGTACTATTACTCGGGATGAACTTGGATACAGAGAATAACTTGGATACAGTACCTGACAGGGTGTGTCTTTGATCAATTGTTGATCTCTATAGCTACAATGATAATGAGAAGGCAACGACATGTGTGTTCAAAATAGTGATGGTATAGGTAGGATTTAACATTTCCTAAGTAGATAAAAGAGGTTATAGAGGAATTCTCTACTTCACTTTCCAAGAGGAAAAGAAGTTTGATTGATAGTGACAACGTTGATGAAGACGGAATGTTTTCCGTTGGTCATGGCAGTTCCCATAAAGCGGGGATCATAAGACTCTATGATGACAAAGATTATAGAAAGTTTTGTTCTAAACTTTCTTCCAAGTCTGATCCGTACAAGCTTAATATGATATTGGTGATATTTCTTCGGATTCAGACAATGATTTGACCGACAAAAGTATGGAAATGCTCTTAAAAAGAATTAAAGGTAAAATATTTTTCTTGGTAGAGAAGGATGCTGAAAAGTTTTTACCTTTAATTCTTTTTAAGAGCATTTTCATACTTTTGTCGGTCAAATCATTGTCTGAATCCGAAGAAATATCACCAATATCACATTAAGCTTGTACGGATCAGACTTGAAAGAAAATTTAGAACAAAACTTCCTATAATCTCTGTCATCATAGAGTCTTATGATCCCCATTCTATGGGAACTGCCATGACCAACGGAACACATTCCGTCTTCATCAACCTTGTCACTCTCAATTAAACTTCTTTTCCTCATGGAAAATAAAGTACAGAATTACTCTATAAGCTCTTCTTTTATCTACTTAGAAAATACTAAATTCCTACCTACACCATCACTATTTGAAACACATGTCATTGTCTTCTCATCATCATTGTCGCTAATGAGAAGAACAATTAAAGGCACACTTTGCCAGGTACTGTGTCTTAGTTATTCTTGGTGGAAGTTCTATTGCATGTCTAATAACGTCATCAACCTCTTCTAATAATCCTCCGGCAATCTAAAATTCCAAAACATAAACTAAAAGTTCAATTCATATCCTAAACCTTTAATTCATATCCACAAAAGTTCAAGTCATATCCTAAAGGTTCAACTCATATCGTAAAAAGTTCAAGTCATATCGTAAAATTTCAATTTATATCGTACAAGTTCAATTCACAAGAACAAAACCTAAAAACTAAAAGTTCATCAATTCTTATCCTACGAGTTTAAACATAAACTAAAAGTTCAATTTATATCCTAAAGGTTTAATTCATATCCACAAAAGTTCAAGTCATATCCTAAAAATTCTATTTATATCCTAAAAATTCAACTCATATCCTAAAAGTTTCAATTTATATTCTACAAGTTCAATTCACAAGAACAAAATCTAAAAACTAAAAGTTATATTCATATCCTACGAGTTTAAACATAAACTAAAAGTTCAAGTCATATCCTAAAGGTTCAATACATATGCTAAAGGTTCAATTTATTTCCTAAAAGTTCAACTCATATCCTAAAAGTTTTAATTCATATCCTAAAAAGTTCAAGTCATACATAAAAGCTTCAATTTATATCCTATAAGTTCAATTCACAAGAACAAAACCTAAAAACTAAAAGTTATATTCATATCTTACGAGTTTAAATATAAACTAAAACTTCAAGTCATATCCTAAAGGTTCAATACATATCCTAAAGGTTCGATTTATTTCCTAAAAGTTCAACTTATGTCCTAAAAGTTTCAACTCATATCGTAAAAAGTTCAAGTCATACATAAAAGCTTCAATTTATATCGTACAAGTTCAATTCACAAGAACAAAACCTAAAAACTAAAAGTTCATCAATTCTTATCCTACGAGTTTAAACATAAACTAAAAGTTCAATTTATATCCTAACGGTTCAATTCATATCCATAAAAGTTCAAGTCATATCCTAAAATTTCTATTTATATCCTAAAAATTCAACTCATATCCTAAAAGTTTCAATTCATATCCTAAAAATTCAATTCACAAGAACAAAACCTAAAAACTAAAAGTTATATTCATATCCTACGAGTTTAAACATAAACTAAAAGTTCAAGTCATATCCTAAAGGTTCAATACATATGCTAAAGGTTCAATTTATTTCCTAAAAGTTCAACTCATATCCTAAAAGTTTCATTCATATCCTAAAAAGTTCAAGTCATACATAAAATCTTCAATTTATATCCTACAAGTTCAATTCACAAGAACAAAACCTAAAAACTAAAAGTTATATTCATATCTTACGAGTTTAAACATAAACTAAAACTTTAAGTTATATCCTAAAGGTTCAATACATATCCTAAAGGTTCAATTTATTTCCTAAAAGTTCAACTCATATCCTAAAAGTTTCAATTCATATCCTAAAAATTCAACTCATATCCTAAAAGCTTCAATTTATATCCTACAAGTTCAATTCACAAGAACAAAACCTAAAAACTAAAAGTTATATTCATATCTTACGAGTTTAAACATAAACTAAAACTTCAAGTCATATCCTAAAGGTTCAATACATATCCTAAAGGTTCAATTTATTTCCTAAAAGTTCAACTCATATCCTAAAAGTTTCAATTCATATCCTAAAAAGTTCAAGTCATACATAAAATCTTCAATTTATATCCTACAAGTTCAATTCACAAGAACAAAACCTAAAAACTAAAAGTTATATTCATATCTTACGAGTTTAAACATAAACTAAAACTTCAAGTCATATCCTAAAGGTTCAATACATATCCTAAAGGTTCAATTTATTTCCTAAAAGTTCAACTCATATCCTAAAAGTTTCAATTCATATCCTAAAAATTCAACTCATATCCTAAAAGCTTCAATTTATATCCTACAAGTTCAATTCACAAGAACAAAACCTAAAAACTAAAAGTTATATTCATATCTTACGAGTTTAAACATAAACTAAAACTTCAAGTCATATCCTAAAGGTTCAATACATATGCTAAAGGTTCAATTTATTTCCTAAAAGTTCAACTCATATCCTAAAAGTTTCAATTCATATCCTAAAAAGTTCAAGTCATACATAAAATCTTCAATTTATATCCTACAAGTTCAATTCACAAGAACAAAACCTAAAAACTAAAAGTTATATTCATATCTTACGAGTTTAAACATAAACTAAAACTTCAGGTCATATCCTAAAGGTTCAATACATATCCTAAAGGTTCAATTTATTTCCTAAAAGTTCAACTCATATCCTAAAAGTTTCAACTCATATCGTAAAAAGTTCAAGTCATACATAAAAGCTTCAATTTATATCGTACAAGTTCAATTCACAAGAACAAAACCTAAAAACTAAAAGTTCATCAATTCTTATCCTACGAGTTTAAACATAAACTAAAAGTTCAATTTATATCCTAAAGGTTCAATTCATATCCACAAAAGTTCAAGTCATATCCTAAAATTTCTATTTATATCCCAAAAATTCAACTCATATCCTAAAAGTTTCAATTCATATCCTAAAAATTCAACTCATATCCTAAAAGTTTCAATTTATATCCTAGATTTCTATAAACCCTAGATTTTTATAAAATGTTAAATAATGATAAATACAACCTAAACCCTAGGTTTCTATAAAATACAATGTTAAATAATCAATTGAAACACTAGTCATTTGAAACTAATTCATAGCTAATAAACAAAACATTATAAGCTTACACAAAAGATATAAATTGTAATTATAACCTAGAATTTTTAGGAGGTGGAGAAGGAGAGAGACGCAGCAGCGGCAGAGGCGACGGCGACGGGGCGACGGCAGCTGGGCGGTGGTCGTTGGTGGCGTGGGTGGGCCTCTGGTGCTGGGAGTTGGAAGGGGGGGTTTGAGTGTGAGAGAGAAAAGAGAGATTTTGGGAAATTTTTAGAAAGAATGGGAGGGGATCCCGGTTTTGACACTCTGGAATTAAAAATAGCGACCACAGTTGGTCGCTATTTTGGTAGGTAAATCAGTTTTGAATTTTTAGAAATAGCGACCAAAGTTGGTCGCTATTTCTAAAAAAATTATATTACTCTTAATTCAATTTAAAATTATATATATGTAGTATAAATTTAGGATTTTGATTCAATTTAAGCTATATGTGTGTGTGTGTGTGTGTGTGTGTGTAATACAATTTAAAATTATGTACATATGTAGTATAGATTTAGGATTTTAATTCAATTTAAGCTATATATATATATATATATATATATATATATATATATCTAATACACTTATACTTAGTGCATAGTATAACGTAAGTATATATATTATATATATATATAATATAAGCTATATTCGATACAGTATGACCTAATACACTTATACTCAGTGCATAGTATAGCGTAAGTATATATATTATATATATATAAGTTATATTCGATATAATACTACCTAATACACTTATACTTAGTGCATAGTATAGCGTAAGTATATATAGTATATATATAAGCTATATTCGATACAGTATTACCTAATACACTTATACTTAGTGCATAGTATAGCGTAAGTATATATATATATATATAAGCTATATTCGATACAGTATGACCTAATACACTTATACGCAGTGCATAGTATAGCGTAAGTATATATATATTATATATATATATATATATATATATATATATATTATATATATATAAGCTATATTCGATACAGTATGACCTAATACACTTATACTCAGTGCATAGTATAGCGTAAGTATATATATATATTATATATATAAGCTATATTCGATATAATACTACCTAATACACTTATACTTAGTGCATAGTATAGCGTAAGTACATATATTATATATATATATATATATATATATATATATATATATATATATATAAGCTATATTCGATACAGTACTACTTAATACACTTATACTCAGTGCATAGTATAGGGTAAGTATATATATATATATATATATATATATATATATATATATATATATATATATATATATATATAAGCTATATTCGATACAGTATTACCTAATACACTTATACGCAGTGCATAGTATAGCGTAAGTATATATATATATATATATAAGCTATATTCGATACAGTATTACCTAATACACTTATACTTAGTGCATAGTATAGCGTAAGTATATATATTATATATATATAAGCTATATTCGATACAGTATTACCTAATACACTTATACTTAGTGCATAGTATAGCGTAAGTATATATATAAGCTATATTCGATACAGTATTACCTAATACACTTATACTTAGTGCATAGTATAGCGTAAGTATATATATTATATATGTAAGCTATATTCGATATAATATTACCTAATAGACTTATACTCAGTGCATAATATAGCGTAAGTATATATATATATATATATATATATATATAGAGTAGAGAGAGAGAGAGAGAGAGAGAGAGAGAGAGAGACGCACGATTCATAGTACTATTCATCCCTTGTATTACAAAAGTATTAACGACTTATATTTATATTATTTAGATAGTAATTACATAAGTGATTTTTAATTTTGACCATTGTTGACCTGAATAGAGACCAACTTTGATCGCTATTTATTCAAGAATTTAGTTTAGCGACCAAATTTGGTCGCTATATATAAATCAGATTTAATTATATTTCATATAATATTTAAATTAATAATATAATTATTAAAATTGTATAACTGGACCCCACTTAAGCGACCAAAGTTGGTCGGTATCTGCCTACCCTTTAAGTAGCGACCAACGTTGGTCGCCATTTTTATATTATATATATTTATATTTTATATATTTTTTTAAAATAATAATATAATTATTAAAATTTTGTAGGTGGGTCCCACTTTAGCGACCAACGTTGGTCACTAATCTCAGTAAATATTTGACCAAGAAAGTTTGACCAGTCCAGTCAACATTTTGACTAATATAGCAACCAAGTAGCGACCAACCTTGGTCGCTATTTTGTTTCTTTTATTTATTTTATTATTTTCGCTAGTTTAGCGACTAACTTTGGTCGCTTTTTCCCACAGACCAATTTTGATCGCTAAATTTTGATCGTTTTTTTCCGAATTTCTAGTAGTGTTTGTAGACTCATTCATATAGATGCTACTTGATGCATATCACTTTTAATTGCTTTTTTGGCGTATTGATAAATATATTGGTCTTGATATCTGCGAAAACATGCATTATATTACATGCTTAAACTGTGCATACCATTTATATGTCGTTTTTATGCTTTGCTACATGCATGAAATTTGCTTAGTCGAGATATGATGCATCACTTCATATGCTCTATTTATGCATATTGTTACATGTTTTGATTGTGATTAGCTTATTAGAGGTACTTAAAATACATGACTTTCTATAAAAATATATTAAATATTTATAAATTGATAAATAATATAATAAAAATAATAGTAGTATCTTATAAATAAATAATATCGAATTAATGAAATTTCAATAAGGAATTATTTTTGTTACCAACTCATGTAAAAATAAAAAGTTAGATATGAGCTTAGAAAGTATTTTTTATGAGAAGTATTTATACAAATGATAAGAAGATAAAATTAGTAAAACACAAAGTAAACAAATTCTAACGTGTATTAGATATTATTTATAACTAGATATATAAACATAATAGTTTTAAGAAAATAAAACTACTAAATAATTATAAGTTGGTAACTAAGAATAATCAGTATCTTGACTATTTTTTAAAATAACCAATATCTTAATTTTATATAATTAATAAAAGCTTCAATCATGAATTTGATTTTTTTACCAACTCATATGAATATAATATAAAATTTATGATTTATTGCACTTTTTAAATAATAAAAGATAGATATAAAGTTTAGAAGGTGTTTTTATTAATAATTACTTACACTAATAAATAGAAAATAAAGCTAGTAAAAAATTATATTTAACAACAAAGAGAAAAAAGAAGAAGAAGGAAAATATGAAAAGTTACAAAAGTATATGAAAGCAAACCATAAACAACATATACAAAAGTATATGAAAGAGGAGAATAAGAGAAATGAAAGAGAAACAGTGTAAATAGAATAATACTTGATATATTTGAAATAAATAAATACAAATAATGAAAGTTACATTAGCTTAATTACCCAACGTAGTTACCATCAATTCTCATCCCCGTTAAGAATTGCAGAGTATAATTACACTTCTTAAATTACATCAAATTTTATATTGACCAAGTAATTACTTGATCACATAAACATGATAAACCGTGTAATTATATCTAATTACATACAAATTTAATTCCAATAAGTTGCTTTCTAAACATACTCTTAATGAATTTTTTAACACATATATAATATTTGTATCAAAAGCCACTAGATTCACTGGGTTTGAATGAACCCATCGCTCTAGGATAAGGCCACTAAAGCTTATGCTTTAGGCCCTCGAGAGTCAGAGTCCCCTCTCCCCCTCCCCCAACTCCCACCCAAACTTTTTCTATTAGTTATACTTATTTATATTAGTAAAAAAATTTTAAGTTAACAAAATATTAACATTTTGTTTTAATACAACATTGGTTCTAGTTATCAAATATTTTATTAGTAGATATGAATATTTAAATAATTTAACTCGAAATTTTAAAATATTGGACAATGCTATAGTGTAATACTTAAAAGAAAACTTAAAACCTGAAAGAAAATTTGTTAAGACCATACAATTTTTTTTTGGTTATGTAAATTAATCGTGTTTATTTGTTCAACAGTTGTCACATTTTTAATGTTTTTTCCTCACGTCTTCTTAAGTTTTGGCTTTAGGCCTCCGATTTCACTGAGTCGCTCCTCGAAACTCATAAGTAACACTCTAGCTATGTTTGTGCTCAGTTTTACTCGAAAAGATTGCTAATCCCAAAAGGAAAGGAATAAAATAATAGACCTAACCCAAATAAATTGAAATAATTGAATCACATTGAAATTACTTAACCGAATTGCGTGCATACAAAATTAAAAATACTAAAATTAACCTAGTAATTTATTGTCTTTCACACCATAAATTAGAAATTAATTTCCACTGTCCTCTCTTCTCTCCCTCTAATTAACCAGTCTTCATATATAAGAAAATTTTAAAAAATTAAGGAAAAAAAAAACGCGCACACACACGCGTATCCAACTAATTCAGAACTCTTCAGTTCCCGCCTACCCTTAATTATATAATAATATCCACATGCTAATGACTCATGAGTTGCTTAGCAAAGGAAGTTACGTATTAATCAACGAAAAGTCGAAACCATGTGAACAATTAATATGTATTTATTTTGTATAATTAATCTTAAAAATGCTTTTATTTTTCCTCAGTCAGTCAACCCCCCCCCCCCCCCCAATGTCTACATCACGCTTCTGTTAATTGATTTAATTCTCATTTTCATTTTAAGATCCGAATCAATTTTCCTCCCAAAATAGGTTGCATTTTCTGATTCCGCTGGAATTTCTCCATCAAATAATCTCCTGTTTTCTCAGGTAAAATTCTCTTTTCGCTCCCTATTTCTCAACCAAAATCATTCGCTTTGTTTTTTATTTATTATTTATATTATCACTGGAATCAGAAGCAAGTTTCAATTTCATCAATTTCGAGTGATCAATCTATTTGCATTCCTCGTTATCGTTGTTTATTATTTGAATTGCGTATTAAGATGTAATTTCTTGATCTCCTCCTGAAAATGTTGTTGTTTTTCGGCTTTTTTAGCTATCCAAATGAGTGCTAACTTTTGTATGGGTCACTCTTTGTTGCTTGAATGTTGGAAGGAAATGTTGACCTATATGATATGAAATTCAGAGTTTTCTGGTAGAATCCCATATTGTTTGGGGTATGGATTGTAGTCTCGGTAGAATTCGGTATTATTTGAGGGTATGGATTGTAGTCTAGTTATATGCTCTTGGGTAATCCTCACTACTTAGCCAGCTTTAGGTTTGAATTCGGTTCAAGGTCAGTTTTCTTAACATATTATTAGAGCGAGAGTGCTAGATTCTTTTTTCTTCTTCTTTGGGCTCCATGATATATCATCCACGCTCCAGATATCTAGCCTGGAGCATGTGATAGGTATTAGAGTCCTTCATTGGTTGAGAGTATGGGTTGTATTCTCTTTATGTGGTTTGGACAATTCTCACCACTTGGGCTACCTTTGAGTTGAGTTAGGTAAAATGTCCATTCTTAACATCTCTTATGCAATGTGTTATTAGATATCCGATTATGTGTTTTCCATAAAGTGAATACCTTAATTTTATACGTTCAATGCCTTCATTCCCTACCTAGCATTTCTTCATTTTTATCATTTTTTTTCTTTTATATAACTCCGCCTGTATGAAAAAGATAGCCCTTTTGAATCCCTGATTAAGGAGGAGAGTTGTACTAAGTTAATTACCACTGTAAAATAGTTAAACTATGAAATGGAGGATTCATGTGCCTAAGGGGATGGCAGATGACTGAGTAGTTGAAATGTAGGATTAATAACCTAGAGATCTCAAGTTCGAATTCTACCTACAATCCTTAGTATGAGCCCACCTAGTCCAACCTTGATATGCAAGTTTACCCGGCAGCTACTCTTGTGAGTTTTAGCAGGCTGACGGGTGGATTAGTAGAGTTGCACAAAAGGTGACCCGAACACCGCCATTGAAGAAAACATGGATATTGAGGATTCATATAGCCGAGTTTAACTAATTTGAGATTGAGGGATAATTGATTGATTGATTGATTGACTGTACATATAACAAGTATCATATTCATGTAAATGAACTGGCGCGGTGGTTTCTTCTTATCCTAAATTTAGTTATGCCAACTCCTCTTGGTCTGCAGGTAGCACTATTTATGGCCTCTCCCGAAAGCAACTCCAAAGGAAACCTAGAGAGAGAGTTCTATATTCCTACCTATATACTTGCACCGGATGCAAGTCAGAGTGAAGATTTACAGTTGCCTGATGTACCTACATGCCCTGTGCTAGTATTCATCAACTCTAAAAGTGGAGGTCAACTTGGTGGAGATCTTCTTCATACATATCGATCACTTCTTAACAAATATCAGGTACTGAAGCTGGTTGCCTTGATTAACATTGCAAAGCTTGGTGAATGTGAAGTGTGAGACTAAATCAAGATAAATTCTTTTTCAGGTCATCTTTTACCAATTCTCAATTGAAAGTAGAGAACCTTAGGTTAGGTTGTGAACAGTACCACCAAATTTTTAATGGGTTATGTAATCTAGACATGCCACTTCTCTGTTTCTTTTTAAGCCTGATATATAAGTAGTATGGCTCTCTCATATCATTTTGTTTTTTCTGTTCTTTGTGTTCTCAATTCATCGTTTTAAGCAGATCTCTCTTATAGTTGCATCTAACTTTTCAGGTTTTTGATTTGGGAGAAGAAACTCCTGATAGTGTTTTACGGAGACTGTATTTGAATCTAGAAAAACTAAAGAACAATGGTGATGAATTTGCCACCAAACTTGAGGAGAGACTGAGGATAATCGTGAGTACAACTCTTTTAAGCAGTTTATTATTTCTAAAGAGTTTCTTATTAATTTACCAGATGATTGCTTCACGGCATATAGCAATGACACAATTGTTTATTAGGTTGCAGGTGGTGATGGCACAGCTGGCTGGCTTCTTGGAGTTGTATCTGATCTCAAACTATCTAAGCCACCACCAATTGCTACTGTGCCATTGGGAACTGGAAACAACCTTCCATTTGCTTTTGGTTGGGTAAGGATCTTTAGCTGAAACAGCTCAATTCACCAGATATTTTCTGGATTTCTTTTTCTGTCAATGATTGCTGTCAATAGAGTTGTCTGAGAAGTGTTAAAATGCTTACTGCTATCTCACTGTGTAGTTACTTTCTTAGTTTAGCCTATGCTATGATGAAGTTACCAATTAATCACATGAAATTCTTATAGACAAACCAGCACATAGACATTCTCGCTTAAATTAACTGCTGGGTTTCAAGTTATTTTATCTGTAATACATTGATGTGTATTCACCATAGAGGATGATACACCATGTAATAAGCATTTTGTGGTTATTGGCAGGGCAAGAAGAATCCAGGAACTGACCAGAACTCGGTTATCTCATTCTTGAAGCAAGTAATGGATGCAAAAGAGATGAAGATGGACAGGTTATGCCATGCAAATGGTCCAATATTCTTTGAGTTAGTTCATGTATATTACAACGGCCTCTGTGAGCTTTTACAAATAGAAAGTTGATCCCTTGAAAATGAAGTTCAATTTTTCTCTAAAATTCTCGCCGGTAGCTGCGAGTTATTGTATGCTCTAACCAAATTTGAGTATCCCATTTAGAATTACTGAGATGAGAGTTAGTAATTTCTAGTGAATGTAATTGCAGGACATATAGAGCTCACTAGTAACAAAGATCTTTTATTCCTAGAATGAAAGGAAAAGGGAAAAAGTAATATTGAGAAATAAAAAGGTAGGCCCGATGTCTTATCTGTACTATTCCTTTTTATCTTTAAAGATACTTCTTTTTGTGGACTTGGGCAATACTTCAGGTGTTTTAAGTTGGGATTGATGAGTATACTTTAATCCAGTTGATGAAATCGTGAAAGTCTAGCATACATTGAAAAGATATTCGGAATGGCATACATGGTACCTATTTGCAGTGTCTTCGTATTTTTGTTGGTTTAGTTTATTCTGCAGTAAACAAAAAAGTGATACCGGAAGCATACATGCCCATTTTTTTATTCTTTTGTACAGTACTTACGATAGGACCACATTTTGTAGGTATTATGTTTATCGTGAGAAATGTTGGTAACATGTAAACTTAATTCACAAAATAGAAGTAACATTAGCAATCCATTACTGCTGATATTTCCAAAAGCTCTTTTGCTTTATGGTCTTGAGGACAAAAATATATCCAGAAACAGATAGATATAGTTTTTAAGATTTTCATTTAATATTGTACAACCATAATAAACCATATCGCAACTTCATAAGTTTTTGAGGTTTGTGGTAGTTCTGATATATCATAAAGAAGTTTTATGGAAGTTCTACTATTGCTCTACCCAATATTCTTATTGAGGTTTGAAAATTTATCTAATTTCGTACAGTACTCAGAATATTTTAAGTGATCTTATAGTTTAATTGATGACCCTGATTGAGAGCAATCAGCAAATATTGAAAGATTTGCTGTTAAAGCAGTTGGCACATTCTAATGAGGATGAGAGCACCAAAAGAAGGTTCCTGTGATCCTATTGCACCACTTGAATTGCCTCATTCGTTGCATGCATTTCACCGAGTGTCTTCGTCTGATGAGCTTAATGTGGTAAGAGCTATGCATAAGGAAACCTTTATTTTCTATTTTGAATAAATTACAGCTCCATACAGTCTATCTCCATCTTTCATGCAAGCCTGAGGTCCCTGTTTCCTATAATTTTTTTGGTGTTGCATTCTTTGCTGACAACTGACCGTATGTAAACCTGGTTATGATTCTGTGGAGCTCCTTGTCACGGGCTTAACTTTTTCCCGACGCTAGCGGCACCAAAATGCCCGTGCGGCGCCTGTAGTCTCCATTAACCAAATGGTGGTATATCTTAAGCCTTTCCTTTGGTTTTGTTCTTTTCCTTTTTCTATATAAAGGTAAAGGCATCTTCATTTAATGGTTGGATTGGAATATCATATTTTACAACTGCTTGCAGTGTGCTAATTCAAATTCATTGACCTATTTCCTTTTTGAATGTAAATCATTTAAGTATAATATTCTAATATAATCTTCACTAGAAAGAAGGTGCAAATTTACAACCGACTGTAATGCAAATTGAAAGACTACAGCACATTTAAGAATCTGAATCTATTATAGGTGTATACCTCTTTCACAGTCATTACACTTTAAAAAAAATTCCTGGGTTTTTGTATTTACTTGCGCTTATGCGGTCTAGCTTCAGGCTAGGTATGTAATTCCACTTTGACATTCCTACTCCAATATTCTAAATTGATTATTAAATGACAAGTGGACATACATGCATGATTTGTGGATTTTGAGAATCATATTTCATTTTCTGTCTGTTAAAAAGCTTTACCCTTGTTGAAAATGAAGAGGATAAGAACAATAATCAAACTATTTATATCCCACAGGAAGGATGCCATACATTTCGTGGAGGATTCTGGAATTATTTCAGCATGGGTAAGGAATACACTCCTGATTATGAAATATGTTCCTGAACGCCATCCAACATTTTCATTTGTTTTCTGCCACATTTAATAACATTAAATAGGAAAGGATATGATAAGAAATCTGTCTTACATGAGGTTGGATTCTTATGCCACTCGTGTGAGATAAGGAGGAGGTTTCAGAAAATTATTATGCTATCTTGTGGTTAATCATGAAAACATGATACTAGAAAAGACAAAACTATCTTAATTAGTGAAGAAATGGATTCTTTTCCACATTTAAGCTACATTTAAACTGTCTTTTTTATTTTTGTATGCATGATTGTTTGAATAAAGGTCATCAGTGCAGATTAAGCTTAACTACTAATACCAAGGTGAAAAAGTGAGTGCCACTACACTTCTTTTTAAAGCCAAATAACTTGCCCTACTGACATTGACCTCCTATCTAAATTATCAAATTCAAGGGACATCCCTACTAATTAAGAAACCCACCAACCTTCCCTTTTTAGTATTTCATTTCATAAACTCCTATTTACTAGCCAATGTTAGGTCTGGGCAAAGGAGGGGATAGGAAGCTGTTCAAGTTAGCCAAGATTAGGGAGAGGAAGGCTCGGGACCTGGATCGAGTGAGGTGCATCAAAGACGAATAAGGTAAGGTATTGGTGGAAGAGGCGTGTATCAGGCGTAGATGGCAGGAGTACTTCCATAGATTCTTGAACGAGGAAGGGGATAGGAACATCGTGTTGGGTGAATTGGAGAACTCAGAGAGTCGGAGAGACTTTGGGTTTTGTAGGCTTATTAAGTGTGAGGAGGTTGTTGTGGCTATACGGAAGATGAGCAGGGGTAAGACGACTGGGCCTGACGAGATCCCGGTGGAATTTTGGAAAGAGGCGGGTAGGGTAGGCTTGGAGTGGCTTACTAGCTTGTTTAACGTCATTTTCAAGACGAAGAAGATGCCCGAAGATTGGTGGTGGAGTTTGATGATTCCGTTGTACAAAAACAAAGGTGATATCCAGAATTGCAACAATTATAGGGGTATCAAACTGCCGAGTCACACTATGAAGGTTTGGGAAAGGGCGGTGGAGAAGAGAGTTAGGACATGCGTATCTATCTCTGAGAACCAATTTGGATTTATGCCGGGACGGTCAACTACAGAAGTCATTCACCTTGTGAGACGATTGGTGGAGCAGTATAGTGAGAGGAAAAAAGACTTGCACATGGTGTTCATTGATCTTGAGAAAACTTATGACAAAGTCCCGAGGGAGGTGCTATGGAGATGTTTGGAGGTTAGCGGAGTCCCGATAGTGTCCATTAGGGTGATTAAGGACATGTATGAAGGTGCTAAGACTCGGGTGAGGACTGCTGGAAGAGACTCAGAACATTTTTCTATGGAGATGGGGTTGCATCAAGGATCAATCCTTAGCCCGTTTTTGTTTGTCGTAGCGTTGGATGTGCTGACACGACACATATAAGGGAGGATGTGGTCTATGTTATTTGCTGATGATATAGTACTAATTAACGAGACGCGAGGGGGTGTTAACGCTAGGTTGGAAGTTTGGAGACAGACGTTGGAATCCAAAGATTTCAAGTTGAGTAGGTCGAAAACTGAATACTTGGAGTGTAAGTTCAGTGATGAGAGACATGAATAAGAAGTGGAAGTAAAGATTGATACTCAAGTCATTCCCAAAAAAGATAGTTTCAAGTATCTTGGATCTATAATCCAAGGCGACGGGGAGATTGACGAGGATGTTACTCACCGCATTGGAGCGGGTTGGATGAGATGGAGTCTAGCTTCGGGGGTTTTATGCGATAAGAATGTGCCGCCTAGACTTAAGGGCAAATTCTACAGGGTGGTGGTTAGACCGGCTATGTTGTATGGAGCTGAGTGTTGGCCCGTCAAGAAGTCCCATGTCCAGAAGATGAGCATAGCTGAAATGAGGATGTTGAGATGGATGTGTGGATATACCAGGAAAGACAAAATAAGGAATGAAGTTATTAAGGACAAGGTGGGAGTGTCTTCCGTGGAAGACAAGTTGCGGGAATCGAGACTGCGATTGTTTGGGCATGTGAGGAGGAGAGACATAGATGCTGCGGTCAGGAGGTGTGAGAGGTTGACCATGGCGGGCTTGAGGAAAGGCAGAGGTAGACCAAAAAAATATTGGGAAGAGATGATTAGGCAGGACATGTCGGTGCTTCACCTAACCGAGGACATGACTAGCGATAAAAAGGTGTGGTGGTCGAGGATTAAGGTAGTGGGTTGACAGGTGGTTGTGACTTTCTCCTAGGTTTACCAGTAGTACTAGTAGTATCCTTGTTGGTTGAAAGATACTTTCTTCTAGTTTGTTAGTATATCCGGTGCTTAGCTACCACGTTCATTGTTTTTGAAAATTGCTACTGGAGCCTCCCTGATTGTAACTATTTGATGCTACTTTTTCTCCCCTTTTACTGAAAATTGTTGCTCCCTGATTGTTACTATTTGATGCTACTCTTTCTCTCCTTTTTCCTTATTGTTTTTTATCTCCCTCGTCTTTCTTTCTCCCCCCTCTTTCTTCTTCTTCTTCTTCTTCTTCCCTTTTCTTCCTTTCCACCTTTTCTTGAGTGAGGGTATATCGGAAACAACCTCTCTACCTCTCTAGTTAGGGGTAAGGTCTGCGTACACACTACCCTCTCCAGACCCCACATGTGGGATTATACTGGGTTTTTGTTGTTGTTGTTGTTGCGTGAGATATGAGCTAATTGGCCAGTGAATCATTTCGAAAACCA
The DNA here is from genome assembly GCF_000715075.1 of Nicotiana tabacum. Lineage (NCBI taxonomy): Eukaryota > Viridiplantae > Streptophyta > Magnoliopsida > Solanales > Solanaceae > Nicotiana > Nicotiana tabacum. The sequence goes on from NC_134080.1 coordinate 210,506,340, forward strand.
ATACTGACCCTTACCTTAATTCTTGTGTCAAACGTAAATAACCTCTATATATGTGTTTTAAGATGATGTCTTTTATAGTTAATTCATAGTGTTAATTTGAAACCAGAAAGAAGGTTTTTTTTATTTTTTAAAATAGAAAGAAAGATTGACAAATATTTGGAATAATTCAGAGCTAATGAGGCCCAAGAAAAGCCTGCATTGGATAGTGATTTTAGTAAATGACGACTGCTATTTGTCTTCGAAAGCAACCTAGTATTGTAGTTGACAATTGACATGAATAAGGTGGCTACAAGTTATGCCAAACCCAAAAAGGAAATCTGAGTGTATTTTGAAAGTATTATGTTACTTGTACTATTGTTTATCTGGTACTACATCTAATCTTAAATTTTGTGTCATCAGGGATGGATGCACAAGTATCATATGCATTTCATTCAGAACGTAAGATGAATCCAGAAAAATTCAAAAACCAGCTTGTTAATCAGGTATTGAAGTGAATGTCAGGATTAAGATGACTTGGCACCATTTTCATACATTTATTCTTGAATGTCAGGATTTAAGGCTTGGCTCCATTTTCATATATTGTCTTAATCATTGTGTATCCTTATGTAGCAAGGTCAATGCCTCTCTATCTTGTACTCAATAGATTATAGATTTGTGCTACCTGAAAAGTTAGAAATAGCAAAATAATTGTGAAGTTTATAGCAAAATAATTGTGAAGTTTAGCAATCGACTGCGCTGATAAAACCAATAGTTGAAGATGTAATTGTTCTTGCCCAGGAGGGCAGGAACGGATTTATGGAGATCCTTAGTCTCTCCAAGGGCTAATTTGCATCTTCAATTTTCAGACTTGGGGTCAAAGAAAAAGGTTTCTATAATTTTAACTTTGTTATGGTGTCAGCTTATTAAAATGTGGATAGGTTGGGCCTCCTACTTTATATCTCCTTTGTTGAGACTGAAGACAGTTTAAAAATGGACTAGAGAAGAATGAAAAAGAGAGCTGTCATTATCCTGAGCAAGGTCATTAGAGAATTAGGTGATTGGAATAAAAGGAGTAAAGTTAGGGACTGTTTAAGAAGGTTTGTCCTATTTTCTTTTGCTTCAAGTTTGAGAGGGGGAATCAGTGAGAGTGAGCTTATTAGAGATAGCTATGAGAAGATCCAAAATTATGACGCTTTTGCATCCTAGTGGTATGTCATTATACTTCATTATTGGGTTAGACATTTTGCTTCTAAGATCTAGTACACTTCTGGAGACTGCTTTCCATCCATTCCTTTTCATGTAACTTCTTGTGCATTATTTTCATTAACCTGTGATCTACCTTTGTCTCGTTCCTTGTTCTTGTGCCGAGGGTCTATCGGAAATAGCCTCTCTACTCCTCCGGAGTAGGGGTAAGGTCTGCCTACTCACTACCCTCCCCAGACCCCACTTGTGGGATTTCACTGGGTTGTTGTTGTTGTTGTGATCTACCTTTGTCTTTGGAGAAACTGCTTCTTGCAATCCACATTACTCAACGTCGCGAGTCATTTTTAGGATCTCGAGGAACTTTGCATCTAATCATGAAGATTTTACATGAAAATCCTATATAGATAATGACATAAAATAGAGGGGATCATTTGCTTGAAAGTTGGTTTGCACACGTGAAGAAATGGAAAGCACATTTAATTGATTGCTTGACCAAACATATTTTGGTGGGGAAGTATATTTTGCACTTCACTTCATTATTCAATAGGAGTGATTAGATTAGTGTTGACCAAACGGATCTTTGCCTTGTTAATATCACATCCTGATTGTGTATATGACCATTAATATCATTAAATATATATATCAATCAACCAGCTGGATATAATCTGCATCTCTGTTATGCAATTAAGGACATTCTCTCGTTCTACCTTTCGCTCACCTTTTTCATAATGTTTTCTTCTTTATCCAAAAGGAAAAGGAAAGCACAATAAACCGAAAGTAGCATGGTACTGAATGATGTAACACAGTTAGAGCAATATGGACCAATTTAAAATTGCTACAGAACATTGACAACATTTCTGCTACCACATTATGTACCATCAGAAAGGGATGGTACATAATGTGGACCAATTTAAAATTGCTACAGAACATTGACAACATTTCTGCTACCACATTATGCACCATCAAAAAGGGATATCACATTATCTTTTCAGCTTAATATTTATTAAGTAAATGGAATTGATGGTCTCCTTTGTCAGTGTTCATGCTTAAGTTAAGTTATTGTGTTTTCCTTGAGGTAGTGATTTAGCAATCTCCAAGTTTAAGCCTATTGTCTCCTGCTGTACTCTAGCTTATATAAACGCAAGACCCTGGATTACATGTGAAAACAAGCATTTCCTATTCTTCTACAATCGATATTATTTGTGGAAGTGTACCTTATGGGTTTTCTGGCTTTCTCCTTAGAGTACATATGCAAGGCTTGGATGTACGCAAGGATGGTTTTTTGCGTCCCTTTTTCATCCTTCTTCAAGGTGAATCTGCACTCTGCAGTGTATTTTAATACATAACTTCTTGTAGATCTTTCTTTACCATCACCTCATTGATGGTATATATTATGAGAATATACGGGTTTGCATTTACTGCAGGAACATAGCTCAACTGGCCAAGGTTAAGATAATGAAAAGGCAAGGTGAATGGCAAGACCTTCACATCCCTCACAGGTAGCATCAATTATTTGTTGTAATTTAGGAACTTTAGAACACCACCAGATAGTCTCTTTTTTTGTCTCTATTAAAGTAAAAGATTCTGGCTTTTCTCCTATACTATAATTCACGCTGCATTATGTTGCAAGTTGATTGCTAAACATGACAAAATTTGAGTTATAAACAGTTTTCTTGTCCGATTGTACTTGCAGTATCAGGTCAATTGTGTGCCTAAACCTGCCTAGCTTTTCTGGTGGACTGAATCCTTGGGGAACACCAAATAGCAACAAACGCCGAGATGTATGTACTCGATTTGCTTCTTCCACCATCTACTGTTTTTTTTCTGTTTTCTTTGCGTGTTCATATGTCTGGGATTTGTGTGTGCGCACATGTGGTGATATCAATAGATTTCTGTCTTAAAAACTTAATTCTATTCCATCTTGTTCCTGCTCAAGTTCATATTCACATTCATGTACTAATCATTGTAATGGACAGAGGGACTTGACTCCACCATTTGTTGATGATGGCCATCTTGAAGTTGTGGGCTTTAGAGATGCTTGGCATGGAATGGTTCTTCTTGCTCCAAATGGGCATGGGACACGGCTTGCACAGGTTTTGGATATTAATTTGTTCTTATTAATATAAGTGCGTATAGGCATACCATATTCATATGCAGCAATCAGGTGTTATTATTCAGTGATTCAATTTTCAGTTGGTCCAAAGTGGTCCAAATGTTAAATTCCATATTGCATATAAGATCCTTACGACTGATTAAACATAAGATCAATACGTACCAGGATGAAAAGATTGAACTGATTGAATATCATACTAGGAGGATGAAAAAGCTGAACTGATTGAATATAAGATCCATAAAACTTTCCAAGACGTGCAACTATCATTTGAATTTTTTGTTCGATTACCCTGTTTGTAGGCACATAGAATCCGGTTTGAGTTCCATAAGGGTACAGCTGACCACACATTCATGAGGATTGATGGGGAACCGTGGAAGCAACCCCTCCCAGTAGATGATGACACAGTTGTGGTAGAAATCGCTCATCTTGGCCAGGTTAAGATGCTTGCTACCCATGGTTGCAGATCCAAAAGTATGCACGATCTTTCAAGCCATGATAATCATGATGGTGATGATGGGGATAGTGGTGAAGAGGATTCGGTTGTGGAAGAGCAGAGGAAGTTTGGGGCAGCAGACACATTCAAAATTCCTGATGAAGTTGACATTTCTCATCTCAGTTGATTCTGTTATCTCTCGTCGTTCAAAATTTGCTTCTACTACAACCTCCATATTAAGTCTGTGATATAGTAGATGAAAAAAGATGGTTTGTGTGCGATATAATGACAAACATTTCAGTATCTGCATAGGGAATTTCCTGGTAAATTTTAGTGTAAATGTGTTAGTTGAATTACTCGGTATATGATACTGGAGAACCTTGAAGGCATCTCTCTATTTATGAACATGTAAACCTTTTATAGGCAATGTTTGAGCCTAAATTCTTGGATTTTAAACTTGCATTTTCTGTCACTTGAAGTTTCAAGTAAGTCACATTTTTATGCTATTCATTATTCGGTGCTATCTGGATGAATCATGTTACAGCCACTCACCAAAATCCAGACCTATACCGGTCCAAATTTTTGTGCTGGCTATGTTTTTCTGAATGTTCCCCTCTGTTACTGTTGCTTCTGCTCCACAAGCAACAGAAATAGGGGGCAGCTTATGCAACCTCGTGGTGCAGAACGAAAGAGAGGTTTTTCTTTTTAATTTTAAAAAGGAAAATTGAGGGGGGGGGGGGGGAGGGATTATAAGGTGGGGAATTAAATCTTAGGAATCGATCGAGGGCATTTCAATCATAACTAATGGTAGTTGGCAACTGTCGGGAGTTTAATTTAATATACCAAAATCGACCAGATTATACTAAAGATTAAAAGTTTATAGGTAAAATGATGACATTATCAACATCGATAGATTGTATAATTATTGTATTTCTCGCTCAATATTCGTATGGGAGTCCGACTAAATTCAGATTTTCGTAGAAGAGTGCTATATATTCCAACTTCCAAGTTCCTTTTTATGCAAATTCTTTATTAGCACAGGAAAAAAAACAGCCACTTGCAAACATAGATATTTTCGAATCTCGTGACATGTCTATGTGTTCATCTTATCCCTTATGCACCTTACTGAAGTACAACCTTTGTAAATATACTAGTGATCCGGGCGCAATGGCTATTTATATACCGTCCAACATCTCTATAACAGTATCCTTATATAACAATCATTTGTTATAAAATCTAAATTTTTGTTGAGTCGATTTTTATGTTATAATATATGTTATAATCGATGTTATGTTATAATATATGTACTCGATAACAAAACTATCGAAACAAATGAGATTGTTATAGAGGGATTTGATTGTATGAGCAATCCTCCCAGAGTCCCCTACGCGGCATTTTCATATCTACCCACTTTTGGGGTCATCGTTGAAGTTATACCTGCATTGCACAAAAAATTTCAAAGAATACCCGCTCAAATCCGAAGTAGTTCAATCTCTTAAATGCAACTTCAGAAATCAAATATGAAGTTCTTCTATTTTTCAGATGCAACTTCAGATTCGAATTTTAAGAGGTTCGATATCTTCAATGCAATTTCAGAAATCAAATTTGAAGTACTTCTATCTTTCAAATGCAACTTCAGTAACTTGAATTTTAAGTACGTCAATCTATTGAATGCAAATTCAGATATCGAATCTTAAGTTCTGAAGCATAAATTTGTTCTTCGATTTTCAATAATTCAGTACACGATTCAATGCCAAAATCTACTCCGAATGAGCTTAAATTTGAAATCCCTTTCAAATATCATAAAGAACAAATCTTAATCATCAAATTGTCAACAACAACAATAAATTTAACAAACTCACTTTGCAATTAAAAAGAAGAAGAAGAAGAAACTTTAAGCACAAAGAGAAGAAAACAACAATAAAGAAGAATATAAAAGTTTATATATTTGAAGTTATCCAAAATTTGGGAATTAGTTAAAAAAAAATTAAAAAATGAGTACAAATTCAATGGGCGGTGCAAAATTGGGTGCTACATAAAAATTTTACCCTCTACGTTACCCGAGTTCCTGTTTTTTGTATTTTAGTTATGGTAATCTGACTTTAAGTATAGTATTAAGCAATATGTTACTGAAACTTCCTGAACACTAATTATCATATCTTATTGGTCTAGAAAAAGTATATGCGTGAAAAATAGAATTATATATGTCCTTATTTCTGAAGTATCGAACTTCATTTTTTTATGTATTATAAATTTTTAAAAGTAATTTAATTTAAAATATTAAAATATAATAATAAAATTTCTCATGCCGAAGAACTAATTTTTTAAAAAATATCTTTATTAGTAATTTCTTTGTCTCATATGCCTTAAATATGGGTTAGAGAGTAAAACGATATTATTGGAAACAAAATAGTGATATAATTGTACCTCAATTTTTTTCAAAATTTATAAAACTAATTAATTCTTATTTGTAAGCAACTGCAATATTCTTGAGCATTATAGTAAACTACCCATTTCGTCATGTAGTCGGCATCTATAACAAGGTTATAATTTTATTTCATAAGTTGTGGATTACTCTCTATGCAATAATTTATATTTTATGTAATTAAAATAATGATCATTTAAAAAGCTAATCACATAGAAATGTCCAAACCAAGAAAAGGTTTTTACAAATTTTATGTAAGATCTCAACATAAAATTTCAAGTTAAGTTACATATACTGAACTTAAACTAAATCAAACAATCTCTTAAGTTAAATAATTATAAAATTACACTCAATAGTCATTAAAGTAGCTTTAGCCACATGGATATCAAATAGACAATAAAGTACAAATTAATACCTATATGTGATGAGAATTTTAATGGACCCCACATTATTAAATGTTGTGCCTAAATGTGTTAATCGGGCCGGGCTGACCCGCTAACAACTCGGTTTAACCCGGGCCAGCTCGAGCCAGCCCGTTACTGTGCATATGCGTGCGGGTTGGGACAGGTTGGACGGGGGGCGGGCTAGTAACGTTAAGTTTTCGCCAAACGGGTACCCAAACCCGCCACAACCCGTTAAGGGCTTAACGGGTTCTTAACGGGCCTCAGCCCGCGACAGCCCGCAAACCCGCCTAATTTTTTTTTGTTAAATTAAATCTGACCGTTGCCAACGGTCAAATTTCAAAAATGACCGTTGGCCAACGGCCAAATCTGTCAAAAACAGCCAAAATTTGGTATTTTATTTATATTTTGCCCCCCCCCCCCTTTATAATTTGTAAATTGCAATTGAATCCTTCTAAAAAACTATAAATACCCCCTTTCTTTTTCATTATTCCTCACACTTATCTCTCAATTCTCTCTTGATAATATTTTCAATTGCTCATTATTTCAAGCTTTCAAGTTTCAACTTACAAGTTACATACTTTCATTACAAAAGTATTACTATCATAAATTTCTAATTCAATTATTCAAGTGAAGTGTGACATTAATTATCAAGTTATCAAATATCAATTGAAGATTTGAAGTTTGAGTTTCTACTTTCTCGTTTCTATATCAAATTTAGTGCGCCATTCGGAATCCCGGTATACTCATTCCATCCCTTTCTCTTTATTATTTAGAATTATTATTTGAATTTTTGTTTTAAATTAGATAATGGATTTACTTAGAGCGGCCAAAAAAGCTTGCACTAGTAAAGGTGGTAGTAAGAAAAATTCCAAAAGAGTAAGAGGTGGTTCTTCTAGTAGTGCAACACATGTTTCTGAAAGTTCACCCGAAAACGTAAATGTTGATTATGAGCTACTTCAAGAAAATTTTGGTATTGATGATGATTTAGATGATATTCAATCACCCGATAATCTTGAAACACCACCACCTACACCCGGTAATGCTAGTCAAAATATTTAAGAAGGAAGTGTAAGTAAGCCTCCTTTGCCTATTAAGAAGAATAGAAGATTAAGAAGCAAGACAGCAGCTAGGAGATTCCCGTCATTCATTGGGCAGCAACGCTTTGGAAGTTCTAGTGTGCTTCAGAGATTGAATTAGATCAGAACGGCGAAATCAAGGGCGCGACGAGTTAGATGAAGAGGAAGACCAAGAAATTGAAGATATAATGGTTTATGGTACCGATTATAATACCGGAAAGTAAGCACCTCACATTAACATGGAAGAGCTTACAAAGATGATGCAAAATATTTGATTTATTATTACTTTTTTTTTTTTAACAATTGTTGTAAAATTTTAATTTGCAAGTTCAAATATTTAAAAAATCAAAAAAGAACTTGCAAATTAATTAGAAGTACTATATATTATTCAATAAAAATATCAAAGTTACTTAAATATTGTGAATTTTTTATATTGCATAATGTCTTATACTCTTAGTCAATATTTTTTATATAGACTTATGCATTTATGTTAATATGTTTTATGTTTTAGACTTTTAGTTTGCAAATTTTAGACTTTTAGTTTGTTCTTTTAATTCTAACCCTTAAAAGTTCAATTCTAATCTTTAATTTTAACCCTTAAAAGTTTGAAAACACTTAAGTACTTAACTATCAATAACATTGAAAAAGAAAAATATAAGATAGTTAAAAATAATAAATAAATAAAACGAAAGCCCGACCCGCCCGAACCCGCTAGGCCCGAACCCGTACGGGCCCTATAGGACCCGAAAAATCCCAGCCCGCCACCAGCCCGTTAACTCCAGCCCGCTAACAACCCGCCCGTAACCCTAATGGGCTGACCATGTCCCTCCCAGCCCACCCGATAAACACCTTTAGTTGTGCCCGACAAATTTTCAATATGGAATGACATATGAAATGACAAAAATGCCTTTGTGATGATGCATGCATGTTGACCATCAGCTCCTTGCTTATCCTCACTTATATAATAGTAAAATAGAAAACCAGCATATAAAAAGGTTTCACATGCTTATATCCTCCAATACCTGTGGAGACAACATGGGGCAATCTTTATGCAATTCTTGGATAATCTTCATTCTAAAATGTAAGCCAACAATATAGAAATTAATCTTCTCCGTTTTAATTTATGTGATAGTATTTGATTAAGCACAAAATAAGCCATAGACATAAGCGATAGATTTAAGTTTAAAGTTAACAACAACAACAATAAATCTAGTGAAGTTCCACAAATAAAGTGTGGAGAGGATAGTATGTACGCAGACATTATCCCTATCATTGGGAGGTAGACAAATTTATAGTTAAATTATTTATAAAGAATAAATATAATATTATTTTTAAGATAGATTAAAATAACTCATAAATTGAGATATAGAAAATAACTAAGAAGCAACATGAAATTATCTGTAAAATTACTAAATTTCCAAAACCTAGGGACTCTGAGAAAGGATAATACAAAAAGCATACTGCAAAATACAAATAAATTACTCGGCTAGTGATAACTCCGAATCTTCTGACCAGTTGCAAACTTTCCGCTGTCCTCCCATAGTGTTAGATATTTGTACGTCCTAAACATACTATAAAGGGGTAACTGTCAATAAATTTAATTTGGTAACATAAAAAAAATAACGTTTAGCCGCTATTGCACCGTGAGCATATTACTCAATGTACATCTAAACGCTGTGAATTTCCTTAGAAATTTTCCAAAAAGAAAAATACTCAATAATTTAAGTTGTATTCATCGATAGTGTAAAGATCAGTACATTTTAACTAGTAATACTAGGTGGGTTATTATTTTTGCAAATTATTAATTAATATTTATCAAGAAACTTATACGTAATTATATAACCAGTGACATGATTAATTAATTATTTTTAACCATCAGTATGTAGAATTTAAACACAAAAAATAAAGTACATAACCTGTGATAAAGAGATAAAAATACACTAATAGTGTAAAAAATTTCACACTATCTAGAATTTTTTTTTTGGGTCAACCACTATCTAGAAATTAAATCCATTTATCTTTTAATTTAGGATCCTTTTGGCGGCCTTTATAAGTTACCAGGTTACCGACTCAATTCTTAGCACCCATTTGCATATAGATTCTTTTTTTGTTTAAATTTTTTTAGAAAACATTATTTGTTCATGAAATTTGATCAATCTCTTAAAAAAAATTTGAAGCAACATTTTTAAGTTCTAAAAATTGGTCTTAGCAAGTTTTGGGCATGGTTCACCCCAAAATATTATTTTTAATACAATTTCAAAAATTCTTTTTTTTTTCAAGTTTCAACCAAATATATGCGCAAATACTGACTTAGTTACTTCTAGTTTATTATATCAGAAGATAGAGAAAAACATCCGCCACAATTCCAGCAAGTCATACCAGAACTTTTTATTTATTTAATACATTCAAGAATTTGTAATGCACATGCACAACTGCTTTTCATTTTGTACATTTGTATCATCAAATATCTGCTGTAGTTGCATATAAAATGCTTTGACTCCTTTATACAACAACTACATTTGTATATCCATATCCTCTCAAAACAACTCTCCACAGCAGAATTAGAAACCTGCAATTCTTAATACAGTAAGAAAGATGAGCAAAGTCCAAGAGCAAACATTAGCACATGAAGCAATTACAGAAGTCAGAGATAGATTCCAGAGACGTGATTCTACTAGCACTAATGATTTGTCATATAAGGAGGGAAAAGGAGATTTTGCAGAAGGACCTAACGAAGGGAATGAGGGCAGTGCTAATAACAGGCGAAAACTAGCAGAGGAGTCGATGAGAACTGTAATGTATTTGAGTTGTTGGGGTCCAAACTAATTATATTTTGTGTATATATTGTAGCTTTATTCTGTGTTAATTTCTGTATCATAGTTTTCTTCAAGCAAAAGTCGAATCCATTTCAGTTCTTTTAATCGAATATCTGCATTTTCCCCTTGTTTATCCTAAAAAACGGATAACAATTAAATTTATAAGTGGTTTTAAGAATACGTTGATTAATTCAATACAAACGATAAATTGCGTTAGATTAAACAAATAAAGATATATTAAATTCAAACCACGTGAGGAGGATGATTCCTGCCTCAATAAAATATCCGCTCTCGATCTGGGCTCACAATAACCAGCACTGATGAACAAGAACAAGAACAAAGAAAATAATAGTATATTGCCTTTGTATGCGTGTGATAAAATGTCCTTAATGAATTATCAGACACCCCCTTTATATTGTAGGGGAATTCTATTCTAGGTACAATTCCATTAAAGGTAAAAAATCTTCTATTTAACTAATTGCCGGTTCTTCATTGATACCTGCCGAGATCCACGTCGTAATATTCGACCGGTCGTGGATATTTTGGCCTTCTGTTGGTCGTGTTTGATTGCCTGAGAATGTTCTTTGGAGTCTTTTGGGGTTCAGACCGATCCCGAATCATGACCCCGATATTCTCGAGGGCGGGCGTCATGCCCCCGTACTCGGACTCGATGAGACCCTGCCTCGATTCCGGTCCCTCGTCTTCATGTTCGAGCTCGGTTTATCCTATCAGAGACCGGGGTGTACCATAAGCCCGGTTTTACCCGTATACAGATAATCCTTTTGTTTCTCGGAAAGTAAGTAGACGAGAAATGATATGAACTCCCTGATTCCTTCCTTAATACGCCGTGACAGAAACGACAAAAAACCTGAAATGTCTCGTCAATCATGTCATTATGACCTTAAATGCGTGTCAGCCGTTGGTTGGCCGTCCCTGGACGCGAAACATCGCGAAACCCCTATAAATATCCCTTCCTTTGTTCATTCTTTACTTTACGTCCAAACTTCTACCCTCGTACCCTCAGGATTTCATTACTCCTTTTCATATTCTAGTATTTTTACCTCCATTACTCAAGGCTTCTTAGCACGTTCCAAAATTTTTACTCGTTCTCTACTCAAGCCAACACATCTAAGCTTTCAACCTTTCTCTATCTTTTTCAAACTTTCCCAGATAACAATGGCCAAAACCTCCAAATCTATTCCCCAACAAGATGCTCCTTCTTCTTCGCGGTCGACCACTGAGGTCAAGGAGACCGCCACTGATGTGGTTGTCCTCGAGAGGTCTGCTCCGGGCGCGTCCGCTGATGAACCGGCGGAAGAGCCCCCTTGAAAATGTTTGTCCCCGGGGGTGTTCGGCGGAAGAGCCATATTTGGTTCAAGGCCGATGCAAGGCGGTGTCATGGTACATCTGCTCTATTACCGAGGCCATTCTCCTTGCATTTTGAAAAGACTGCGGCTGGACGGATAAGGAAGTAGTGATTCCCGGGCCCGATGGCGATATCACTACACACGTTGAGGGATATCTAAGTGTTTATACTTATCCCTTTATGTTGGGCCCGGTGGACCCGGTCATCTTACACTTTTGTGGGAGGTACAACGTGTGCCTCGACCAAATTTACCTTTACTGTGGAGAATCGTGATCCTCCTCTGATATTTTGTGAATAAAATCGATTTGTTCACTATTGATCATATGCTCCTCTTGTACACTCCCCGAATTTTTGGGGGGAACTGATAAAGCTTGTACGTCGGGCCAGCAAAGCCCCATTCTCAAACATCAACGAGGATCGGGATCGGAGTTATCACGATCCTAAACCCGGTGGTCGTGATGGCGCCTCTCGTGAAGACAAGGCCAGCCAACACTTCTCATTTCAATTTTAAGCAGTTAAATAATAAGATTCAAGTCTAAAAAAATGATAAAATAACCCAAGGTTTAAGCAGTCAACAATACAAATATGCGGAAGAACAACCCAACACAGCCCGATACCGGGGTGTCACTACTCATGAGCATCTACTAATCTTAATACAAGTCTGAAAAGTCTATAAGCTATTACAAAATGTCTGATAAGAGATAGAATGATAAAGGGGGAGAAACACGGGACTGCGGATGCCAAGCAACTATCTCGTGGACTCCGAAATCTGCCGGGAGCTCTCAACTCGTACTAGCAGAATCCGCAACGCCTGAATCTGCACACGGGATGCAGGGAGTAAAGTGAGTACTCCAACTCAGTGAGTAATAATCATAAATAAAGACTGAAAGCAGAAAATCATGTAAGGCACATTGCATGCTATAATGAAGCAGTAAAACCATTAAAAATAGTGAATCAGTAAAGGTACGAGTAATCATATAAGTCAAGTTTAAACTTCAGGAAATACCTATTCAACGATTAAATAGATAAATAACAGACAAATAAGACAGATAAACACATAGAGGTTTTGCCCCTCGGGCACAATGTCAATAATACCAGCACCTAGGGCTATCTCTCACATTACAATGGGTATTCGCGCTCACTGGGGGTGTGCAGACCCCTGGAGGGGCCCCTTTTGGCCCAAGCGCAATATCAAGCCATCTCGTGGCATCATCACTAGGTCCTCGGCCTCTTATCAACAAGCCACCTCGTGGCGTACATATCTCGGGCCCTCGGCCTCATAATCATAATCAATGTTTCCTCATAAATAGGCCCTCGACCTTACTCAGTCAAAATCCTCACAAGCCACTCGGGCAATAGCAAAACATGATTCTCAGCTCAAAATATCATTTAAAAGATCATTTAAGCATTAAAACAGAGTAAACATGGCTGAGTTATGAAAACAGTGGAATATAGCATGATTGAGTTCAAGTATAATGTCAAAACAATGAGAAAATATCAATAAAAATCCCCTAAGGGTTCAAATAGTTGGCACGAAGCCCAAATATGGCATTCAGCCCAAATAATGATGATATCAAATAGATTTCAATCAAATACGCGGTAAAATAGTCATTCAGGACGGACTAAGTCACAATCTCCAACAGTGCACGATCCCACGCTCGCCATCAAGCGTGTAAGTCACCTCAATATAGCACACTGATGTGCCATCCGGGGTTTCATACCCTCAGAACATCATTTACAATCATTACACACCTCAATCCGATCAAATCTCTAGCCCACGATGCCTTTGCCCTTCAATCTGCCTCCACTCGCGTCGAATCTATCCAAAATCAGAATCATGGCGTCAAAATATGCTAAGGGAACGAAGCCCAAGCGAAAATATGCAATTTACAACATAAATCCGAAATTACCAAAACTCGACCCCCGGGACCACGTCTTGAAATTCGATAATTTTATATCAATAGATTCCTTATCTCCCCACGAGTTCATACATATCAAAAGTTCTGAAATCCGACCTCAAATGGTCCTTCAAATCCTCAATCAAAGGTCTAAGTTTCCAAGCCCTAGTTTCCCCAAACTTTGATCCTTAAATTCCATAAATTACAAGCCTAATTCGTGAAATAATACCATTGAAACGAGTTTTAGGTCCAAAATCCTTACCTCAATGAAGTTCCCTTGAAATCCCTCTTCAAAATCGTCCAAAAGAGCTCCAAAACCGACTCAAAAATGGTGAAATAGCTCAAAAATTGCGAAGGACACAATTTATACCCTTTGGCCTAGGTATTTTCGCATCTGCGGCCTTATACCCACTTCTGCGGTACCACATTTGCGGTCCTTGAACTGCTTCTGCGAAAATCACTTAAAATGCCCAATTCTGCATCTGCGATGAAATATCCGCACCTGCGTCTTCGCAAATGCGGTCCCACAACCGCTTCTGCGGTTCCTGCCAACCTCACCAGTTCCCGCTTCTGCGACCCCTCTTCCGCATATGCGACATCACACTTGCGGTCCCTAATCCACAGGTGCAGAAATACCAAAAGCAAAAAAATCTGCAACTTCACAAAATCTCAAACTTCTCCGTCAACCATCCAAAATCACCCCGAGGTCCCCGGGACCTTAACCAAAAGCACGAACATATCCCATAACCTTATTCAAACTTGTACCAATCTTTAAAACACCTCAAACAACACCGAATCAACCAAAACACATCGGATTCAAGCCTAAGTTTCCAAAATCTTCCGAATTCCGATTTTGATAAAAAACCCAACCAAACCACGTCCAAATGACCTGAAATTTTGCACACACATCCCAAATGACACAATGGAACTACTGCAACTCTTGGAATTCCATTCCGACCTCTATATCAAAATCTCGCCTACCAACCGGAAATCGCCAAAATCTCAACTTCGCCAGTTCAAGCCTAAATCTACTCCGAACCTCCAAAACTCATTCCGGTCACGCTCTTAAGTCCCAAATCACCTCCTGAATCTATCCGAACAATCAGATATCACATCCGAGCCCTCTAAGTGTCTCAAACCTTCTCAAAACCCTCTTCCGAACCCGAGCCAACCAACCCGATCACTCATAGAACCGATAGACAAAGCAATAAGAAGCAGAAACGGGGGAAACAGAACGGTAATTCATGAGATGACTCGCCGGGTCGTCACATCCTCCCCAACTTAAATAAATGTTTGTCCTCGAACGAGTCAAGAAACATACCTGAAGCCTCAAACATGTGAGGATATCTGCTCCGCATATCCCGCTTGGTCTCCCAGGTAGCCTCCTCCACGGGCCAACCTCTCCACTACACTTTCACTGAAGCTATATCCTTTTATCTCAACTTTCGAACCTGACGACCCAAAATAGCTACTGGCTCCATATCATAAGTCAAATCACCATCCAACTGAACCTTACTGAAATCCAGAACATGAGACGGATCCCCATAATACATCTGAAGCATAGAAACATGAAATATCGGGTGCACACTCGACAAGCTGGGTGGCAAAGCAAGCTCATAAGCCACCTCCCCAATCCTCCGAAGCACCTCAAAAGGACCAATGAATTGAGGACTCAACTTACTTTTCTTCCCAAACCTCATAACACCCTTCATAGGCGAAACCTTCAACAGAACCTTCTCACCAACCATGTAGGACACATCTCAAACCTTCCTGTCAGTATAGCTCTTTTGCCTCGACTGTGCTGTATGGATCCTCTCCTGAATCACCTTTACCTTTTCTAAAGCATCCTGCACCAAGTCTGTCCCCAATAACCTAGCCTCACTCGGCTCGAACCAACCAACTGGAGATCTACACCGCCTTTGGTACAAAGCCTCATATGGAGCCATCTGAATACTCGACTGGTAGATGTTGTTATAAGTAAACTCTGCAAGCGGTAGAAACTGATCCCATGATCCTCAAAAATCAATGACAAAAGCACGCAACATGTCCGCCAATATTGAATAGTGCGCTCGGACTGCCCGTCCGTTTGATGGTGAAAAGTTGTGCTTAACTCAACCTGAGTAACCAACTCTCGCTGCATAAACCTCCAAAACTGCGAAGTAAACTGAGTGCCCCTATCTTAAATGATGGAAATTGGGACACCATGCAAATGAACAATCTCCCGGATATACATCTCTGCCAACCACCCTGAAGAATAGGTAGTACACACAAGAATGAAGTGTGCGGACTTGGTCAGCCGATCCACAATTACCCAAATAGCATCAAACTTCTTCAAAGTCCGTGGAAGTCCAACTACAAAGTACATAGTGATGCTCTCCCACTTCCACTCTGGAATATCCATCCGCTGAAGCAAGCCACTCGGTCTCTGATGCTCATATTTCACCTGCTGACAATTGAGACACTGAGCTACAAATCCCATAATGTCTTTCTTCATTCTTCTCCACCAATAATGCTGTCTCAGATCCTGATACATCTTCGCGGCACCTGGATGAATGGAATACCGCGAGCTATGGGCCTCCTCCAGAATCAACTCCCGAAGCCCATCTACATTGGGAACACATATCCGGCCATGTATCCTCAACACCCCATCATCACCAATAGTCACATCTCTAGCATCATCGTGCTGAACTCTGTCCTTAAGGACAAGCAAATAAGAATCATCATACTGGGGCTCTCTGATGCGATCATATAAGGAAGACCAAGAAACCACACAAGCCAATACCTGACTAGGCTCCGAAATATCTAACCTTACAAACCGATTGGCCAAGGCCTGAACATCAACTGCAAGAGGTCTCTCCCCAACTGGAATATATACGAAACTCCCCATACTCACCCCATTTCGGCTCAAAGCATCGGTCACCACATTGGCCTTTCCCAGATGGTACAATATGGTGATATCATAATCCTTAAGCAACTCCAACCACCTCCGCTACCTCAAATTGAGATCCTTTTGCTTGAACAAGTGCTGGAGGCTACGATGATCGGTAACCACCTCACAAGACACACCATACAACTAATGCCTCTAAATCTTCAACGCGTGAACTATGGCAGCCAACTCCAAATCATGAACGTGGTAGTTCTTCTCATGGGGCTTCAACTGACGAGAAGCATAAGCAATAACTCTACCCTCCTGCATCAATACACAACCAATACCAACTCTCGAAGCATCACAATACATGGTATATGAACCTGAAGCTAATGGCAAAACTAATACTGGAGCTTTGGCCAAAGCTGTCTTGAGCTTCTGAAAGATCTCCTCACACTCATCTGACCATACAAATGAAGCACCCTTCTGAGTCAACTTGGTCAAGGGTGATGCGATAGATGAGAATCCCTGAACAAAACGGCGATAATAACCCGCCAAACCAAGAAAGCTGCGAATATCTGTGGTTGAGGACGGTCTGGGCCAACTCTGAACCGCCTCTATCTTCTTCGGATCAACCTGAATACCCTTGCTGGACACCACGTGCCCCAAGAAAGCCACTAAACTGAGCCAAAACTCACACTTGGAGAATTTTGCATAAAGCTTCTCCTTCCTCAATCCCTGCAACACAACTCTCAAATGCTCCGCATGCTCCTCCTGGCTATGCGAGTACACCAAGATATCATCAATGAAAACTATGACAAACGAGTTGAGATAAGGCCGGAACACGCTGTTCATCAGATGCATGAACGTTGCTGGGGCATTGGTCAGCCTAAAAGACATCACCAAGAACTCATAATGACCATATCGGGTCCTGAAAGTTATCTTAAGAATATCCGAGTCCCTGATCTTCAACTGGTGATAACCCGAACGGAGATCAATCTTGGAGAACACTCTCGCTCCCTGAAGATGGTCGAATAAATCATTAATGCGAGGCAAAAGATACTTATTCTTAATTGTTACCTTGTTCAATTGCCTATAATCAATGCACATCCTCATAGTGCCATCTTTCTTCTTCACAAATAGAACTGGTGCACCCTAAAGTGACACACTAGGCCGAATGAACCCCTTTTCAAGGAGTTCCTGAAGTTGTTCCACTGGTGCCATACGATACGACGGAATAGAAATGGGTTGAGTGCCCGGCACCAGGTCAATACCAAAATCAATATCCATGTTCGGTGGCATGCCCGGCAAGTCTGTAGGAAACACATCGAGAAAATCCCTCACAATTAGAACAGAATCAATACTAGGAGTCTTGGCGCCGACATCCCTTACAAAGGCTAGATACGAAAGATAACCCTTCCCAACCATACGCTGGGCTTTCAAGAATGAGATCACTCTACTGGAAACATAATCAGTCACACCTCGCCACTCAATCTCTGGCACACCTGGTATAGCCAATATGACTGTCTTAGCATGATAGTCCAGAATAGCACGACACGGAGATAGCCTATCCATGCCAAAATGACATCGAAATCCACAATACACAATAATAAAAGATCCACATGGGTCTCCAGACCCCTAATAGTCACCACACACGACTAGTACACATGGTCTACAACAACAGTATCACCCACCGGGGTAGATACATGAACAAGTGAAGCAAAAAACTCATGGGACGTACCCAAATAACGAGCAAAGTACGATGACAAATAAGAAAAGGTGGAATCGGGATCAAATAATATAGAGGCATCTCTGTGGCAGACTGAAACAATACCTATAATAACAGCATCTGAAGCAATAGCATCGGGTCTACCTAGAAGTGCATAGAAATGGGCCTGACCACCACCTGATCGACCTCCCCCTCTAGGGCGACCCATAGCTGACTGACCTCCATCCCTAGCTGGGTGGGTGGGTAGTGGTGAAGTAATTGGTGCTAAAGCCGTTGACTAACCCCTCTGCTGAGATGAACTCGCAAGACGACGAGGGCACAGCCTCCATATGTGACCTATCTCTCCGCACTCATAACAACTCCCAGGTGCTGGAGAAGGGGACTGAAGGGAACCCCTCACACCAGAATGACTAGCAGATGCACTCAGCATAGAAAAGCCCTAAACTGATGGAGTACGGGACAAACTCTAAGTTGGAAGGGCACTAAGTGATGACTGGCCCTGATGAGAACTGTGAGAACCATGACCCGATGATGCCCCACGATAATCTGGGCGAGCTGGATGAGTATGCCTGAATGGACGGCCTCTACCGTGTTGAAACTAACCTCTCGAAGGAGCACCACTATAGCTACCAGATCCTCGAGGCCTCTTGGCCTCCCTCTCCTCTCGCTCCTGGCAACAAACAGACTCAATCTCATAGGCAATATCCACAACCTCCTCGAAAGTAGCACCAGTCACCCTCTCCCTGGTCATGCAAATACGAAGCTGATAAGTTAGGCCATCAACAAACCTCCTAATCCTCTCTCTATCTGTCTAAACCAACCAAATAGCATGACGAGCTAACTCAGAGAACCTCATATAATACTGCGTCACAGTCATCTCTCCCTGACGCAACCACTCAAACTCCCTACGCATCTTCTCTCTGCGAGACTGTGACACATACTTCTACAGAAAAAGAACGGAGAACTGCTGCCAGGTAAGGGGTGTTGCACCAACATGCCTACGCCTTTCAAAATCCTCCCACCAAGTGAAGGCAGCTCCAGAAAACTGATAAGTAGTGAAAGCGACCCTGCTCGTCTCCAGAATACCTACTGTACGAAGCATCCTCCAACACTTATCCAAGAAACCCTGGGCATCCTCGCCCTCTGCACCACTGAAGGCCGGAGGCTGAAGTCTACCAAACCTCTCTAATCTGCACTGCTCATCCTCTGGCATGGAAGGAACTACATAGTCTTGAGCAGCTGCAACCGGCTGGACTGGATGTGCCCCCGACATCTGAAGTCCCTGCACGACCTGCTCAGGTGTGCGAGTGACAGGAGTTTGATTACCTCCCCCGGCCTGAGATGTAGCTGCGGTTGTAGTAGCTGAGACTGCCTTAGGCCAGTGCAAACCGATAAAATCTGAACCAAGGCCTCCTTAAGACCCGGAATAACAATGGGCACAACTGGTGCCTTAGCTGGTGCTACTGGAGCATCCATAATTGGGACCTGATCCTGAACTGGGGCGGCTGGTGGATCAGCAGGTGCTGCCCTAACTGTTGTGCGGGCCATAACTCTGCCCCTACCGCGATCACGACCGCGTCCTCAGCCTCTAGTGGCTACAGCTGGTGGTACTGGTGGTCATCCATCCTGGCCAGTAGTGCGTGTACTTACCATCTATGAGAGAATAGAATAACAAAAGTTTAGTACTTGGATCAACAAATTTGCACGACAAAAATTTCAAGAATATGAAGTTTTTCCTAAAGGTTCTGCAGCCTCTTGAGGATAAATATAGACGTCTCCGTACCAATCCACGAGACTCTACTAAACCTGCTCATGACTCGTAAGACCTATGTAACCTAGGCTCTAATACCAACTTGTCATGACCCTAAACCCGGACCCGGTCATGATGGCACCTCTCGTAAAGACAAGTCCAACCGACACTTCCCATTTTAATTTTAAGCAGTTAAATAATAAGATTCAAGTCTAAAGCATGATAAAATAATCTAAGGTTTAAGCAGTCAACAGTACAAATATGCGGAAGAACAACCCAACACAGCCCGATATCGGGGTGTGACTAGTCATGAACATCTACCAATCCTAATACAAGTCTGAAAAGTCTAGAAGCTATTACAATGATAAAGGGGGAGAAACACGGGACTGCGGACGCCAAGCAGCTACGTCGTGGACTCCAAAATCTACCGGGAGCTCTCAAGTCGCACTGGCAGGATCCGCAACACCTGAATCTGCACACGGGGCGCAGGGAGTAAAATGAGTACTCCAACTCAGTAAGTAATAATGATAAATAAAGACTGAAAGCAGGTACGAACAATTATATAAGTCTAGTTTAAACTTCAGGAAATACCTATTCAACGATTAAACAGATAAATGACAGACACATAAGATAGATAAACACATAGAGGTTTTGCCCCTCGGGCACAATGTCAACAATACCAGCCCCTTGGGCTATCTCTCACATTACAATGGGTACCCGCACTCACTAGGGGTGTGCAAACTCCTGAAGGGGCCCCTTTCGACCCAAGCGCAATATCAAGCCATCTCGTGGCATCATCACTAGGTCCTTGTCCTCTTATGAACAAGCCACCTCGTGGTGTACATATCTCAGGACCTCGGCCTCATAATTATAATCAGTGTTTCCTCACAAATAGGCCCTCGACCTTACTCAGTCAAAATCCTCACAAACCACTCGGGCAATAGCAAAACATGATTCTCAGCTCAAAATATCATTTAAAAGATCACTTAAGCGTTAAAACAGAGTAAACATGGCTGAGTTATGAAAATAGTGGAATATAGCATGACTGAGTTCAAGTATAAAGTCAAAACAGTGAGAAAATATCAATAAAAATCCCCTATGGGTTCGAATAGTTGGCACGAAGCCCAAATATGGTATTCAGCCCAAATAATGATGATAGAAAATAGATTTCAGTCAAATATGCGGTAAAATAGTCATTTGGGACGGACTAAGTCACAATCCCCAATAGTGCACGACCCCACACTCACCATCAAGCATGTGCGTCACCTCAATATAGCACAACGATGTGCAATCCAGGGTTTTATATCCTCAGAACATCATTTACAATCATTACTCACCTCAATCTGGTCAAATTTCTAGCCCGCAATGCCTTTTCCCCTCGAATTGGCCTCCACTCACGTTGAATCTATCCAAAATCAGAATTACAATGTCAAAATATGCTAAGGGAACGAAGCCCAAGCGAAAATATGCAATTTACAACATAAATCCCGAAATTACCAAAACCCAACCCCCGGGCCCACGTCTTGGAATTCGATAATTTTTACATCAATAGATTCCTTATCTCCCCACGAGTTCATACATATCAAAAGTTCTGAAATATGACCTCAAATGATCCTTCAAATCCTCAATCAAAGGTCTAAGTTGCCAAGCCCTAGTTTCCCCAAACTTTGATCCTTAAATTCCATAAATTACAAGCTTAATCCGTGAAATAATACCATAGAAACGAGTTTTAGGTCCAAAATCCTTACCTCAATGAAGTTCCCTTGGAATCCCTCTTCAAAATCGTCCAAAGAGCTCCAAAGCCGACTCAAAATGGTGAAATAGCTCAAAAATTGCGAAGGACACAATTTATACCTTCTGGCCTAGGTATTTTCGTATCTGCCGCCATATACCCGCTTCTGTGGTACCGCATTTGCGGTCCTTGAACCGCTTCTGCGAAAATCACTTAAAATGCCTAATTCCGCATCTACGATGAAATATCCGCACCTGCGCCTTCGCAGATGCGTTCCCACAACCGCTTCTGCGGTTCCTGTCAACCTCACTAGCTCCCGCTTCTGTGACCTCTCTTCCGTATATGTGACATCGCACCTGCGGTCCCAAATCCGCAGGTGCGGAAATACTAGAAACAGAAAAATCTGCAACTTCACAAAATCTCAAACTTCTCCGTCAACCATCCGAAATCACCCCAAGGCCCCCGGGACCTCAAACAAAAGCCCGAACATATCCCATAACCTTATTCAAACTTGTACCAATCTTCAAAATACCTCAAACATCGCCGAATCAACCAAAACACATCGGATTCGAGCCTAAGTTTCCAAAATCTTCTGAATTCCGCTTTTGATAAAAAAAAAACCCAACCAAACCACGTCCAAATGACCTGAAATTTTGCACACACATCCCAAATGACACAACGGAACTACTGCAACTCTCAGAATTCCATTCCGACCCCTGTATCAAAATCTTGCCTACTAACCGGAAAGCGCCAAAATCTAAACTTCGCCAATTCAAGCCTAAATCTACTCTGGACCTCCAAAACTCATTCCGATCATTCTCCTAAGTCCCAAATTACCTCCCGAAGCTATCCGAACCATCAGAACTCATATCCGAGCCCTCTAACACATAAGTCAACATCTGATTGGCTTTCCAACCTAAGCTTCCTCAAAAGAGACTAAGTGTCTCAAACCTTCTTAAAACCCTTACGAACCCGAGCTAATCAACCCGAGCACTCATAGAACTGATAGACAAAGCAATAAGAAGCAGAAATGGGGGAAATAGAACGGTAATTCATGATACGACTGGCCGGATCATCACAAGAGTTGGCAACGATAATTTGTCCGGGTGAGGATCACCGACATAATACCTGCCGAGTGGAGGCCATTACCCGAGAAGTGGAACATATCACGTAAGTGTAACCTCTTTTTAAACGTCAATTTTGTATTTTATCTTCCTTTTTCTTATCGGTGTTTGCTGTGGTGTAGCCCTAGCTCGAGTTCCAAATGTCATTCCTCGACTCAAGGAGTGGATCAGAGGCATTTGTTCGCAGATGCCTTATGCTGAGCGCTCGTGGAGCAATCTCTCGAAGGGATGATGGGAGGCTCGCTCTCATGGTAAGGTTCCTTCCTCTTAATAAGTAGCACTAGGCTTCTTTTAACACTATGTCCTTACTGTTTCTCTTCTTTTTTGCAGGCTTGCCTAAGACCATCGAGCTTAGGCCTTTAGTAGGGGTAAGGATCTGCCCGCTGACCCTTCTGCTCTAGGGCATCCCGGAGCCACAACCGGAGAGAAGAAAAAGAGGAGGGTCGCAAGCTCCCTAAGCTCGAAGAAAAAGAAACCGCAGAGAAGGTTGGCTCCTAAGCCAAAAGAAAGTTATAGCTCCTGAGTGCCTGACTTTGAATTGCTCTTGTGGCTCAGGGATGAGCCCGATGAGGATGATCTTTTTGTGGCCAGTAGGTTGTTCGTCCCCAAGGAATAGGTTGCAACTGAAGGGGAAATGGCGGAGGATAAATCCCCTCAAGTTCAAAGGGCTGGTACAGAGGTGAGGGTCGAGACCTCCTGAGATGCCGGCTCCACCTTGCCCTATGTTATAGACATTTCGGGATCACCCTCATTCATAGAGTCCATGTTCGATAAAGCCCGAGCGAGGAAGGAGCAATCTAATGAAGGGGCTCATGGAGCGGATTGTCACGACCCGGATTTCCCACCGTCGAGATCATGATGGAGCCTACTCGTAAAAGCTAGGCAAGCCAACTACTATGGTTTTAACACATTAGCAATTAACCCAAATTGAAATAAATAGTAGTTAAAGCTAAGCAGATATAAAGTGCGGAAATGTTATAACTATTCAAAATACTCCAATACATGTCTACCCCAATGATCTGGTGTCACAATTTCACAAACATCTACGAGTATCTACAAATACTAGTTTAGAAAGAAAAATACAACTATTCTCGAAATGAAATGAGACAGGAAATCTAAAACAGAAGGAAAGGGACTCCGGGGTCTGAGAACGCCGACAGATCTACCTCGGATCTCCTGTGGACTGAAGACAGCAACCCACAATCTACTCACGAGGTTCGACACTAAAATCTGCATAGAAAGTGCAAAGTGTAGTATCAGTACAACCGACCCCATGTACTGGTAAGTGTCGAGCCTAACCTTGGCGAAGTAGTGACGAGGCTAGGACACGACAACCACATAAACTTGTGCAGTTAAATCATATATGAGAAACAATAATAATAGAATTGAGCAGATAAAGACGGGAAAGGGGAAACATGCTGTGAGGGATATCAGATTATGACAGTAATAAGGTAACGAAGCAAGGTAAATATCAAACTTGAACCAACAGAATGATAACACAGTAACAAGTGCACGACATCACCTTTTCGTGCTTTTACGCTCGTCCTCACCATAGAAATCAACATAAATGGCACGACATCACCCTTCATGATTTTACTCTCTCATAATCATGGCACGGCATCACCCTTCGTGCATTAACACTCACAGAAAGATGTCACAGCATCACTCATCGTGCTTTAACACTCTCTCACAATATCATACACGACATCACCCTTCATTCTTTATACTCTTCCTCACCCAAACAATAGGAACAATAACATCCCAGCAAGGGAATCAACAATAGAAATAATAACATCCTAGCAAAGGAATCAACAATAGAAACAATAACATCCCGATAGGGGAATCAACTATAACCAACCTCGTTTCAATAGTTAACTTCACAAAATAAGTCTCAACTTGAGTCGATGCTCAACAATGGTCAATTACCAAGAAAATATCATAAGTCTTGTTCAACATGGATAATCATCAATCTAAGCATGAATAGTACATAATAAGAATCACAACGGTCACAGTTTAAGACTCACTTGCATGCTCGACACCAACGTATAGATACTCATCACCATACCTATATGTCGCACTCAACACTAACACGTAGCAAATAGGACAACTCGTATTCCCTCAGGCTAAGGTTAAACCAAACACTTACCTCGATTCCATGGCCAAACTCAAGCCTCAAATACCGCTTTTCCTTTAGATTCCACTTCCAAACCACCTGTATCTAGTCACAATTAACTCAATATCATCAATTATTGCTAAAGGAATCAACTACAGTGCATAAATTTAGTTTTCCCAAACTTTCCCCCAAAAAGTCAAAAATCGATCCCGGACCTGCTTGGTCAAAACTCGAGGTTCGAACCAAAACCTGTTCCCCCATTCACCCATGAGCCCAAATAATGCAATTAGTTTCGGAATCTCACACCAAATCGAGGTTTAAATCCCCAAATTTGCAAAATTCCTAATTTCTACCATTAAAGAACAAGATTTAGGCCTAGAAATCTAATGGGTGTTGATGGAAAATGGAAGAAATGAGCTTAAGAACATAAACCTATGATTTGGTGTTGAAATCCCTCTTCAAAAATCGCCCAAGGTTGAGTTCTATGGAAGAAAATATGAAATTTTGAACAAATCCCGACTTAGGTTCTGTTTTAAAATCGCTGGACAGGTCTTCTTCGCGTTTGCGAGAAGCCTGTCACGTTTGCGAGATACACTACGCGTTCGCGAAGGTATGTTCCCCCTGACCTTCGCATTTACGAGGCACTTGCTGCATTCGCGTAGTGTATCATTCCCCTCCCCCAGTTCCCATTCTTCACGTTTGTGATAGCAACGTCACGTTCGCGAAGGGTAATGCCCCCAATGCTTCGCGTTCGTGACCAGTGCCACACGTTCGTGTAGAAGGATTTCTCCTTCAGACCAAGCTACTCTTCGCGTTCGCAAGAGATCCTTCGCGAACGCGAAGAAGGATACATCTGAGCACCTGCAACAACAAAATAACAGAAATCTCTATGTCCAAAACACCACAAAGCCTATCCGAAACTTACCCGAGCCCTCGGGGCTCCGAACCAAACATGCACACAAGTCTGAAAACATCATACAGACTTGCTCGTGCGATCAAATCGCCAAAATAACACCTAGAACTACAAATTTAGCATCAAAATCAATGAAAAACTCAAGAACTCTTTAAAGTTTCTATTTTCACAACTGAGGGTCCGATCACGTCATATGAATTCCGTTTCTCACCAAATTTTACAAACATGACTTAAATACCATATTAATCCTATATCGGGCTCCGAAACCAAAATACGGGACCGGTACCAACAAGATCGAAAGTTATTAAATTTCCAAAAATAATTATATTTTCAGTTAAATAATTTTCTTCAAAAATTCATTTCTCGGGCTAGGGACCTCGGAATTCAATTCTGGGCATACGCCCAAGTCCTATATTTTTTTGCGGACCCTCCGGGACCGTCGGATTACGGGTCTGGGTCTGTTTACTCAAAATATTGACCGAAGTCAACCTAATTCAATTTTAAAGGCAAAATTTAGTATTTTTTCTCAAATTGTTACATAAAGGCTGTCCAAAAATGCGCCCGAACTGCACACGCAAATTGAGGAGAAAGAAAATGAGGTTTTGAAGGCCTCGGGAACCCGAATTGGGTCCTAAAACACGAGATGACCTTTTGGGTCATCACATTCTCCACCTCTAAAACAACTATTCGTCCTCGAACAGACATAGAAAGGTACCTGAGTCGGTGAAAAGATGGGGATATAGGCTCCGCATATCAGACTCGGACTCCCAGGTAGCTACCTCAACAGGCTGACCCCTCCACTGAACTCAAACCGAAGGATAACTCTTCGATCTCAACTGACGAACCTGCCGGTCTAGAATAGCTACCGGCTCCTCCTCGTAGATCAAATCCTTATCCAGCTGGATAGTGCTGAACTCTAACACGTGGGATGAATTGTCGTGATACTTCTGAAGCATGGACACATGAAACATTGGATGCACTACTGTTAAACCTGGTGGCAACGCAAGCTCGTAAGCCACCTCCCCACTCTCCGAAGGTTCTCAAAAGGCCCAATGAACCTAGGGCTTAACTTGCCCTTCTTCCCAAATCTCATCACGCCCTTCATGGGCGACACCCGAAGCAACATTAACTCTCCAACCATGAATGCCACATCACGAACCTTACGGTCGGCATAACTTTTTTGCCTGGATTGAGCTGTACGAAGTCTATCCTGAATAATCTTAACCTTATCCAAGGCGTCTTGCACTAAATCTGTACCCAAAAACCGAGCCTCTCCCGGCTCAAACCATCCGACCGGCGACCGACACTGCCTACCATATAATGACATATAGGGAGCCATCTGGATGCTCGAATGATAACTGTTGTTGTAGGCAAACTTCGCTAATGGCAAGAACTGATCCCAAGAACCTCCAAAGTCAATAACACATGCTCAAAGCATATCCTCCAAAATCTGAATAGTATGCTCGGACTACCGGTCCGTCTGAGGATGAAATGCTGTGCTAAACTCGACCCGCATACCTAACTCACGATGTACTGCCCTCCAGAAATGCGAGGTAAACTGCATTCCTCGGTCAGAAATGATAGACATGGGCACACCATGAAGACGAACGATCTCCCGGATATAGATCTCAGCTAATCACTCTGAAGAATAGGAAACTACCACAGGAATGAAATGCACTGACTTGGTCAGCCTATCCACAATAACCCATACTGCATCGAACTTCCTCTGAGTCCGTGGGAGTCCAACAATGAAATCCATAGTGATACTCTCCCACTTCCACTCAGGAATCTTAATCTTCTGAAGCAAACCACCAGGTCTCTGATGCTTGTACTTTACATGCTGACAATTCAAACACCGAGCTACATATGCAACGATATCCTTCTTCATCCTCCTCCACCAATAATGCTGCCGCAAGTCCTGATACATCTTAGCGGCACCCGGGTGAATATAGTACTGGGATTTATGGGCCTCCTCTAGAATTAACTCATAGAGTCTATCCACATTAAGCACACAAATATGAACCTGCATCCTCAAAACTCCATCATCTCCAACTGTAACCTGCTTGGCACCTTCATGCCGCACTATGTCTCTAAGGACAAGCAAATGAGGATCATCATACTATCGATTTCTGATACGCTCAACTAATGAAGAACGAGCGACTGTGCAAGCTAGAACACGGCTGGGCTCAGAAACATCCAACCTTACAAACTGATTGGCTAAAGCCTGAACATCCAAAGCAAGCGGTCTCTCACCAACTGGAATATACGCAAGGCTACCCATACTGGCTGACTTCCTACTCAAAGCATCAACCACTACATTGGCCTTCCCAGGATGATACAAGATGGTGATATCACAGTCTTTCAATAGCTCCAACCACCCCTTCTGCCTCAAATTTAGCTCCTTCTACTTGAACAAGTATTGAAAACTCTTGTGATCCGTGAACACCTCACACGACACTCTATATAAATAATGCCTCCAAATCTTCAGCGTGTGAACAAAGACTGCTAGCTCCAAATCATAAATTAGATAATTCTTCTCATGGATCTTCAACTGACGTGAAGCATATGCGATAACCTTGCCATTGTGCATCAACACCGCACCAAGTCCAATATAAGATGCATCACAATATACTGTATATGGCCCTGAACCGGTGGGCAATACCAACACCGGCGACGTAGTCAAAGCTGTCTTGAGATTCTGAAAGCTCGCCTCACACTCGTCTGACCACCTGAACTGGGCACCCTTCTGGGTTAACCTGTTAATCGGGGCTGCTATAGATGAAAACCACTCCACAAACCGACGGTAATAACCCGACAAACCCCAAGAAAGTCTGGATCTTTGTAGCTGATGTGGGTCTAGGCCAGTCCATGACTGCCTCAATCTTCTTAAGATCCACTTGAATATCCTCTGTTGATACGACATGACCTAGGAATGCTACTGAACTCAACCAAAACTCACATTTCGAAAACTTAGCATACAACTGGCTGTCTGTCAGAGTTTGGAGAACGACTCGAATATGTTGCTCATGTTTCTCTCATCTGCAGGAGTAGATCAAGATATCATCAACTAAAACAATCACAAAGGAATCCAGACAGGGCTTGAACACTCGATTCATAAAATCCATGAATGTTACTAGGGTATTTGTTAACCCAAACGATATCACTAGAAATTCATAATGCCCGTACCAAGTGCGAAAATCTATCTTAGGAATATCAGATGCCCTAATCCTCAACTGATGGTAGCCAGATCTCAAGTTAATCTTCGAAAACACTTTGGCACCCTGAAGCCTAGTCCTTAACTGCCCGGTGTTATAGATATTTTGGGATCGCCCTCATTCACGGAGTCCATGTTCGATGAAGCCCGAGCGAGGAAGGAGCAATCTAATGAAGGGGCTCATGGTGCGGATGATCCCCTCCAATGCTTCTTTGATGGCATAGACTCAACCGCCCTGGAGGACTTCTCCGAGATAGGCGATTAAGAGGTGCCAAGGAAAAGTTCGTCCTCGAAGGTTAGTGGGACAAACTCGAGCCCGAGGTTGGTTAACAAGTTCCTCGCTCCGAGCACGGATCCTTGCCGAAAGTAGTCTGTCGTTATCACCGTCTCGGAGGATGCCCAGGTTCTTTCCGCCTTTATCATGATAGCTAGCTACCTCTGATGCTTGGTAACTGAAAAAGAATAGGCAAAGATGAACGAGGTGGACGCACCATGCTTGTTCAACGAAGCATAACATGTGATGAACCAGGTAAGGTGCTATCATATTCTTTTATCTTCGGATTCAATTTTTTAGGACTCTAATGCCTTTTCCTTTCCTCATTTTACAGGCTTCGGTGCTTCACCATGAAACCTTTCTCCGATACTGGGATGCGTTTAGCCAACTCGAGGCCAAAGTCAAAGAGCTTGCTGAGAAGAGGGACACATATAGCTTCTTAGCGAGCAACGTAAAGGAGAAGTCAAGAAACTTCGAGTTAATTTGGACGTGGCTTAGAAGGAACATGCCAACCTAGTGGAACAGGTAAAAGTCTTTGAAGTTAGTGATGACGAGGTAGACATGGCAACTAACGGTCAAAACATGCAGCACCAACCAAAGCTTGACCGGATCGACCAACTCCGAGCCGATATGGACGCAATCAAGGCCGAGGCCGAAGAGTGGAAAGGCAAGATGGATCATTTGGCTTCAAAAAAAGAGACTGCATAAAAGCAGCTGGCCTCGGCAGAGGCCCAACTTCGAGAATCGAGGGAGAAAGCTGAGGCTCGGTCCCAGAAAATCGAAAATCTCTAGTCTTAGCTAGGATCGACTGTTGCCCAGCGATATACCTTTGCCAAGGAGCTTAAAGCAGCCAAGTCAGTGGTTGAAAATAACCAGGGCTGATGTAGAGGAGATGGTGGCCCAGTACAAAGATGATGCTGAGGCAGCCCAAGACCACCTGAAAGACATCATCAAGTGTCGCACCCCCTTTTTTCCCTCTCATATCGAGAACTCGGGTTTATAACATTCTTGTTGGGACAACTTTTTTCCTTTTGGGAAGGGGCTTGCAATTTTGAAGAGTCGCCACCTAATGATTTAAGATGCATTAGGACACCTATAGGGTTCATTTATAACTATGTTTGGTAACTAGAGACAGGGTAAGGGCTTGAAATTATCCCAAGGGGAAGGTGTTTGGCACCCCTCAGGATCCACTAGTGCGGTTCCTGGCCAGACAGTTTTTATGAATTTGTACATTTAGCAAATAGGCAAGTATTAGCTCAAACAGTAGGGGATTTAAGCTGAATACACATATGTAGAGAAGCAGCTAATAAAAAAGGGCAAGATTTTGAAAAGAATTATAATTCAAACATACTTGAGAATGTAAAAAGGGAGGGGGTCCTAGGTTTGTTTATAATATGGCTCACGTCAATGCAATACCCGGTATGACACTCCTCAAAAGAGGGGCTACATGTGGTATTAATGCACCAGCCATCATATCTATATCTACCCTTTACCACCCCGTGGAAGTAATTAAAGCAAAGATTGGTCTTGACTCTTATTGCATGTTGTTACTCGTCCCTTCCTATCAGCCCCGAAGGAATTTTGGACTTCTATCCTATAAGGAGGTTCTAGGCAGACTCTCAGGTTTAAAGGCAAAATACTAAGGCGGCATACAAAACAAGTAGGACTGCATTTAAGGGGGAAAACACAGAAAACAAGCAGAAAGGCTCAGTTATACCTCCACAAAATATGCACACAGACAGCACGACTTATACATAGTTAAGGTCTGAATTTAAAATCCTAAAGCAGGGTGTTTAAGTTGTTGCAACAGAACCAAATTTATTACATAACTCAGATAAGAAGTCAGAATCAGGCTTGTCTGCTGGTTGTAACAGTTGATAATTAAACAAAGGCATTTTCAGTTTTATTTAAGCGATTACCTAAGGCTTGCCTAGGCGCAAAGCGAGATGCAACAGTTGTTCCAAGTCATTAAGACATTTTGGAGATTATTTTTATTACCTAAAACATGTTGTTCTAGTTGTAGAGATTGTTTCCACTTTTATTCAGAAAACATCACAATGTGAAAATTATTACTTACTACTTCTTCATGAATTAGCAATTAACTAGGCGTTTGAAATGAAATGCAAATAGAACCCTAAAGCATGGTATCTAATATGCATATGCAAATTGCCGGGTTATTGAAAAAAGAATCCCTAAGGCATGATTTCTAAATGCACACAAGATTTGAAGAATTTTTGAAATAACAGCTTTTTGTACCAGTGTTGTTATTGCCCTAGGAGCAGGATTCTAAGTGATAGATATAAAGCATGGACTAACGAATGAAGTGCTGAAGCAAGAAATATGGGTCCTAAGAACATGGTTTTCTAATGCATGTATGAATCTTAAATATGGTTTCTATTGCACAATTAGGAATATAAACCTAAAAACATGCTTTCTACCCTTTAACAACTATAGCATGCATATTTCCCCATCTCTTTTCACTAGCCAACCTCATACTTGTTTACAAATTATTACAGACCATGTGATTGAATTACATAAGAAATGCAAAAATAAGAAGTTACAATCATAGGAAGCCTAATTCTGACTTCCTCTCTGAGTTATGTAATAAACCACCTCAAATGCCAATATTGTTCCAAAGCCTTTCTCATGTCTGGGTGTGTCAGAGTTCCCTAAGGACCTCAAGGGATTTCGGGCAGTGCTGACACCCAGATTGCATAACCAAGAGTAAGTGCAGTGTGGAAGGGCCAGCTCTTATATGTCCAGGTTCAGGGGGAGCTCAAGCGTCCCAAAGCAAGGCTCACACAAAAGGGAGAGAACCTAATGATATAAGAGTATAGTGGAAGTGTAGGAACACATATTTGAAAAAGGAGTTTGTTTTAGAAAGCAGATTTGAAAGACTGCATGTTTGAAATGAGTTTGTAAAACAGCATGAGAGTTGCTTAATGAACACAATTTTTGAAAGGGAAAGGGGATAGGAGCAAAAACAACATACACAGAACCAGTTCAGAGAGTAGTACAGCTTCAGCAATTACAGGCAGGGGAGTAGGGTTTGGGGTCATAGAGGACCCAAATCAGAAACACATAATTAGTCATGAATTAGGTACATTAGGAGACATGCTTGTTGAGGGACATAAATAGGAACAAGTAAGCATGTTGTTTACATTCGAACAAAGGAGGGCAAAATTTTAAACATGTTGAGTAAAGCAGTAAACAAGAAGTACAATTTAACAACATGAGCCATTAAGCTAGTGCAGAAAGAGACAGAGATGGACAAACAAGGGAACACATAGAGTTGAGTCTCAGAATTTAAATTAAGAACATACCAGTTGAAGAAGCAAAGTGTAGAAAAAAGTAAAGCAATCAGAGTTCCACAGTCTAGCCTTGGCTTTCAGCCGGCTGGACAAAGTAGTAGCACAAGTAGTAGAGAAAGAGAGAGTTTGAGTGTGTAAGTGTGTGTTCTGAACTTAGTTGTTCGTGTGTTTAAATAAGAAAGGGTAGGGTATTTAGAGATTTGAAAAGAAGTGGAAAATAAGGTAACAAGTAAAGGTTTAACACAAATATGGAAGTAATCACAATCAGAATCAATTAATACAAGTATTTACCCTTAATCAATGAGTTACAGCTCAAACGGATACTACAGGGATAATTAAGGAAAGAAAATCAATTTGAGAAAGATTGATTTTTACCATATAAGGGGATAGTA
Source organism: Nicotiana tabacum (assembly GCF_000715075.1). NCBI lineage: Eukaryota > Viridiplantae > Streptophyta > Magnoliopsida > Solanales > Solanaceae > Nicotiana > Nicotiana tabacum. The sequence continues at coordinate 210,539,471 of NC_134080.1, forward strand.
AAAGTATAGAGTATATAATTGAGTCTAACTACATAATATACTTAATTTGGGGAAAGGATTTAGCAGGGGTGAAACATCACAGCAAATAAAGGAAGGGAATCAATCCACTTAAATAAACGAGTAAAATTAGGGGTTTATAAGAAAACCTTTGCAATCAGTCGTAACTTAAGGAAATCAAGATCAATCAAGAAGGAATCATGATTCTGCACTTCACCATATAAATAGAGAAAAATGAGCAGGCGTATCAGACATGCAAGGTCAAACATATTAACAAAAAGGAGCAAACTAGATGAACATAAACATACAAAAGTGACATGAATAGGCTAAGGACTACTCGAAGCATGGTAATCAACAAAGTCAAGTAGTCATGGCTCATACATAGAACCAAAATGAATAAACCAGTTTAACAGAACAACAACAAACAACAACAACAACGACCCAGTATAATCCCACAAGTGGAAAAGAAAAGGTAAGCTCTGTTAGGGCTTTAACAGAGCTGAGTTGAAAAGGTAAGGACTTAGAATCAGTCAAGTTAAACAAAGAAAAGGATCTAAACACAAAGAACTCAGTCGAAACAAGTATACAAAATAAACAAAGACAGTTCCAAACCTCGGATAAAACCAAAATACTTAGGGTTTTCAACACGATGAACCAGGCAGAAGAAAACATAAACAACCCGTTTAAACATAGTAGAATCATAAGACAACACTGAAAATCAGAGGAGAAGTCCTTTAAAAAGAGATTAAGAAAACCTAAATCGTTGAAGACGAAGAGTCACTTTGAAAAGTCAGAAAATATTTGAGAAAACACGAAGAGGTTTATAACATGCACAGATCTAAGGCAGGTCTGAAAGAAAATCGGAAAGTTTTTTAAAGCTAGTGTTTCAGAGAACCTAGAAAAAGTGAGAAAACTTTGAAAATTTATCGATCTAGCCGGAAAAGTCATGGATCTGACTCGAACAACCATGGATAGCCGGAAAGAGACCATGGATAAAAGTTGAGCAAGGTATGATCTAGATCTCTTTGAGAGCTTTCCATGAAATCTCAAAAACAGGCAACCAATGGACATAGGAGACCGGTATACATTTCAAACAGCCATGGGAGTCCATGGACTGAGTGAGGATCGAAGGGGATTAGGGTGGATTTGGGTAGCGGCGGATAGTGTTTGGGTGAGGTTTCAGAGAGAGTAGGAGAGGAAGGGGATTCAAGGGCGGCGGGTTGGTGGAAATGAATTAGGTTAGGGGTCATTTAGGTTTATTTTAGGCAAGTGGAATGGGGATCGTTGATCTGAATGATCAACAGGCCAGATTGAGTAGGGTTGGTGGGTATCAGGGTTTGGGCTTGGTCCGGTGGGTTTTCAATTGGGTTAGGGTTGGTTTAAATCAAAATTGGGCTGGGGAATTGGGGTCCGATTTACGTTATAATTGAAATACAAAAGGGGCTATTATTAGATAGTTTTCCCTTTTAATTTATAAAAATAGTAAATAGTTTCTAAAAAATAAACTAAAGTACAAAAATGATTTATAATACATAATCAATAATTTAAAAATATAGGACCCAATTTTATGAAAATAAAATTGAATTAAACCTTAAAGGGGCTAATATTGCAATTATATGCAATTTAGCTTTAAAAATACTAAATATAATTGTAAAAATATGTAAAAATTACTTTAGACATATTTTGGAATAAATATAGAAATACATACATGAATTATCAAAACCATAATTTTGGAAATAATTATTGAGGATTTCATGGATAAAAAGGGAGAAAATAAATCAATTAAAAAACCTTTAAAACTATGGGAAAAATAATAAAATAATTGGACATGCTTATATATGCATATATATGCTATTTTGAAGTTATTTTGTATATTAAATATATAGGTAAAAATTGGATATCAACAGCTGCCCCTCTTTACCCGGGAAGGATGAAAGAGTTTCCGGGTAAAGAAATGATGGCCAATTTTGACCGAGCGAAGCGGTTTTGAAGAGGTTCGGCCGCACCCTGCCTTCTAAGATGCCTACATATCCCTGGTTTATAGGAATCAGGCCGTTTGTAGTTCGAAATCCAACGGTGGAGTATGCCGATGAAGATATTTCAAGAACGGACGCAATATCTAGGACCAGATGAGTGATAGGTTTACGGGAATGGCTAGGTTTGATAAGGCTGCGGGAACTGGAGTGGGATTGCTCCTACGATGATGGTTGTTGCTTGCCGATTTACTTGCAATTAGAAATAATACAAGCGTATATTGTGCATAAATTTAAACATGATGCAAATTCCCCTTGGACCATGAATGTTGCCTTCGGACGATGAGGATGATATCCTTAGACCATGATGTCTCGGGACATGAAGCGTATGATAAAGGATTCGCAGGCCATGAAATGATGTTCCCGGGCTGTGAGGATGGTGCCTCCGATCCATGATGCCTTTGAATAATGATATGCAAAAGATTGAAAGAGATCCTCAGGCCATGACATGGTGTTCTCGGGCTATGAAGATGATCCCTCCGAAGGATGACACCTTTGGATGAGTTGGCGATATTTCAGCCCATGAAGGATGCAGTAGCATGATGCGGACAAGATAGAGCTTAGTCTTGCGAATTGAAGGGCAGAGCTTAGCCCATAAGAAAAGCGAGATAAATAGAGCTTGGGATAGCGCTGAGTTTCGAAAATGGGAGGTAGAGCTTAGCCTCGGAAGGCAGAATGATAGCCTTATGCAAAGATGCAAATGCAGATGGAGGTAGAGCTTAACCTCGGAAGGCAGAATGGTAGCCTTATGCATATTGGAAGGCAGAATAGTAGCCTTATACAATGCAAGGATGCAGATGGAGACAACGTTTAGTCTCGGAAGGCAAAATGGTAGCCTTATGCAGATTGGAAGGAAGATAGTAGCCTTATGCAATGCAAGAATCCAGATGGAGACATCATTTAGTCTCGGAAGGCAGAATGGTAGCCTTATGCAGATTGGAAGGCAGAATAGTAGCCTTATGCAGTGCAGATGTAGATGGAGACAACGTTTAGTCTTAGAAGGCAGAATGGTAGCCTTATACAAGAATGCAGATGGAGATAGCATTTAGTCTAGAAAGGCAGAATGGTAGCCTTATGCAAGAAATAAGATAACGAATGATAGTAGAGTTTTCTTAGCTGATAGCAAACTGCGGCGTTGTGATTACTAGGACCATTGTGACATACGAGACATCACTAGCGTGTGCTGATAGCAAATGTTGGCAAGTGCAACGGTTAGAAGAGTCGTATTCGTGAACAATGTTTGTTCCATGGGCGTACAGTATGTTTAATGATTTCACAATCCTAGTGCCTGCATTCAAAGAAAAATTGTGAGTTTTGTAAAGGGGAAGGTTAGTTCGTAACCTCGTTGGCTTTTCTTGACTCATTCAGCTTCGACCTGGTGACACCGTCTGTATCGTTGGGGGTAGCATGATAAACAAGGTAGTTTCAATAATAAACATGCATGATTTTGTAAAAGTATGACATAAATGTATAGTTAAAAATAGCTTTTAGATGAACCGACGATTGTGACGTGGTTCGGGACATTGCAACCTCTCTTGCCACAGAATTTTGAGGGTCCTCTTCAAAATTCTGCCCCAGTTTGATGGGTTGGCGTTTTGGACTGTTGCTCGGGCGGCGATTGGCTGAAATTACTTCAGAATTTTGAGGGTCCAATTGTAGGGGAAATGAAATTTTTATTGAATTGTGACCGAACCCATAGGGATGCCTACGTATCCCCTCTTAAACGAGAATCAGGTCAGGTGTAGTTCAAGTTACATCATATAAGGAAAGCATAAGGATTACACATAGTATCGCTTGACTGCATCTGAGTTGATCGGCTTCGTCCAGACTTCTCCGTCCATTTCTGCAAGTGTGGGGCTCCTCCTATCAGAACCCGATGAACCATGTATGGACACTGCCAGTTGGGAGAGAACTTCCATTTGGCTTCATCTTGATGCGAAAATTTTTTCTTCAACACCAGTTTCCCCAGTATGAACTGTCTTGACTTGACTCTTTTATTGAAGGCTCTGGATATTCTGTTCTGATAGAGTTGACCATGGCAAACTGCATTCATTCTCTTTCCGTCTATAAGGGCTAGCTGCTCGTAATGACTTTTTACCCACTCTGTGTCATCGAGCTCAGCTTATTGTATGATCCTTAGGGAAGGAATTTCTGCCTCAGCGGGAATGACAGCCTCCGTACCATAAACAAGCATATAGGGGGTTGCCCCGGTTAATGTGCGGACTGTGGTGCAATACCCCAAAAGAGCAAATGATAACTTCTCATGTCATTGTTTATGCTTCTCTATCATTTTCCTCAATATCTTCTTGATATTCTTGTTGGCGGCTTCTACAGCTTCATTCATCTGAGGCCTTTAGGATATGGAATTCTTATGTTTGATCTTGAAAGTTTCACACATAGCTTTCATCAAGTCTCCATTGAGGTTGGACCCATTATCAGTAATGATTGACTCTGGAATTCCGAATCGACAAACAATACGGTCGCGGACAAAGTCTGTCACGACTTTCTTAGTCACTGCTTTGTAAGATGTTGCTTCGACCCATTTGGTGAAATAGTCGATGGCTACAAGGATAAACCTGTGTCTGTTGGAAGCAACAAGCTCGATTAGTCCAATAACGTCCATTCCCCAGGCGGCGAACGACCACGGTGAGCTTGTTGTGTTGAGCTCGCTTGGAGGTACCTTTATCGTATCTGCATGTATCTGACAGCGGTGACATTTCTGTACATATTGGATGCAGTCCATTTCCATAGTCATCCAAAAGTAACCAACCCGGAGAATCTTCTTTGCTAAGACAAAACCGTTCATATGTGGTCCACGGGTCCTAGCATGAATTTCCTCTAGTAGCCTGGATGCTTCCTTTGTGTTGACACATCTTAATAGTTCCAAATTGGGAGTCCTCCTACACAGGATTCCTCCATTGTGAAAGAATTTGTTGGACAATCTCCGAAGTGTGCATTTCTGAGTATGATTTGCAAGCTCTAGGTACTCTCCTTTCGCCAAATATTCCTTGATATCATGAAACCAAGGCTTTCCGTCTGCTTCTTCTTCAACATGGGCATAGTAAGCTAGCTGATTGTGGATTTTCACTAGAATGGGACCAATGAAATTTTTGTCGGGATGTTGTATCATAGATGATAGTGTAGCCAATGCATCGACGAACTCATTCTGGATTCTGGGAACATGCTGGAATTCCGTCTTCGTGAACCTCTTTCTCAATTCCTGTACATGATGCAAATATGGGAGTATCTTAGAGTTCTTGGTTGTCCATTCTCCTCGTACCTGATGTACGAGAAAGTCTGAATCTCCAAATACTAGCAGCTCTTGAACGTTCATGTCAATGGCCATTTTGAGTCCTAAGATGCAGGCTTCATACTCGGCCATATTATTGGTGCAGGGGAACCTGAGTTTGACAGACACTGGACAATGCTGACCGGTTTCTGATATTAGAACTAATCCTATGCCAACTCCTTTGAAATTTGCTGCTCCATCGGAGAAGAGTCTCCAACCATCATAGGATTCTGCATTGTCTTCTCCTATGAATGATACCTCTTCATCAGGAAAATACATTTTCAGGGGTTCGTATTCTCCATCCACTGGGTTTTCGGCAAGGTGGTCTGCCAGTGCCTGTCCCTTGACCGCTTTCTAAGTTACGTAAACAATGTTGAACTCACTCAATAGGATTTGCCACTTGGCTAGCTTGCCGGTGGGCATGGGTTTCTGAAAGATGTACTTCAAAGGATCCATTCTCGATATGAGATATGTAGTATAGGCACAAAAGTAATGTCTCAACTTCTGAGCTACCCAAGTCAAAGCACAACATGTGCATTCCAATAGAGAATACCGGGCCTCGTACGGGGTGAGCTTCTTACTGAGATAATAGATGGCTTGCTCCTTCCTCCCTATTTCATCATGCTGACCCAGAACGTATCCGAAAGTTCTATCTAACAATGCAAGGTAGAGTAATATGGGTCTACCTGGCTGTGGAGGGACTAAGACTGGTGGTGTTGACAGGTACTCCTTGATTCTATCGAAGGCCTTTTGGTAGTCATCGGTTCATCTGGTAGCAGCGTCCTTCTTTAACATCTTAAAGATTGGCTCACAGATAACTGTAGATTGTGCTATGAATCGGCTGATGTAGTTAAGCCTTCCCAGGAAAGTCATCACATCCTTCTTGTTCTTTGGCGGTGGTAGTTCTTGAATAGCTTTGACTTTCGCTGGATCCAGTTCTATTCCTCGGCGGCTCACAATAAACCCAAGCAATTTCCCAGTAGGAACCCCAAATGCGCACTTTGCGGGGTTTAGTTTCAGGTTGTACCTCCACAGTCTATTGAAGAACTTTCTCAAATCTTCCATGTGGTCAGTCGCCTTCTTGGATTTGGTGATAACATCGTCCACATATACCTCTATCTCCTTGTGTATCATATCATGGAAAATGGTAGTCATGGCCCTCATGTAGGTGGCCCCTGCATTCTTCAGGCCGAATGGCATCATCTTGTAACAGTACACTCCCCACAGCGTAATGAAATTGTTTTCTAGGTGTCTTCCTCATCCATCCAGATCTGATGATAACTAGTGAAGCAATCTATGAATGACTGTAGCTCATGCTTGGGGCAATTGTCAATCAGGATGTGTATATTTGGTAAAGGGAAGTTGTCTTTCGGACTGGCCCGACTGAGATCCCGGTAGTCGACACAAACTCTGACCTTCCCATCCTTCTTTGGTACTGGCACAATGTTGGCTAACCATGTCGGGTATTCTACCACCCTGAGAACCTTAACTTTGACCTGCTTGGTGACATCTGCTTTGATTTTCAAACTCATATCAGGCTTGAACCTTCTGAGCTTTTGCTTTACCGGTGGTCACATTGGATCGGTTGGCAGTTTGTGAGCCACAATAGACGTACTTAGACCAGTCATGTCATCATATGACCAGGCGAATATGTCTTCATACTCCTTTAGAAACTTTGTGTATTCTTTCTTCTCTGATGGCGATGGGTGAATGGTGATCTGTGTCTCCTTGACGTTTTCTGCATCTCCCAGGTTGACAATCTTGGTCTCATCCAAGTTGGACTTAGGTCTGTTCTCAAAGTTCTCAACTTCTTTGACAATCTCATCAGGTATGTCATCTTCCTCTGAATCAATATCTATTTGTTGCGTTGTCTTGTTGCATGTCACAATCATTGGTTCATCAAGATAAGTAATAGTAATGTCGTATAGGTAAAGTAAGGAGAGAAAACGATAGCAATAAATATTAATTCATAAGAAAAAATCAAAATGCTTTTGATAAATTGAATAACTATTTTGAACATCGAAGATCTTATTGTGGGAATTGAAAATGCAAAAAGAAAATCATTTAGTAAAATAAAAACAATGAATAATGCTTGTTTTAGCCTTGCTACCCCGAGGCACGTCGGGCTTTGGTTGTCCTGATGGTCCAATTATTTAGATGTGCACCTCTACTCACAGCCTGTATGGAAGGGCCTTCCTCCCCCTCCTCCTCGAGAATAACATAACAGTCCATATCACTATCCTCTAGAAACAAGTTCTTCATTGCCGCAAGTGCTTCTTCTTCATCCGACCCAAAAATAATGTCAGCCTATTGGAAAGTCTACTCTAGATGCGGTATTGGCTACTCCAGTGGATAGTAAGGACCGTGCCATGGTGGTGACCAGTTATTGAATTCTTCCCAGGTGTATTCATATCCCAAACCGAAGGTGGTGCCATGTTTCTTGAGTTTTATAGGTTTAGAGATTCCCTGGAGGTTCTTGCCGAGCCCTTTGCCAGGTTCGTACCCACTCCAACTTAGTATACTTTCGATTTTGTGATCCCACCATTTGTCTTTGTCAATAGCATTGACCCGCTCAATGTGGTGGTAAGTTTCTCCACCCATCTTCCTTCTTCCTTCGATCGCTGGAATGGTCTGGCGACTGTATATAGGGTTGCTACCGTCGTCATGAATGATCACTTCCTAGTGATTCCATTCGAACTTCACTGCCTGATGCAGCGTTGATGCTATGGCCCCCGACCGCATGAATCCATGGTCGTCCAGTAGCAAGTTGTAATATGTTGGTACATCTATCACCTGGAAATCGACCTCGAACCAGGTTGATCCCATCTGTAAACATAGAACAATCTCACCAATGGTGGACCTCTCAGAACCATCAAATGCTTCACGTTGATTGCTCCATCCTTTATCTCATGCATCCCTTTATCCAACTTCTTGAGTGTTACCAGCAGACAAATGTTAAGACTGGAACCTCTATCGATCAAGATTCTAGTGATGAAATATTCTTCGCATTGCACGATGATGTGCAGTGCTTTATTGTGCCCCAGCCCTTCAGGTGGCAGCTCGTCCTCATGAAAGGTGATCTTATAGCTTTCCAGCACTTGTCCTAACATGTTAGCCATTTCCCCGCCAGTGATGTTACTTGGTACGTATGCTTCACTTAGCACCTTTAACAGAGCATTCTTGTGTGCCTCAGAATTTTGAAGCAAAGAGAGAATGGAGATTTGTGTTGGCGTCTTGTTTAACTGGTCGATAACCGAATATTCCTTGGCATGTATCTTCCTCTAAAGGTCGTCCGGACCTGTCTCAATGAGGGGTGGCTGATTGGAGGCCTGCTTGCTTGATTCAGCTAGGTGTTCAGGGGTATAGACTCTACCAGTTCTTGTCATACCCTGTGCAGCGACAGTTTCTTCAAACTGACCTTGCCTTTCCTTCTTGCCTCGGCTGTATAGTCCCAGGGTACAACTTTTGTATATAATGGTGTTACGGCAAACATCACCACTGGGATCGGCGCGGCTATCCTCACTTCAAATGGAACCTGTGCCTTAGGTGGCAAGACTGCAACCTCAAATGGTGTGGGTGCATTTGCTGGAGACACGAATTCAACCTTGATTGGTGCTGGTGTCTTTGCGGATGGCGCTGCTTCAAACTCAAGAGGTATAGACATATTCACCTTAGCATTTTCAGATGGTTGGATCTAGATTATGATTGGGTTGAGAGTAATTGTTGGTTTCTTTGGGTTATCACCTTCTGCGATCAACCCGATTGATCCCTTGGGATCCCAGTCATCTTCTATTTCAATCATGAGGATACCTCTACCCTTATGGTCTGGCAGAGGGTTGTTGCGGACGTTTGGAGCGGGTTCCTTTGCCACAATGATCTTGTTATCAATCAAAGACTATATCTTTTCCTTCAAGGAGCGGCATTCATCGATGGTGTGCCCTTTCATGCCGGAGTGGTATGCACAAGACTTGTTTGGGTTAACCCACTGAGAAGGATTCTCAGGGGTTGCAGCAGTGATAAGGGTGACATAACCAGCAGCTTTGAGTCTCTCATACAGCTGGTCAATGGGTTTGGTGATGGCTGTATATTGTTTTGGAGGTCTGCGATCAAAATTAGGTCAGGGCCTAGGGAAACGAAAACTCTTCAAGTTTCCGCACAAAGAGGGGCAGCTGTGAGCACGTAATTTTTGCCTTACGAAAAACTACTCCAAAATAAATCAAAAAATAAAATAAATTTCTTTTACTGTGTAATTTCTGAATTTTTGCGTGGTGTTAAATATTTGTTTATGTCCGTAAAATGTTTGTTTTGTTATAATTAAACAAAATAAAAATAAAAATACATGTTTCATGTATATCTAGGATTTAAGTACGCATTTAATTAAGTTAATTTAAATAAAATCACAAAAATATGCATTAATTCTATTTCAAATGTTTCATTGTTTGATTGATGTTTTGTCTATGTGTTAAATAATTATTATAGATTGATTAATATATTTTTGAGAAGTTAAAATTATATTATAGTTAATATTATTGTAATTTTGTTTTTTTAGGATTTTTATTAATTAATAAAATCAGAAAATGCATACAAGTTATAAGATTTGGACCTGGATTAAAATCCAGGCCCAAATCAATTGAATCCCTTTCACAGCCCAATCCAAAACAGCCCTGTCCGGTCCAATTCAAGCGGAATCAAACGACGTCGTTTGGTCACCCCTTATCAAGGGCCGTTGGATTAAATACAACCAACGGCCAAGATCTCATCACCCTTACCCGCAACCCATAACCCGATCCATTAGCCCGATTCAATCCGACCCCAACTTCAAATCAAACGACGTCGTTTGGTTTAATGAATTAATCCTGGCCTTTCATCTTGCTTGATCGGACGGACGATATCGATCCATCCCACCCCTATATAAATCCCAAACCCTTATCCCGGCCCCTAACTAAACACCCCCCCCCCCATCCTCTCTTGTTCATCATCTTCTCAAACAGACCCCTAACCCTAGCCGCCCCTATTCCCCTTCGCCTGAAACCCGGCGGCATCAACGCCGCCGGTCACCAAAGTAACACCCCAGAACCCCCTGAGCCTCCTCTATCCGAATATGTTACCTTCTTGGTTCGAATCTCCCTGGAGGTTCTCGAATCTTCATTTGAAGATTCGAGCCAAGTTCAGACTTAAACCAATCAACCCCAAATTAACACCATGGCTTCCCCTAAAAACCCTTGTTATGGATCTGAAGATAGTTTGGCTCGAATCACTTCAGAGCTTCTCGAATCTTCTTTTGAAGATTCGAGTCAAACAAAAAATTACCCAGATCTGTTCCAAAGTGACACCAATCAACCCCTAGGCTTCCCTCACCCTTGTGTCGTACTCGGTTTCTCTCGAATCTAACCAGAAATGATTAGATCCCAAATCGAGCCTTCAGGAAACCTAGAAATACCAAATTTCTGGATTTTTTTTGTCCAAATTGATTAAAGGATTGAGGTTTAATCGACCTTAGTCGAAGTATTTTCAGTGGAAAATACTTCGACTAAGGTCTGTTTGATTTCAAATAAAAATCCGAAGCTGAGTTGGGATCGAGTCTGATTAAAGTTTAGAGGTATTTTTCTATTTATTTTGTGTATTCTACGTGTATTGTTGTCCGTATTAATAGCTTGTTAATTTTTCATATTTGTTTTAATCAATTCTGTCATTTCTGTCTATTTAATCCGAATGTGAATTGTTTCTGTTGGTTGTGGTTATTTACAATGTGTGTAATCGACTCGATTAAGTTCGTCGATTAATTATATTACGAATTTTTTTTCATTTCTGAAAATGTTGACTAAAACAGTCTGCTTCTATTATTTTAGACTAATTATTGACAAATGTTGTAAATAGTCAATTGATTAATGCTCGTCAATTAAATCATGATTGTCTGTGAATCAGTGAATTCAAATGTATGTTGTATATGTTATGGTCTGAACATTAAAGTTTCAGGACATTGTCAGTATTGACAATGATCCTGTGTGTGTTTGATTCTAGTTCAGTGTTAAGTCCAGTCTGAATTGTTTTGATAATTTCAGTAATATGTTGTTAGTTCTGAATTCAGTATAATATTGCTGTAATGTCCAGTTTGAATTCAAGTTTGCAAAAGTTGGTCAAATGCAATTGTGTTAGGAGGTTAATAGGATTGGTTATAGCTGTAAATCAGGAGATAACTAAGTTTGTACAGATTTTAGAATCTGTTTTGCTATAGGTTCTGATTTTTCAGTAATAACATCAAGATTTCAGGGGCATTTCTGGGAATGAGCAGTAAAAAACAGGGTGTTAGTACTAGTATATTATAATGTAATGTTAGTGGCTATTAGTTAATGATACTAATGGGGAACAAGGGATAATGGGCTGCTGAAAATCAGGGAAAAGGTTTTACATAATGGGATTTTCTGTTTTTTTAAAAGAAGAAGGGGGTCCAAGAAGCACTCAAATTGCCTAGGACCAGCCCTGTATAAATACAGGAGCTGGACAGACAGAATTGGAAGAGTGAAAAAAAAACAGAATTTTGAGTGAGGAGGAGAGAATTTTAAGAGAGAAAAACAGAATTTTGAAGAAAAAACAGAATTTTCCTAGAGAATTTCTAAGGGCAGAATTTTTCAGAAGGAAGATTCTAAGAAAGAAAAAGAAAGGCAGAGAGAATTTTTAAGAGATAATCTTTAAGAGATTTTGAGGGCTGAGATTTTAAAGAAAGGAAACCAAAAATAGAACACTCACATATACACTCACACACGGATACAGCATCAGAAACAGAAAATCAGAAACAAACTGAATTTGTAACTGAAGAAAAGCTGAAATCTGAAATATTATTCTTGTGTTGAATTTGTTCAACTTTGTGTGATTCCACTGTTCAGTTAAAATCTGAAGTGTCTTTCAAAGTATCTTACTGTGCATCTGGGCTCTTCGAATCCTATTCCTGTTCAGATTTACTGTGTTATCAGTATATTCTACTGAATTTGTTACTGCTGTAACTGTTGAAACTTACTTCTTCTACATCCATTTTCAGGTATATGTCTTTTAAATTTTAAGTTGGAAAGAGATTTCAGCATGACCCGTCAATGAAGCTTGAATTGAAATGTTATTTTCCAATTGTCCAAGTTCATCAGTTCTAATTGCATTTTTGAATTAATAGTGAATTCAATTTGATAAGCTATGAGTTAAATTGTTTTATTTTGAAATTCATATAAAGTTTTGTAATAATGTTAGCTATTCCGAAATCTCATTGGTATAGATATATGTGAATTGTCAAAACAGGGAGTAAGGCATAAAATGGGCCATTGATTACATCCCATAATACCATTAGCTAAATGTAATGATTAAGAAGTTACATTAGTAGAATATATTGTAACAAGTATGATTTTGTTTAGGTTGGTATGAGTTATTATATAGTATGATGACAGGTATAATCATATGAGAAAGTAAGTTGGTATAGCTCATCATGATGTTAAAACGTTATGAATATTTACGCCAAACAGTTAGGTTGTATGTAAGGTAACTTTGTTGAATTAACTTGCATAATTATAGGGCATTTGGCTTATAAATTCGATGCTCATCTACTTTCATAAAACAAAGTGACCAAATAATTAGGCCTATTAGACTAAAAGTGAGTGTATGATAATGAAAAGAGATGTACAAGCATAAATTGCCACACTTTACATCATTGAATATTAGAAATAGAATTTGCATTAAGTAAACAATGAAAATTCTCGGAAAATATTTCCTTCCTTTATGAATCATTTATTTTCAGTTTCATATGCCATTTATTCTTTGTCATATATAAATGTCATATTTGTTTTTTTTTTAAAAAGATAGTATTAATCATATTCTTATTATGTCCTTTGAATATGAACAGTTGGAATGGATTATTCATATTCGGAAAATATAATCAACGATTAATTTTTAATATTGTAAATTCTTTGAAACCTTAAATGGGAATTTATCATGATTTTCACATAAAATGTATGGATATAATGAATAATTTGTGGGAAATTCCATAATATCATTACAAATATGTTGCGCAATTAGGGATACGTTCGCGTACCCTGATTATACTTTTAAAAGCAAAATTTCGGATTATGCGTACGCGCAATTTCGAATGATTATTTAATAAAAGGATTTTTCTAAAAACGTTAAATCAATTTCATAAAAATCCGATATGTACGGTTCATTATTCAAGAAAAATAATTATTCTTGATTCAACGCAATCTCGAAAAAAAATGTGCTTAATAAATATATTGTCAAAAGTAATTGTGTACACGTGCGCGTGACACAATTCCGCATCTTTTTAACACGAATATACGTACGCGTAATTCGATTCAAAGAAGGTTTCTCAATCGTAATAAGTATAAGCGGTAGTAAAATCAGATAACATCAATATTTAATAAAATCAAGTTGATTAAGCCAATAATAAAAAACAGTTAAGCGACCGTGCTAGAACCACGGAATTCGGAAATGCCTAACACCTTCTTCCGGATTAACAGAATTCCTTACTCAGGATTTCTGGTTCGCAGAAAAATAAACAGAGTCATATTCTCCTCGATTCAGGGATTATAATTGGTGACTTGGGACGCCTCAAAATTCCCAGGTGGCGACTCTGAAACAAATAAACAAATCCCGTTTCGACTGTCCTTTAATTGGAGAAAACTCCCCACGCACCCTGCGGGCGCGGCTAAAAGGAGGTGCGACAGCTCTGGCGACTCTGCTGGGGACAAACAATGTTATTTTTGTAACCCAGAATCTCTGGTTCAGGGTTTAAAGAATTCGAGCTTAAAATATCTGTTTTTACTGGCTTTACTTACTATATAATTTTCAACTGTTTATATGCTAATATGCTAAATGTTTTTTTTACCGCTTTAATATTATTTGAATTGTGAATATATACAATTGCTTCGAAACCCCCTTTCTTTCTGAGTCTTCTGAATTTATGGTGTACACGTGCGCGTGACCCACCTTTCTGTTAAAGTCATGCCAAATAAGACGAAGTTGGGACAAGTAACTAGGCCGGGCAGACTTTCGTGCTCCCGGTACATTACCCCCGCTTCGGCTCAAACTGTCCGTTTGGGTAAGCCAGGTTTAGAACAATCAACCTAAGGTTTTACACTTAGAATAACTCAGCCATGTACCGGATCCCTAGTAGGAACGAATATTTGCATCATATGCATTTGGCCTTGGAGACTCAACACAGGGGTTGGGTCTGTCTAGGACAGGTGAACCAAAAAATTAAAAGACCATCATGATGCATCCTACTTGTTATTTGTGCATTCATTCGCCTCGAACATGCTTGTTGACCAGCTTAAATAAAATCATGGTGAGAAGCAAGGAATAAAATGGGTTGCTTTAAAATTTTCGAAAAAATATAGTTTTAATTTTTTTAAAATAAAAGAAAAAATTTCGAAAATGATTTTTAGTATAAATTTTGACTTTATTAAAATTAAATTTCAGATACAAAATGAGCACTACACAAAGCCCCTCATCCACAAGTACGGAGGAATTTTTATGTCAGCTTCAAATGTGGTGGTATGATTTAGGCGAAGACGGTCAAAAATGGGTCGTCAAGCATTTGGGAAATCTCACGGACATTATGAAAGTTAAGCCTCGGGATGATCTGATTACGGCATTAGTAACTTTCTGGGACCCGGTTCACAATGTTTTTCGTTTCTCTGACTTCGAGCTTACTCCTACATTAGAGGAGGTAGCTGGCTATGTTGGTTTTGACGGAAGTTTAAGAAATCAAAGCCTGATATTCACAAAGGCTCCTTCAATACATCGATTCTTCGGTCTTCTGAACATTAGCAGTCAAATCAGGAAAAGCAATGTCATCAATGGATGTTGTTCCTTCAACTTTTTGTATTCCAGATTTGGAAAGTCAGATGGGTTCGAAATTCATGAGAAAGGCCTTACTAATAAGCAAAACAAAGACACTTGGCAGATGCACCGACGATTTGCTTTCATGGTGGCTTTTCTAGGAGTCATGGTCTTCCCAAATAAAGAGCGAACAATTGATATTCGCACCGCAAAAATTGTGCAAATCCTCACCACTAAAGAAAATCACACCCTTGTTCCCATCATTCTGTCAGATATTTATCGGGCTTTGACTTTATGCAAATCAGGGGCGAAGGTTTTCGAAGGATGCAAAATTTTGTTGCAAATGTGGGTGATTGAACATCTCCAACAACAACCCAAGATCATACAGTATGGGTCGAACAGAGCTAATTGCATCGAGAGCTATGAGGAAAGAACAAAAAATTACCAAGCTCCAGAAGGGATAGAAGCATGGGTATCTCATCTAAAGGCTTTAACGGCAAATCAAATTGAATGGACTCTGGGATGGCTCCCGATGAGAGAAGTAATACATATGTCAACCTCAAATAGTTATCTACTACTATTAGGATTGAGAAGCATTCAGCCATATGCACCACTAAGAGTCCTAAGGCAACTAGGGAGATATCAAATAGTTCCTGATGAGGAAGATTTGAGTATGCAAGTAATCGAATTACACCCAGAAGCCACTATTCCCGAAGCTCTACTTCAGCAGATGTGGAATGGGTGCCGATACTTGAAAAGTGATACTCAAGTCTTGGACGCTACCAAGGGTGAGATAAATCCTGGATATGCAAGGTGGTTCGAAAAGCGGTCCCGCGTGGATGATGTACCGGAACCTGAGCTAAAAAGGCCAACAAATAGACCCCATGTTCAAAATTTCAATGATAAAATCCAAGAGCGGTTAATCTGGGGAGAAAAAGAAAAAGGGTACAAAGCCACTATCCATGCCCTAAAAGAAAATCTAAGAAGCCTCAGTTTGGAGAAAGATTTGCAAGAACAAGAAGCCAAAGGCGAGAAAAAGAGTCTAGCTTGTGAGAATGAAAATCTTCATGCTCGAGTCCAAAAAATGAAAAGAGTCTCTGAAACGCCAAAGAGAAGCTGGAAAGATCAAAAAACCATCGCCAATCTCTTCGAAAAAATGCAAGATTATGATTCCATTCTTGCAGAAAACGAAAGGGCATTGAGCAAAGCAAAAGAAAGGATCCAACAATTAAATGAAGAAGCCAGATCTAACAAGGAACGCCAGGATAGGCAATCCGAAAAAGACAAGGCTCAATTCAAGAAGGAAAAAGACTATTGGATGCGATCAGAAGACCAGCTTCGTGCACAACTAGAAGAGGCAAGAAGATGCAACAGAGAATACCAACAAGCAGACCTCGACAGGGAAAGATCACAAGCAAGATTAGAGCAGGCCAGACTCCGAGCTCTATTAGAATCAGCTTTAGATCGTGAAAACCGTGTCAGAGACATAGCCACCACTCGTCAGCAGCAATTGCAAGACCAAGACCAACGTCTCCAAGGTTTCAGGGCACAAGTCCACGACTTGGCAGTCTTCACATCTCAAAGTTATGTAAACTGCCAAGGAATGGATTATGAAAGGTTTACAGAGCATGCGCCCACTTTTGCTCGTCATCTAGCAATAGAGTTGGAAAGGATGTATCGTACGCTGGGAGGCCATCCAGGTCAAGCCCCACATTGAGCAGATAATCCAATATTAGAGAACAAAAGTGGAAAGTGGGGCATTCTGTAAGATGTTATGAATTGTATCTTTTATTTTTTAAGTGTGTGTGTTTCAAGCTATTTTCTTAAAGTTTTCGAATGTAATTCCATCTTTGTGTAATAAATAAACATGATTGACTTTGGTCCGAACTACGCAAGGTCTGATTCATGTTTGACATAATACATAGGCAATCTCTAAGAGTCGACCACCACGATAAAGATATATATAGTAAATAAAAGCGAATGACAATTTTTCAATTTCAATAAAGCTGGGACGATACAAGCAACCGAGCGAATGCATAATAGAAAGGGATTATTTGTCTAGGAGCATTGCATCTCAACGTGTGATTATATATGTGTTAAACTCTCGAAACTAACAAGTTTGTCCATTTTCAGAATTCGACCAGTTAGTTTCTCTAAAGAGTATACTGGCATATTATCACTATCATACAAGATCAAAAGGACCAGTACCCGAAAGTATGTCTATCCCAGATGTTGACACAGGAATGGAGATAGAAGAGATGGATGTCGGAAAAATGAAAGAAGAAATGCTTAAGCTCAAGCAGCAAATGACTGAAATGTACCAAGCTTGGTCTACAGGACAGTTACCCCCATCTTACCCAAATAACCCTGCTCCATCAATAATCCAAACTCAGGATAATATCACCACTGAATTATCCCCAAGTTTCCCCATTTATCAGCACTACCGAGGCACCACCTCTCAGACACCACAGTCTCCACCTCCAAAACCAGTTCCGTACCTTCCTCCACCTATGACTCCTGTTTTTGTAGCATCTCCCCCTGCTACATTTCACAAATCTCCTAGTGAGCCTACATTTCAGGCCCAAGACAACCAATATTACCCCCTGGAGCCCACCTTCAAAGCCTCCGAAATCAATTCACCTGCTCCTCAGTTTGATCTCCCAACCGAAATTGACAAGCCAGCCAAAAATGATGAACAAGAAGAGATGCTCAGGAAGGTCAAAAGTCTAGAACAGTCGTTCCGAGACATGCGGGGATTAGGTGGGCAAGTCAGTGTAGCATACAAAGATTTATGCTTATTCCCTAATGTACAATTGCCATTTGGCTTCAAGATGCCCAAATTTGACCTATACAGCGGGCACGGCGACCCAGTAGCCCACTTAAGGGGTTTCTGTAGCAAGATGCGAGGAGCTGAGGGAAAGGATGAATTATTGATGGCTTACTTCAGTCAAAGTCTAAGCGGATCAGCTTTGGAGTGGTATACATGCCAAGACCATGGAAGATGGTACACCTGGGATGACCTGGCACAGGCATTCGCATACCATTTCCAATACAATCTGGAAATCATCCCAGATCGATTATCTTTGACCAAATTTGAGAAAAAACACAATGAAAGTTTCAGAGAGTATGGTTTTCGGTGGAGAGAACAAGCAGCAAGAGTGGATCCTCCTATGAAGGAGAGCGAAATGGTAGACTACTTCCTCCAAGCCTTGGAACCAACTTACTACGCCCACTTGGTTTCAGCGGTTGGAAAATCATTCAACGAGGTAGTGAAGATGGGAGGTATGGTAGAAGAAGGCCTCAAGACAAACAAAATCATGAGCTATTCAGCAATTAAGGCAACTACTCAAGCTATTCAAGGCGGGGTAGGAGGAATCGGAAGAAAGAAGAGGGAGGAAGCAACCGTAGTTGATTCAGGAATTTGGCCGGGACCCAGGGGTTCACCGCTTTACTATAATCAGCAACGACCTCGCCAATCAGCTTACCACCATGATTCATCCCAACATTACTATCACCCTTCAGAGCCTTATTTCGCCATTAACCACGCTCAAGCATACAATCAGCCACCTGTTCACACCAATTGGCGTGCTCCTGTCACACCAAATACCTACCCCCGAGCTTATCCCGGACCAGGTTTCAGGCCTAAGCCAGCATTCAGGGGAGAAAGGGAACAGAAAAAGAAAACTTACACTCCATTGGGAGAGTCTTACACTAGTCTGTTCCACAGGCTGAGACAGTTAGACATGTTGAGACCAATACAATCCAAGCTACCCAATCCTCCACCAAAGAATCTGGATTACACCATTAGCTGTGAATATTGCTCCGGTACACCAGGCCATGATACGGAGAAATGTTGGCATTTGAAAAATGCAATACAAGAGCTGATTGATACTAATAAAATCGAGGTTCAAACCCCCGAAGCTCCAAATATCAATAGAAATCCAATGCCAGCCCATCAAGAGGCTAATATGATAGAAATCATACAAGCTGATGGGGAGACAAAGAAGCCGTCACAAACTGTCATGATGATCAAGTCTCATGAAACCAAGCCAGATAAGCAGTTAATGGAGGAGAAGCTGGTGTCTAAGCATAACAAGAATGGTGGTGAACTGTCTATGATAGTCGATGAGGGATCATCGAACAAAGTTGCCGCGAAACAAGAGAGGACAAAGGTGATAGTACCAGGGGTTGCTAACAAACCCGTCGTAATTGTGGAAGGATCACGTACAGATCGGGTTATTATTGCACCTGTAATCCAGCTGCCAATCATCAACAACAAAGCCATCCCATGGAACTATGAATGGGTGACCGTAATGTACAAGGGCAAAGAAATCAAGGAAGAAGTGTGTGAGGTACAAGGCTTGACTCGTTCGGGAAGATGTTTTACTCCCGAAGAGCTGAGAAAAACTAAAAACAATCCAATGCCAACAAAGAAAGCTGTGACGGAAGAAGAGGCGGAGGAGTTTTTAAGAAAAATGAAGCTCCATGATTACTCTGTTGTGGATCAATTAAAGAAGACCCCCGCTCAAATTTTATTGTTGTCATTACTGATCCATTCAGAGGAACACCGTCTGGCGTTGATGAAAATCCTGAATGAAGCTCATGTTCCTGAAAAGATCTCTGTAAATCATTTGGGCAAAATAGCCAACAGAATCTTTGAGACAAACAGGATTACATTTGCTGATGATGAATTACCTGTGGAAGGTACCGAGCACAACAGAGCTCTTTACCTCACCGTGAAATGTGAAAACTCCGTAGTAACCCGGGTATTGGTCGACAATGGGTCCAGTGCAAACATATGCCCTCTCTCCACTTTAAACAAATTAAAAATTAAAGAGGAGAGGATCCAAAAGAATAGTATCTGCGTACAAGGATTTGACGGTGGAAGTAGAGATTCATTTGGCGACATAGTGTTGGAACTAACTATAGGGCCAGTTGAATTCACAATGGAATTCCAAGTGTTGGACATGACTGTTTCTTACAACTTGTTGTTGGGTCGACCATGGATCCATGCTGCTAAAGCAGTCCCGTCAACATTACATCAGGTTGTCAAGTTTGAATGAGACCATCAAGAAATAGTCGTGCATGGAGAAGAAAATTTAAATGCTCACAACAGCACCATTGTACCAGTCGAGGGAGCAGAAATTGACCAAGGACCATGGGTATACCAAGTGTCAGACACAGTGTCGGTAGAGAAAATTCCAGAAGGAAAATACCTTGCGAATCCAAAGGTATCCTCTACATCAGTCATGGTAGCTTATGAAATGCTGAAGAATGGCTTTATACCCGGCAAAGGTCTGGGCTTATCTTTGCAAGGAATTGTACAACCAGTATCTCTCCCCGAGAACTGGGGAACATTCGGTTTAGGATTCACACCGACCGCCAATGACGTGATGAGAGCCAGGAAGTTGAAACACCAAGCATGGGTTCTTCCAAAACCAGTACCACAGCTGTTGAAGTCTTTTGTCAAGACCGGTGCTAAAAATCGCCTGATAACAACAATTCCTAAATCCCAGGTCAATCCTGAGGAGGAATTAATTGAAAGGTTCGAAAAATTGTTTAGTGATGTAAATATGCTGGAAGACGGAGAAGGGTGTAGCAACGCAGAAGTTCAATTCGTTGGACCAGAAACAAAGCTCAATAATTGGAAAGCCACTCCTCTCCCAATTCGAAAGGAGTCTTGGTAGTTTATTTTGATTTTCTTTCAGTTTGTTTGGGATATTTCAAGGTTCTAATCCCAAAATTTATCTTACAGTTGGTTTGAAGCGTGCAAAACCTTGTTATCTTTCATTATCCAATAAAAAGCAGTTTCCTTTTTATTATCATTCCTAATAGCTTTCTTTTTTTTTTTTCTTTTTTGTACAGTTCTTTTTATGCTGGCTCTAGTGATATGGCATGCATGAGGAATCTTCAGCCCAGTCTTAAAAATCAATTTGATTCCGAAATATTAATTCAAGAAACATATTGTGATTATGAATCAGAATATGATGAAGATGAGGTTTTTGAAGAGATTAGTAAAGAGTTAATTCACTTTGAGGAAAAAATCAAACCTAACTTGAATGATACCGAGGATGTCAATATAGGGGACACAAGTAATGTCCGGGAAACTAAAGTAAGTGTCCATCTGGAGCCAAAAATCCGAGAGGATTTAATTAAAGCACTCATAGAATTCAAAGATGTTTTTGCATGGTCGTATGACGATATGCCGGGCTTGAGCACTGATTTAGTGGTCCACAAATTGCCCACCGATCCAATGGTGCCTCCTGTCAAGCAGAGGCTGAGAAAATTCAAGCCAGATATGAGTGTGAGAATTAAAGAAGAAATCACCAAACAATTGGAAGCAAAGGTCATTCGAGTCACTCGATATCCTGTTTGGTTAGCTAATGTCGTTCCTGTGCCAAAGAAAGACGGCAAAATTAGAGTATGCGTCGACTATCGCAATCTCAACAAAGCAAGTCCAAAGGATAATTTCCCATTACCCAATATCCATATTTTGATCGACAATTGTGCCAAGCATGATATAGGATCTTTCGTGGATTGTTATGCCGGATATCATCAAATTCTAATGGATGAAGAAGATGCAGAAAAGACGGCATTCATCACACCATGGGGAACTTATTGCTACAGGGTAATGCCATTCGGTTTGAAGAACGCCGGAGCAACCTATATGAGAGCAATGACCACAGTGTTTCATGATATGATACACAAGGAAATTGAGGTATACGTGGATGATGTAATCATAAAATCAAAGCATCAGACCAACCACGTTGGGGATTTGAGGAAGTTCTTCTTAAGACTTCGCAGGTACAACCTCAAGCTTAACCGTGCCAAGTGCGCATTCGGAGTTCCATCTGGAAAATTGCTGGGATTCATAGTCAGTCGACGAGGCATCGAGCTAGACCCATCAAAGATCAAAGCCATCCAAGAACTGCCACCCCCAAGAAACAAAACTGAAGTAATGAGTTTGTTGGGAAGGTTAAATTATATCAGCAGATTTATTGCTCAGCTCACAACAACTTGTGAGCCAATTTTCAAATTGTTGAAAAAGGATGTTGCGGTCAAATGGACTGATGAGTGTCAAAAAGCGTTCGATAAGATAAAAGGGTACTTGTCGAAACCACCCGTATTGGTCCCGCCAGAGCCAGGAAGACCTTTGATTCTTTACTTAACGGTCTTGGAGAATTCATTTGGTTGTGTATTGGGGCAACATGACCTCACGGGCAGAAAAGAACAGGCCATCTACTACCTTAGCAAGAAGTTCACAGCTTATGAGGTTAAGTATACTCATCTGGAAAAGACATGTTGCGCCCTAACATGGGTAGCTCAAAAATTGAAACACTATTTGTCATCCTACACCACTTACCTCATTTCTCGGTTGGATCCATTGAAATACATTTTTCAAAAGCCTATGCCAACAGGAAGACTTGCAAAGTGGCAGATATTGCTCACAGAATTCGACATCGTCTATGTGACTCGAACTGCAATGAAGGCTCAAGCACTGGCCGATCATTTAGCCGAAAACCCTGTCGATGAAGAATATGAGCCGCTGAAGACTTATTTTCCTGATGAGGAAACAATGCATATCGAAGAGGTGGAGCAAATTGAAAAACCTGGCTGGAAACTTTTCTTTGATGGAGCTGCTAACATGAAAGGAGTCGGAATAGGAGCTGTAATCATTTCTGAAATAGGGCATCACTATCCTGTTACGGCTCAACTACGATTTTATTGCACCAATAATATGGCTGAATATGAAGCTTGCATTTTGGGGTTAAGGCTAGCTGCAGACATGGGTATCCGAGAAATCTTAGTCATGGGAGATTCGGATCTTTTGGTACATCAAATTCAAGGAGAATGAGAAACCCGAGATTTGAAGCTCATACCATACCGATAATGTCTACATGATCTTTGTCAGCGGTTTCAATCAGTGGAATTCCAACATATTCCAAGAATCCATAATGAAGTTGCCGATGCATTGGCTACCCTAGCATCAATGTTGCACCATCCAGACAAAGCTTATGTGGATCCAATACATATTCAAATCCACAATCAGCACGCTTATTGCAATATGGTTGAAGAAGAATTTGATGGAGAACCATGGTTCCATGACATCAAGGAATATATCAGGATGGGCATATATCCCGCACAAGCCACAGGAGATCAAAAGAGGACCATCAGGCGATTAGCAAATGGATTCTTCTTAAGCGGAGGAGTTTTGTATAAAAGAACACCAGATCTTGGATTATTAAGATGCATAGATGCCAAACAAGCTACAACTGTCATGTCTGAAGTACATTCAGGAATTTGCGGACCTCACATGAGTGGATATGTGTTGGCAAAGAAAATCCTCCGAGCTGGTTACTATTGGCTTACCATGGAGAGAGATTGTATCAATTTTGTGCGCAAATGTCATCAATGCCAAATACACGGAGATTTGATTCATTCTCCACCATCCGAGTTGCACACAATGTCGGCACCATGGCCTTTCGTTGCTTGGGGCATGGATGTGATTGGACCAATTGAACCGGCAGCATCCAATGGACACAGATTCATTCTGGTAGCTATTGATTATTTTACCAAATGGGTTGAGGCCAAGACATTCAAATCAGTGACCAAGAAAGCTGTGGTCGATTTTGTCCACTCGAATATCACATGTCGATTCGGAATCCCGAAGGTGATCATCACAGATAACGGTGCTAATCTTAACAGCAACTTAATGAAAGAAGTATGTCAACAGTTTAAGATTACACATCGTAACTCTACCCCATATCGGCCCAAGGCGAATGGAGAAGTAGAAGCAGCCAACAAAAACATAAAGAAGATACTGCGGAAAATGGTAGAAGGTTCAAAACAATGGCATGAAAAATTACCATTTGCATTATTGGGATACCGCACTACTGTTCGCACTTCAGTAGGAGCAACTCCTTATTTGTTGGTATACGGCACCGAAGCAGTAATTCCTGCAGAAATTGAGATTCCTTCCCTTCGGATCATTGCCGAAGCAAAGATTGATGATGATGAATGGGTCAAAACCCGTCTAGAACAATTAAATTTGATTGATGAAAAACGATTGACCGCAGTATGCCATGGTCAATTATATCAAAGAAGAATAGAAAGAGCATACAACAAAAAGGTGCGTCCCCGGAAGTTCGAAGTAGGTCAGCATGTGCTGAAACGCATTCTTCCACATCAGGTTGAAGCAAAAGGCAAATTTGCTCCGAATTGGCAAGGACCATTCATTGTGACCAGAGTATTATCGAATGGTGCACTATGTTTAACAGATATTGAAGGCAAATGCATAGATATGGCGATCAATTCTGACGCGGTAAAGAGATATTATGCATAACTTTTGAATGTTTGTATTTAGCACTATTTCAAAGATTGAAATGACAAAGGCAATTTATTCTGCTATCCAAACACTATACCATTTGCTTCCCCTTTGAGCCATACTTGTTTCTTTCCTAACCTCTCTTGGAATCAATAAAAAAAAAAGAAAAAAAAAAAGAAGATCAAAATCTTCACTATTATGTAGTGAACTACGTTTGACCTGATTCCTCAAAGAAGGAATCGTAGGCGCCTCACGGCTCGGTCATAGGGTGCACAACATGCACAATGTGCACGGAAAAGAAATATCAAGAGACCCCAATCAAGAGACTGGGGCAGGAATTGTATTGGAAATAAGAAAAGATTCCAAGAGTTGTAATTTTAAACCCATACCACAGCTATTTAGCTTTTAATACCTTTTCCATTCCTAACCTTATACCAAAAAGACCTTTCGATCAATCTTAGAAAAATGCTGATGCAAGCAAATGAAGTGGTACAAACAAGGAAAGAAAGTAAAAATGAGAGAGTCTTATAGGTGAAAACCCACACGGGCACCATAAGGCGACGGAAGTTGAGAGAAAAGTAAAATGAGAGAGTCTTATTGGT
Organism: Nicotiana tabacum; assembly: GCF_000715075.1. NCBI lineage: Eukaryota > Viridiplantae > Streptophyta > Magnoliopsida > Solanales > Solanaceae > Nicotiana > Nicotiana tabacum. The sequence goes on from NC_134080.1 coordinate 210,564,551, forward strand.
GAAAACCTTCGCAGGCACCATAAGGCGAAAGGGAAGTGGAGAAGTGAAAAATGAGGAAAATTGATCAATGAAAACTCCTTAAGACAATTGAAAGGAGATTGATTAAAAGACTGGGTTGATTAATCCGAAATGCATACCCTGATCATTGGTGCCAGTAATTCCAATCAGATAAGTCCTTTATTCCTTTTCCAACAGTCATCCAAAAATTGGATTTTTCTTTTCATTCTATAATTGTCGAAATCAGCGTATTTCGCTACTAATAATCTTACTTTCTCCAAGCTTTGAGATAAATTTTATTCTAAAAAAATAAGAAAGAATGTCAAGGTATAATACCAAGATTCAAGGTTACAAAATACAGCCACGAAAGGTGGGAGATAAAAGTACGGGTATAAGAAAGATGAAATCAAAAGAGGATCAGCAAAGTCAAAAGAGGCACATGATTACAGTTGAAAGATTTTGAAGGAAAACACACAGAGGGAAATCCTATAGTCAAGGATCAATTACAAAGACAAAACAGTCTTTTCAACCATTCCAAGGCAATAAAGAAAGACGAAGAGAAACATCACCATCGGCAAGAATACCACAACCAGCCACCCTGCTTTAAACTAACGAAGTTTTCTTTGATTTAAAACAGGGGCAAATACAATATTTGTGTCTGGAAATACCTGGTAAAGAAGAAGAAGTCAGGCGTCCACCTGGAGAATGAGGATGAGAAAAGAAGAAGTCAGGCGTCCACCTGGAGAATAAGGACAAAGAATTGAAGAAATTAGGCGTCCACCTGGAGAACGAGGATAAAGAGAAAAGAAGAAGTCAGGCGTCCACCTGGAGAATAAGGACAAAGAATTGAAGAAATCAGGCGTCCACTTGGAGAACGAGGATAAAGAAAAAGAAGAAGTAAGGCGTCCACCTGGAGAATGAGGACAAAGAATTGAAGAAGTCAGGCGTCCACCTGGAGAACGAGGATGAGAAAAGAAGAAGTCAGGCGTCCACCTGGAGAATAAGGACAAAGAATTGAAGAAATCAGGCGTCCACCTAGAGAACGAGGACAAAGAAAAAGAAGAAGTCAGGCGTCCACCTGGAGAATGAGGACAAAGAAAAGAAGAAGTCAGGCGTCCACCTGGAGAATGAGGATGAGAATTGAAGAAGTCAGGCGTCCACCTGGAGAATGAGGATGAGAATTAAAGAAATCAAGCGTCCACCTGGAGAATGAGGATGAAAATTAAAGAAGTCAGGCGTCCACCTGGAGAATGAGGATGAAAGAAGAAGAAGTCAGGCGTCCACCTGGAGAATGAGGATGAAGAATTAAAGAAGTCAGGCGTCCACCTGGAGAATGAGGATGAGAATTGAAGAAGTCAGGCGTCCACCTGGAGAATGAGGATGAGAATTAAATAAATCAGGCGTCCACCTGGAGAATGAGGATGAAAATTAAAGAAGTCAGGCGTCCACCTGGAGAATGAGGATGAAGAATTGAAGAAGTCAGGCGTCCACCTGAAGAATGAGGATGAGAAAATTAAAGAAGTCAGGCGTCCACCTGGAGAATGAGGATGAAAATTAAAGAAGTCAGGCGTCCACCTGGAGAATGAGGATGAAGAATTAAAGAAGTCAGGCGTCCACCTGGAGAATGAGGATGAGAAAAAGAAGAAGTCAGGCGTCCACCTGGAGAATGAGGATGAAGGAAGAAAAGAAGCAGTCAAGGCACCCACCTGAAGAACGAGGGAATGCAATTGAAGTGTTGAAACCAAAAGCCCACTCATGTGAGAAAGGAGCATAGTTAGAATCAATAAAGCAGAGGAGTCCAACAGAATCCCCAGCAAGAAACAACAAGAGTTCCAAAAGGAATACGGAATAAGCCAAATGCCCAAGAGTCACCAAGATATCAAGACAACAAGAAACGCAAGGGCATGATAGATAAGATTTTTATAATTCATGTACCATAGTCTAGTTTAAATTTTTGTAAGTAAGGTGTAATAAGGAGGTCAGCAAGCAGTAAAAACAGCACGAAGCAGCAGTAACATCACAGTCCCGCGGTAGTCCCAGCTACCCCAAAGTTCCCGAACTACATTGACCTGATTCCTTTATAGCCAAGGATATGTAGGAAACCTTTGAAGCAGAGGTTCGGTCAAATCTTTCTAAAAATGCTTCCCACGGAGTATTCAAACGGGCAAAAATCGCTCGTGTCCGCTCACTTTATCTTTGTACGAAAACTCTTCAAGTTTCCGCACAAAGAGGGGCAGCTGTGAGCACGTAATTTTTGCCTTACGAAAAACTACTCCAAAATAAATCAAAAAATAAAATAAATTTCTTTTACTGTGTAATTTCTGAATTTTTGCGTGGTGTTAAATATTTGTTTATGTCCGTAAAATGTTTGTTTTGTTATAATTAAACAAAATAAAAATAAAAATACATGTTTCATGTATATCTAGGATTTAAGTACGCATTTAATTAAGTTAATTTAAATAAAATCACAAAAATATGCATTAATTCTATTTCAAATGTTTCATTGTTTGATTGATGTTTTGTCTATGTGTTAAATAATTATTATAGATTGATTAATATATTTTTGAGAAGTTAAAATTATATTATAGTTAATATTATTGTAATTTTGTTTTTTTTTATTAGGATTTTTATTAATTAATAAAATCAGAAAATGCATACAAGTTATAAGATTTGGACCTAGATTAAAATCCAGGCCCAAATCAATTGAATCCCTTTCACAGCCCAATCCAAAATAGCCAAGTCTGACCCAGTCCCAAGCTGATACCAAACGACGTCGTTTGGTCATCTCTAATCAAGGGCCGTTGGATTAAATACAACCAACGGCCAAGATCTCATCACCCTTACCCGCAACCCATAACCCGATCCATTAACCCGATTCAATCCGACCCCAACTTCAAATCAAACGACGTCGTTTGGTTTAATGAATTAATCCTGGCCTTTCATCTTGCTTGATCGGACGGACGATATCGATCCATCCCACCCCTATATAAATCCCAAACCCTTACCCCGGCCCCTAACTAAACACCCCCCCATCCTCTCCTGTTCATCATCTTCTCAAACAGACCCCTAACCCTAGCCGCCCCTATTCCCCTTCGCCTGAAACCCGGTGGCATCAACACCGCCGGTCACCAAAGTAACACCCCAGAACCCCCTGAGCCTCCTCTATCCGAATATGTTACCTGCTTGGTTCGAATCTCCCTGGAGGTTCTCGAATCTTCATTTGAAGATTCGAGCCAAGTTCAGACTTAAACCAATCAACCCCAAATTAACACCATGGCTTCCCCTAACAACCCTTGTTATGGATCTGAAGATAGTTTGGCTCGAATCACTTCAGAGCTTCTCGAATCTTCTTTTGAAGATTCGAGTCAAACAAAAAATTACCCAGATCTGTTCCAAAGTGACACCAATCAACCCCTAGGCTTCCCTCACCCTTGTGTCGTACTCGGTTTCTCTCGAATCTAACCAGAAATGATTAGATCCCAAATCGAGCCTTCAGGAAACCTAGAAATACCAAATTTCTGGATTTTTTTTGTCCAAATTGATTAAAGGATTGAGGTTTAATCGACCTTAGTCGAAGTATTTTCAGTGGAAAATACTTCGACTAAGGTCTGTTTGATTTCAAATAAAAATTCGAAGCTGAGTTGGGATCGAGTCTGATTAAAGTTCAGAAGTATTTTTCTATTTATTTTGTGTATTCTACGTGTATTGTTGTCCGTATTAATAGCTTGTTAATTTTTCATATTTGTTTTAATCAATTCTGTCATTTCTGTCTATTTAATCCGAATGTGAATTGTTTCTGTTGGTTGTGGTTATTTACAATGTGTGTAATCGACTCGATTAAGTTCGTCGATTAATTATATTACGAATTTTTTTTCATTTCTGAAAATGTTGACTAAAACAGTCTGCTTCTATTATTTTAGACTAATTATTGACAAATGTTGTAAATAGTCAATTGATTAATGCTCGTCAATTAAATCATGATTGTCTGTGAATCAGTGAATTCAAATGTATGTTGTATATGTTATGGTCTGAACATTAAAGTTTTAGGACATTGTCAGTATTGACAATGATCCTGTGTGTGTTTGATTCTAGTTCAGTGTTAAGTCCAGTCTGAATTGTTTTGATAATTTCAGTAATATGTTGTTAGTTCTGAATTCAGTATAATATTGCTGTAATGTCCAGTTTGAATTCAAGTTTGCAAAAGTTGGTCAAATGCAATTGTGTTAGGAGGTTAATAAGATTGGTTATAGCTGTAAATCAGGAGATAACTAAGTTTGTACAGATTTTAGAATCTGTTTTGCTATAGGTTCTGATTTTTCAGTAATAACATCAAGATTTCAGGGGCATTTCTGGGAATGAGCAGTAAAAACAGGGTGTTAGTACTAGTATATTATAATGTAATGTTAGTGGCTATTAGTTAATGATACTAATGGGAAACAAGGGATAATGGGCTGCTGAAAATCAGGGAAAAGGTTTTACATAATGGGATTTTCTGTTTTTTTTAAAAGAAGAAGGGGGTCCAAGAAGCACTCAAATTGCCTAGGACCAGCCCTGTATAAATACAGGAGCTGGACAGACAGAATTGGAAGAGTGAAAAAAAAAACAGAATTTTGAGTGAGGAGGAGAGAATTTTAAGAGAGAATTTTAAGAGAGAAAAACAGAATTTTGAAGAAAAAACAGAATTTTCCTAGAGAATTTCTAAGGGCAGAATTTTTCAGAAGGAAGATTCTAAGAAAGAAAAAGAAAGGCAGAGAGAATTTTTAATAGATAATCTTTAAGAGATTTTGAGGGCTGAGATTTTAAAGAAAGGAAACCAAAAATAGAACACTCACATATACACTCACACACGGATACAGCATCAGAAACAGAAAATCAGAAACAAACTGAATTTGTAACTGAAGAAAAGCTGAAATCTGAAATATTGTTCTTGTGTTGAATCTGTTCAACTTTGTGTGATTCCACTGTTCAGTTTAAATCTGAAGTGTCTTTCAAAGTATCTTACTGTGCATCTGGGCTCTTCGAATCCTATTCCTGTTCAGATTTACTGTGTTATCAGTATATTCTACTGAATTTGTTACTGTTGTAACTACTGAAACTTACTTCTTCTACATCCATTTTCAGGTATATGTCTTTTAAATTTTAAGTTGGAAAGAGATTTCAGCATGACCCGTCAATGAAGCTTGAATTGAAATGTTATTTTCCAATTGTCCAAGTTCATCAGTTCTAATTGCATTTTTGAATTAATAGTGAATTCAATTTGATAAGCTATGAGTTAAATTGTTTTATTTTGAAATTCATATAAAGTTTTGTAATAATGTTAGCTATTCCGAAATCTCATTGGTATAGATATATGTGAATTGTCAAAACAGGGAGTAAGGCATAAAATGGGCCATTGATTACATCCCATAATACCATTAGCTAAATGTAATGATTAAGAAGTTACATTAGTAGAATATATTGTAACAAGTATGATTTTGTTTAGGTTGGTATGAGTTATTATATAGTATGATGACAGGTATAATCATATGAGAAAGTAAGTTGGTATAGCTCATCATGATGTTAAAACGTTATGAATATTTACGCCAAACAGTTAGGTTGTATGTAAGGTAACTTTGTTGAATTAACTTGCATAATTATAGGGCATTTGGCTTATAAATTCGATGCTCATCTACTTTCATAAAACAAAGTGACCAAATAATTAGGCCTATTAGACTAAAAGTGAGTGTATGATAATGAAAAGAGATGTACAAGCATAAATTGCCACACTTTACATCATTGAATATTAGAAATAGAATTTGCATTAAGTAAACAATGAAAATTCTCGGAAAATATTTCCTTCCTTTATGAATCATTTATTTTCAGTTTCATATGCCATTTATTCTTTGTCATATATAAATGTCATATTTGTTTTTTTTTTAAAAAGATAGTATTAATCATATTCTTATTATGTCCTTTGAATATGAACAGTTGGAATGGATTATTCATATTCGGAAAATATAATCAACGATTAATTTTTAATATTGTAAATTCTTTGAAACCTTAAATGGGAATTTATCATGATTTTCACATAAAATGTATGGATATAATGAATAATTTGTGGGAAATTCCATAATATCATTACAAATATGTTGCGCAATTAGGGATACGTTCGCGTACCCTGATTATACTTTTAAAAGCAAAATTTCGGATTATGCGTACGCGCAATTTCGAATGATTATTTAATAAAAGGATTTTTCTAAAAACGTTAAATCAATTTCATAAAAATCCGATATGTACGGTTCATTATTCAAGAAAAATAATTATTCTTGATTCAACGCAATCTCGAAAAAAAATGTGCTTAATAAATATATTGTCAAAAGTAATTGTGTACACGTGCGCGTGACACAATTCCGCATCTTTTTAACACGAATATACGTACGCGTAATTCGATTCAAAGAAGGTTTCTCAATCGTAATAAGTATAAGCGGTAGTAAAATCAGATAACATCAATATTTAATAAAATCAAGTTGATTAAGCCAATAATAAAAAACAGTTAAGCGACCGTGCTAGAACCACGGAATTCGGAAATGCCTAACACCTTCTTCCGGATTAACAGAATTCCTTACTCAGGATTTCTGGTTCGCAGAAAAATAAACAGAGTCATATTCTCCTCGATTCAGGGATTATAATTGGTGACTTGGGACGCCTCAAAATTCCCAGGTGGCGACTCTGAAACAAATAAACAAATCCCGTTTCGACTGTCCTTTAATTGGAGAAAACTCCCCACGCGCCCTGCGGGCGCGGCTAAAAGGAGGTGCGACAGAGCATTATAGGTTTGGTAGACATGAGCGGGTTGGGAGTATCTGGTGAAGGAGATTGATATGTAGGGGGTGGAGGTGATTGATAAGTTGGTGGCGAAGCTTGGTATGAAGGTGAGGGTGCTTGGTAATTTGGGATTGACTGGCATGTGAGTGGATGTGTTTGGTAAGTTTGGTATTTGAGGGGAGATTTGGTCCTTTGTGCAACCATCACGGCCCCTACGTCCCTTTTCTTGGACACACCACTGGACTGTAGAGCCTTATTTGTAGCTTACAAGGCCTCAAAGTTTGTAACCATACCGCTTTTGATACCTTCTTCAATTCTTTCACCTAATTTGATAATGTCGGAGAACTTTTGGTTCTCAATCATCATCAGCCGCTCATAGTATTGTGGGTCCTGAGCCCGGACGAAGAACTTGTTCATTTACTCCTCTTCTAAGGCAGGTCTGATCTTAGCAGCTTCGGACCTCCAACGAGTAGCATACTCGTGAAACGTCTCGGTGGGCTTCTTCTTCAAATTCTGTATATAGAACACATTTGGTGCGTTCTCTGTATTGAACCGAAACCTGTCCATAAAGTCAGATGTCATGCCTACCCAGCTTGACCACTTCTTGGGATATTGGTTGATGACCAAGATAATGCATCTCCTTTCAAACTCCTCATGAATAGCTTCATGCAGATTCTCTCGTCTTTCCCTACTCCCACCAACTTGTCGTAGTATGTCCTCAGATAGACCCTTGGATCACCCGTACCATCAAATATTTCGAACTTAGGAGGTTTGTACCCCTCGGGCAGTTCGACATCAGGCTGTATGCAAAGATCTTCATAGTTTAGCCCTTCAATTCCTTTGCTTCCCTTAACGCCCTGAATCCGGCTGGTCAATTTCTTAAGCTCCTCAGCTAGGTTCCTGATAAGCAGATCCTTTTCATCAAACTCAAGTATGCTTGAGATAAGTTGGGTGGAGTGTGGCATGGTCTCCACGTAGATAGGGGTGTTATGGTGGCCTGGTGTATGGGTGTGGAAATGGTCATTTGTGGAGTTTTGGGGTTCTGAGATGAGTAGTGGAGTATTATTTGGGGTATGGCAGGCGTTACATTGGTTCTTTAGTGGAGCAATGTGATGGTGAGGAGCTGGATGATTTTGTTGTTTTGGGTTTAGTTTGAGGAGGTGTAGGGTTTTGAGTGTTGGGGAACTTGACATCCAGGGTGCTGAGGGAAAATGACAGGTTTTCCAGATTCCGAACCTGATCAAGCTCTTCTTGGTTCAGCAGTTTTTGTTCAAGTTGCGACATATTCTCGTTTGGAACCCGAATACCTTAGCTATCAGTGGCTTTTACCCATTCAACTGTGTTCTCCTTCCTGATATTGTTCAAATCTTCCATCTTGCCTTTGTTCTTGCTTTTGATAGGGCTAAGAGGAGGAGCGAGTGGAGGGCCCTTAGATCTTGTGAAATAAGATGATGATGCCAGATTGCACGAACTAACCTTTGGGGAGGGGAATAATAAAAACAAAAATAAAAACAAAAAGGTAATCAAGTTAGTGAGGAGTATAAAAAGTATTGCAATATTTAAACACATAGTGCGGGAATGTAAATTGTGTCCTAATTTGGGAACCTCATTGTGCTCGAGGTAGGCCTAGCGACAAATTGATTTGGAGAACTTAGAATGCTAAATGCCTCATTTTATTGATAGAGATAGACGAATCCCAAAACGAAACTAAATAAGCAAGAAATAAAAGTCATTATCCTTATTACATTTATAAAGTGAAAAAGACAAACTCCTATCTACTTGGTCCCAGAAGGACCTTCCTCAGGTTGAATGCTCTCGTTGGTCAAATCCTCCAGCTCGCATAGGTTCACCAGTAAAAATGCTTTTGTTAGGTGTTCTCCTTCATTTCCTTCAGCGTTCTGTCAGTCTGTGACTCTCTTCCTCACTTTTCCTTCCAATTTCAGCAGACTGTATTCTAGATATTCCAATTTTTCGCTAGCTTTGGCGGCCCTCTCTTTCCACTCATTGATTTGGTCATTTGATGGAAGACTCCTCCACCAGTGGGGGCATGCTAACCATACCGAAACTGGGGACCTCGTGCCTCATTTTCTGCAAGACAAACAGGGTTAGGCCCTTACCCCCAACAGACTCGACTACTTAATATCAACAATTAGCATGAAGCATTTAGTTCTCCAAATAAATGCACAGAACGTGATGACGTCCGTTTGGGTTTTAGGGAGACCCAGTGGACTTTGGGCAAGGCTATCTTAAAGGGTCGTTATGTGGACAACATAACTAACCCGGCTAGGTTTGACCATGATGCATACACAATTTAAACAGAGTAAGGTTTCTATGGGGTTTTAGATTGGTACCCTTGAGCGGACAAGTCAAAAGGGAAGGCACGGAACTGTCGACTGCACTGCTGATCGACTAGTTTTACCACAAATATGTCTTTCTGAATTTAGGGGTTAATGATATAGGAAGAGCACAACCACTCATCAAGCGTTGCTATAGTATTTGTTTGGCATGAGTGGAGTATGATGTTGAGCATGATTATGAAATAATTAAAAGCATGTTGACATGTATTTGCACGTTAAGAAAGCAATAAATATAGTAGTTTTATAATTTAAAGCAGCAATAAAGGAAGGAAACAAGAAAGATATGTCAGTTTCGTTTTTGGAAAAGAAATTAAATGCTTTTAAAGAAATTAAACAAGTAATTACACATAAAGGGGTACAAATTCACAAGAACAATCTGAAATGGTAAAGCCTAAAAATCCCCAGCAGAGTCGCCATGCTGTCGCGCCCCCTTTTTTCCCCTCATATTGGGAAATCAGGTTTATGACATTCTGGTTGGGACAACTCTTTTCCTTTTGGGAAGGGGCTTGCAATTCTGAAGAGTCGCCACCTAATAATTTAAGGTGCATTAGGACACATATAGGGTTCATTTATAACTATGTTTGGTAACCAGAGGCAGAGTAAGGGCTTGAAATTATCCCAAGGGAAAGGTGTTAGGCACCCCTCAGGATCCACTAGTGGGGTTCCCGGCCAGACAGTTTTTACGAATTTGTACAATTAGCAAATAGGCAAGTATTGGCTCAAATAGTAGGGGATTTAAGCTGAATACACATATGTAGAAAAACAGCTAATAAAAAGGGGCAAGATTTTGAAAAGAATTATAATTCAAACATATTTGAGAATGTAAAAAGGGAGGGGGTCCTAGGTTTGTTTATAATATGGATCATATCAATGCAATACCCGGTATGATACTCCTCAAAAGAAGGGCTACACGTGCTATTAATGCACCGGTCATCATATTCATATCTACCCTTTCCCAACACATGCAGGTAATTAAAGTGAAGATTGGTCTCGACTCTTATTGCATGCTATTACCCGTCCCTTCTTATCAGTCCCGGAGGAATTTAGGACTTCTATCCTATAAGGAGGTTCTAGGCAGACCCTCAGGTCTAAAAGCAAAATACTAAGGTGACATACAAAACAAGTAGGACTGCATTTAAGGGAGAAAACAGGAAAAACAAGCATAGGGCTCAGTTATATCTCCACATATAATGCACACAGACAGCGTGACTTATACACAGTTAAGGTCTGAATTTAAAATCCTAAAGCAGGGTGTTTAAGTTGTTGCAGCAGAACCAGATTTATTACATGACTCAGATAAGAAGTCTGAATCAGGCTTGCTTGCTGGTTGTAACAGTTGATAATTAAACAAAGGCACTTCCAGTTTTATTTAAGTGATTACCTAAGGCTTGCCTAGGCGCAAAGCGAGATGCAGCAGTTGTTCCAAGTCATTAAGACAGTTTGGTGATTATTTTTATTACCTAAAATATGATGTTCTGGTTGTAGAGATTATTGCTAATTTTATTCAGAAAACATCACAATATGAAAATTATTACTTACTATCTCTTCATGAATTAGTAATTAACTAGGCGTATGAAACGAAATGCAAACAGAACCCTAGATCATGGTATCTAATATGCCCATGAAAATTGTCAGGTTGTTGAAAAAAGAATCCCTAAGGTATGATTTCTAAATGCACACAAGAGTTGCAGAATTTTTGAAATAACGGCTTTTTGTACCAGTGTTGTTATTGCCCTAGGAGCAGGATTTCTAAGTGATAGACATAAAGCATGGACTAACGAATGAAGTGCTAAAGCAAGAAACATGGGTCCTAAGAACATGGTTTTCTAATGCATGTATGAATCCTAAACATGGTTTCTATTGCACAATTAGGAATATAAACCTAATAACATGCTTTCTACCCTTTAACAACTATAGCATGCATATTTCTCCATCTCTTTTCACTAGCCAACCCCATACTTGTTTACAAATTATTACAGACCATGTGATTGAATTACATAAGAAATGAAAAAATAAGAAGTTACAACCATAGGAAACCTGATTCTGACTCCCTCTCTAAGTTATGTAATAAACCACCTCAAATGCCAATATTGTTCCAAAGCCTTTCTCATGTCTGGGTGTGTCAGAGTTCCCTAATGACCTCAAGGGATCCCGGGCAGTGCTCTCACCCAGATTGCATAGCCAAGAGTAAGTGCAGTGTGGAAGGGCCAACTCTTATGTGTCCCGATTCAGAGGGAGCTCAAGGGTCCGAAAGCAAGGCTCACACAAAAGGGGCAGAACCTAATGATCTAAAAGTATAGTGGAAGTGTAGGAACACATATTTGAAAAAGGAGTTTATTTTAGAAAGCAGTTTTGTAAGACTTCATGTTTGGAATGAGTTTGTAAAATAGCAGGAGAGTTGCTTAATGAAAAATATTTTTGTAAGGGAAAGGGGATATGAGCAACAACAACACACACAGAACCAGTTCAGAGAGTAGTACAGCTTCAGTAATTACAGGTAGGTGAGTAAGGGTTAGGGACATAAAAGACCCAAATCAGAAACACATAATTAGTCATGAATTAGGTACATTGGGAGACATGCTAGTTGAGGGGCATAAACAGGAACAAGTAAGCATGTTGATTATATTTGAACAAAGGAGGGCAGAATTTTAAACATGTTGAGTAAAGCAGTAAACAAGAAGTACAATTTAACAACATGTGCCATTAAGCTAGTGCAGAAAGACACAGAGATGGACAAACAAGGGAACACATAGAGTTGAGTCTCAGAATTTAAATTAAGAACATACCAGTTGAAGAAGCAAAGTGTAGAAAAAAGTAAAGAAATCAGAGTTCCACAGTCTAGCCTTGGCTTTCAGCCGGCTGGACAAAGTAGTAGAACAAGTAGTAGAGAAAGAGAGAGTTTGAGTATGTAAGTGTGTATTCTGAACTTAGTTGTTCGTGTGTTTAAAGAAGAAAGGGTAGGGTATTTATAAATTAGTGGAAAATAAGGTAAAAAGTAAAGGTTTAACACAAATATGGAAGTAATCACAATCAGAATCAATTAATACAAGTATTTTCCCTTAATCAAGGAGTCAGCTCAAACGGATACTACAGGAATAATTAAGGAAAGAGAATCAATTTGAGAAAGATTGATTTTTACCATATAAGGGGGTAGTAAAAGTATAGAGTATATAATTGAGTCTAACTACATAATATACTAAATCTGGGGAAAGGATTCAGTAGGGGTGAAACATCACAGCAAATAAAGGAAGGGAATCAATCCACTTAAACAAACGAGTAAAATTAGGGGTTTATAAGAAAACCTTTGCAATCAGTCGTAACTTGAGAAAATCAAGATCAATCAAGAAGGAATCATGATTCTGCACTTCGCCATATAAATAGAGAAGAATGAGCAGGCGTATCAAACATGCAAGGTCAAACATATTGACAAAAAGGAGTAAACTAGATGAACATAAACATACAGAAGTGACATGAATAGGCTAAGGACTACTCGAAGCATGGTAATCAACAAAGTCAAGTAGTCATGGCTCATACATAGAACCAAAATGAATAAACCAGTCTAACACATAGTAACAGGTAAAGGAGATCTTTTAAAAACTCTCAGTAACAAGTGAGGAAAACCTTTAAGACATTAGGGCTTTAACAGAGCTGAGTTGAAAAGGTAAGGACTCAGAATCAGTCAAGTTAAATAAAGAAAAGGATCTAAACACAAAGAACCCAGTCGAAACAAGTATACAAAATAAACAAAGACAGTTCCAAACCTCGGATAAAACCAAAATACTTAGGGTTTTCAACACGATGAACCAGGCAGAAGTAAACAACCAGTTTAAACATAGTAGAATCATAAGACAACACTGAAAATCAGAGGAGAAGTCCTTTAAAAAGAGATTAAGAAAACCCTAATCGTTGAAGACGAAGAGTCACTTTGAAAAATCGGAAAACCTTTGAGAAAACACCAAGAGGTTCATAACATGCACAGATCTAAGGAAGGTCCGAAAGAAAATCGAAAAGTTTTTTAAGCTAGGGTTTCAGAGAACCTAGAAAAAGTGAGAAAACTTTGAAAAGTTACCGATCTAGCCGGAAAAGTCATGGATCTGACTCGAACAGCCATGGATGGCCGGAAAGAGACCATGGATAGAAGTTGAGCAAGGTTTGATCTAGATATCTTTGAGATCTTTCCATGAAATCACATAAACAGGCAACCAGTAGACATAGGAGACCGGTATACATTTCAAGCAGCCATGGGAGTCCATGGACTGAGTGAGGATCGAAGGGGATTAGGGTTAATTTGGGTAGCGGCGGCTAGGGTTTGGGTGAGGTCGCTGAGAGAGTTGGAGAGGAATGGGATTCAAAGACGGCGGGTTTGTGGAAATGAATTAGGTTAGGGGGTCGTTTAGGTTTATTTTAGGCAGGTGGAATAGGGACCATTGATCTGAATGATCAACGATCCAGATTGAGTGGGGTTGGTGGTTATCCGGGCTTGGTCTTGGTCCGGTGGGTTTTCAATTGGGTTAGGGTCGGTTTAAATCAAAATTGGGTTGGGGAATTGGGGTCCGATTTGGGTTATAATTGAAATACAAAAGGGGCTGTTATTTAAATAGCCAGCTTTCCCTTTTAATTTATAAAAATAGTAAATAGTTTCTAAAAAATAAATTAAAGTACTAAAATGATTTATAATACATAATCAATAATCTAAAAATACAGGGCCCAATTTTATGAATATAAAACCTAATTAAACCTTGAATGTGCTAATATTGCAATTTTGTGCAATTTAGCTTTAAAAATACTAAATATAATTGTAAAAATATGTAAAAATTACTTTAACCATATTTTGGAATAAATATAGAAATACCATAGATGAATTACCAAAACCATAATTTTGGAAATAATTATTGAGGATTTCATGGATAAAAAGGGAGAAAATAAATCAACTAAAAAACCTTTAAAATTATGGAAAAAATAATAAAACAATTGGACATGCTTATATATGCATATATATGCTATTTTGAAGTTATTTTACATATTAAAAATATATATGGAAAAATTGGGTATCAACATCAAGTATATGAAATGACATTCCCGCAGCGAGGCTCTCGAGGAAGTTCATGCCCGGGGTTTTGACCTATCGACCGAGATCGAAAGTGCTAAGAGGCTTGAGTCCGAGGCCAAAAAGTTCACATACCCCAAGGATGAAGAAGGCTTCGAGGGCTCCGGTGGGTTCGTGGACGGAGAAGGCCCCATGGTCCTGGTGATGAGGCGGGCTCCGGTGAAGATCAGGCTTAGGTGCCTTGTAGATTTTTCTTTGGTTTTGTACTTTTGTATTTTTTGTTGATGTCGTTTGGCAAAGAAAGTTCTTTATATATATATATATATATATATATATATATATATATATATATATATTCACACACACACACATACAAGGTCAGGCTTTTTCCCTTCGGCAATTTTCAAGCTTGTTTCTTTTTGCCTTTTTTTTAACGATGGAAACGATTTCCAATGCCTTAGCACGTAATAATAATAAGGTTTTGTTCGGATATTTGAACAATGCTCGTTCTCTATGTAATTTTGTTTAAGACTCGTGGGGGCTTGATATGACCGGAAACTTTCCCTAAAGTGCTCACTTAGAATTTTTTGGATTATAATTTTGTTGAGGGTAGCTTATGAACTGGTTTGCAAATTTTAAAGGCCTTATGTTTTGGTTACGGGTTTCGGACATCTCCGAGCCATATTTAGGATAGTCGTGGCCTCTTAAGTTCGGGTACTGCCCAATAGGCTTATTTCCCCGGGTTTAGATACCCGAGCTGCCCGGGCTTACTCAAGATGATAGTCCCTAAATGGGTATGGCCATAGCCTTTAAGGTTCGGGCACTGCCTAATAGGTTTTTGTGCCCCCGAGCTTTGATAACTCGAGCCGTCCGAGTTTGTCTTGGACGACAATCCTCGAGGGGGGGGTGATTTCTTGGATCTGGACAGAGGTGGCCCTTGGGCTCAATGTCCTTAAGGAACAAAACGTTGTAGTTTTTAGGAGACAAATATTTATCCGTAAGGTAGAAACTTTCTTTCATTTTTGTAAGCAACATACAAGATTGTAAATGTGTACAAAGCTTCGTGTTATGGCTTAAGTGGTCTGTGTGGGCACGCTTCATTTGACCGTTTGGCCCTTACAATAAATCTTATCCACCGAGCCTAGACTGTTGGAGCACAAAGTTTCCTTCCTTGCTAAAACTATTATCCGAGGGTGATGGCCCCCAGTATTCGAGGTCGATCGTAGAGATGGCTTGGATACTATTGATCTGATCCTCGATTCTGATGCATAACCGGTCTTCAATTCTAAGTTTAGCATGATCTACTGTTGCCTCGTTAAAAACCTTGCCAGAAAACCCATTTGGGACCAAATCAGTTCAAGGGAAAAAGAGTGCAACACGTGCTTTCAGGCCTAAGAGTTGCATCATTCCTTGGTTGTTACCTGCAAGTGTTAGCCCAATTCGTTATATATGTAAAGAAAAGTAATGAATGGGGTCGCACCTTAGCAGTAGTATCGTTTTAAGTGGGTTACATTCCACTTGTTCGATAACCGCTCACCGTTCACTATTTCGAGTTTGTATGACCCTTTGTCGGTGATCTCGATAATTCGATATGGACCTTCCCAGTTCGGCCCCACCTTCCCTTTGTTCGGGTTTCGAGTGCTCAGTGTCACCTTTCTTAACACTAAGTCCCCGACATTGAAGTGTCGGAGATTGGCTCTCTTATTGTAATACCTTTCGATCCGTTCCTTTTGGGCGGACAACCAGACAAGGGAGGCCTCGCGTCTCTCGTCCAATAGTTTCAGGCTCGTACTCATGGCCTCATTTTTTGACTCTTCGGTCGCATATCGGAACCTGAGACTCGGTTCTCCTACTTTGACCGGTATTAGTGCTTCGACACCATAGATCAATGAGAACGGGGTGTCCCCAGTACTAGAACCTGAGGTTGTACGGTATGCCCATAAGACTTCGGGCAAAATTTCCTTCCATTTTCCCATGGCTTCAGTCAACCTCTTCTTAAGATTTTGGAGTATGGTTTTGTTTGTAGACTCTGCCTGCCGGTTTTCGCTAAGGTGATAGGGTGTTGATAAGATCCTTTTGACCTTATGGTCCTCAAAGAATTTGCTAACCTTATTGCCGATGAACTGCTTCCCATTGTCTCATACGATCTCGGCGATATTCCGAACCAGCATATTATGTGGTCCCAAATGAAATCAATAACTTCTTTCTTCCTGACTTTCTCAAACGCCTGGGCTTCCACCCACTTAGAAAAATAGTCAGCCATAAATAATATAAATTGAGCCTTACCAGGTGCCCATGGCAGGTGACCAACGATGTCCATTTGCCATTTCATGAATGGCCAGGGTGATAGGACCAAATGTAATAACCCCCCGGGCTGATAAATCATCAGTGTGTACCTCTAACATCTATTGCATTTTTGTATGAACTCCCTTGCGTCTTTTTCCATGTCGATATAGTAGTAGCCGGTCTGATTACCTTACGAACTAACAATTCGGCACCCGAATGATTCTCGCAGGTGCCTTCAGGAACTTCCCTTAAAACATAATCGGTATCTCCGGGTCCCAGACATATGGAGAGTGGGACATTGAACTTTCTCCTGAATAGGGCGTTGTATTCGGACAGGCTAAACCTGATGTTTGATATTAAGGTAGTCTAATTCCAATTAAGGTAGTCTGATATTAAGGTAGTCTAATTCCAAACCGTTCCAGACCATCGGAGATCCGTTCATTACGAATGTTTTTTCTCGATGTGGACCAAGCTCCGACTTCCTTTTTAGCTTTGGCTCGGAAAAGGTCGGCCTTTGAGCCCGTATTGGAAGGGGATCTTGGTTTTTTTATTATAAAAGAAACCCCAGGAGTTACGTCTTATTCCCGAGGAGATGTTTGATCTCCCTAGTCTAGGGACTTCTTGTAAGGGCCCCTTATTTATGGAATGGGTAATGTGTTAAAGGATAGCTTAGGTACTGCAATTGGTTTGGAATTAGACTACCTTAATGTAAGGGCCGCCTTTTTGCATAGAGCCCTCGATTCTTTAGGATCCGAGGGTAGCTTCCCAGTCTTCAGGTAATCTATATACTTGTTTCTCCAGTCCCAAGTTAAGCTTGTCGAGTTTATCGCATCGTGGCCTTCTTATACTACCGATTTTATGAGTTGCATGACCATTCCCGAGTTGAATTCATCATCATCATCCGACGATTCCAAGTTAGCAAGAGCATCTGCCTCGATGTTTTGATCTCAAGGTACATGTTGTAGAATCCACTCCTTGAACCGATGTAGCATGACCTGCAGTTTATCCATGTATCTTTGTATTCGTTCCTCTCTAACTTCGAAAGTCCCATTGATTTCGATATCGTACCCCCTGATCTCCACAACCTATTTGGCCAATCATCTCGAAAGCTCGGGTTTATGCATTATGTTTCTTAATGGGTAAGTAGTTACGAAACATATGGGATGGAATTGAAAATACAGTTTTAGCTTCTTAGAGGCGCTTAGCAAAGCGAGCGCCAATTTTTCTAGGTGAAGATACTTAGTTTCAGCCTCGCCTAGAGTTCTACTAGCATAATAGATAGAAAATTGCGTACCTTCCTCTTTTCGGACCAGGACTCCACTTACCGCTATCTCGGATACCGCTAAGTACAAGTACAATTGTTCGTCTACCTTCGGAGTGTGAAGCAAAGGTGGGATCAAGAGGTACCGCTTGAGTTCCTACAATGCTTGTTGACACTCCGGGGTCCATGAGAAGTTATTCTTCTTCTTCTTCAATAGTGAGAAGAACCGATGGCTCTTATCGTAGGACCTTAAGATGAATCGACCCAAAGCAGTTATGCACCCGGTTAACCTTTGAACGGCCTTTACATTATCCATAACAGTGATGTCCTCGATGGCCTTTATCTTGTAATCTCGATTCCCCGATTAGACACCGTGAATTTGAGGAATTTCCCGGACTCGACTCCGAATGTGCATATCTCTGGGTTCAGCTTCATACTGTATTTATTCAATATGTTGAAGGTTTCCTGCAAATATTTCAAATGATCCTCTGCTCGCAGGGACTTAACTAACATATCGTTAATGTAAACCTCCATTGATTTTCCTATTTGCTCTTCGAACATCCAATTTACTAGGCATTAGTAAGTGGTACCAACGTTTTTTAGTCTGAATGGCATTACGTTATAGCAATATGTGTTGTACTTAGTGATGAAGGATGTTTGGGTCCATCCAAATTTGATTGTACCCGGAATAGGCATCGAGAAAACTAAGGATTTCGTGGCCGGCCATCGCATCGATCGTGCGATCGATGTTGGGCAAAGGAAAGAGTCCTTGGGGAATGCCTTCTTCAAGTCTAGTAGTCTACACACATTCTTAATTTATTCCCCTTTCTAGGGACTACCACTACATTTTCTAACCAATCCGGGTGTTTAACATCCTGAATGGACCCTATTTTAAGGAGTTTAGATAACTCATCTTTGATGAATGCATGCTTGACTTCAGACTGAGGTCTCTTTTTTTTGTTTGACCGGGTGGAACTTTGGATCTAGGCTCAGCTTATGACTAGTGATTTTCGGCGGGATCCCGATCATGTCAAGGTTGGACCAAGCGAAACAATCCATGTTAGATATAAGGAATTCAATGAGTTTTTTCCTGAGCTCGGGACTTAACCTCATGCCCACGTATACCTTACGATTGGGCAGGTGCTCGATCTATGACTTTCTCAAGTTCCTCGACCATCGATTTGGTGGCATCAGAATCGTCGGGGGCTATGAAAGATGGGAACTCCATAATTGTCATCCTCTCCCGTACCTACTTTTCCGGCTTTCCTAGGGTCGGCACCAGTGATTGCTATTTGGTTTCTTCTTTGGCAATCGAACTCGGGTTCTTAGACGTCGAGAGCGCAGATATTGATACCACCTCATCGATTGCAAACATCTCTTTTACGGTTGGTTGTCCTCCGTAAACAGTTTTAACCCCTCCTGGTGCTGGGAATTTTAACACCTGGTTTAGTGTCGAGGGCACCGCTCTGATATTGTGGATCCATGGCCTCCCGAACAGAGCATTGTATCTCATATCTCCTTCGATCACGTAGAACTTTATTTACTGGATGGTTCTGGCAATGTTCACCAGTAGGATTATTTATCCTTTAGTGGTCTCACACGCCATGTTGAACCAGTTTAGAACTCGGACTGCAGGCACAATTTGGTCCTCTAGACCCAGCTGCTCTACAACACTTGATCTGATGATATTGGCCAAGCTACCAAGATCAATCAATACATGTTTAACTCGAGATTTATTTATGAGTACAGATATTACCAGTGCATCATTGTGTAGTTGCACGATGCCTTCGGCATCCTCGGCGTTGAAGGATATGGTTCCCTCCGGCACGTAATCTCGAGTCGGTTTTTCCCTTGTGATGGATACTTTGGTGCGTTTTAACATCGGTCCCTAGGGATGTCTACCCCTTCGATGATCATGTTAATTACATGTTAAGGTTCCTCCTGCTCGATCTACTTATTGGAGTCCCTATTTCTGAAATGATTTTTGGCTCGATCACTCAGGAACTCACGGAGGTGCACGTTGTTGAATAACCGGGCTACTTCCTCTCTCAATTGTCGGCAATCTTCTATTTTGTGGCCGTGAGTGCCATGATATTTACATATCAGGTTGTGGTTTCTTTGGACAGGATTGGACTATAGAGGTCGAGGCCACTTGGTGTATTTGATACATCTAATGGCAAATACGATGGCAGCAACATCGATGTTGAAGTTGTACTCTGATAAACTCGGTGCTTCCTTAGGCCCGAGGGGTCTGTCGAAACCAATCTTGCTCATGAGCCCCCGATTATTATGACCTCGATCGCTCCTTCTCTCACTCCTTACAAGGTTGCACCCGGACCCGTTGCCTCTTCGATCTCTGTTGTATGGTTGATACCAATTTCTATTACATCTTGGTTCATGATCAAATTCTCTTTTGGATCGGTCACCAGTTCTGATGGGGTAAACGGACTCGGAAGGGGCCCCAAGCTAATCATCTTCGATCCTGATTTTTGATTAGTACCAGTTGTAGACGTTGGCCCAAGTTAACACCGGGTATTCTACCAGATTTTGTTTCAACTGTTGTGAAGCTAACCAACTTCGAGCATTGAGTCATTGGGTGAAGGCCTAAACGGCCCAATTGTCTGTGACCGGAGGCAGGTCCATTCGCTCCATTTGAAATTTGGACACAAATTCCTTGAGCATCTCGTTGTCTCTTTGTTTTACTTTGAAAAGGTCTGACTTCCTGGTATCGACCTTGATGGCCCCAGTGTGCACTTTCACAAAGGAGTCTGCAAGCATAGCAAACGAGTCAATAGAGTTAGGGGGAAAGTTATCATACCATATCATGACTCCCTTTGAGAAAGTTTCTCCTAAATGTTTTAGCAGGACAGACTCGATCTCATCATCCTCCAAGTCATTTCCTTTGATGGCGCACGTGTAAGAGGTCACATGCTCATTTGGATCAGTTGTTTTGTTGCGCTTAGGAATCTCCGGCATGCGGAACTTCTTCGGGATTAGCTTCAGAGCTGCGCTCGAAGGAAAAGGTTTTTGAACAAACATTTTGGAATCCAGGTCCTTCAATATCGGTGGTTCTCCTGGGATTTGGTCGACCCTGGAGTTGTAGGTTTCCATCTTTTTGTCATTAGCTTTGATTTTTTTTCCTCCCGATTCTACCCATTTTGTCAGCTCCTCGAGTATCTTTTTGATCTCGGGGTTAGTCCCAAGTTTAGCTTCTCAGTGACTAGTTCGTTTCTGCGAGTGATTTTTTGGGATGGCTCATGCTCAATTTTGCTGGGGGCGCGGGTTTGGTTCTGTAGTTGGGCTATCACTGCTTATTTAGCATGTTGCATTTCTAAGATCACCCGCAAGTTGATCCCATCGCCATTGTTGCCATGATTATCTCCGGCTACTGACCTGATGATGATAGGCTATAATTACGTATTTTAGTTGCTTATTACACTCTAATTTACTGCACTTTAATCGATTTTGTGCTTTAATCGCTAGTGTTTTAAACTAATTGTGTATTTCATGCCTTGTAGGAGCGATTCCGAGCTATGTAGATATTATGGAATGAATTCAAGTGATTTGGAGCTTTGAAGTCTGAGTAAAAGCCCAAGGAATTAAGCCGGGATCATGTTCGGGGATCAACAGATGATAGTTAAGAACGAAACGGAGAATCGAGCGGGCATACGACGTATTGTCTAGTAAAATACACATAACTTTTCGCTCAGAACTCCGTCTAGGCTCCACAATATATCGTTGGAAAGCTATTTGAAAGGGATACAACTTTTATGTTTTGCATTTTTGCGAATTCCCAATATCGCAGTGCATAGAGTGGCGCGCGGTGCACCGCACCGATGGAAATTTCCTGCAGCCTGTCAGAATTAGCAATATGAACTTTCCCACTACCGCCCCGCATAGTGCGTCACTCCATGCAGAGCGGTAGTGCAAATTTTATGGAGTGATTGTCCTATTTCGTGCGGGAGAAGGTATTTTCGTCTGGGCCCGACCCTACTTGGTATAAATACATGTAAAATGCTATTTTGAGGAGGGGGACATACTTTTGACATAATTTAGACCTACGGAGCCGTCGTGGAGACCGGAGATTCAACCTAAGGAGGCAAGAACACACTAGGAGCAAGGCGGAGAATTCTTCTACGAGTTTCTCACTTCCTTCTTCCTATTTCCATTATTGGTTATGAATTCTAGTATTGTAGTTATGCATACTATTATGAATAGATAATTTGTTATCTAGGGTTTTGATGGAACTTATTGGAGGATGATTTTCCTGTTATGTTAATATAGTTTTGTTGTAGCTTTTTCTCTAATTGTTCAACTACGTTTGTATTGTGGTTGGTTGAAGAGCTCTCAAACGTCTGTGCCTATTTAGTGTGTATTACTTGGGAGAGAGTGCATATTTAGGTAGTTGTTGAACAACATCACTCCTAACGTATATGAGGGATCAATAGGAAGGGTTTAAAGGTGGGATTAGGGATAACGAAACCTTTGGTGCGATCCGAGTGAGCCGTACTTAATGCCAGCTAGCATAATTCAAGAGAATATGTCTAGTAAATTGTGGTAATTACTCGGGAGAGAGTTACGACAGTCAGAGCGCTCATGATCGGTAGAGAATACTTAGGCGAATTTATAGAAAACGTAGCGGGAAGGATTCCGACAATAGGGAAAATCATAACTCTAGACCTTCTTAATCTTGTCTCTAATCCTTATCTTTGTTAATTGATAGTTTTATTGCTTTCTAGTATTTATTAGTTAATTAGATAAAAACAAATATTATAATCTTTATAATTAGAAAATTATTTGGACTTTTGTTTCTTAGCGATATTGAACAACTGTAGTTAAACCTTAGTTCTCTGTGGGATTCGACTCCGGACTTGTAAACCGGATTATATTTGCAACAATCGCTTAGTCTTTTTTATAAGGCATAGTTGGGCGTGATCAAATTTTGGCACCATTGCCGGGGAACTAACGGTAGAGCTATAGGTGTACATATTTCTAGGTTGCAAGTTTGAACTTTTATTTTTGTTTTCTTGTATTTGATTATTTTTTGTTTATTTTTTATTTTTGATTTGAGAGACATGACATCTTGGAATTATGAGAGTTTTGATATTGGTAATTCTACTTTTGATCCTCCTTATGCATATTGTGGAGGAAACCACCCATGGCAAAATAATCAAAATATTCCCGAGAGCGAGTTATGTGCACCAATTCAATCTTATGTGTGGAATGTGTGTGATATATGTAGTAGTTAAGATGGTCACTTTCATGGTTGTGCTTATATTTCTTATCTTCCCCCAGTCACAACTCCTTTTTTATCACCCGAGGGGGTACAAGGGAGTTTTTCCAATTTAAGTGGCATTACTCGAAATAGGATTATTTTAATTCTTAGAGTCGCCACTTGGAATATTTTAATTGGTGTCCCAAGTCACCGGTTTATTTTAAATCTCAAATCGAGGAAATTTAGACTTTCCTTTTGAAGTCTGCGAACCAGAAATTCTAGATAATGAATTCTATTAACCCGGGAGAAGGTGTTAGGCATTCCCGTGTTCCGTGGTTCTAGCATGGTCGCTTAGCAATTTGTACTTGGCTTAATTGTTTAACTACACATTTTAAAACCTATGTGCAATTATCTTTTTATCGCTTTTAAATCACTTGAATTCTTCGTATTTAAAGAAGTGAGTTACGCATACGTATACTCTTTCTTTTGGCGCGTCAAAATCATGTCAAGCGAACGTGTCCACAATTAATAACGCTTTATTTATTTTATTAAGAAAAAAGTTTGGTTGAAGTTGCGCGAACGCATCCCTCAAGTCTTTTTTTTAGAATTAAATTTGTAATTATGTTACGCGAACTTATACATAATCGCAATACTATTCTAAATCGAGCCTAAAACAAACTACGAAAGTTCAAGGCAATTTTTATACTAATATTGTATTTATACGAGGGCCATAAATTGAAGGATTTTATTTATGTATGGCACACTCCAAATTATTTGAACTAAATTTGTGCGGGCCAAGTGTTATAGATTTAAAGCATGACACACCTCTAGTATATTAAGAAAGAGGGTTATATATATTTTAAAGGCAAACTAAAGGTATTCCTATTTTTTTTAACTAAATTAAAACTAGTTATCACAACCACGTCACGGGAGTCGTACTCGTAGTTGTAATAATTAATTGTGCGCCTAAAGTAAACTACGGTGTTCATGAATTATTCCTAAACTAATTTGAGATTATTGGAAGGTCATGATTTATGGATCAGTTGTGAAAAAGTGTAGTAAATTAATTAAAGAGAGTTAGCATAATCACTGATATATCTAGGTTGTTGGAAGCATTTGACAACTAAGAAATAAAATAAAAGAGGACCAAACAAAGCATGGGCCAAACAAATTCACCACATTCAAAAGGGAATACACACGTTACTACCAGCTAACATGTAAGGGGCATTATAAATAATAACTTGAAACAATCTAATGAATAGTGGATTAAAGGTGCGACAAGAGCCATATAAACATTCATGTGCATGATATCAACACCCTTTTTGACGTTATCTACTTACTCCAAGGTATCAAACAGAGGAAACTACCCCCACTGATTCAACAAGAACATTGACAATGAATAGTAGTAAAAGACCTTTTAAATCGACTAATACACCATCCTCATGAAAATCTACTTTCTGTTTCACGCAGAAAACTATTCAAACTTAAAACCTTTGACGTAAATCACATAAGTTTGAAAGATGATGTACCATAAGTATTAAAACCATGTGAATCCGAAGAAAATACCAAAATAAAGGCAGTGACCGCCTAACTTTAACATTACCTTCACAGGAGTTCATACAAATAGACATGCCTACTGTCTTGCCTTTGTAGTGTTTTATTTTCTTTATTATTATTTTTTTGAACAAACAAAGAAATAGAGCTAAAAGAAGAAAAAAAATAACAACATTGGTAAGTAACATTACATATCAAAAGATCAATTTTCCAAAGCAACCAAGTGTTGTGCACTACTGACTTGTTCTTTCATTCCACGGGCAAACAAATTGAAAGGTGGAGTACTTGACTTACTAAAAGGGCTAAACCCACACAATCAACAGATCTAGGAATACGCCCTTATAGACCATTTCAGAGCACATAGCACAACTGATACAAATGTGTCCAAACAAAAATCTGCTGAAGAACTAACAGAATTGGTCATTAAACTCATTTTACTTACAACTTGGACATTAACAATAAAACAATGAGAGAAAACACACATGAGGCTCAATAATTATATCTCACAAATTTCAACGACTACAAACATTTGAAAGTTCTCAATAGTAGGAATTCGTACCTCTACAAGCAAGAAATAAAAAGAAGCTAGAAAACTCAGCAAAGCTCGGCGCAAGCAGAAAAAATCAGCAATAACAGCAGCGCAACAAGAACACAGGAATCAACCAGCTTGAACCCGAACCAAGACTGAAATTTTGAACTCCAAAAGAAAACTCGACTTCAACTTGAACCGTTAAATCAAGCTCCCTTGAGAAACAAAACTCCAACCCAAAGAACAAACGCTAAAGAAAATTTGTTTTCAGTAACTCCTTTTTGATTTTTTCTCTAAAAAATAGAGTAAAAAAATGAACTCAAACCATGATGTCTCTTTTTTTTATGTTTCTGCAGAAAAAAGAGAAGAAGGTCTGAAGAGATGACAAATAAAAAAAAACCTAGAAATTTTGACTAAGTTTTTCTGAAGATTTTTATCCGATTTTTCTCTCTAATCTTACAAAGAATGTCTACCTCGTATATATAGTCTTCAAACTCTCCAAATAATCTGCCCAAAAATCTGAAAATCCTTCATGTTTTTGAACAATTTTGGGACAAATGGAGGGCGTGGATTGATTCACATCTATCCACAGCTCCCATTCATCCAACAATTATCCTTTTTGTACAAAAATCCGCGATTTTGAGGGAATATTCGTACTCCCCTATGACAAATCCGTTGGGAAATAGAGGTGACGTGGAGAGGGGGACCGTTTTGAGTGAACTCGGGTGAGTTATGGCGAGTTGAGGGTTAAGGATCAATGAATGAGACGATGAATAGTGTGTAGGGCGTCATCTCTGGCTTCTCTAGGGTTTGGGGGAATTGGGGGAAATGTTTATAACAGGGGTTTTATATTGAAGTCAATGGACGGGTCAAAATAATGGGTCAGATCCGATTGTGTTGGGCTGGGGCGGTGAGAAAAGTGTTTGGGCTATGGGTTAATTGATTTTGAGGGGGCAATTTGTACAAGATGGCCCAATTTTGACAATGGCCGAATTTGGGGGTGATTTGGGAGATTAAAGAATGGGTCCAATTGATACTCTTGTATTCCCCTTCTTTTATTTTCAATTCCTATTTTTCTTTCTTCTTGTTTTTTAATTAAAAATTCTAATAATTAAAATCCTAAATTATCTAAAAAAGTGAGATTGAACTAATTAACTAATCATAAAATTTGTAAACATCACTTAATTCTAAAGTAAAAGAGAAAAATCAATAAACTAAAAATTAAAAGACAAAAAATGTAAACATGAGCTATTTTTTTGTGATTTTCAAGTTTTATAAAGCAAACAATTATTGCTTAATTCTAAAAATGTAAAAACAAATCCTAAATACAACGCGCGACATTTTTTGGTATTTTTCATGATTTAAATAAAAATTAAACATGCAAGAAAAATGCAAACAATTAATAAAAATCTATAAAAAATCCTAAAAGTGGCAAATAATTAAGAAAAAAATCTATTTCCTTGGATTTTGTAGGGGTATTTCATGTATGGAAAAAATCACGTGCTCACACCCCTAACCCCTTACTTTGATGGCTCTTCTTTTTCTTGTGAGGTTAATAGGAACAAAGAACTCAGGGATGATGACCCGAAAAAGATCGAGGATATGCTAAAGTGCCTTGTGGAACAATATGATGAGATACAACTGCGGGTACAAAGGCAAGATGCAACTATTCGTAACTTGGAGGCTCAAGTGAGTCAACTAGTTGAAGCTTTTAATACTCAATATACCAATATTATGGATAGTAGCCAGGAGCAGTGTGCATTAGAGATGGAAATTGAGGTGCCAATGGAGGGGTCCAAAATAGAACCCCAACACTCTAACCAGCTAGAATTTGAGGATGCCAATGTTGAAGAAATAATACTAAAGTCCACCAGGGATGTTGAAGATACAAATTTAGTTGACTCTAGTGTGATTGGTATTGAGGAGGTTAAAAATCTTGAAGTTCATGTATTTGAGCGCGTTGGACCTCATTCCAAATACTTCTCTATATTATGTTCAGATGGTGAAATGGAAATTGATTTGTATGAGCCAATGCAAGAGTTAAAGGAAGAGGTAGATGAGCCCTATATTCTGAAATTTTCAAGGTTGTCTAGGCAAAATGACACTCCTCGGTTGAAAGCCAAAAAGTTCAGAAAGTATCATTTAATTTTTGGCTCGCAACAATTTGTATGGCCCCAGGAGCATGATCATAGAGCAGAATCAAAACTTGGGGTCCAGTTTATAAGTTCAAAGTGGAGGTAGAAAGTGATTCGCATCGTGCCGCAACATTAAATCGAGCGCTTGTTGGGAGGCAACCCAGCTTTACTACTTTCTTTTATTTATTTATTTTACTATTAATTTTTTAATTGTATTATTTTTGTAGTGTCGATTTTTTTTATTTTCTAGGAGCATGGAAAGCAAAGCTATTGGAAGGATGCAACAGCAAACCAGATGGTTGGAACTAAGTGTGAGGTACCCGCATGAATGACCAAGCCTGGGAGAAGTCTGAGTACCCCATGAGCTGCTAGTGCTTCGGCCTTTGGCCTACCAGGGAGTTTCTTTTACCCTCTTATTAGTATGGTGTGCATTGGGGACAATGCACAATTTTAAGTGTGGAGTGAGGAGATTGTCGGGGTGAATTTCTATGCTATTTTAGTTGTGTTAGTTTAATTGAATAATGCTTTTGTTTTAAAAAAAAATTGGACTGTTCCCCACGATGGATCTATTAAACAATTTTCTTGAAGGATTTAAGTCTAAAAAAATAATAAAAATATTTTCTTTGTAGGTAGTGTAGTAATTCCTCTTTAATTTTTCTTTGTGTCACGGTTCTTTTCCATGGGTTTTATTTGAACCAGGTGTAGCTAGTTTTATTTTTTTTTGGAATAGGAGTCATTGTGTTGTGTTTTGAATTGAAGCAATATCTCTTGACTTTGTTATGTCATGAGAATAGTGAGTACTTTGGTTGTGACGCTTAGGCTCAGTTTTTGACTCTTGTAGAAGTACCTTAAAATGTATGATTTTAAATTTGCTTAACTGCTTTGACTAGAGGGTCTTGATAAATCCAATCCTGAGTGAGTTATTTGCCATGTGTGTGTAAGGTTTTGTGTTATTATGTGCGTTACATTTGATGTCTAGAACTTGCCCCGTGTGTTTGCAAAGAGAAATAGTAGTTTTGTTCAGTTTTGGAAGTGATATAGATGTTTCTTTGTTGAGCCATAATTGCAATGTTACATTGCACCTAATTGCAATGTAACGTAGTTAACCCCCTTTGAGTCTGTAATCCTGTTTCTTTGGCAACCACATTACAAGCCTTACTCATTTGTTTGAATTAACCATCTATTTGAACCTTTTCACCTCTCATGAGCACTTGAATTGTTATGAACTCTATAAAAGTTAAAGGGTGGGGTGGTTGGTTCGGCTTTTGAGTGGAGCTAATGAAATAAAGAGAAAGGTGCACTGATTTGAAAGAGCAAGATCCACTTGAATTGAAAAAGAAAATAAAAGGAAAAAAATAGTTGTATTGTGTGAAGATATTCATTGACAAGTGGTAACTCTTGATGTAATTGTGCTTAAATAATTTGAGAGTTGATGTCTATTGATGTGAAGGTGAAGTCATGGTTTGACATAAGTGTGAGGTTTCAATTGTTAAAGTGTATGTATTAAAGTGCTTAGGGAGGTGTAGTCACTCTTATATCCAAATGTATCATACCCGACCCTCAACCTACATTACAACCAAATAAAGTCCTACTTGATCCTAGACTGAATGAGCTCGATTAGTAGAGTAGTACACTACGGGCAAGCCTATGGTGCATCTTTTGTGGTATATGAATGTCGTTTCTGAGAGTGAGTGAATTCTTTCTATCTTGAGTTCCTAATTGTTCTTAAATTTTATATTGTGTGGAACTACTCTCTTTTGTTGTGTGAGGACACTTGATTCATGAAGGAAAGGTAATGTCAATGACCTTTATATTAGAGTAAGTGGGTGAGTTGTGAATAATGCGTTGTACTTGTGAGTCAAACCTTGAGGTGAAGATGTTACGCTTTTGTGCTTAGTCTATTTTAAATATTCTTGGTATGATGAGTTAGGAGAATTGTTTAAAAAAAGGTCGTGTCTATATAAAGTGTAGTTTGATTGCTCGAGGAAGAGCAATGGTTTAAGTGTGGGGTGTTGATGATAGGCTATAATGACGTATTTTAGTCGCTTATTACACTCTAATTTAATGCACTTTAATCGATTTTGAGCTTTAATCGCTAGTGTTTTGCACTAATTATGTATTTTATGTCTTGTAGAAGTGATTTCGCGCTATGTAGAATTATGAAATGAATTCAAGTAATTTGGAGCTTTGAAGTCTGAGTAAAAGCCCAAGTAATTAAGTCGGGATCATGTTTGGGGATTAACGGATGATAGTTAAGAACGAAACGAAGAATCGAGCGGGCATACGGCGCATTGTCTAGTAAAATACACATAACTCTTCGTTCAGAACTCCGTTTTGGCTCCACAGTATATCGTTGGAAAGCTATTTGAAAGGGATACAACTTTCATGTTTTGCATTTTCGCGAATTCCCAATACTGCGATGCATAGATTGTCACGCGGTTCGCCGCGTCTGTGGAAATTTCCTACGGCCTGTCAGAATCAGCAATCTGAACTTTCTCACCCGCATGGTGCGTCGCTCCATGCGGCGCAGTAGTGCAAATTTTACAGAGTGATTGTTCTATTTAGTGCGGGAGAAGGTATTTTCGTCTGGGCCCGACCCGACTTGGTATAAATACATGTAAAAACGCTATTTTGAGGAGGGGGACATACTTTTGACATAATTTAGACCTACAGAGTCGTCGTGGATACCAGAGATTCGACCTAAGGAGGCAAGAACACACTAGGAGCAAGGCGGAGAATTCTTTTACGAGTTTTAAGAATACGTAGATTAATTCAATATAAACGATAAATTATGTTAACCACATGAGGAGGATGAATCCTGCCTCATGTGATACAATGTCCTTAATGAATTATCAGACCCCTCCCCCCTTTTTATATAGTAGAGGAATCCTACTTTAGATACAATTCCGTAAAAGGCAAAAAATCTTCTGTTTAATTGATTGTCGATTCTTCATTAATACGTGTCGAGATCCACACCGTGATATCCGACCGATCGCAGATATTTCGGCTTTCTGTTGGTCGTGATTGATTTCTTGACAATGTTCTTTGGAGTCTTTTAGGGTTCGGACCGATCCCGGATCATGACCACGTTATTCTCGAGGGCGGGCGTGATGCCTCCGAACTCTGACTCGATGAGACCCCTGCTTCGGTTCCGGTCCCTCGTCTTCATGTCTTTAGCTCGGTTAATCCTATCGGAGACTGAGGTGTACTATGAGCCGATTTTACCCGTATACACCCCTCTTACCTGAACATAGTATCATTTGATTATATCATACTCCACCGTTCCAATTTGTGTGATAGTATGGAGTTTAAGAAGTGAAGACATCGCTTTTAAAACTTATAGTCTAAAATAATCCATAGTTATTAGTATGATTTTTTGGTACTCAACCAAAGACTTTTATTAGACTGAATCGGCAACCAAAAAGTTTACAATAAAATTAGGAGCATGCTGGGGTCATGGTCGGGTCATTAAGTTATGCCAATGGTGTATTATTGTCCTTGCCCCTATTTATTTTGTTTTAAAAGAAATAATAGGACTCATGCAAACAGAGTAGATGGCAATTTAAGCCCAAATTCATTTGACCCGCCCAACTAGCTTAAGGTTGGGCTGATCATTGACCCGCTCATTTGTTGAACTCAGTTCATTTTGACTCAACTCATTTCAACCCATTGATTTTTAATCCAAATTGATCCATAAGTAACTTTGCTAAAATATCTTTAAAATAATTTTTTGGTTTAATATATTATATATGACCATAACAAAAGAAAAAAAATTATTTGATAATTGAATAATTCATAAAAAATAATACAAATTAATTAACTCTTGATAAGGGTTGGACAGGTTGGGCTATGACCCAAATTTTAGCCTAACTTGACCCGGCTAAAGTAAGTCTATGATAGCAGAAATCACTTTTAGTAAGGGATTGGCTTGTTTTTCCTTTTTTTAAGGGGAGGGGGCAGGGGGGCAGTGTGAAGAAGAAGAAGAAGAAGCAACAACGAACTGGAAAAAAAAGAAAACGAAAGGGGGGGGGGGTAATTTGGCAAAAAGAAGAAATCGCATTTTCTAATACTTGCTATTTTCAACATTTAGCTCGTGTAATTTGGTGACTTGGAATCAGTGGCGAAGCCACAAAATTCAATATAAGTGTTCAAATTTTGAATATAATTTGCCAGCATACTATGTAAGGGTGTTTAAAGTCTAATTTTTATCAATAACAACTGACAAGTAATATCTTATCCTTTATACAGTATAATTTTTTAGCAAAACGTGTTCAGTTGACCACCATTGGTCACACATAGCTTCGCCTGCTTGTAATTGCTAGGTGCGGCTTTGGATACTATTAAATAAAACACATTGAATCATAAAATTTGAGTAAAAATAATTTGTTCATTATACTGAAGTGTGTTACCTTTATTTAATTATGTCTTCAATATATCCGTAACATTCGGGCTTGATACATTTTTTACGAGCCAAACACGTAAAAATGAAGTCCTCAATAATAAGAAGCGCTAAAATTTTCTATGATAGACTTTCTAACAAATCTGAATTACTCGTGACAATGAATTATTGACCTCAAGAAAATCCAACCTCCCCAAACAAAAAGATATTCATCAGACTCAATGACTATAAATTCAGTCCTAGCCCCTAACTAAAACAAGAATTTATCTATCAGAACCTACTAGAAAGGACAGAAGAAAATTAGACAAGTGTACCTCAAGGGAAGCATGCATTATTCATTTCATCCATAAGTAAACAAAAATGAAAGGCTTGTTATAAATATATTATATTATGGATGTTCATTTAGTACTCCGTTGTAAATAAGCTTCCTGAAGAAGCTTATCCATATGGGACTCCACCATAAATATGTTTATCTATTTAAGTACACTATTGGAAATAAGCTTCCTGAAGAAGCTTATCACTTCGATACCCGGTTATGGATAAACATTACCCCCGGTAGAAGATTATCCATACCGGGTATAATAAGCTTATCCTTTCAATACCCAGCTATGGATAAACATTACCCCCGGTAGAAGATTATCCATATCGGGTATAATAAGCTTATCCTTTCAGTACTCCGTTATGGATAAACATTGCTCTCAGTAGAAGATTATCCATATTTGGTATAGCAGCAGCTTACACAACAGCTTCTTTTCTTCTATAAATAGAAGAGATTTCAGTTCATTATGTACATCAATTTGAATTCGAATAATATATCAGTTTCTCTCTATACTTGTCTTTACTTTATAGTCTTTATTTTATAACATGTTATCAGCACGAGACTCTGCCATCTCGAGCAAATATTTTTAAAGTATCTAAGGTAAGAACTTTCTTTTCCTAAATAATGTCAAATTTTTCTAAACTTGAATTTGTAGCCCTGGATATATCGGGCAAAAGCTACATGTCTTGGGTGCTTGATGCTCAAATTCATCTTGATGCGATGGGTCTGGCAGACACCATCAAAGACAAAAATCAGGCATCAAACCAAGACCGTGCCAAAGCAATGATATTCCTACGTCATCACCTTGATAAGGGCCTGAAAATGGAATATCTTATTGTTAAAGATCCAGTCATACTGTGGAATAATTTGAAAGATAGATATGACCACCTGAAGATGGTCGTTCTTCCACATGCACGATATGATTGGACTCATCTAAGGCTACAAGATTTTAAATCTATAAGTGAGTATAATTCTGCTATGTTCAGAATTATTTCCCAATTGAAGTTATGTGGTGACAATATTACTAATCATGATATGTTGGAGAAAACTTTCACCACTTTTCATGCCTCGAATATGCTCCTGCAGCAGCAATATCGAGAGATGAGATTTAAAAAATATTCTGAACTTATCTCACATCTTCTTATAGCTGAGCAACATAATGGGCTATTAATGAAAAATCATGAAAGTCGACCTACTGGTTCTTGTCCATTCCCCGAAGTGAATGAGACGAACTTCCACCAGGCTAAACGTGGAAAAGGTCGTGGCCCCAGTCGTGGTCATGGTCGTGGTCGGGAAAGAAACTCTAATCATGGTAATAATAATGCACCAAAGAACACTCCTCACCACCAGCAGTGGAAAAGGAAGGAACAAAAGCATGAAGCGGTGCAAGCACCAAATGCAGAAAATGCATGTTATAGATGTGGAGAAAAAAGGCACTGGTCATGTACCTGTCGTACGCCAAAGCACCTGATTGAGCTTTATCAAGCCTCCCTAAAGAAAGAGAAAAATGCTGAAGCAAATTTTATTTCTGAAGATAATTTAGACTTCATGCATTTGGATGTAACTGATTACCTTGCACTCCCAGAAGGAGAAACAAGTCATGTAATCGGTGGTGAATCTATAGAAATGTAAATATTTTAATTTTTGTTGTTTGTAATAGATAGTATGGTTATGTAATTGTTGTACATAAAGAAAAAATTATGATTTGATAATGATGTTTACTATAATATATCTTATTTATGTCATTGTGGATAATATTATTAGATCAACTTAAACTCTAGCAGAGTTTGCAAGAAATATACAACCACCAGAAGTAGTTATATTTCATATATCTCATTGTAATTATATTTTGTTAACCACCATAAGTGGTATATGTCTATGATCACCAGAAATGATAATTTAGGCTTTCTATAGTTACAATTGAAAATAAGCTACATAAATATTCTCTATATTAAATGCACGCCTTGATTTGCTCCTGAAGTAGTAAATATTTTAAAAGAGGTTGAAGCATCACAATTTGATGTGATTAATGCGCATTCAGATAATTATGTTCGATTTCCTGAAGGATGAGAACTTTTGATAATATTAATCCATTCCCTGAAGTGAATATGACAATACTAATAAGTCGGGTAAATATGAACGCGCTCTTGATGTGAATACATTACAATTCACCTCCAAAAGAGTTAATATAATTGAGAGAATATATACTCAATATTCCGTATTTTAAATTTGCTCCTGAAGAAGTAACACAATTGAAATTGCTTCCTGAAGTGGAAAAATATTATGAAGAGGAGTTTTCGTGTACTTAAACAATTGGTTTACATTGTTTATTTGATTGTGATTTTCTCTCATGACACCAGCAGTGTCTGAGCAATATTTGATAGTACAAAATGTATCAACAACTCCTGAAGAGCTAAATGTTTGCCTAAAGAATACATGACACCAGTAGTGCCAGATAAATATTAGATTGTGGATAATAAATGAAGGCTCTCGAAGAGCTTATATACAAATATGTCATTCATATTATATGATTATGGTCAAAACATATGTTGTAGTAAACCTGAAGTTTACTAATACAAATGGCTATCATATTGAGACTACAAATGATTGGAAGATTGATAATCTTCATGTTTCCACAATCATAGGGGGTAAAATAATATGTATGTGAGAAGTTACCCGCCTTATTCTTTAATTTGTACTATATCATGTATCACAGTAAACCAGAAGTTTACTAAAGCAAAAGTTTATGCCATAGTAAACCAAGAAGTTTACTAAGAGATAACACATGACATGATAAACTTGAAGTTTTCATTTGCCATTTTTAAATGAGCTATTTGAGAATTCAGATAAGCATATACTAAAGAACTAGAAGATTCTTCAGGAATTCTCATGTGTTGTTTGTTCTCATAATGAATTGATTATACCAGATAAAGTTGGGACTAAGACCCCTGATTCTGAAATATATAAAAGGTGAATATGGGCCCGTTCACCTATCATATGAACCACTTATAGGTTTTCAGATTATGAAATCAAGACAGATCATCTTGATAATGTTGGTTTATATCCAAGCTGGTTTAGCATTGAATACCTCCTATTAATGGCTAAACCATTGCTTATGAGAACAAAGCTTCATGTGTTGGTCTAAGATTTTCTAAATTGCATATAGCAGCATTTGTATGCATCAGATCAACAATATATGATAAGTCCTCCCTTCACAATTGGTTTAGGATCAGAAACCAAATATTTTTACTATCTTTTGTTGTGTGGTATATGATTAATTTCTCTACCATAATACACAAAGATATGTTTCCCAAAGATGATTGGGGATATATGTTAGTTTTTCTAACATTTGGGGGATGGAATAAACTGTTGAAAAATATGAATCGAATTATCATGATCCTCACTTAGAAGATAATTCAAGTCGAATGCCAGAAGCATTTGCTGATCCAAAATTAAATATCATATTTCAGCTGCAAATGCTCCTATTAAAATTAAAGTCCCTGAACGATAGAGTTTACTGTACGCATGAAGCGTGGTAGACCAATCGGTTCCAAAGGTAACAATCCTTGAAAAATAGTAGGAGCTAATGATCAAAATGATCATAATGAGGAGGAAATAAGCTCTAGAAGAGCCCACGACATAACATTTCATGAAACTCCCGAAAAAGTTCAGGTACCTGAAAATAAAGAAAGTGATGAGATCTCCACAAGTTATGTCGCTTCGGAACTGACACAAAATGATCGTCGACGACATATTTAATACAATATAGTGCACAATATTGTAAAAGATTGTGAGGATCGGACTAGCAGTCCAGACACTTGAAGATGTCATACCATTTAGATACAAGTCTTAACCTATATGACTTATTTGGCTAAATCTATATGAAGATCCTTGAAGGATTGAAAATGCCCGAAGCATATAATTCAAAGTCTTGAGAAATGTACTCGATCAAATTATAAAGATCTTTGTACGGTTTAAAGCAATCTGTGCGCGTGTGGTATAATCGCCTCAGTAAATATTTGCTGAAAGAAAGTTACATAAATTATGTTATTTGTCCATGTATTTTTATAAAGAAAATATCATCAAAATTTGTTACACTTGTTGTTTATGTTGGTGATATATATCTTATTGGAACTCCGGAAGAACACCAAGAGGGTCTTAAAAATACTTTTACATGGACAAGGTGTGCCCATTAAGTACACAAATGAATATTCAATCACTTGAAGTGAATAAGGATCCGTTCCAATCTCTAAAAGAGGATGAGGAGCTCACTGGTCCTGAAATACTCTATCTCGGTGTAGATGGTGCACTTATTTATCTTGTTAATGCTAACAAAAGTGGTGCAGATCGTATTGGTAATGTAGATGCAGGTTATTTATCCGATACCCATAAAGCTAGATTTCAAACCGACAAGCAGGGAGTGCATATGATTGAGATCAGTGATTCATTCGAGAAACATGTGGGTTGGAATGTGATAAAAGACCCACAATATTATACAGAGACAATGTTTCATGCATAGCACTATTAAAGGGAGGATTTATAAAAGGAGATAGAACGAAGAACATTTCACCAGAATTATTCTACATACATGATCTTCGGGAAAATTGTGACATTGGTGTGCATCAAATTAGTTCAAGTGACAATCCAACAGATTGTCTTTACCAACATCAATTTTTGAGAATATGGTATACAAGATTCGAATGC
The DNA here is from genome assembly GCF_000715075.1 of Nicotiana tabacum. NCBI lineage: Eukaryota > Viridiplantae > Streptophyta > Magnoliopsida > Solanales > Solanaceae > Nicotiana > Nicotiana tabacum. The sequence goes on from NC_134080.1 coordinate 210,601,158, forward strand.
GGAGACTCAAATATTTGAAATAAGGTTTTCTTCAGGGGGAGTACAATGTGCGTTGTACTCTTTTTTCCTTACTAAGGTTTTTCCCACAGGGTTTTCCTTATAAGGTTTTTAATGAGGCAGTCAGCAATGCGTATTACTAAATATGTGTACTCTTTTTCCTTCACTAGGATTTTTTCCCACGTGGTTTTTCCTAGTAAGGTTTTAATGAGGCACGTTATCTTTTAATGAACATCCAAGGGGAGTGTTATAAATATATTATATTATGGATGTTCATTTAGTACTCCGTTGTAAATAAGCTTCCTGAAGAAGCTTATCCATATGGGACTCCACCGTAAATATGTTTATCTATTTAAGTACTCTATTGGAAATAAGCTTCCTGAAGAAGCTTATCACTTCGATACCCGGTTATGGATAAACATTACCCCCGATAGAAGATTATCCATACCGGGTATAATAAGTTTATCCTTTCAGTACCCAGTTATGGATAAACATTACCCCCGGTAGAAGATTAACCATACCGGGTATAATAAGCTTATCCTTTCAGTACCCAGCTATGGATAAACATTACCCCCGGTAGAAGATTATCCATATCGGGTATAATAAGCTTATCCTTTCAGTACTCCGTTATGGATAAACATTGCTCTCAGTAGAAGATTATCCATATTTGGTATAGTAGCAGCTTACACAACAACTTCCTTTCTTCTATAAATAGAAGAGATTTCAGTTCATTATGTACATCAGTTTGAATTCGAATAATATATCAGTTTCTCTCTATACTTGTCTTTACTTTATAGTCTTTATTTTATAACAAGGAGAACATTCTAGTAAATATAACACAATACTAAATCAGTTAATCGTGGTGAAGCAATCTATAGAAGTGAAAATATACATAAATTAACCATGTAAAAAACGCATGTCATTTGTTCATTAATTTGGTATAAATATCAAGTGTGGGTAAATTTTTTCCATCAGATAGGCGAAATCACGTTAGGGGGCGGGTGCCTGGACAGGCTTTGGCTAACAATGAACATATGGATATAGATCATTCTCGGATAATTTTACAAGTAGCACCCATAACGATAGCTGTAAAATCGAGCTTAAAGTTGCACTCGGAATAAGTAATCTATTTTCTTTGAAGGGGAACAGAAAGGGCAGTTCGGTGCACAAAGTATCCTCATATTTACGTAGGGTTCAAGGAAAGGCTGCATACCAAGGGGTGTGACGTAGACAACCTACCCTAATGCAAATTGGAGCCTCAAAACTCAGTTAATTGCTAATTAGAGTTGCCATAAAAAGAAGATATTCAATAGCATGTAGTGCTTCTGCTTTAAAAACATATTGGAACCTCAAAACTCAGTTAATTGCTAGTTAGAAACACAACTGCACACAATGAATTTGAAACATTCATAGTATATATATTTCTCCAGGAACTGACAGGAAATGGATTCAGTGGCGAGTGATATATACATTCTTTGAAAACCACAACTTCATGTCCGGCTAGAACTGTAACTGGATAGAAGCATAAACATTAAAAAAGCCACTAAGCATATGAGGTTGACCTCATCAAATTCGGCTTGAATCTCTCCCGAAAATGAATCTTCTCACCCAATCACCGACCACTAAATACCTTGTGCGCCAGCTAACTTGCTTGCTGAAATGCAAATAAAATGCAGAAGCAAGAAAATATATAACCAATGTAGTATCAGAAGCAGCAAGTCATATTCAAGAAATCTATCAAATTCTCACCTCGCATAAATAGAGTACCATAACCATTGTGTGCTATGACCCATAGAAACCCAGTCTCCAGGAAGTTCTGCTGCTGCTTGCTCCCCACCTAAAGGAGCAAATTGCCCTAAATGGCGATACCTGAAATGGAATACATTGTTAAGCCAAGGATCACCTAGAGATAGGATTGACGCCTCAGTTGAAACCATAAAGAAATTTATGGTAAATGAGGATTGATCTGTGTATAGAAGTGGAACAAGAAAACAGCAGTTAGTTTTCCCAGTATGCTTACACGCAACAAGCAAAGTAAGGAAAAGAAATGTCCAAAAAGGTTAAGCTATACCTGAAGGGTAGAAATTCATGACGGCCAGAACCTTTGAAACGACGAGGGCCTTCAGGATTACTTTTGCATTGCTCCCAGCGATTAAAGCATCTAGCAAGATATGTACCTTGTTGAGCAGCAACCTAGCATGTGAAAACATAAGAAATGAAGCTAAAGCAAAACATGAAGTGAAACGAGAGAGGGGGATGAAAGCCAAACTACGGAAAAAGTACCTGAGCAGTGGCAGGTAGACTCTTCATCTGTGAATCAACATGAGAAAGGGCTAACTTAAAACCTTCAATATCTACTTCCTCACTTTCATTTCCCTCTGAATCCCTGAGTAAGTCGGTCGCCTCTAACAAATGTTTGCTCTTCAGATACAAGTCCACTTGAGGATAACGGATAATTATGTCTTCCAAAACATCTCGGAATTCCTCAATGGTTAAAGTTCCAGAATCATCCTTATCCGCAGCTTTAAAAATGACTGAAATATCTTCCTAAACCACGTAATTTCACATTTGAAACTTTAAAGAGGGAAGGTATAAAGGCAAGAAACGATTAGTTTCTTACAAAAGTAACTATGAAGAAAGTAAGGGATATAATCATCCTCATGCAGCACATATTTCATTTTCTGTTGTTTCTTTTCCATTCATCATAATAATACTGTTAAGATATCAAATACTCTAACCATCATCAAGAAGTTTAAATTGATTAACTCTGAGAGCAGAAACTACTGGCTCAATCTGACATTTATAAGGAATGGGCACTAAAAACTAAGGAAATAATTCTTACTATTGGCTCTTGTTGGCTGTATCACGATATACTTCTCTAAGGTTGTTGGGACTAGTTCAGTAACTTGAAATTTACGACTGCATTTTCTAGAACGAATGTCAAAAAATCCAACTTTTTGAAAAATTTATGAAATGAAACACTCCAGCTCATAAAATCATTTTTGGAACACTTGAGCCATATGGAAATACATGGGCACAACAAACGCGCATTATTATCCATGTGGACCCTAAAACATGGAATGTAACTGTCAACAACAACAACAACCACCCAGTATAATCCTACTTAGTGGGGTCTGGGGAGGGTAGTGTGTACGCAGACCTTACCCCTACCCTGGGGTAGAGAGGTTGTTTCCAAATAGACCCCAGACATCCTTCCCTCCAAGAACTTCCCACCTTACTCTTGGGGATACTCGAACTCACAACCTCTTGGTTGGAAATGGAGGTTGTTTCCGATAGACCCCCGGCTCAAGGTAAAAGTAAAAGAAACAGAGGAATTGATTAAATATTTCAGTTAATTTGAACAAAGGTTTATTTACCATTACTTGACGTTGATCTACAGTGGCGCAATCACCAAGTGCGTACACGTTGCTGCAGCCCTTTACTCGAAACCATTCATCAGCTGCTAGAACACGTCTTTTCCCCTGCAAGAGGAAGGAAAAATTTACATGGCCATAATTGATTGAACTTGCAGAGCTTGCCAGTCAGAAAATTCTAATCTCCGAATATGGCATGCAAAAAGCATTAAGTTTTAAGTATGCATTTAGTGAAGAAAACCCCCTGAAAGAGTTAGTCAAAGGGAACAGGGTGCAAAATACCTGGCCAATTTGTTCCATAAAATCCTTCACAAATGGGCGGGTACCAACTCCAGTTGACCATACAACCATCCCGTAGGGTACTTCAACATGTTCTCCTGTAGATTTTACTTTCGTGTTGATAGAATGATCAGAGACACTAATGACGCGGCAACCTGTCAAAACCTCAATTCCATCTCTTTGAAATTTCTGTTCAGCAAATGAGCTTATTCTTTCATCAAATCTGCAAAGAAACAAAATTATGATTTTGGAGTTGTTGAGTCAATCTCGTTCTTAAAGTTCTCTTAATTGAGTAGCAAAATTATGATCTAACAATAGATCCCACCGTCCAAACCATTTACCATGACAACCTTCTGGAACAACAACGTTTTCGGATTTTGCAACTCCAAGAATGAAACGCCACATGTGTGTCCAGTTGTTGCAAGCAAGAAATTATTGTATGTACCTTATGTGAATTAAGTAAGCTTTGTAGTTTCCAATATGTGATCTCTAAAGCCCCCTTCCACTATATTTATACTCTTGCTCTTCAAATTTTCTGGCTCCCTTCCTTTCCCCTACTGATAACGGTGTCTAGGCGAGCTGGCACACCTCGACAATTCTACAGGGTACCTGCTTCTTCCTACCAGCTCAGGTTCCGGGTAAGTCCGGTCACCAAGGATGTTAATTATTAACTAATAGATATATGTTTAAAGAAATTGTTTAACCTTCACTAGATTCTAGATCTTCAAGGTGGAGCCATGTAGCTTTAAGCACAAATTGCAAGTTTCTCACCTCATAGAAGGTCACCCCAACTAGAATCAAGCCTAGGTTTGTCCTTTGTGCTTCATCCACCCCATTTCCACATCCAACCCCACATAAGGGATTGAGCGCTCTTCACACCTCTGTGTCTTCCTTACTCTAAAATCTTTCAACATCACATTGACAACGCAAAGGCCGTGGCATACATTAAAAGCAGTGAAGAAGTAAATATAGAAACGGTGCATCTTACGTATTCAGGATATGATCTCCAGATTGGACAAGTGTTATCTTCACAAAATCCTTAACTGAAGGGTATATTTTCACTAAGTCCTCATGAACAAAGTCGTGTAGCTCAGCAGCAAATTCCACTCCGGTTGGACCCCCTCCAACTATAACAAAATGGAGGTTGGTCCTTCGCTCTTCTTCACTTTGGCCAGGAATGACAGCTTTCTCAAAACAATCTATTACAGTCCTCCGTATCCTTTGAGCATCTTCCACTTCCTGTACGAGACATGATTCATTCATTTTAGACAAGGAAAATATAGCACCTCATGGAAAATATGGAAGAGAATCCTACCTTCAGAAAGTGGCAATGTTCCATGACACCCGGAGTGTTAAAAGTATTTACTTGAGCTCCTACAGCTATAACCAAATAGTCATATTGTAGGGAGAAATCATTATGTCCCACCAAATTATCATTGATGCCAGAACGGCAAAATACTTTGTTGTTTTCTGGATCAATCTTTAGACATTCTGCTTCACAAAATTGAATTTCTCCACTTCTCTGCCAGACCAAATAACAAAAATTAAACAGGAAGATGCAAAAAAATCTTCAAATAAAACAACAATTGATTAAAAAAAAAAGGACAAATCTAGGAGAAACTTAACATATACTAAACGTTAAATTCTTCAGACAAGATTAGGGAAGCCCGGCACAAAGCATCCCGCATTTACGTAGGGTCCGAGGAAGGGCCGCACTCCAAGGGGTGTGATGTAGACAGTCTACCCTAATGCAAGCATTAATGGTTGCTTCCACGGCTTGAACTCATGACCTGTAGGCCACACATGGAGACAACTTTACCGTTGCTCCAAGGCTCCCCTTCCTTCAGACCAGGTTAGAATAACCGAAAACGAAACGATCAAAAACCAAGCGAGTATAGGGGCAAATGAATCTTTCTAAGAAACAGTGGACAAAGCTATGCAGTCAGCCAGTCATACAAAATCTTGTGAGTACAACATAAAATTACTAATGACATGAAAACAAAAACCGGAGATCCAGATACAAAACAAGTTCCTTATCAAAGCTTGTCTTACCTTCTTTATTATGTTCCGAACTGGCTCAACGATGCTACGTGCCTCAACTGTTCCACATGTGACACTAGGTAAAAGTGGTGTAAATGCAAAATAGTTTCGCGGTGAAACCACTTGAACATCATAGGAAGAAATATCAAGATCCTTTAGGAAGCTGGTACCAGCCCATCCTGTTCCAAGCACCACTACTCTCTTCTTCTCTGATACTGACTGATTATTTTCAACTTGTTTTCTGCCCTCTATGTTCGATTCTGCATATACCAACAGACCTCCCGTACTGTAACAACCAGTAGAAAAGTATTAAGTAGCAAAATCCTCTATCAAATATGGGAGAAAAATTCAGTCTCAGAACAAATCATAACATTAATTCACTAAACTTCAACGCCACAAGTTAGTCATTATAGTTTAGTAGGTTAGAACTGTTCGAATTCTATGAACATAACTCGCCTCATACAACTTAAGTGGCATATATCTAGAACTATAAGAAACGCAAAGAATGAAGTAAGAAACCCATAATGACCTTTTAGCCAAGAGACAGAAGTTTTCAAAGCCAAATCAGTTCACATCCAACTTCTTAAATGAAATTGTTTTGCAGGAAATTATACCCAATGACCCTAACGACCCTAAAAACGGATGGTCTTGATTTTTAACCTCCGCTTGCCCCATGGGCAAACCTTTAAGGTCAAAAGTCAAAAGTGTTGCCCATTGGGCAAGTGAGGGGCAACACTTACTAAATTTGAAGTTCTCCCCATGGGGCAAGCGGAGTCAAAAAATCAAGAGTGACACCCGAAGTGTCCTATTTGTGCAAATCACCCATTGTTTTGTTGACATTTATCAAGCATGGCTCATAAAAAAATCTACTACCACTTTTAAATCCACAGGACACAATTTTTATTTTATAGAAGCATCCGATTTGTTTGAACTATACTCCAAAAAATTAAAAAGAATGATCTCCAAGAGTTTACACTATTATATACAACTTCACATTGTTTTGACCAGCTTTTGCACTCTTAGCAACAAATGGTCACCTTGACACATTCAACTATTGTTTATACATAGACCTAATTGGATGTAATGTAATCATTTGTTTAACTTTCTTTTATTGGTCAAATTGGATAAATCACTAGATTAGGGGAATGAACATGTATCTACTATTGTAAAAGTGGAAAAACCTAAAGTAAAATTTTGATAGACCAAAATGCCCATGTAAAGCTAAACCACCTTTTTTATCCTTCAAACAAACACTTCTTCGATAACTTTTATGTCCTAAAATATAAATACACATTCTAATAAATACTATTAGGAATAGATTTTCCCGTTACCAACCATTATTATACTCTTTAACTCAAAGTTAGATTCTAGAAATACTTATAAAAAGACATTTAACAATTGCATGTCAAGTTCAAATAATCGAAGAGGAGATGAAGAGATTACTATTACAACATTAAAACTTTAATTTCTTTATATCATGTATATTCTGCTAATTAATCCCAAAAGAAAAAGAAAATCAGATAACTTCGGTAGTTATAAACAACACAAAAAATCTCAAGGAAGTGGATTCTCTGACTATCGAACTTTGACCACTCTTTGATCTTCCTGCTTAAACAAGACCTTAAAGAATAGCAAAATGAAAATTAGTCAAGCATTCAGTCGAGCTTGATTGCATGTTCAGAGTAAGTAATCTTTTCGACATTACTGTAAATTATCTTCAAAAAACCCTTGAGTTTCATGGTTCTGAGCCCTACATTGCTACGGTGCTACTCAATCTAGGCTTCTAAAGCAAATACAATACTCATATATCGAATAATAATAAGGCACCTGAGGACATCTGTAGGGCAGGGAAATTCTTCCTTTATTGAGCTAGCTAAATAGGATCAACATTTATCATTTTTCAAGAACTTATAATTTTCTCTTTCATTTTGATTTTATAACTCAATAAGTAGTACTACTATTTATGTGATTTTCTGAAATTTATAGTCCATGTATACGGGATACTGGTGCAATGTGCATACAGAGAGACTAGTTATACACAGCTAAACAAGCACTCCTTCTGTTTCAATTTAAATGACACTTCCCTTATTAGTCCATTTCAAAAAGAATAACACATTTTTATATTTTGAAAATAATTTAGCTTCAAACTTTTCATTTACCCACTCCACCCTTAATGATAAGCTTTTATTGCCAGGAATATGTCATGGTCCCAAGCTTTTGTTCCTTAAGTTTTTAGGACGATATGTTTCAAAAGTCTTTTCTTTTTTTTCTCTTAAACTTTGTGTCAAGTAAAACTACATTACCTAAATTGAAACGGAGGAGTAATATCTACCCAAATTCACATTGAGATTTCAAAAATATCTCCTTTCTAAAAGAAGAAACTGTCAAAATGCTCATCATATCCTGTAATTTCCCTAATTGGTTTGATACTTAAACTTGAAAAGAACCGTCTTTATCCTTTCATTAGCTTCTTTGGATCTAAGAGTATAGGGCTTTCCAACTAGTAAGAAAAACTTCAAAGCAAGGTGGAAAAAGAGGGTAAATATCTTCTCAATCAAGTGGCAAAAGGAATTTCAGAAATTCTCCGTTTAGTACAAAATCAAAAATATAGAGAACAACATTGAGTAGTATTACACAAAATAGAAAGAAGCAAGTGATAAATCAGCAAGCATTTTCATAAATTAAAAAAAAATAAAATGAAATGAAGCAAAATTACCTGACAGAAGAGAGAAGCAGAAGTTTAGAGTAAGAAGAATGGCTACGAAGAGCTCTGCTTAGATATGTGAAACCGCTCATCTTCTTTTCTTTTCCTCTTACCAAATTGTTTAAGATTTAAAACTTTCTCAGTATTTTGTAGCAAATCAGCTTTACGCTATGGATCAAATGAAGTAAGTAATGAAACAAGGAATGTGAAAAGGGAGTAGGCTTTAATGGGGTTTTCTGACAAGTCTGTCTGATTACAAGAAACGTGGCAACTCTTTATTGGTCCAAGGATTTGAAAATTGGTAATATCCCAGTCTACATAGGTCATAAGTAATAATTACGTGAATATAAACATTTTAACATTTCAGTTGGGACATGCATGATTTATTGTGCCTAACCGCGAGTTCACTTAAGAATGGTAAAATTTCGGGAAAAAAAGTGGAAAAAAAGTTTAAGTTAAAATGGTATTTGAAAATTAGAGTTGTGTTTGAATATTAATATAATTTTGGGTTGCTTCTAATTTTTTGTTAGTGATGTGAAGTGAAAATTTTGGAAAATAAGTTTTTGGAATTTTATAGTGGAAGTTTGGACATAAGAATTATAAAATTCCAAAAAAAAGAGAACTTTTTTAAAGTGAAAATGGTATTTGAAATTAGAGTTGTATTTGGATATGAATATAATTTTGGGTTATTTTTGAAGTTTTGTGAGTGGTCTAAGTGAAAATTTTGAGAAACATCTTTTCGAAGTTTTTCAAATTTTCGAAAAATTCTAAAATTCATCTTCAAGTGAAAATTGAAAATTGTAAATTTTATGGTCAAACACTGATTTTGAAAAAAAATGAAAACTTTTCAAAAAAAAAGTAAAAAAATTCTTATGTCCTAACGGGCTCTTAAATTTTTGAAAAAATTCAAAATTCATCTTCAAGTCAAAATCAAAACTTTCATGGCCAAACACTAATTTCGAAAGAAAGTGAAAAATATATCGCAAAAAAAGAATCTTTTTTATGGCCAAACAGGCCCTAAATTTTCCTAACAAAACAAATGGAAAAATGACACTGTATAACTATTGTAAAAATAATAGTCGAATATATATATATATATATATATACACACACACACACATACAAGATTTATACATTTTTTTGCTACTAGATGTAAATAGCTTCTGGCGCGGGCTAAAAGTGATAATACCCTGTATAAGGTAAAATATGTTATATTAAATGATCGCATGAGAAAGTGACACATGGAGCCGAAGACAGAAGGTAGTCGGATCCGAAGGCAACGATCTCGTTTGATACCGGAGAGGAAGATGCTCATAAAGGTGAAATAAATGTCTGCCACCCGGTAGCATTTAATGGAGAATATTCTACAACATTAAGTATGTGGCCTGCTGTAAAGAATATGACATTCACTGCCTACCGTTACACATTCTTCAATGGCCCGCATAATTGTCATTAGAGAGGGGCTTGATCATAGGACCTTGTTCCCTAAGTGCAACTATAAATAGTGAGCTCTATTATTATTGTAAAAGACACAAATTTTCTGACAAACATATGCTACAATTTGTTCAAAGCTCAATATAATTTTATCTTTTTGCTCATTTATGTCGTGACTATTGTCATCGGAAGCTCTGCTCCCGGAATTACGATTTATGCTGCTTTATTTATATCTCAAGGCTAAGGATTACATTTTTGTCTAACTTATTCATCATCTTGGGATCAAATTATTTCGCTTGTCTATAATTCTTGTATAAATTCAACTGTATCATTTTACAGATAAACAGTTTGGCGCCCACTGTGGGGCTTAGATAATTGTGTAATTAAGTTGATCCTTGCATCTATTACTAACTCGTTTGATTATTTATTCTTAGCAAAAAATCATAAAAAATGGCAGATAACGGTGTCAATATTGCACACAACATTGAGACCCAAGGAAATCAGCCTCAACAAGGAAATCAGCCTCAACAAGGAAATCAGCCCTAGCTAGCGGTGGGCATCGGTCGGTTCAGTTCGGTTTTGTAAAATTTCGGTTCGGTTAATTCAGTTTTCAATTTGTGATTTTAATAACAAAAACCAAACCATAATAACTTCGGTTTGGTTCGGTTCGATTTATTCATGTTCGGTACGATTTAGTCGGTTTGATTTTCAATTTCAAGCCATGGTAAAAATAGTACGAAACATCAAAAATAGATTACTTGTTGAAAGAAAAAGACAAAAGAAATAAGAAATCTATCAAATACACTAAAAAGATAAGGATCTTTATGCAAAAGTTTTGAAGGGAGAAAAAATGGGAAAGGGCCATTTTTGGTCCCTGGGTTGGGGATTTGACGTTTGGAGTTCACAGTAGGTTAGAATCCAGAAATCTATAGAATTCGTAGAAGTTGGAGAATGTGTTCATCTCTTCCCCCTTTGTATGGCTTAACTGACTAATCACTAGCACCCTTTTTAAAAACTTCTCCTATTTTAAATTAGCTTTACTGTGGATCTTCCTGCAGTTGCAATCACTTAATGTTCTTTCATTGTCGGAGATGACAAAGCTGGAGCTTGAAGAATCTAAGGTTAGGTTATATCAGTTGTCTTTCATTGATAATTCTATGTTTCTCTTGGATGTTTCAAACATTATGAAACTAATTTTTGACTGCACCTTTTACTGAAACAGAACCCTCATAACTATGAGGCTGAGATTGCTCTTCGTGAATGCATTTCTGCATATAAGGATGTAAGAGCAGTTTAGTTTTATATTGGTCAGTAAGTTTAGTTTAGTCAATTCATTTATGCATATTAGTTAATGATCTGTATACTACTATAAAGAGTGGTAGAAAATTCGATTTTTCGGTTTAACCGAAAACTAAACTTTTTAAAACTATGAACCGTAAACAGGTTGAATAAATCAAAAAACTAAAATCGAACAAATCGAAATTTTTAGTTTAGCCGATTTTTTTGGTTCGGTCGGTATTATGCCCACCCTTAGCCTCAACACAAGGATTCAATCAGTGATACCTACAATGACGGAGATGGGGCCACGCCGGTCCATGACGGACAATATCCGTGACATGTTCGAGAGGCGACTCCTAATGATGCTGAAGACGAGCAAGTTGTCGAAACAGTAAGGATCTTGAAGGATCAACAAGAGGCCATTATAGTCCATCTCACACAAAAGGAGAGGGTCATGACGAAGCTCAAGTAGGCGTTGTCGGGTGCTTCCAACAACGCGAATGGACAAGGTCCAAGTCCTCCCGACGCCCTGCAAATCAAACAACGCAGAGGGTCGATAACAACACCGCGAGGGACGAGGTCGGCTTTGATGGAACCGGGGGGAATGGTAGCTGATCCGGTCACAACAACGAGAGTGATCCCTTTAAAATCAAACTCATGCAGTTTGTGAGGAAAATAAACGCCCGAATTGATCAAATTTCGGGCGCACCACCAGTGCTGAGAGGGTCGGACTCAAAGAAGTACACACAATTGCCATTCAAACCAAGCGTGCACTAGAATTGATCCTGAAGCGGTTTAAAATGCCATACATGCTAAAGTATAATGGGAATTCATATCCTCAGGACACATTGTGAAGGGGAACGATTTAGCTCCCCACGAGATTGAGTCAGTCTTATTGAAGAAATTCGGGGAGACTTTTACGAAGGAAACCCTGACATGGTATTCACTTTTGCCCGAGCATTCCATAAACTTATTTGAGATACTTGCAGGCTCTTTCATCAAGGCCCATGCTGGGGCTAAAAAGGTACAGGTTCGAAAGGCCGACATATTCAGGATTGCACAAGGAGAATCTTAGTTGCTTGCGGGAGTTTGTGACCAGATTCCAAAAGGAAAAGATGTTGCTATCGACCGTACCGGACGAATAGGAAGCTAAATCATCCACCAAAGGTCTGAATTTGAGAAGTTCTGATGCTTCCCGAAAATTGAAATAAAGTTTGTTCGAGTTCGAGGAAATAACTTGAGCAGATGTTCACAATCGATACGAGTCAAAGATAAGAATTAAGGATGATCAGCTCGGTTTCTCGACGTCGGCCAAGGGTCGGAACCGGGAGAAGAATAAAGCAAAATTGAAAGACGATTTCGATATAGATCGACGGTCTTCAAAGGGTTAGTTTTTGCCCTACGAACAGGACGAAGGATGCGGCAGAGGTTTTCGATTGGCAGATAGATTCGCTACGGATAGGAGAACTGATCGGGGCCAAAATAACAGGCCGTTGCAGGACAAGGAGACGTCAGGTTCTCGAGATTCTTCCTACCCCAGTCTTTCCAAATAAAACTTCAATGTCAGCGTAGTAGAGTTGGTATCGGCTATGAGGAACATTAAAGAAGCATGGTTCCCGAAGCCACTAAGATCTGATCCCATCCAAAGGGATCCTAATGTTTTATGTGAATACCACGGGGCAAACTGTATTGGGAAAAATTGATTTTACATATTAAAGTGATTGGAAGATGACGTGTCATGACACGTAGACTGGTCAAAGAGTTATGATTGGCAAAAAGACACGAGTTGCAACAGATACGAGCAGAGGCATAAGAGGAGGCACGAGCGGATACTCAAAAGATTCAACGCCCGTACCTATTTAAGTCCAAGAATCAAGGAGAATGAATCTGACAGCACAAGAGAGTACATATACAGTATTTAATTAGCATTAAATACTAAAAACATTAGAGAATTTGTATTAAAATACAATGATTATGTAACGTAGCATTTAATATCTTTAATTGTCTATAATGGCCTTATTATGACAAAGGCAAAACGCATATTTCCAAGATAGCTATAAAAGGGAAAGAATGGGTCAATTGTAAAGACACGAAAGACTATCTGAATACATTGGTTTACTTTATCTTCTTCTAATTATCTTATTGCTAGCCAAATTACTTTCTCTTGTACATTTTTTTATTATTAGTAACCCGAGTTCTTCTAAATTAAAGCTTTGACTGAAATTTCACTTTTTGGTTAAATAAATTGGTTCCGTTACCGGGAATCTGATAATCTATTCTTTTTTAGTTTAACTTTCCTTGTTGCATCAACCATGTCGAACAATAATGACAACATTCAAGGAAACCAACAACTTCAAGGAAATCTACATGATAATCACACCCCGGTCCCTTCTCCACAAAGCTCTCCTCGGCGATCTCGAGAAGGCACTCCTGATGGATCTCAAGCAAATGGAAACGCTCAATTTGAAAATGTTGAAGCTATTGATGAAGTTTTGCAAAAACTAATTGCTGAACAGGTCAATAAAGCTCTTGAGGCTTTTGCTAGCCAGTTACCAGCTGCACCACCCACACCCACTCCAAATAACAACACTTTGGAGAACCCTCGCTCTGGGCTTGTTAATTCAGGTAGTGGTGGAACCCCCAGCGAATCACAAGAGGGAGTACCAGGTAACTTAGTCAATTCTGATTTACAAAATTTAGTACTAACATTGCAGAAACAGCTCAAGGAGCAAAGTGACCGCATAGAGAAAATACCCGGGGTGTCGCCCGTAATCAAAGGGATAGATATGGATAAATATTCGCAACAACCCTGGAAGCCAAGTGTTGCTCCCCTCCCAATTCCAAAGAAATTCAAAATGCCCGATATTCCAAAATACGATGGAACAACTGATCCACGAGACCACGTGATTGCATTCATAACAGGCGTAAAAGGCAACGCCTTGACCAAACAGGAGATCGAATCAGTATTGGTCAAGAAATTCGGTGAAACACTCACTAAGGGTGCATTAACATGGTATTCTCTTTTACCCAAAAATTTTATAAATTCTTTTATTGAGCTTGCAAATTCTTTCATCAAAGCACACTCGGGAGCCAAAAATGTTGAAAAAACAATGGAAGATATTTTCAAAGTCAAGCAAGGGGACTCAGAATTGCTTAGAGAGTTCGTGGACAGATTCCAACGTGAAAGAATGACATTACCGCGTGTACCTGACAATTGGGCAGCTATAGCCTTCACAAGTAATTTGAATGAAAAAAACTCAGAAGCTACGAGGCAACTCAAGGAAAGTCTTCGTGAATTCCCAGCTACAACATGGAATGATGTTTACAACAGGTATAGAATGAAGCTGAGGATAGAGGAAGATATTATCTCACGGTCTCAAAAAGAAGAAAAGGTAAGTTCGAAACGGGCGGAAATCGAAAAAATGTCCGGTAAAAATAGGTACAAACCATACATGGGACCAGCGGGAAAAGGCTCACGATCAAAACAGGACAATCAAAGGCACGATCACAGGTCGAGGAATAGAGAGTCGGGCTCATCATTAAGATTTGGGAATAATCAAAACATGTGTGAGTCACGAGATGATGATAGAAACTTGAAGGTGAGGTTGGGCGGTTATAGTTTCAATGTGAGCACTTCCGAACTCGTAGCTGTTTTAAGAAGCATGGGTGACAAGGTACGATGGCCAAAAGAGATGAGATCGAATCCAAACAGGTGCAATCCTGATCATTGGTGCAAATTTCACAACGATCACGGGCATAAAACGGCAAACTGTAGGTTTTTACAAAGTGAAGTTGATCATTTATTAAAACAGGGTTAGCTCACTGAGTTATTCAGTGAGAAAGGTAAGCAAGCATACATGAAGAATAGGTAGGATTCCCCTAAACCAACTTCTCCTAAAAGGATCGTCAACGTTATAAGTGGAGGTGAAGACATCAATGGTGTGACGTACACAACAACCAATAAAATTTCCAAAGTCACAATTACCCAAGGGAAACGGGTGCGACATGTCTTAGAGGAAGAAAGCATTATGTTTGATAATGTAGATATGGATGGCGTATTATCTCCTCATAACGATGCACTGGTAATATCTCTACTTGTACATGATACTAATGTAAAACGAGTTTTGATTGATCCAGGTAGTTCTGTGAACATTATTCTGTTAAGAGTATTACGTGAGATGCAAGCTGAAGAAAAATTAATACCAAAGGCGCATACTCTATCTAGATTCGACAATTCCAGTGTCGTGACGAAAGGAGAGGTAATACTTACTACATTCGCAGAAGGAGCTATCAAAGATACAAAGTTTCAGGTAGTAGATATGGAGATGGCTTACAATATGATCCTTGGGAGACCATGGATCCACGAGATGGATGTCGTTCCGTCAACCTTGCATCAAGTTATTAAATTTCCATCACTATGGGGAATATGTCAAATCCGTGGGGACCAACATACATCCAGGAACATCAACTCTGTAGCGGATTCAAGTACGAGAAACAAAGAAAAATATGTAACGACCCGACCGGTCGTTTTGAGATCTGGCACGTCATTTAGCAGTTTGAGGCCATGAGCAGATTCATCTTAGGTATATTGACTTGTGTGTATGGTCAGAATTAAAATTCAGGAAGTTTGGAGTCAAATCTAAATGGAAATTCTCATTTTGAAAGCTTAAAATTGAAGAAATGAACTAGGATTGGAATTTTGAGTAAACGACCTCGGAATTGGGATCCGAAGGTTCCAGGAGGTTCGTATGATGATTTCGGACTTGGGCGTATGCCTGGATCGGGTTTTGAATAACCCGGAAGCGTTTTGGCGCCTATTATGGAAGATAGCATTTTAGAAGAAATTGCATCAGTTTGGTTTATAATGCATTTCAGTGTTATTGATGTCCGTTTGGGATTCCGAGACTGGGAGTAGCTCCGTATGGTGATTCTAGATTTGGGAGCACGATCAGAAGTGAATTCGGAGATCCGTAGGTCATTTTGGAGCCGTTCGGCTAAAGATGGAAAATTGAAGGTTTTTGAGAAAATTTGGCCGGAAGTGGAAATTTTGATATCGGATTCGAAATGCGAATTTTATGGTTTGGATAGCTTCGTTAGGTTATTTGGGACTTAGGAGTGTGTCCGGAATATCTTTGTGTTGAAATATATGAATTATGGGAAAATTTTGGAAAAATTTGATATTTAATATTGTTAAAGTTGACTTTGGCCAACATTTTTGGTAAACGGACCTGGACCCGTGATTTTTTCGGTCTCGAAAGGTCCATAGAAAAATATGGGAGTTGAACGTGTTTCCGGAATCGAATTCCGAGGTCCCAGGCCCGAGAAATGATGTTTTTCGTGAAATTGTTTTCTGAAAATGTTTAAGGAAAATGAAAATGAAATTTGATCAGAAAGTAATGGTATCGGGCTCGTATTTTGGTTCCGACGCCCGGTACAGGTCATATATATTGGTTAAGCGCTTCTTGTAAAGTTTGGTTACAAACGGACGTTGTTTGACGGGTTTCGGCCTTAAATTGGAAAATTTGAAAGTTTATGAAATTTGAAAGAATTCTTGGATTTAAGGCTCAAATTATTGATTTTGATGTTATTTTGGCGATTTGATCGCTCGAGCAAGTTCGTGTGATGTTTTAGAGTCAGTGTTCATATTTGGTTTGGAGTCCCGAGGGCTCGGGAGTGTTTCGGAGGTGTCTCGGAGTGATTTCGGACTTAGGAAAAATTGCAGAAAATTCTGCTGTGCCCAGAAAATTTTAGGTGCGAGTAGTCCAGTTTGGAAGCTCATATCTTGTAATCTATAAGAAATAATAAAAAGTGCAAAACACAAAAGTTGTAGCCCATACATTCTAGTTTTCGGAAAGTTCAACCATTCGTGATTTGGATATCATCTCAGAAAGTTACAGTGGATCGAAAAGGGCTGCTGGAGCAATTTCGGCAGAATTTACGATGCACTTTAGAAGCTCATATCTCGGGATATATAAAGAGTTATATGGTGTACAACCTATCATATTAAAGATCTTTGAGTCTAGTTTCTAAATCTTCAAACCGTTTGTCATTTGGATATTTATACAAGACGTTATGGGTGTTTAAACAAAAGGTGTCTGACAAGGAACAATTTTAATAGGATGTACAACTTGTATAGCACAAGTGCAAGGTGCAACTCGACGAAGCACAGGCAGATTCTTTTATACACGGATTTAGCTCACTTTTCTTCATTTCTTCAAAGTATGGACGATTTTTGGGGGGCTTCAAGAGGGGATTTTCATCATCAATGTGAAGGTAAGTTATCCCCACCTATTTTGAGTTAAGTACATCAATTATGTATGGATTTGAGCATGAAAATTGTAGAAAATTGAGGATTTAGGCCTAGGGATTTGAAAATAAGATTTGGTGATTTGAGGGGTCAAATGAACTCCTATTTTGGTAAATTTTATATAAATACGGACTCGTGGCGAGACGAGGAATCCGGTGATGTGACTTTCGTAATTTTTCGAGAAGTGGGTCCGGGGCTCGGGTTTTGCAAATTTCGTGATTTTCGATATTTTTCGAGTCTTTTCGATTGGGTTATATTCCCTTAGCCTATTGTAATATATTCCTTATGGTTTTGGCAAGATTCGACGCGCGAGGAGGTTGATTCGAAAGGAAAGGGCATCGCGGAGTAGACTTTTGGTCATCTTGAGGTGAGTAATAGATGTAAATGTTGTTCTGAGGGTTTGAAACCCCGGACTTTCACATCGTAACGCTATATTGAGGCGTGACACGCACTCCATAGCGAGTGCGGGGTCGGATACTATTGGGGATTGTGACTTGGTCCATCCCGTGTGATGTTTATACTATACTGGTGATTAATACACATACTTCATTGATATTACTGGGCTTGGTGCCATGTTTGGGGCCTTGTGCCGATTTGTAAAATCCTTCAAGGATTGATATTACTGCTTACATGATTTGCATATCATTTAATTTCAGTCCAAGGTTTTAAATGTTGTTTTGCAAACTCATCCATAATTCTAAGTGTTGAAAACTTAAATGATATTTTTAAATGTATTCCGGGCTGGGAACTTCTGTTTTGTAAATGCCCAAGGGGATTATTATATTATTTTCTGGACTGATTATAAAGTGACTTGAAACAGTGATAACAATGACACTGTGTGATATACTTGAAACAGTGGTAACAATGACACTGTGTGATATACTTGAAACAGTGGTAACAATGACACTGTGTGATATACTTGAAACAGTGGTAACAATGACACTGTGTGATATACTTGAAACAGTGGTAACAATGACACTGGATGATATACTTGAACAGTGGTAACAATGGCACTGTATGATATAAATTGGTCAGGTAACAATGGCTGACCGGTCAGGTAACAATGACTGACCAAGATATTGCGCTTGGGCTGTAGGAGCCCCTCTGGAGTCTGTACACACCCCCAGTGAGCGTCGTCGACGATAAATAAATATGGATGGCTCGGGCTGCACGCCGCAGTGGGTATTGGAATATACAATCATATGCATTGCATTGCATTCATGTATTTGTATTTATACTAGTGTTTAGCTGCTCAGTTCCATATGTTGCTGTATATTCGGATTGTAGCTTACTTTGTGTATTTACTGGATTTTCTTATCTTCGGACTGTAGTTACTTTTATTACTCACTGGGTCGGAGTACTCACTTTACTCCCTGCACCTTGTGTGCAGATCCAGGGCAGTCTCAGGCTTAGTAGATCCAGTTGATCAGCAGATCTAGCCTCTGGGAGTATCGAGTTAGCTGCACGGCGTTCGCAGCCATTGATCTTCTCCCTCCTATCCTATCTCTTTATTTTCGCATTATCGAACTTTGGATATACCGTGTATTAGGATGATATTTTGTATTCTAGAGGCTCAGATTCGTGACACCGGGTCCTAGTGAGATTATATTGTATATTTTGTTAAAATCTTCAGTACTTTAATCTCGCTTAATTGATATTTCTTTCCGCTATTTTTGATAAATTGGGTTAAGTGTTGAATAATGGTCGGGCTTGCCTAGTAGTATGCTGGGCGCCATCACGATCGGGATTTGGGTCGCGACAAAATAGTAATCACATAATCCAATTGAGGATACCACAACATAAACCTCAATTGAACAAGAGCGAACAGATGTGGACTCAAGGCCAGATACCATTCAAGAACTAGAGGAAAACGAAAATATCAAGACAACAATTGAAGAACTAGAGGTTGTGGTGTTATTTGCACAATGGCCTGATAGGAAAGTCTACGTAGGGGCCAATCTAAGGCAGGACATGAAAGGTAAGTTGATTGAATTTTTGAAAACTAACGTGGATTGTTTTGCTTGGTCCCACTCTGATATGCCAGGAATACCACCGGAGGTAATGACTCACAAATTAAATGAAGACCCATCATATCCTCCTGTCAAACAAAAGAAGAGAAAGCAAGAAACTTTCAAAAATCATGTGATTCAAGATGAGGTTCAAAAATTACTAAAGATTGGGTCTATTCGTGAGGTAAAGTATCCTAATTGGTTAGCCAATACTGTTGTGGTACCGAAGAAGAATGGCTAGTGGCGAGTTTGTGTAGATTACACAAACCTTAACAAAGTTTGTCCTAAAGATTCTTTTCCACTACCATATATAGATCAACTAATTGATGCTACTGTAGGACATGAATTATTAAGTTTTTTAGATGTGTATTCAGGATACAATCAGATCAAAATGGATCCGATAGATGAAGAAAAAACTTCCTTCATAACTGATAGGGGGACTTACTGTTATAAAGTAATGCCTTTTGGTCTCAAAAATGCTGGTACAACATATCAAAGACTAGTGACTAAAATGTTTCAAGAACATTTGGGGAAAACTATGGAAGTCTATATAGACGACATGCTCATCAAAACTCAACATTCATGGATCATATATCACACTTGTCTGATGCATTTTAAATTTTGCAAAAATTTAATATGAAATTAAATCCTGAGAAGTGTGCATTCGGTGTTGCATCAGGAAAGTTTTTAGGTTTTCTTGTCTCTAACCGTGGTATTGAAGTGAATACCACACAGATTAAGGCCATTGGAAATCCCCGACATACTTACAAGTAAAAAAGAAGTGCAGAGGTTGACAGGAAGAATTGCAGCCTTGGGAAGATTCATTTCTAAGCAAGATCATTTCCAATGGAATGAGGAATGTCAACAGGCACTCAAAAATTTGAAGACATACTTATCAAATCCGCCACTGCTCGCAAAACCAAAGGTTGGGGAAAGACTGCTCATCTACCTTGCCATCTCAGAAGTAGCGGTAAGTGCTATTTTAGTCCGAGAGGACCAAGGTAAACAATCTCTGATCTATTATGTCAGCAAATCTTTATTAGATGCGGAGATGCGGAATCCTCAATTAGAAAAGCTTGCACTTGCATTAATCATGACATCTAGAAAATTAAGGCCTTATTTTCAATGTCATCCTATTACTGTAGTAACTGCTTATCCATTACGCAATATATTACACAAACATGAGTTGTCAGGTAGGTTAGCCAAGTGGGCTATAGAATTAAGTGAATATGATATCACATACCAACCTAGAACTGCTATAAAATCTCAAGTGTTAGCTGATTTCGTGGCTGATTTTAGCCAAGGGATGCAATTAGAAGCAGAAAAAGAATTGCAAGTGCTCAACGGAGCTAACCCAGGAATTTGGACCTTATTTGCTGATGGTTTATCTAACATAAAGGGTGCAAGCTTAGGGATCGTTTTGGTACCACCTACGGGTGAAACCATTCGACAAGCCATTAAATGTCATTCTATAACTAACAATGAGGCAGAGTATGAGGCAGCGATTGCAGGTTTAGAACTGGCACGAGAATTTGGCATTAATCAGATTGTAATCAAAAGCGATTCGCAGCTCGTAGTTAACCAAATGCTGGGGACTTATACTGCCAGGGAAGCACGAATGCAACAGTATTTAGAGAAGGTACGGGATCTAATCAGGCAATTCCAAACCTGGAAGGTTACGCTAATACCAAGAGATGAAAATGTTGAGGTGGATGCCTTAGCTTATCTCGCATCTGCAGCAGACGTGGCAAGCAATGAAAATGCTTCCGTAATACATTTGTTTCATTCAGTGCTCGATCCAAATAAAAATGAGGTAAATTTTAATAACTTAACCTGGTATCAGAGGAACGATATTGTTGCCTTTTTGTAGAATGGTATCG
Source organism: Nicotiana tabacum (assembly GCF_000715075.1). NCBI lineage: Eukaryota > Viridiplantae > Streptophyta > Magnoliopsida > Solanales > Solanaceae > Nicotiana > Nicotiana tabacum. The sequence goes on from NC_134080.1 coordinate 210,622,460, forward strand.
TTCCTGAAGACAAGAGGAAAGCTCATGCGCTTCGAAAAAAGGTTGCTCGATATTGCTTAAAGCGAGGCAATCTTTATCGAAAAATGTTCGATGGTCCCTTAGCAAGATGCCTCGAACCTTCTCAAACAGAATACGTAATGAGAGAAATACACGAGAGGCATTATGGGAATCACGCAGGAGGAACATCACTGGTAAGAACCCTAATCAGGGCAGTTTATTATTGGCCCAAAATGGAAGAAGAAGCGGAAAGTTTCGTGGCTAAATGTGATAAATGCCAAAGGTACGGTAATAATGTGCATAGACCTGCAAGGTTGCTACATCCGATCACTGCACCATGGCCATTTATGAAATAGGGGATGGATATCGTGGGTCCACTTCCACAAGCAAAAGGACAGGTAAAATTTTTGCTCATACTCACTAAATATTTTACTAAATGGGTGGAAGCAGGAGCATTCAAACAGGTGCGTGAAAAAGAAGTTAAAGATTTCATTTGGCGGAATATCATATGCCGATTTGGTGTACCAAAGGAAATCGAATGCGATAATGGCCCTTAATCTATAGGCACGCAAATCACGGAGTTCTTTCAAAGTTGGCAGATCAAAAGAATTACATCAACACCTTATCATCCGGTAGGTAATAGGCAAGCTAAGTCAACAAACAAAATCATTATCAACAATTTAAAGAAACATTTAGAGGAGTCCAAAGGTAATTGGCCAGAAGTATTACCTGGTGTTTTATGGGAATACCGCACAACATCAAAAACAAGTACAGGAGAAACACCATTTTCATTGGTTTACGGAGCTGAAACTTTAATTCTAGTTGAGATAGGAGAGCCAAGTATAAGATTTACACAAGCATCAGAAGAGTCTAATAATGAAGAAATGCGCATAAATCTTGATCTACTTGAAGGAAAAAGGGAAGCTGCACGGATAAGAATGGCAGCACAAAAGTAGGTCATAGAACGATACTACAACCAAAAAGCACGCCTAAGATTCTTCAAAAATGGGGACTTCGTGCTCAAAACATTTTTTCAATCTATGAAGGCAGCTAATGTAGGGAAATTAAGTCCAAAATGGGAAGGACCCTATAGGATTCATGATATTGCAGGTAAAGGAGCATACGAGCTGAAAACAATGGATGACAAGATACTACCTTCATATTGGAATGTTGTTCACCTGAAGAGATACTATTTCTAAGAAATACCCACGGTTAGGTATCCGTATTTTAAAATTTAATTTTTGAATTGTTAATTTTACTAATAATTTTAGATGATAGGCGAAAAGCTAGCTCGTACTAAATGATGAGTCACGGCCTGCAAGGCACGTGGAATAAATTAAACTTCCCGATCTAGGGTTACAATTATTCTGATAGAAATTCAAATAGGCTAAGTAGTATTCATCTATAATCGCACCTCCGAGTCCCGTATGTTTTCCTTTTCAGGGAAAGGACCAAATGAGAGGAACAATCAAGTACTCGAGGTTTCATACTTCAACACTCAAACACGTTGGGGACTACATAATATACACAAACATGTGTATAAAGAAGGCAAAGAAGATTGGGAAATAATCAAAGATCAAGCCTGAAAAGTTCATTCAATGAATGAGTCAAGTACAGAGCAAAGTCATGAGCTAAGCCTAAAGAAAGACCTTACCATAGCTAGGGTAAAGGCAATGTACTGAAACGGGTTATAAATAAAACCTCGTGTTTATTTTTCTTTTTTAAATTTGTTATAAGAAAAACATTTACGAGAAAGTTATAGATGTAATTCAAATACATGTAAAGTGTTATTCAAAACTAGAAAAAGTTCAAATAAAAACTTGTCAAAGTTATTTCAAGAAACATGTGTATTCCTATTTCTTTTATCGTATATTAACACTGTTATGAAGTTGAGACGTCTTCTTCACTAAGTGTCGAATATAAAAGGTCCCTCTTTTATATAATTCATGATTAATTTAAGTATTCATGAAGTTAACAGAAGCATTTGTTAAGAGTAAAAATGCAAGTTATTCAGTAAGTCTTTAGAAATAAAGGCAAGAATAAACAAAACAGAAGTTCAAATAGTAACGAAAAACTTTTTAATATTTAAAAGCTTAGACTAATTATGAACTTAGTCATAAACTGAAAATTGTTTATACATATTTCCCCATAAAAGGTCTGGGGACTTAAGTTTCCAAAACAAATCCTCAAATGAGACCAAGGGTTTTAACCACAATTTTCCAAAACAAATCCTCAAATGAGATCAAGGATTTTAACCACAATTTTCCAAAAAGAAAAAACGAGACACAAAGGAATTCAAACAACTTAAACTTGTCAATAAGAAGATGAAGGAACTGAAGCAGGTACATCAATAGTAGTAGGTTCAACTTGGCTTAAAGGAGTGGGGATACCCGTATCATCTTCAACATTTGCGGAAGCTTCAACCACGGGAGAAATAAAGTCTTGGTTCTGCCGAGTCTTCTCAATAGTTTCATTGATCTTAGCTATCTCAGATTCCAAGTTAAAATTCTCTTGGCTAGCTTCAACAAGGGTATCGCGGCGAGAATTCAAAAACGCCCAACTCACTTCAATGGCAGACTTATCTTCAAGGATCTCATAATCTCTTTCCCAGTCTGCGATTTCGTTCTATAGCTTTTCATTTTCAGCCAAGGCAGATTCATAAGAAGCTTGAAGAGAGGCGTGGGAATTTTCTAAGGAACAAACCCTATCAGAAGAAACCCGGAGGTCTTCTTGGGCTTGAGTCAAATTCTGCACGAGTTCACCAGCATAGGCTTCTTTTGCGTCCAAGAGATCCTTCAACTCTCTAATATCTTCACTTGCCTTGGAAAGCTGCTCGGAGAAAGAAGTTTCAAGACGAGCCTTTTCCTTGTCTGCTTGACTAGAGGAAGCCTTTTCAACTGCCAATTCCGAAGTCAAAGCCCGCACTTGCTGCTCCAAGGTACTTTTACTTTCTTCTAAGTACTCCACGTCGATCTGAAGACTTTCATATTGTTCCTTCCAATTATATGCCTCTAATTAATCACGAACTAACTGCTCTGAGAAGGTAACCCTTTTCATCATCTCTGTGCCGATGAGATTGGTCTAAAAAGGGGGAAAGGGAAGGAAATGAGAATCCCAAAGATAGAAAAATGACAAAGTAAAAGTTAGAAAAAAGGAATACCTTTAAAGAAACATGCACATTGTCATTCATCAAAGTCAAAGAACTATGGCTCTCTAGCTTGGCCCTCTCAACAGGACCAATTAAGGGCTTTTGTCACACATCTGCTTGACCCAATTTCCTTAACAGGTTGACCTCAGTGGAGACTTCAATAATCACTTGCCTCATAGTACCATTCCTACTTGAGGAGCCAACCTCAGCACGGTGAGAAGGTAGAGGAGGAATTGTCAAAGGAGGAACAGTATAAGTAGTAAAAACAGCCTGGGGAGGAACGAAAGCAGTCATAATCGGCAAAGTAAGAGTCACAGGCACGGGAGGAGAAAAAGAAGCCAAGGGAGCTTCATCAGAAATGGGACCTAAACTTTCACTACCAAACCCGCGGTTAAAAAGCTGCTCAACAGAATCATGAGTAGCAGCAGAAGCATCATCAGGGATCACTACCAGGGCTTCAATAGATTCGGTAAGAGGAATAGAACGGCGGGGGATGCTTCTGCTTCATCATCGAAAATAATGCTTCTACGAGCTCGTGGCCTTGTTACCAAGGAACCCCCGTCTTCCTCTTCTTCGAAATCTTGGTCATCAACGGTTTTTCTTTTCGATGAAGAGCCCAGAATTATTTCTTGAGCCCTTTCCAAAGAGATACGAGAAGCCATAACTGCCTCAGTAGTAACTCCTTGAATAGGAAATCCTGATAGAAAGAAGGATTGAGGTAAGTTCAGGAAAAAATAATATGTAAAATAAAATCTCTTACCATGAGTTTTTACTTTCCAACCAAAACGTTGGGAAAGGGTCTTCCAAGATCTACTATCCATTGGTGCAATACTCAACAGCTTTCCTACCCAATCACGGAAATTGGGAACATCTTCCACAACTCTCATGGTTGTTAGAAAAGAAGAGTAAAATTAGAAAAATCAACAAAATTGAAGAAAAAGGTACGAGAAAGTTAGAAGAGTTACGTGCAAAATTCCACTTCTCAGGGAAGGGAACGTTCTTATCACCCACTAAACCAACAGTGGGGGCAGCAACAAACTTGGTATACCAGCCACGGTCTTTGTCATCTTCAGGGCTAACTAGAACTCTTTTGCTCATGGCTACTAGTGTAAAAACACCATTGCGAAAGAGTCTAGGGGAGTACAGATGAATTAGATGTGGGAAAGTAAAAGGCACACTGGATATGTTGGTCAAATGCCTCAAACAGTAAACATCCATCCATATTATTGGGCCAATTTGACCTAAGCAAACATCAAAGAAACGACAGAACTCGAGAATAGCAGGATCAATAGCAGGTTTGAATCCTAATGTGAAAGGTACGTATAGACAAAGGAAAAACTGGTTAAGTAAGAGGTAATTCTTTGATTTGTATTGGGAATAATGATAGAAAAGTCATGACTCCAATAGCAGTCTGTATGAACTAAAGAAATCAAACCTTCAGTGATTTGAGTGGGATAGATATCAACACGATCTAAAAAAGATACTTGATTTCTAAGAGATTCTCTATCATTATAGAAAGATAGTTCCGCAGGAACTATCTCCTCTACTATAGGTTCACGAAGAGGTTCAGAAGATTCCTTACTTCTAGAAGAAGATCTGTGTGAAAGAGAACCTCTAGTTCTAGAAGAAGGGCCAGAACTAGGCGAAGGAAGAGAAGAACCACGCAAGGATAAAGATCCTAAATTACAAAGCCTACCTCCTCTTCTGCTCCTACTGGGGGCATTAGGGAAGTTATCAACTATGGGGACCCTTCTAGGGTTAGGGTTTGATGAAAACATGATAGTACGAGGAAGAACCAAACAAGGATTCAAGAACTGAATATTTTGAGAACTTTATGTGATAAAGACAAAGAAGAAAACTATATTTATACTGTGAAGCAACCGTCAAAGGAAAAGGTGCAATGATGGAAAAGTCATAATGAGAACTGACACTTCATGGTTAATAAAGCCGTGAAAAAGCCCTAAAAAGCGCCGCAAAGTTGCAGAACCAGTAAAAGGGGTGCCACGCATGAAGAGCATTAAATGGAAGTGATAAATGAAGCGTTGATTCTGCTATAGCATTAATGGTGACAAAAATTCCCGTTTTAATGAATTCCACTTCCCAAATATTCAATTGATGAATAAATGGCAAGTGGAGGGACTATCTGTATTGGAAAAAAATGAGTTTACATATTAAAGTGATTGGAAGATGACGTGTCATGACACGTAGACTGGTCAAAGAGTTATGATTGGCAAAGAGGCACGAGTTGCAACAGATACGAGCAGAGGCATAAGAGGAGGCACGAGCGGATATTCAAAAGATTCAACGCCCGTACCTATTTAAGTCCAAGAATCAAGGAGAATGAATTTGACAGCACAAGAGAGTGCAGATACAGTATTTAATGAGCATTAAATACTAAAAACGTTAGAGAATTTATATTAAAATACAATGATTATGTAACGTAACATTTAATATCTTTAATTGTCTATAATGGCCTTATTATGACAAAAGCAAAACGCATATTTCCAAGATAGCTATAAAACGGAAAGAATGGGTCAATTGTAAAGACACAAAAGACTATCTCAATACATTGGTTTACTTTATCTTCTTCTAATTATCTTATTGCTAGCCAAATTACTTTCTCTTGTACATTTTTTGATTATCAGTAACTCGAGTTCTTCTAAATTAAAGCTTTGACCGAAATTCCACTTTTTGGTTAAACACAAACGGTTACCAGATTGGGGACTGGCGACATCTGCATGAAGAGGTGGCGACATTGCTGAAGAACGACCATCTCAGGAAATTTTTGAGTGATCTGACTAAAAAAATTACGTCCATAGCCACGATAATGCAGAACCTTGGCAAGTATCCTCCATGTTTGACGATCAATATGATTTTCATAGGGAACGAGATTAATGGCGTAACATTTTCGACGACAAAAAAGACAAAGGTGTCGGTAAACCCACAACAAAAGACTCTGAGAAGTCGCCAAGGATGACATTACTTTCACGAAGGATGACGTGGATGGACTGCTACTACCGCATAACAATGCCCTGGCAATCTCTCTAAATGTCTTAGATTTTAAAATTAAATGTGTTCTGATAAACCCAGGAAGTTCGCCCAATATTATCCAGTGGAGAGTGTTGGAGCAAGCCAAGCTCATCGGAAGTATCATTCTGGCCACGAGATTTCTTGCCGGTTTCAATCTGGCAAGCGTGACAACTAGGGGAGAAATCCTGCTACCCACGAATGCCGATGGGTGATGAATATGACCCTTTTCGAGGTAGTGTATGGTGATAAGGGTTACAATATCATCCTGGGAAGACCATGGCTGTACGAAATGAAGGTTATGTCATCAACATATCATCAGTTGCTGAAATTCTCAACTTCCGAGGGAATTAGACAAATAAGAAGGTGACCAACCGGCAGTAAGGAAGATGAATGCGATCTCCATCCCTAGTAGCAAAGGGAAGGAGTATGCGGTATAGCAATTACAAGAATCGGTGCCTGCTCCCGAGCCGAGCAAAGTCAACCAGGGGGAAGAGTCGTCGGAATCCTATCAGGTACCAAGGTACTTCCAGGTACCAGAAGAGACGGATGCAACAAAGTCTATAGTGGAAGAACTTGAACAAGTCGCATTGTTTGAAAAGTTCTTGAAGAGGAAGTTCCACTTGGGGACAGGACTGCACCCTGAACTCAGGTTTATATTAATTAGATTTCTTAAATTTGATGTCGATTGTTTTGCGTGGTTGCATACGAATATGAGAGGTATCTCGCCAGAAGTGGCCGTGCACAAGCTAAGCCTCGACCCCAGCATCCCTCTAGTAAGACAGAAAAAATATCATATAACCGAGGTCAGAAACAAATTTGTCAAAGAATAGGTAACTCGCTTGCTTGATATCGGTTCAATCCGAGAGGTAAAGTATCCTAACTATCTAGATAACATAGTTGTAGTTCCAAAAAAGAATAATAAGTTTTCCATGTGCGTAGACTATAAGGATTTAAATAAGGTGTGCCCAAAAGACTCATTCCCATTGCCAAACATTGATCAAATGATTGATGCGACGGCCAGGCACGAGTTAATGAGTTTCCTCGACGCTTACTATAAGTATAACCAAATCAAGATGAATCAGGAGGATCAGGAAAAAACTTCGTTTATAACAAACTTTGGCACATATTGTTACAATTGATGCCCTTCGGGCTAAAGAACGCCGGAGCCATGTATCAGTAGCTCGTGAAGAAAATATTCTTGAAACAAATAGGAAACATAGATGATATGTTGGTCAAGTCTTTGAATGCAGGTGATCATCTTAAATACTTGCAAGAAACTTTTGACATCTTGGGATTCCTGGTATCACAAAGTGGGATCGAAGTTAACCCCGAAAAAATTAAAGCCATCGAAGACATCCCAGATTAGCTGTCAAGCATGAAGGAGGTTCAAAGGTTGACAGGGAGACTGGCCGCTTTGAGCAGATCATTTCCTGATCTTCAAAAAAATGCCATCATTTCTTTGAACTTCTCAAAAAGAAGAATAAATTTAAATGGACACTAGAATGCCAACAGGCTTTGAAGGATTTGAAAAGATATTTGTCAAGTCCTCCATTTCCATCAAAACTGGAGGAAGGTGAACACTAGTTTATCTACTTAGCGGTCTCAGAGGTGGTGGTAAGTGCCATTTTAGTCCGTGAGGATAAAGGTATGAAATCTCTTATTTATTACGTTAGTAAAATTTTAACGGGAGCAAGAACTCGCTACACACATCTTGAAAAGTTGGCCTTAGCCCTCGTAGTCGCCGCTCAAAAAGCTAAGGCCTTATTTCCAATGTCACCCGATAGCAGTGGTGACCACTTTTTCCCTGCGGAATATTCTTCATAAACTTGAACTCTCAGGTAGGCTAACCAAGTGGACCGTCGAAATGAGCGAATTTGACATAGAATATAAACCCAGGACTGCAATTAAGTCAAAAGTTTTGGCCGACTTTGTGGACGATTTCAGTCGGGGACTTTTGCCTCTAGCTAAGTAGTAATAGTGTCGAATTTGACATCGGGAGTTTGGACCTTGTACACCGGCGAAGCTTTCAATGCGAAAGGGTCCATGCTCGGCATAGTGTTAACTACGCCCTCAGGAGAAATCCTAAGGCACGTCATAAGATATGTTCCTTTGACTAACAATGAAGCAGAATATGAAGATTTAATTGCAAGGCTCGAATTGGCCCGAGGACTGGACTCCGAGGTCATAAAAGTCAAATGCAACTCCCAGTTGGTGGTAAATCCGGTCTACGGGATCTTCGAAGCCAAAGAGGAATTCATGCAACAATACGTAATGAAGGTTCTCGATTCCGGGAGTGGTTAGTTATGCATATCCAGAGGGAAGAAGATGCAAAAATAGATGTATTAGTCGACCTTAGATCGTCCACAGAGATGAAGGGGCCGGAAATAATAGTACAACTTATGCATTCGCGCGGATAGCTATTACGAGGTAAACGCGACTAATTTGGTCTGGTATTGGAGATACAAGATTATTGACTATATCGAGCATGGAAAATTGCCTGAAAATCCTAAGGCATCTCGGGCACTACACACTAAAGCAGCTCGATACAGTTTCAAGGGGGGGTCAGTTGTACAGAAAATCTTTCCAAGGTCCGTTGGCTCGATGTTTGGAAGCCTCCGAAGCTAATTATGTTATGTGAGAAGTCCACGAAGGGATCTACGGAAATCACTAAGGCGCAGATTCCTTAGTATTAAAATTAAAGCAAGGCAGGATACTATTGGCCCCAGATGGATCAAGACGCTAAAGCTTATGTTCAAAAATGTGATAAATGTCAACACTACGCATCGTTGGTACATCAATCAGCAGAGCCATTGCACTCAGTTTTGTCACCATGGCCATTCATGAAGTGGGGGATGAATATCATCGGACCACTGCCACCTTCCCCCGGTAAGGTAAGATTTCTTTTGATTTAAACTGACTATTTTTCTAAGTGGGTTGAAGCAGGTACTTATTAGAAGATCAGCGAACGTGAAATGGTAGATTTTTTGTTGGAAAACATAATTTGCAGATTTGGGATACCAAAAGAGATAGCCTACGACAACGGGCCACAATTTATAGGCACAAAGATCATGAAGTTCCTTGAAGACTTAAAAATCAATAGGATCACATTATCACCCTATCATCCGAGTGCAAACGGCCAAGTAGAATCAACAAACAAGGTGATTATACAAAATCTTAAAAAGAAATTGGAAACATCTAAAGGTAAATGGCCCGAGTAGGTGTCAGGTGTACTATGGGCATACCAAACAACGACCAAATCGAGCACGAGGGAAACTCCTTCTCTCTTGTGTACGGGGAAGAAGCCCTGATCCCGGTGGAAGTAGGAGAACCTACCCTGAAGTATTTTCGGGCAAACGAAGAAGGCAAAAATGAAGCAATATTAGTCAATTTGGAGCAACTCGATGAACGCAGGGACTTTGCGCATATAAGGATAGCATCCCAAAAGTAGAGAATAGAGAGATATTACAATCGAAGAGCCAACATCCTTTATTTCAAAATAGGAGACTTGGTTTTAAGGAAAGTAACTCAGAACACCCGGGAGCTTAATGCGGGAAAGCTAGGTCCAGCAAAGGAAGGCCCCTACCAGGTTTCAGCTGTTACCGGGAAAGGGTCATACGAGTTAGAAAGTAAAGATGGAGAAAAGTTGTCAAGTAACTGGAACGTGGCACACATCAAGAGATATTATTGCTGAAAAACATCGCATGTACTGAAAGTATGCGCTGCACTCTTTTTTTCCTTCGTCCAGTTTTTGTCCTAATTGAGTTTTTCTAACAAGGTTTTTAACGAGGCAGCAATAGAAAGCATACCAAGAAGGAAGCTTCAACGGCAACAATAAGACCTTTAAATGACAAGGCACACAAGCAAAGAACCACTATAGAGTGGTTAGATAGTCTTTTGCTTGATAGCAAAGTTCCCCCCAGGAAGTAAAGTTTGATGTCAAACAGAGATTACCGGACCATTCACAAGTGCAAGTCACTGGGGGATTGGTAGATAATCTTTGGCTCGATAGCATAAATTCCTAAGGGGAAGTGAAGTTTGCTATCAAACTGAAGATTATCTAGCAATTCACTAGTGGAATCCTCGAATGAGCAAAATTTCCAGTGTTCAAATTCGCATTCTTTGCATTCGAATACCGAGGGGAATAATATGAGGATGCAGCAACAATAACTCCCACGTCGATTGGAATATGAAAATTGGGAACATAATTGTATCATCGGGATTAGGGACTGCGCGGCCAACCCCGTAGAAACAAGTTGTGCAAGTTAGCCACAAGAAATGGCAATTTCTTTTTAGTACAACAAATGCTTATGTACTTTTGAAAATGGAAGGAATAAAGTAAAGTCCTTTTATTTTATCTTGTTTATTGTCTGAACAACGAATTGATTTTATCATTTGAAAGTTAAACAAGCACTTCAAATGCTAATGCCATAATGAACATGAGACGTCCTCTTCAAGAGCACCGTAAACACAAGAGGCCCCTCTCATATAAAACCCTTACGTCAAAGGGTTTATTTTGGAAGAACTTATGCCCGAAATCCAAACGTTCTCAGGGCAAAACTATCACGACACAAAACTAATCCTGTCGTGATGGCATCTAACGTGGTTCTAGGCAAGCCGACGTACTACTAAAACCAATCAATATTTTCATTTTCAAGACAAAACCAAAGCTATTTAATAATAAACCTACATGAGGAGTTTAAATCAAAACAACAGTGCGGAAAGAAAGCCCGACATCAGGGTATCACTAGTTATGAACATCTACTACAACCGTCTGACAACATCAAGACTAACATAGCCCGGAAATAACTGAATACAACTAAGGGAAGATAAGGAGGGAGAAAAGCAGGGTTGTGATCACCAAGCAGCTACCTTACTAACTCCGATGGACCTGCCACTTAGTAATCAACACCCGCTATCGGGTTAAGAAATACCTGGATTAGCACACAAGGTGCAGGGAGTAATATGAGTATGCCAACTCAGTAAGTAATAAAGGTAAATAAATACTAATTAGTAGTGACGAGCAATAAAACATATACAGTTCATATCATGAAATCTCAGTAGAATACAAAAGGCTTTTAAAATCAGGGTTTTGAGTCAATTTAGCTTATTTGAATCCAGTTTCAGTAAAACCATTTAAAACATCTTTCAGTAGTTTTCAAATGAAGTGATAAAACATTGAGTAAAAATGATGAAAACATAATCAGCCCTTCGGGCAACATAAATCATACTCAGCCCCTTCGGCAAACATCAATCGTATACAGCCCCTCGAGCAAACATCACTTGTATATAGCCCCTCGGGCAAACATCACTGTCACTCATATAAAGCCCCTCAGGCATACCTCACAATCACTCGTAAACAACCCCTCGGGCACAACATAAAAGAAGAATAGCCCCTCGGGCAAAATATCATATCACTCACTCAGGGTACCCGCGCTCATCGGGGGTGAACAGACTTCAGAGAGGCTCCATAGCCCAAACGATATAACAAGCCACATCGTGGCATAAATCAATCAGGCCATCAGCCTCATAACAAGCCACCTTGTGGCATAAATCAATCAGGCTCGCGGCCTCACAAAAATCATGAATCAATAACAACATGCTGCGGCGTGCAGCCTGATCCCATAATATCCTCACAACACAGGCCCTCGATCTCACTCAGTCAGAAACCTCTCAAGCCACTCGGACTATCAGTAAAACAGGGTGCTCACCCCAAAATATCATTTTATGCATCAAAACGGAGTAATAAAGACTGAGTTATGAAATCAGTAAATACAACACGACTCAGTATAGATCTTAAATAAAAAGACAGAGAGAGGATAATAAGAAAAAGCCCCTAAGGTTCCAAACAGCTCTAGCACAAGGCCCAAATATCGCATCCAACCCAATTTATAGGAAATTCTTTCTAAATCACATAAGTATCAAATAGTTTCAGTCAAATACGTAACTATATAGTTGCTTCAAGACGGACCAAGTCATAATCCCCAACGGTGCACGCCCACACGCCCGTCACCTAGCATGTGTGTCACCTCAAAATAGTAAAACAATATGAAATCCGGGGTTTCATACCCTTAGGACTAAATTTACAATCATTACTTACCTCAAACAAGCCAATTCTAATACCGAGCAAACCAAGCGATGCTCCAAAAATATCATCTCGTGTGTTCTGACCTCCGAACGGCTCAAAACTAACCAAAAACAACTCAAATATATCAAACAATGCTAAAGAAGCCAATCTCAATCGAAAAAGTTCGAATCTTTAATAAAAAGCCCATAATCGGCCAAAAAGCCCAACCCGGGCAAGTATCTCGAAACTCGACAAAACTTACAAAATCCGACAACTCATTCAATTATTAGTCCAACCATACTAGTTTCATCCAATTCCAACTTCAAATCGGTGTTCAAAACATAAAAATTCACTTTATGAAACTTTAGGCAAAAGCCCCAAAATTTCACTTTGAAATCATCAATCAAATGCCAAAAACGAAGATGGATTCATGAAATATAACTAAAATCGAGTAGATAATACTTATCCCAATTCATATGGTGAAAACCGCCTCCAAAATCACCCAAATCCGAGCCCCCCAACTCAAAATATGACTAAATGAACAAACCCTTATTTTATATATTTTTCTACCAGCTATTCTACCTTGATTCTCATTCCAAACGATCCCGAAACTCGCTTTTGATGCCTCTAATAGATTCCTTGTAAAATTTTAGTCAATTTAGACTCTTGAATCACTCCATTTGACCTTATATTGAAGGAGATATGTTGGTTTCAATATTTGAAAACAATGCAAATTTTTAAGTACGAATTCAGTCGCAATTTCGTAATTAATCTGAAAAAATCTGGCAACCCAATTCTTAGTAAAATGACCATAAAACCCTCATACGATGTCCAAATTTGATGATTCTTTTTGCTATGGCTCCATCATTATGATACGAATCTAATACTTTGATAAAAAAAGAAATCTGAGCTTATTTGCATAATATAGTACCATTTATGCTTGAAAAAACGATGTCGAAAGATTAAAAAAAATGAGCGCAACACAATCCAAACCTATTCGAAACTCACCCGAGCCTCTCGAGACTCTGTTTGAACATACCAAAAAGTCTCATATCATAACACGGACCTACTTGAGATTTCAAAATACACATAACAACATCGAAACAACGAATCACACCTCAATTCGAAATCAATGAACTTGAAACTTCCACAATGATGCCGAAACCTATCAAATCACGTCCGATTAACCTCAATTTTGCACACAAGTCACATTTGACATTATAGACCTGATCAAACTTCCGGAATCGGAATTCGACCCCGATATCAAAAAGTCCACTCCCGGTCAAAATTCCAACTTTCGCTATTTCAAGCCAAATTCTACTACGGACCTCCAAATCACAATCCGGACGCGCTTCTAAGTCCAAAATACCAAACAGAGCTAACAGAACCATCAAAAATCCAATCCGACGTCAAATTATAGAAAGTCAAAACTTTGTCAAACCTTTCAAATTTAAAGCTTCCAGGTGAGAATCATTCTTCCAAATCAATTCCAAATAACCTGAAAACCAAAACCGACGATTCGCATAAATCATAATACTTCATACATAGCTACTCATGCCCTCAAACAACAGAGCGAAGTGCAAATGCTCAAAACGACTGGTCGGGTCGTTACATCATCTCCCACTTAAACATACGTTCGTCCTCGAACGTGCTAGGAGTTGTTCCAAAAGCCATCAAATCGCTGTGTAACCTTACCATGCACATACCCGGGGGTGATCCCATGTCACCCTATCCCATATAGGTCCGACAACACAACATAACTAAAATCTCACAATTCACCCTAGCCCATAACCTTAGAACCAATTTTCCATTTCCGAAATTATCTATAAGATCAGAATCTCACATCTACTTACTGAATAAGTCCGAACACGCTGTATCAAGCCATAACTACAATTCAAGATGAAAATCACATGATATACCACACAACTCAAACACTCACAGTGATCACTTCTAATCACAGCAGCTGCTCAAATAACCCAATTTCGGTAATAAACCTCTTATCAAACAAGGCCTCATTCCAACACATTCGTATATTGCCAATGATGAATGAAACACGCAGAAATTCATAAACATTCCTCAAATCAACCACGTATGGAGCTCCCTCTCCTTCGGCTAGGACCATAGTAAATTTCTAAGCCGAGTACCGATACTATCCTTCCAACATGCTAAAATTGAATCCGATAGTATTCATTCTAGATCCCGATGCCCTCATCTCATCCAACACGACTACTCTAGTGACATGACACATCAATACAATCTAAAGCCACAACCCATGCGACTCGCGCACCAATATGCAACAGTCTAAATGTGCTCAAATCATGGAAAAATGACTCAAATGAGAGGGTTGTATTGCAAGCTCACCAGTACTACCACAACACAGTGCTAAGATCCCATCACACATCGCAGAACCAGAACACACGAATCTAACCCGAAGGATCATACCTCCACATAACCTTGCTACAATGCACGACCCTATCCAAACACTGGTCTACATGAGACACCTCAAGTTACCATGCTCAATATCATTAACCACGCGTAATTTGATGTCTAGTACCAAAAGTAAATCACCATAACCACGGAAAAGTAAATGATGCAATGCCATGCCAGCCCGAAAGAACATATCCAATGCGCAATCAATCATGCAATACCTAAATACACATCTCACTCAAATTCTGCTATAACACCCAAATAGAACTGCACCATATGTGCATATAACCAACAATCACAACTCCTTGCAACACAGAAGGGTAACTCATAGATCACTCCAGAACACGAATAAGCTCAATGACAATCGAATGGCACATACCTCATTCGGAGTCAACAATTCTGACCAGGTGCAGAACACACATCCATACTGGGCCTACCAATGAGCCCTAAATCAACTCTGGTCACCCAAAACAAATAGATAACTCTCCAAAAGTGCACAATGACTAAACCATAAAGCATACTATCATCTGTCTAGCTCTGGCCACATTTTTACAATCCACAACCAGGAAATAATCTGTTTATGAGAACTCCCAGTTTCGAAATCCATAAAGCGCACGAATCAGCATATCTGATCCTAACTCCACCGCTCGAATATATAACACACCTCTAATACTCAATCATTTCACGAGGGATACTCCTATAATTCTTCTGTGACACCAAGCAAACTTGAATATCAGTAGTCGATCCAACAAAAGAGTGCCAAAATACCGATGAAGTACCCTTAACTCAAACACATTGGCCTTTTCTGAAATGTATACCCTCATTAAGCTGCACCAATTAGTGATATCATTTACCTAGTCATCTAAAACTATCCATGTTGCCTAAGAATTTATGACCTTCCTTCTAGAACTGAACTGTGGCCTCACACATGCAAATCTCAACCCTACACAACATACCGCGTATACCATGTCATCCTATGATAAATATGAGAACTTCATAATCCATTCCGAGCCACAAGAAACTACGTACTCAACTAGTCAAGAACTTTCCATTTGATCCCATCTAGAAGAAAATCACTATACATCACATGCTCCTCACGCCAGTAGAAAATATTCATCTCTAACCATGGTAGAAGCCATTAAGGACTCTCAGAATCCCATTTGCACAAAACCAAACCGTTATGACTGAACCCTTCTAGCTCAACCAAGCTACGCAGGTCACCAAAAACCCAAGAGCTTTGCCACGAAACACCTGTAGAAACTCATTACCTCCTAAGCACCCAAAGAACTAATCATATCTCTTACCATGCTGATCCGACCTACTACCAAGCTGTCCTATTTATCTAGGTTCCTTCTGAATTACCTTCGAATTGATACTTCTCCTTGCTATAATACCACAATCCTCAACCCAGACTCACCACACGAGACCCAAGTATAAAACTACACTGTCTAAGGCTCATAAGCCGCTGAATCCTCTCTCAAATATCCCCAAAAGCACCACATTTAAAAAACTTACCCTGAAGAGACTTCCTGCGAATCTAAAGCCATTACCTTTACATTCTTGATACTGATATCTATAATAATGTAGAAATGCCACAAGTCTTGACACCCTCCAATGTAAACCTCAGTTTCTGGCCAAATACACATCTTGAAGAACCCTCAATGGTTACATATACATCTTGAATCCATTAGAACTATTCTCGGGAGTCATCCACTCTGCTCAAACCTCAATTAGACTAATCAAACGGACCGAACGACATGTGCTCCATTAGCATTCCAACACCCCAAGAAGTAACCCCACCTTAATGCAACCAAAAAAATTCCTGCTCCATGCACATTACATCCTTCACAAATAACAACTCAAGTCATTCCATGATTCTTATACACCCATAAAGCATAACACAACCCCTATTCAAAATTTCCTTTACTCGAGTCATCATCGATCTCAACCCTTGTAAGCCACAACTGATATTCCAGTTACCTCTAACTGAAATTTATACGACACTTAGTCGCGCAATCAACTTATCAATAGCAGACTCCCCCACTTAGCTCAAAGCCATAGGTCAAAACACTCAAAAAACTCACAATGCCCATACTCTATTACTGCCATAATACCATGGTCAGATTGAACTAAATCCTTCATAAGCTCGTGCAACACATCCATCTAGTATTTCAAATCATCTGCATATCTCGCGTTCACCCTCGTAACAGACAAGCCCACTCCCATAAGCGATCCAAAATCAAATTGCAACACATATATTTCACTGGTAAAAGAGAACTCCCAACCAACTACATAAGGATTACACAAATCTCAGAACACCCTGCATGAGATAATCCACTTGCTTAGCCTCAAATTGGTATCTCTATATACTCTTCCATAATCATAACTATTACACAATCACTTAACCCCCTGAGTCTGAACTCATAACACAACATGCAGATCTACTCCACTTCACAACTAAACTACATGAGAGGTCCTTCAACACACTTATAGCTCGAGGCCAGACGCCAACTCAAGACAGAAGTCAAGCACCTAATAGTCATTTCTACTTCTCCAGCAAACTCTTCTTGTCACATTCGAACAATCTGAACACACCTTGAAATCAAATCATACTCACCCCATAGCTATCCAGTCACAAAACCCACCAATAAGGACACAAACTGGGCATATAAGTCCCAAATACACATGCTTACACAATCGAAATCTAAGTGCTCAAGCTACAGTCAAAACTCGGCCTCAAGCCCTCCAGACTGGTCTAACATCAACACATAGAAATTACATCTCGCACCTTATCTAGGGAATCACAAGCCATCGATGCACAACTGATACTGAGCGTTCATGCGCGTATACGAATGCGTGGAAGGAATTTCAAGAGTTTCATTTCAAGTTGAATCAATGTCGCACGATAAGAATTCAAGAATATGGGATTTTCTAAAGGTTCTGCAGCCTCTCGAAGATAAATACAGACGTCTCTGTAGCAATCCGTTAGACTCTACTAAATTTGATCATGACTATGAGACCTATGTAACCTAGGCTCTGATACCAACTTGTCACGATCCAAAAATAACCTTGTCGTGATGGCGCCTAATGTGGTACTAGGCAAGCTGACACACTACCAAAACCAATCAATATATTTATTTTTAAGACAAAACCAAAGCTATTTAACAATAAACCTGCATGAGGAGTTTAAATCAAAACACAGTGCGGAAAGAAAGCCCGACATCGGCGTGTCACTAGTCATGACCATCTACTACAATCGTCTGACAATATCAAGACTAACATAGCCTAGAAATAATTGAATACAACTAAGGGAGGATAAGGAGGGATAAAAATAGGGTTGCGATCACCAGACAACTACCTTACTAACTTCGATGGACCTGCCACTGAGTAATCAATACCCGCTATCGGGTTAAGAAATACATGGATCTGCACACAAGGTGCAGGAAGTAATGTGAGTACGCCAACTCAGTGAGTAATAAAGGTAAGTAAAGTCTAAGCAGTGGTGACGAGCAATAAAATATATACAGTTCATATCATGAAATCTCAGTAGAATACAACTTGCATTTAAAATCAGGGTTTTCAGTCAATTCGGCTCATTTGAATCCAGTTTCAATAAAACCATTTAAGACATCTTTCAACAGTTTTCAAACGAAGTGATAAAATAGTGAGTAAAAATGATGAAAGCATAATCAGCCCCTCGGGAAAAACTCACTCATATACAGCCCCTCGGGCAACATAAATCATAATCAGCCCCTCGGACAAACATCACTCGTATACAACCCATCCGGCAACATGAATCATAAACAGCCGCTCGGGCAAACATCACTGTCACTCATATACAGCCCCTTGGGCATACATCACAATCACTCGTAAACAACCCCTCGGGCATGACATAAAACAAGAACAACCCCTCGATCAAAATATCATATCACTCACTTAGGGTACCCATGCTCACTGGGGGTGTATAGACTCCGGAGGGGATCCTACAGCCCAAACGCTATAACAAGCCACATCGTGGCATAAATCAATCAGGCATGCGGTGTCACGACCCCAACCCATGGGCCGCGATGGGCACCTGGTACCTTACTCAATCGAGTAACAATGTAACGTATCTTTCTTATTACATCATCATATACACATGACATACGGGCCTAATAGGCCAACATGATCCTTTATAAACACAAAACATAGGCCGATAAGGCCGTACAATCTTTTATGTACACGTATGTCTACAAGCCTCTAAGAGTATATAAATGTCATAAAGGTCGGGACAGAGTCCCGCCATACTAAAGAATACACGTCTAAATCATACTAACCAAACGAGTAACTCCGAAGCAAATGGAGCGTACCAAAATCTTCCATTGAGCTAATAGCCTACTTGGAGGGCTCTCGACATGTCTATCAAGACCTGCAGACATGAAACGCAGTGTCCCCGGGCAAAAGGGACGTCAGTATGAATAATGTACCGAGTATGTTAGGCACATAAATAAATACTTAAGAGACATGGAAGAAATATAGAGTACATGACTCAACCTGTAAGTCTGATAACTCTGTAAATCATAAATTACTTTTAGCGTCATGCATATGCGTAAGAATGTCATGTCGTGCATAGGTACATGTTTCATAACATCATCAGCCTCTGAGGGCATCCCATCATATCATATTGGTCACTGTGGGCAAAATCATCATCATATACCAGCTGATCAGGTAGTGGTGCATATATAACACCATAACCTTTCCGATATCCCATATACATATATATACATACATATATACGCATATATAACGCTGTTTGAATCATATTTAAGCCACTGTTAGCATCATCATCATCATATACCATCCGATCAGGTAGTGATACGTATATAACGCCATAACCTTTCCCATATCCCATAGACATATATATACATACATATATGCGCGTATATAACACCGTTTGAGTCATATTTCAGCCATTGTGGGCAATATAATTATCGTATACCAGCTGATCAGGTGGTGGTGCATATATAATGCCGTAATCTTTTTCACATATCCCATATACATATATTTATATATATACGCATATATAACGTCATCTGGTCATGGGTCAATGCATATGTATGCAATGCATGAAAAGTACGTTAATAAAATTTTTTGGAGGTTCACAAGACCATTTTGCCTTTGAGTAATATCATAAAGTAAACTCTTTTCAACTTTCATATTTTTTTGAGACCTATGAATAGATGATAAAATATTATGACACATGGAAATTTAAGAACATAGATATCTCTAATACTTCTATGAATAGTGTTATTTATGAAATTTGTGTATTTGCACGTTTCGTTCGTATCATATGGATCATGCCAAAAGAAAGAAGGGATAGCCTTAACATACCTGAGCCAATTCTCTTGAGAAATATTACACCGTACTCCCTAAAATTCGCAAAAATCTCACGCTACATTGATAAGGTGGAGTGCTTTGAAAGCTCGTTTATCATACTTACATCACCTTCACTGGCTACAATGTAAATTGTTATTGTCCAGTGATTTTTACTGCCTGCTGAAATGCAGGCTTAAGGATTTCTTTTGCCCCAGCATATCAGAAACTACTTCTTTCAATCCTAGATAGACAACACAGTGTAGTGAATTCCAACCC
This sequence comes from Nicotiana tabacum, assembly GCF_000715075.1. Lineage (NCBI taxonomy): Eukaryota > Viridiplantae > Streptophyta > Magnoliopsida > Solanales > Solanaceae > Nicotiana > Nicotiana tabacum. Next base: position 210,642,757 of record NC_134080.1, read on the forward strand.
AAATTGTCATGTTCCTCCCATAAAGATTTATTCCATTACGATACTGATCTCACGAAATCTGGATATGTGTATGTCACATATGATACATGATTCCATCTATACTCTTGAGATCTTCATACAGATTAGTATGAAATAATTCAATAGGAAAAGCTCCTAGCTTGACATTAATATTCCTAGGATTCGTTGGCCTTGAGTATGGTAGGATAATTGGGATTGATTCATTTTTAACACAAGAATCTTGATTAGAGCTCTATAAAAACTTTAAAGAGTGCAACTCTCTCCACACGCACCTCAATAAGTCAAACTAGTAATCTTAAATACCAACTAATTAATGCCTAACTTGGCACAACTCAGCGACAAAAAGAAAACATTACTTACCACATCAAGCCACATAATTTAATGAAGGCATGAGTCACAGTGTAGGAATTGGGGGGGGCTTCCACGTGGGGGTAGGGGTAGGGTTTTTTAATCTTTATCTACTTATTTAGTAATTAGGTAGTGTTTCGTTACCCGGTAATTAATCAATTACCTGCAAAATTGAAAATTATTCCCACTTACTTAAAATATTACTTACTTTTCACATACCTTATACATCTTACTATTATGGTCATGTGGTACCTTGTATGGTACTAGTCCATAAATAACGAGTATTATAGCTCGGACCGTTTTTATCCCAAAATGTCAAACTTCGACGAAACTCATTTCCTTCGATTCGCTTACCCTTTCACCTTCACTAATTTACTTATTCCTTGTTTGAAATAGCATAATACTTATAATTCCAAACTAATCTCATTCCCAAGCTTACGTTGATTAGCTTACGATGAAACATCAACGTACAAAAATGTGGAACGTAACATCTCACTTCCGAGCTCTCATTAATTAATTTATTTATGGCGTATTTTCATGTAGGAAAATATGGGATCTAACATCATCCCCCCCTTTGGAACATTCATCCTCGAATGTTAACCGATGCGCTTATCATCCTCATATCCCATAGCTCTTGCGAATACTCTAGTACTCCTCTTTCCATCTAGGCAACTGTTCTGCGAATAAGTCCAAAGGCCAGGGCATTCCCCCCTTTAGGCCTATTTTTCACACCACGACTCGTAATTCTTCCAATCTCGCAATTGTTGCTACCTTTTGTCATGAAGCCTGTATGACTTTTTCCTTGTATGTAAGCCTATGCGACTCTTGCCTCCTTTTTCCTCTAGCTTTTAGCCAATCTCTGGGCTTCACTTTGAACATATATAGAATTATGATAAAGTGTCCCTTTGGGTGTCTATAGATATGTTTGAAGTTCTTCCCTCGGTACTTTGTTGAATTTACGATTATTGCTACATCTTATTTCATAGACCTGGTTATACATTCATATGATTTTACTGCATCTATGTAGGTCGTACTATACCATAACTCTTACCTTGATTTCTCGTTACTGAGGTCTGCTACCAAATTCCAAGCTATTTTCATTTCTTATCCCATACGTATAAATTTATGTCCTCTAATACTTCCACATTACTGTTCATCTTAAGAATGACGACCTAATCTCCTCTCATATTTTATAACTTTTATCTATCCATTGTTGATTTACCTCAATTTTGATCCATAATCCACCCCTGATAACTTAACATTTTTATGTAATACTGCCGCTAGGATTCATGTTTTATCGGGGAACATCTGAAATGATTAGATTGATCCACCTGGGGCGATACCATACTTTCATAACCGTATCTCACCGCACCCCAATGTGATTCACCTTGCATGATTATTTTAATCATGTCTAAGTCATGAGGTCCTTTTCTTTTCATCGTCCGATCATTACTCAATTGAAGGCCCAAACGTCATCCTTTATTTATCACAATTACACCCTTATTCTACTATTAGGGCAGCATTCCATTTCTTCTAGATGCTACTTATGAAGAGTAACTCCTTTGAGTCCATTCAGGCTATACTGAGCTTACTATAACCTAGAGAAGCCATTAGCTCCCTTGTTTTCATGGGCCTAATCCCGAGGACTTATCCATTCTTGTACCCTTTTCATTTGCCTTTCCTTATCCTTACTTATGTCTTCTTAAAACTTTGTCGCTCTACCATACTTCAGCTTGCGACCTATACATATCCATTTATACTACTCGCAACCTTTCTTCAACTTGCTTGCACCATAGATTTCCTTATGTTATTCTAGAACGTCAAGCGAGACATCACATCGTCTCTGACTCTTCTTTATTCTCTTAATCAGGCTTCTCGATACCTAGACCATAGGCTGGAGGATATGCTACTGATGATGCAGCTATTAATCCTGGATACTGAATCCACGCGCTTTCTACCTGAACTATGGAGTATTCACAATCTTCTGCATCTCGTACGTTATTTACCTTTACCTTACGTACTTTAATGTTTCGTATCACATCTTCTATCTCCTTCATGACCTTCCTTCCATATAGGTAGAATTCACATCCATAATTTAAAACTCTATTATAATACTTGCACCTCTGGTGCCTATACAATCTGATGGGAGTTCCATACTGAATTCTTATGAGGCTAGTATTTTCTAACCGGCTTTAAGCTATCTTCTGATCTGCAGCACATGGTGTTAGTTATTACTTTTAGCCCTTCATGGCACTTATGGGATATGCATGATACAATCCTTTAACAGCTTAATCCTTCGTTTGTGACCTAGGCTCATTTCTTTCTTTTAATATATACCAGAATCTTCTATGGTTGTATATGTTGTATGTATAAAACTCCGAACCCTTACGTGCGTTCATAACGTAACCAACTCTGAATCATCGATCGAATAATCCCTTTTTTCATCTTAGCTTTCTTTAAACGTAAGCTATTACTTTTCCTGATCTTTCTGCCCCCTTGTTGCATCCATACTTAGCTTATCTTAGTGCCCACATATATGAAATTCCATACAACTCATATGATCTTGAATATCACTTCTGATTTTACTCCCTATCCATTAGCCACTATAGGTGCCACTTTCTTAGGGAGTGCATACAATGTTGTTTTGAGACTATTGTCCCACGACCATTTCCTCTTTAGGTCATTGTGCCGAGGTTGAAGCCTTCTTCCTTATTTTCTCAGCTAGTCTTTCATCGTAGCACTTAGGGAAGACCCTCTGAATCTTGTAAAGTTGTGAGCTTATTACATTGTATACTCGACAGACCTTCTGATGTCCTTCCTTGCCTATACTTATCCGTAGTTACTTATCTCCACGCCCTTGTTCTTATAGGGTTGCTTCTGAACTAATATTTTGACTGCCTTTCCAGTGGCACTTTCTTTTATCCCCATAATACTTATACGGTACCTTTAACTACCCCAACTCTTGTTTGAATATATCTCAAGTATTATAATGATACTCTTTGAGGCTGAATTTTTCACGTTGGGTTATACTATGTTTATCTTACAGGATTTGATGACTTGTCTATAACCTCCTATTTGGCCATAACTGGGATCTTCCTGACCACTAACTACTCATTGGCTCATTCTCATATCAATATTTCTCGTAATCTTTCTTGGGTTATTTCCTTAGTCTTAACTTATGTCTCACACTGGATCCTTAATTATCAATAACATCTTGGGAAATAACCCGTAGTTCTTCTCCTTGACGTCACGTTTGTATAACGTTCTGGAATCATAGCATATCTATAGCATTTGGATAAGTGCAATCTCATCCCTTTCTCATTTTTATCGCATTCTTCCTTTTATCATGCCATATTCCCCCCTTTAGGGGAGTACTAAGAATGGGAGCTATGACGACCTGCCTATAGATGTTTCACCTTTTCATCTTTGGCATCCTTTCACATCATCGATGACCCTTACTCGCCTTACGGTAATCCTTCCATACCAAGGATAGAAAAATTGCTTACTCACGAGGGTTGAACTTAGTATAACTGGCACATACAATCCCTTAAGCTGAAATTTGCTCACATTGCTTGCTGTAGGGAAGCGTTTTTCTAAATGACCATTCTCTGAATTTCTCATGAATATTCTTTTGTCATCCATTTTATTATTGGCAGAACAAAATCTGAAATTCTTATGATGGCGACTATTATCAGTCACTCAGTCCCTAATTCATGTTTAGTTTATCTTGTTCACCAATTTATACTGGTTCTATTACTCTGGGGTCTAACTTTTCCTCTTGGTAACCACGCTAGAGTTGCGAACTTATTTCTCGAAATGAGGACATGATTGTATGGCCTATACTCTTTTGTTGTCCTAAGGCCTGTCACTTCTCGTTTCTTCATTCACTTGACTATAGATTTTGTAATATTGACATCTTTTCATCTACCATTGTCATCCATGTATCACATCTTACTCATAATGGTTTGTTAACTCTTTTCTTATTTCCCGCCAACATTTATGCCTATCACTTTATTCTGCAAACTCGAACAAGACATTCTTTTTCTTTTAGCTTCCCTTTGCTCCATCCAGTGGCTCTCTAAGTTGCTTAACGTTCTCGCTTTACTAGGGACGCAGGCCACACTAAGGTAATATGTATCCCTTCAAGGCTTATAGTGCATGTCTTTGTAGTACTCATATCTGGCTGCACTATTTTAAAGTGTACCTTCTGGGTGTCTCACAAGGAGATCTATTAACACATTTGCAATATCTTTCAGAAATGTCAACTGACACAAACAATTCACCCATCATATCTTCTTATACTACTTCTATTAAACCCTATAGGGCATATCTGGAATAGGTGTGACCAATTGTATATACCCCTGTTACTATTGAATATAACTCAAAAAGCTTATGTTCCTCTGCCTGAGTTATAAACATTGTTAACCTTTGTTAACTAGGCGCCTCGTACCCTTCTTCATCTTGCTTATTTTTCTTGTTGAAACTTGTATTTATCTTCTTAATCTCTCATTGTCTTTCACCATAAAGGTGGACAGGCATTCTCTCCTTAAGGCTCCTTATCAAGAAGCTTACACCTTTCAGTACGCACATGATCTGCTGAAGATCTCACATTTACTTATCATAAGCATGATTCAAAGTAGAGTTACTCTAATTCAACACTTCCACAACTATATCTCTTATCGATCATCTTTCTGAACGTAGGCGTCATCTTATTACGAACAAAAATAGAAGTTTGGGACTTGAATTCATATAAGTGTGCTCTACCACACGATCTAGAGTAAGAAGAAAGATTGACAGTCTTAAATGCCCTGTAGCCTCATGCTTATAAGTGTGGTGCACGACACACCCATAAAAAACTCTACTAGACACGACTTGTAGACTCCCTAGAACAGAACTACTCTAATACCACTTTTGTCACGACCCCAACCCATGGGCCGCGACGGGCACCCGATACCTTACTCAATCGAGTACCAACATAATGTATCTTTCTTATTACATCATCATATAAACATGACATACGGGCTTAATAGGCCAACATGATCGTTTATAAACTCAAAACATAGGCCAATAAGGCCGTACAATCTTTTATGTACACGACATATGTCTACAAGCCTCTAAAAGTACACAATGTTATAAAGGTCGGGACAGAGTCCCGCCATACCAAATAATACACGTCTAAATCATACTAACCAAATGAGCAACTCCGAAGCAAATGGAGCATAGCAACATCTTCCGCTGAACTGATAGCCTACTTGGAGGGCTCTCGACCTGTCTATCGGGACTTGTGGGCATGAAACGCAGCATCCCCAGGCAAAAGGGATGTCAGTACGAATAATGTACCGAGTATGTTAGGCACATAAATAAATACATACGAGACATGTAATAAATATAGAGTACATGACTCAACCTGTAAGTCTGAATAACTTTGTAAATCATAAATTAGTTTTAGCGTCATGCATATGCGTATGGATGTCATGTCGTGCATAGGTACATGTTTCATAACATCATCAGCCTCTGAGGGCATCCCATCATATCATATCAGCCACTATGGGCAAAATCATCATCGTATACCAGCTGATCAGGTGGTGGTGCGTATATAACGCCATAACCTTTCCCATATCCCATATACATATATATGCATACATATATATGCGTATATAATGCCATTTGAATCATATCTTAGCCACTGCGGGCAACATCATCATCATATACCAGCCGATCAGGTGGTGATGCGTATATAATGCCATAACCTTTCTCATATCCCATATACATATATATAGATACATATATACGTGTATATAACACCGTTTGAGTCATATTTCATCCATTGTGGGCAACATCATTATCATATACCAGCTGATCAGGTGGTGGTGCATATATAACGCCGTAATCTTTTCCCATATCCCATATACATATATTTACATATATACGCGTATATAACGTCATCTGGTCATGGGTCAATGCATATGTATGCAATGCATGAAAAATACGTTAATAAAATCTTTCGGAGCTTCACAAGACCATTTTGCTTTTGAGTACTATCATAAAGTAAACTCTTTTCAACTTTTATATTTTTCTGAGGCCGGTGAACAGATGATAAAATATTATGACACATGGAAATTCAAGAATATAGATATCTCTAATACTTCTATGAATAGAGTCATTTATGGAATTTTTGCATTTGCATGTTTCATTTGTATCGTATGAATCATGCCAAAAGAAAGAAGAGATAACCTTAACATACCTGAGCCAATTCTCTTAAGAAAGATTACACCGTACTCCTTAAAATTTGCAAAAATCTCACGCTACATTGACAAAGTGGAGTGCTTTGAAATCTCGTTTATCATACTTACATCACCTTCACTGGCTACAATGTAAATTGTTGTTGTCCAGTGATTTTCACTGCATGCTGAAATGCAGGCTTCAGGATTTATTTCGCCCCAGCATATCAGAAACTACTTCTTTCAATCCTAGATAGACAACACAGTGCAGTGAATTCCAACCCAAATTGTCACGTTCCTCCCATAAAGATTTATTCCATTACGATATTGATCTCACGAAATTTGGATATGTGTACATCACATATGATACATGGTTATTCCATCTACACTCTTGAGATCTTCATACAGATTAGTATGAAATAATTCAATAGGAAAAACTCCTAGCTTGACATTAATATTCCTAGGATTCGTTAGCCTTGAGTATGGTAGGATTTGGGATTGATTCATTTTTAACACAAGAATCTTGATTAGAGCTTTATAAAAACTTTAAAGAGTGCTATTCTCTCCACATGCACCGGAATAAGTCAAACTAGTAATTTTAAATACCAACTAATTAATGCCTAACTTGGCACAACTCAGCCGCCAAAAGAAAACATTACTTACCACATCAAGCCACATAATTTAATGAAGGCATGAGTCACAGTGTAAGAATTGGGGGGCTTCCACGTGGGGGTAGGGGTGGGGTGTTTTAATCTTTATCTACTTATTAAGTAATTAGGTAGTGTTCCGTTACCCGGTAATTAATTAATTATCCGCAAAATTGAGAATTATTTCCACTTACTTAAAATATTACTTACTTTTTACATACCTTATACACCTTACTATTATGGTCGTGTGGTACCTTATATGGTACTAGTCCATAAATACCGAGTATTATAGCTCGGACCGTTTTTATCCCAGAATGTCAAACTTCAACGAAACTCATTTCCTTCGATTCGCTTACCCTTTCACCTTCACTAATTTACTTATTCCTTGTTTGAAATAGCATAATACTTATAATTCCAAACTAATCTCATTTCCGAGCTTACGCTGATTAACTTACGACGAAACATCAACGTACAAAATGCGGGACGTAATATCTCACTTCCGAGCTCTCATTAATTAATTTATTTATGGTGTATTTTCATTTAAGAAAATATGGGGTCTAACACACGGCCTCATAAAAATCATGAATCAATAACAACATTCTGCGACGTGCATCCCGATCCCATAATATCCTCACAACAAAGGACCTCGGCCTCACTCAGTTAGAAACCTATCTAGTCACTTGGGCTATCAGTAAAACAGGGTGCTTAGCCCAAAATATTATTTTATGCATCAAAATGGAGTAATAAAGACTAAGTTATGAAATCAGTAAATACAACATGACTCAGTATAGATCTTAAATAAAAACCCGACCCCTGGGCCCACGTCTCAGATCCCGATAAAATTCACAAAATTGGAATCCTTACACTCTCACGAGTTCATGCATACCAAATATACCAAAATCCGACCACAATTGACCCCTCAAATCCCTAGGTTAAGGTCTCCAATTTCCAAGCCCTAGACCCCCAATTTTGCTACTAACTTCCAAAGATTTCAAGCTTAAACAGTTAAAACTATCATAGAAACAAGTTTAGGGTCCAAAAACCTTACCTCCACGAAACTCTCTTGAATTCCCTCTTCAATTTGCTCTCCCAAGCTCAAACCCGTATGTGAAAATGGTGGAATAACCAAACATTTGCAAAGGACTTAATTTATATGTTCTGCCCCAGCTAAACCGCTTATGCAGTCAAAATCTTGCACCTACGGACCCACACCTGCGTTCCCAGGTGCGCATCTGCGAAAGTCACTTATCCGCTCAAGAATCGCACCTACGATCAGAATCCCGCACCTGCGATGCCGCAGGTGCGCTCGAACCACCGCATCTGTAGTTCCAATCTTCCTCGACCTTGGCCGTATTTGCGACCCTCCTTGCGCTTCTGCGGGCCCCTACCTACGGTCCCCAAGCCGCAAGTGCGGTTATAATAGGAATTTCAGCAACTTCAGCTGCAAATTTCCAACTCCAAACTTCCCGTCAACCACCCGAAATTATCCCGAGGCCCCCGCGACCTAAACTAAAAGTACGAACAAGTCATATACCACTATCCAAACTTATACCAATCTTCAGAACACCTAAAACAATGTCAAATAAACAAAATAACATCGGATTCAAGCCTAAGGTTTCCAAAAATACCCAAATTTCGCTTTTGATCAAAAAGTCTATCAAACCTCGTCCGAATGACCTGAAATTTAGCACACACGTCACAAATGAAAAAACGGACCAACTCCAACTTCCAGAATCATGTTCCGACCCCTATATCAAAATCTCCGCTACCAACCGAAAAAATACCAAAATTCCAATTTCGCCAATTCAAGCCTAAATCTACTACGGACCTCCAAAACACATTCTGATCACGCTCCTAAGTCCCAAATCACCTCACGAAGCTATCAAAACCATCGAAATTCACATTTGAGACATTTTTCACATAAGTCAATATCCGGTTAACTTTTCCAACTTAAGCTTACCCAAAAGAGACTAAATGTCTTAAACCTTTCCAAAATCATTCCGAATTCGAACCGACCAACCCAATACCATATAACACAGATGAACAAAGAATAAAGAAGCAGAAAAGGGGAAAACGAAGCAGTAATTCATGAAACGACCGGCCAGGCCGTTACATCCTCCCCCTCTTAAATAAATGTTCGTCCTCGAACGGGTCAAGAAACATGTCTAAAGCCTCAATTAGGTGAGGATATCTGCTCCGCATCTCCCGCTCGATCTCCCAGGTAGCCTCCTCCATGGGCCGACCTCTCCACTGCACTTTCACTGAAGTTATATCCTTTGATCTCAACTTTCAAACCTAACGCTCCAAAATAGTTACTGGCTCTATATCATAGGTCAGATCACCATCTAACTGAACCGTGATGAAATCCAAAACATGAGATGGATCTCCAATATAATTCTGGAGCATAGAAACATGAAATATCGGATGCACACTCGACAATCTGGGTGGCAAAGCAAGTTTATAAGCCACCTCCCAATCCTCCGAAGCACCTCAAAAAGCTCAATGAACCGAGGGCTCAATTTACCCTTCTTCCCAAATCTCATAATACCCTTCATGGGTGAAACCTTCAGTAGAACCTTCTCCCCAACCATGTAGGACACATCCCAAACCTTTTTGACATCATAACTCTTTTGTCTCGACTGTGTTGTATGAAGCCGCTCCTGAATCACCTTCACCTTGTCCAAAGCATCTTGCACCAAGTCTGTACCCAAAAGCCTAGCCTCGCCGGGCTCAAACCAACCAACTGGAGATCTGCACCGCCTCCCATATAAAGCCTCATATGGAGCCATCTGAATACTCGACTGATAACTATTGTTATAGGCAAACTCCGCGAGCGGTAGAAACTAATCACATGACCCTCCAAAATCAATGACACAAGCGCGTAACATGTCCTCCAATATCTGAATAGTGCGCTCGGACTGCCCGTCCTTCTGAGGGTGAAAAGTTGTGCTCAACTCAACCTGAGTACCCAACTCTCTATACACGACTCTCCAAAACTGCAAAGTAAACTGAGTACCCCCATCTGATATGATGGAAACTGGGACACCATGCCAACGAACAATCTCTCGGATATAGATATCTGCCAACCGCTCTGAAGAATAGGTAGTACACACAGGAATGAAGTGCGTGGACTTGGTCAGTCGATCCACAATCACTCAAATAGCATCGAACTTCTTCAAAGTCCGTGGAGCCCAACTACGAAGTCCATGGTGATCCGCTCCCACTTCCACTCTGGAATATCCATCTGCTGAAGCAAGTCACCCGGTCTCTGATGCTCATATTTCACCTACTGACAATTGAGACACCGAGCTACAAATCACACAATGTCCTTCTTAATGCTCCTCCACTAATAATGCTGCCTCAGATCCTGATACATCTTGCGGCACCCGGATGAATGGAATACCGTGAGCTATGGGCCTCCTCCAAAATCAACTCCCAAAGCCCATCTACATTTGGCACGCATATCCGGCCCTGCATCCTCAATACCCTATCATCACCAATAGTCACATCTCTGGCATCGTCGTGCTGAACTTTGTCTTTAAGGACAAGCAAATGAGGATCACCATACTGACGCTCTCTGATGCGATCAAATAAGGAAGACTGAGAAATCACGCAAGCCAATACCCGACTGGGCTCCAAAATATCCAACCTCACGAAATTGGCCAAGGCCTAAACATCAACTACAAAAGATCTCTCCCAAACAGAAGTATACTCCAAACTCCCCATACTCACCGCCTTCCTACTCAAAGTATCAGCCACTACATTGGCCTTCCCCGGATAGTACAAGATAATAATATTATAATCCTTTAGCGGCTCCAACCATCTCTGCTGCCTCAAATTGAGATCCTTCTGTTTGAACAAGTGCTGGAGGCTATGATGATCAGTAAACACCTCACAAGATACACCATAAAGATAATGCCTCCAAATCTTCAATGCGTGAACAATGGCAGCCAACTCCAAATCATGAACATGGTAGTTCTTCTCATAGGGCTTCAACTGACGAGAAGCATAAGCAATAACTCTACCCTCCTACATTAACACACACCCAATACCAACTCTCGAAGCATCATAATACACGGTATATGAACCTGAAGCTGATAGCAAAACTAACACTGGAGTTGTGGTCAAGGCAGTCTTAAGTTTCTGAAAGCTTGCCTCACACTCATCCGATCACTAGAATGGAGTACCCTTCTGAGTCAACTTGGTCAAGGGTGATGCTATAGATGAAAATCTCTGAATGAACCGACGGTAGTAACCTGCCAAATTGAGGAAGCTGCGAATCTCTATGGCTGAGGACGGTCTGGGCCAACTCTGAACCGCCTCTATCTTCTTTGGATCAACCTGAATACCCTTACTAGACACCACATGTCCCAAGAATGCCAATGAACTGAGCCAAAACTCACACTTGGAGAACTGTGCATAAAGTTTCTCCTCCCTCAATCTCTGCAACACAACTCTCAAATGCTCCGCATGCTCCTCGTGACTACGCGAGTACACCAAAATATCATCAATGAAACAATCACGAACGAGTCGAGATAAAGCCGAAACACGTTGTTCATCAAATGCATGAACGATATTAGGGTATTGGTCAGCCCACAAAAGACATCACCAGGAACTCATAATGACCATATCGGGTCCTGAAAGCTATCTTAAGAATTTTTGAGTCCCTAATCTTCAACTGGTGATAACCTGAACGAAGATCAATCTTGGAGAACACTCTCTCTCCCTAAAGCTGGTCAAATAAATCATCGATACGAGGTAAAGGATAATTGTTCTTGATTGTTACTTTGTTCGGCTGCCTGTAATTAATGCACATCCTCATCGTGCCATCCTTTTTCTTCACAAATAGAACAGGCGCACCCCATGGCGACACACTAGGCCGAATGAACCCCTTATCAAGGAGTTCTTGAAGCTGCTCCTTCAACTCTACTAGTGCCATACGATACGATGAAATAGAAATGGGCTAAGTGCTCGGCACCAGGTCAATACCAAAATCAATATCCCTATCTGGGGGCATGCCCTACAGGTCTACAGGAAACACATCGGGAAAATCCCTCACTATAGGAACAGAATCAATACTGGGAGTCTCTACACTGACATCCCTCACAAAGTCTAAGTATGAAAGACAACCTTTCCTAACCATCCGCTGGGCCTTCAGAAATGAAATGACCCTACTGGGAACAAAATCAGTCGAACCTCGCCACTCAATCCGTGGCACACCCGACATAGCCAACGTTACTATCTTAGCATGACAGTCCAATATAGCACGACACGAATATAGCCAATCCATGCTTAATATCACATCAAAGTCCACCAAACACAACAACAAAAGGTCTACTCAGGTCTCCAAACCACCAATAGTCACCACACACGATCGGTACACACGGTCCACAATAATAGTATCACCTACCAGCGTAGTTACACGAACAGATAAAACAAGAGACTCACAGAGCGTATCCAAATAACGAGCAAAATAATATGACACATATGGAAAAGTGGAACCGGGATCAAATAATACAGAGGCATATCTGTGGCAGACTGAGACAATACCTGTAATCACAACATTTGAAGCAATAACATCAGGTCTAGCGATGAGTGCGTAAAAAGGGGCCTGACCACTACCTAATCAACCTCCCCCTCTGGGGCGACCCCTAGCTGACTGTCCTTCACCCCTAGCTGGGTGGGTAGGTGGTGAAGTAACTGGTGTTGAAGTTGATGGTTGACTCTTCTGCTGGGATGAACCTCCAAGACGACGAGGACACTGCCTCCACATGTATCCCAACTCTCCACACTCATAACAACTCCCTGCTGCTAGAGACGGGGACTGAAGGGAACACCTAGCACCAGAGTGACTAGCAAATGCCCCTGGCATAGAAGAGCCCTAAACTGATGGAGCACGAGACGAACTCTGGGCTAGAAGGGCACTAAGTGATGAATGACCCTGATGAGAACTGTGAGAACCATGCTCCAATGATGCCCTACGATAACCTGGACGGGCTGACTGAGCATGCCTGAATAGGTGGACTCTGCCGTGCTAAAAGTGACCTCTCGAAGGAGCACCACCGAAACTACCAGATCCCCGAGGCCTCTTGGCCTTCCTCTCATCCCGCTCTTGGCTACGAACTGACTCAATCTTACAAGCAATATCAACAACCTCCTTAAAAGTAGCACCTGATAGAATATGGGCCAGGGCTTCCTGAAGGCTTGGAATTACAATAGGCACAGCTGGTGCCTAAGCTGGTGTTGTTGGAGCATCCACAACTGGGACCTGATTATGAACTGGGGTGGCTGGTGGATCTGCAAGTGCTGCCCTAGCTGCTGTGTGGACTACACCCCTACCCCTACCATGGCCTATATCGCATCTTCGGTCTATAGTGGCCACAACTAGTGGTACTGGTGGGCGTCCATCCTGACCGGTAGCACGTGTCCTCAATATCAGTAGAATAAAAGAAGTTTAGTACTAGAATCAACAGATTCGCACGACAGGAATTAAAGAGTATGAAGTTTTTCCTAAAAGGTTCTGCAGCCTCCCAAGGATAAGTACAGACGTCTCCGTACCGATCCGTAAGACTCTACTAAACCTGTTCATGACTCGTGAGACCTATGTAACTTAGGCTCTGATACCAACTTGTCACGACCCTAAAACGGAGCCGATCGTGATGACGCATATCGTGAAAATATGCCAACTGACACAAACCCCAAAACCAACCAAACAATTATAATAAGTCATTTAAAGTCATTAATAAGCTAAAATCCCAAAATGTAAGATAGAATAGAACAGTGCAGAGATAAAACACGGCCCGACATCGGGATGTCACCAATCATGAGCAACTACAACTCGTCTAGGAATATGAAAAGACAACATAGTCTGAAACAAAGCTAATATAAAGCTGAATAAAGATAGGAAGGAGAAGCACTGGGCTGCGAATGCTAAGCAGCTACCTAGTCAACTCCGAAAGCCTGTTGGAAGCCAAATCAGCACTCGCTATCGTGACCCGAGACTCCTGGATCTGCACACAGGGTGCATGGAGTAATGTGAGTACGCCAAATCAGTAAGTAATAAAAGTAAAGACAGTTGAGTAGTAAGAAAACACGTAAACCACAGCATGACGCTACAACAAAACAATATAAGTCCAAAACAATGCAAGTAAAGCAATAACACTCGTAAAAACATCTCAGTTCAGTAAAACCTTTTTTTAAAACAACTTTCAATAGTTTCAAGCGAGTGATGAAAACTGTGAGAAAAGAATAGAAATGTTAACAACCCCTCGGGCAAAACATATACCACAACTGCCCCTCGGGCAAAATATCAACAGAACCAGCCTTTCGGGCCATCTCACAATCACTCGTATCAGCCCCTCGGGCAATAACATGAAACAACAACAGCCCTTCAAGCAATATCACATCTCACACTGGGTGCATGCGCTCACTGAGGCTGTGCAGACTCCTTGAGGGGCTCCTACAGCCCAAGCGCTATCACAAGCCATTTCGTGGCATAACAAATCAGGCCCTCGGCTCTCATGTATCATAATCCAGTACACATGCTGCGGCGCACAACCCGATCCTATAATAATCCTCACAACTCAAGCCCCCGGCCTCACTCAGTCAGAATCCTTTCAAGCCACTCAAGAAACAGTAAAACATGAAGCTCATCCCAAAATATCATTTAGAATATCAAAACGGAGTAAATACGGCTGAGTTTATGAAAATAGTAGAATACAACATGACTGAGTAAAATTTATGAAATCAAAACAGTGAGGAATATTAGTAAAAATCTCTTAAGGGTCCAAAACAATTGGCACGAGGCCCAAATATGGCATTCAGCCCAAAATATAATAATACTTTCCTAAACACGATGATATCAAATAAGTTTTAATCAAATACGTGACTTAACAATCATATGGGACAGACTAAGTCACAATCCCTAACGGTGCACGACCCCACGCTCATCATCTAGCATGTGCATCACCTCAAAGTAGCACAACAATGTGAAATCCGGGGTTTCGTAACCTCAGGACAGCATTTACAATCATTACTTACCTCTATCAAGTTCAAATTCTAGCCCGCGATGCCTTTGCCTCTCGACTCGGCCTCCGAATGCTCCAAATCTAACCAAAAACATATTTATACCATTAAAATATGCTAAGGGAATAATCCCACTCCAAAATAACCAATTAACACCAAAGAAAATCTCGAAATTGGCTAAACCCGACCCCCGGGCCCACGTCTCGGATCCCGATAAAATTCACAAAACTGGAATCCTTACACTCGCACGAGTCCATGCGTAGCAAATATACCAAAATCCGACCACAATTGACCCCTCAAATCCCTAGGTTAAGGTCTCCAATTTCCAAGCCCTAGACCCCCAATTTTGCTACTAATTTCCATAGATTTCAAGCTTAAACAGTTAAAACCATCATAGAAACAAGTTTAGGGTCCAAAAACCTTACCTCCACGACCTTAGCTGCATCTGCCGCAGGTGCGCTCGAACCACCGCATCTACGGTTCCAATCTTCCTCGACCTTGGCCGCATTTGCGACCCTCCTTGTGCTTTTACGGGCCCGCACCTGCGGTCTCCAAGTCGCAGGTGCGGTTATGGCAGGAACTTCAGCAGCAAATTTCCAACTCCAAACTTCCCGTCAACCACCCGAAATCATCCCTAGGACCTCAACCAAAAGTACGGACAAGTCATATACCACAATCCAAACTTATACCAATCTTCGAAACACCTAAAACAACGTCAAATCAAAAAATAACATCGGATTCAAGCCTAAGGTTTCCAAAAACGTCCAAATTTCGCTTTTGATCAAAAAGTCTATCAAACCTCATCTGAATGACCTGAAATTTAGCGCACACGTCACAAATGACACAACGAACCTACTCCAACTTCCGGAATCACGTTCTGACCCCTATATCAAAATCTTCATTACCAACCGGAAAAATGCCAAAATTCCAATTTCGCCAATTCAAGCCTAAATCTGCTATGGACCTCCAAAACACATTCCGATCACGCTCATAAGTCCCAAATCACCTCATGAAGCTATCCGAACCATCAAAATTCACATTTGAGACCTTTTTCACATAAGTCAACATCTGATTGACTTTTCCAACTTAAGCTTACTCAAAAGAGACTAAGTGTCTCAAACCTTTCCAAAATCATTCCGAATTTGAACCGACCAACCCGATACCATATAACACAGACGAAACAAGCATAAAGAAGTAAAAAAGGGGGAAATGGAGCGGTAATTCATGAAACGACCGGCCGGATCGTTACAGGTGGAGATGATGTAGTAGTTGTTGGTGGCGAAGGCAGAGTTGGAGAAGAAGGAGATAAAGCTGATGGCGAAGCAGCTGTGGTAAATGCAATGCTGATTGTTGGATTCTCATCAACTGAAGACGGTAGGGACCCGGTACTAGCCTCGCGGTACCAGGCACAACGATTAGGATTCGAAAACGGGAGTTGGCATTTTTCACCATATAATACTCCCCAGAGTGCCGAGGCATCATCCTCGATTGGGGTAACTAACTCAACAGGTTGAGCATGTTGAGCCGAGGAAGGTCGTCATCTTCTATGTAGAGAATCCTCATCCTCGTTGGCTTCTCCATCATTGTCGATCACTATGGTGTCTATGGACGACTCAGATGAGGCACTCTTTGCCTTTTTATTTTTTCCCCGGCCGCGGAAGAACGTCTTCTTTTTGGTCGATTGTTCTCCGGCCGAGGACTCCGAGAAAAAGCACTTGCACTAGAAGCAGGCTCAGAGACACATGTTCGGGTAAAATCCTCCTTCAGCCTCGCCACGTCAGCATGATTATTCAAAATGTCCTCCTCAAGGACGACAACTAATCCCTGGGGTAGACCTGAATTCAACAAGAGAGAAACGGTAATCAACTTCCTTATACGAAAGGTAAATGTCACGACCCCAAATTTCATTCGTAGGATGTCGTGACGGCACCTAGTCTCTCAGACTAGGTAAGCCTAACAGCATGCAAAATAATTGAAATAATAGTAAATAATCCTCTCAAACTCAACAACTATATATAAAACAACGCTTCAACTCAGCATACACAAATCCCGAGACCCGATGAAAATACAAGTCATAAGTTCTAAATATGAGTACTATATAATTCTATATATCATGACTATATAATAAGGATGACAAAATAAGAGACCTACAGAGAGGAGGACTCTAAGACCTGCGAACGCCGACATGTATACCTTGAAGTCTCCGCAATAGAATCCCAACTAACGCCTGAGCTGGTAGGAAGCACCTGGATCAACACAAAAATATATGCAGAATAATAGCATGAGTACATCACAACGGTACCCAGTAAGTGTCAAGTCTAACCTTGGTAGAGTAGTGACGAGGCCAAGTTAGGACCCTACTGAAAATAAATAAAAGACTGAACAATGTAGACAGTGCAATAACACAGTAATGAAAATTAAACAATGAATAACATAACAACATTAGCTACACAGAACTAAGCAAATATTACAACACAGAGCAAGACATTAATAATATGCTAAGGAAACAACGATCAAGACAAGTACAAAGGAATGAGGAAATGTCAACAAGAGTCACTACCGAGGTACCGCCTCGTAGTCTCAAATCACAAAATAAATCAAAATCTTTTCTTATATCATAGCGTGAGCCTTTACATTTAGTTTTGAAAATTATTTTTCCCGAAATAGCATCGTGTGTTTTAGCCCACCTTATCACACCACATGGTTTCTAGTAGTTCCCCTACTATCCACGTGCACTACCACAAAAAAATTATTTAGCAGTAATTAATTAGTGACAGTAAGATAATTGCAACTAATTTAATTCCTAAACTAGAATGTTAGGGTAAATATATATTAGCCGGTAAAAAGTTTCATTTTACTGGCAATTAAACGAATTAGTCACTAAAGAGCCTATATTTTATTTTTAACCTTCCCTCCAGAGGAAACCCTATACTTTTTCATTTCCCTCTCTTCTTTTAATCCTCCCGCCCTTGGCTTGTTTTTTATTTACTGTTCTTATTTCTCTTATTTTCGTCCATCAAAATTATTTCAGAATCTCGTTAGCCCATATCTACAGACTACAACCAAAGGGGAAGAAAAGGATGAACACAAACATTATAACATTGGCAAATCTCGAATAACCGGTTGTAGATCAGAACTCTTTGCCTTACCACCTACATCTTCGTCACTGCCGGCTACCTCTATGGTACTTTCACAATCAATATTTTTTTGTCATTTGCTATTCACATTCTTATAAGATTTGGTAATTGTTGATTATTTTTCTTTATTCCATTTTGGCATGAATAAAACTTGGGATTATGAGGCTATCAATGCTAGCAGAAGATTTATTTTGGCTCATGGGTTAGTTCATGTACGAGTGTTAGAATACTGCAGGTATATTATGGATTTTTTTCCCCATCGGAGAAGGTAGGTAGCTAAGTACAGTAAATAATTGTTTATAATTTGGTTTTGGTTTTTTTAGTTTGGCATTTGTTTGATGCTCATTTTGTAATAAGAGGAGTATGAGTTTATTTCTTATTCGTTTGTTTTTACTGAATTGCTAGTGATCTAGTTTGATTTGAATTCATTTGTTTAGACAATATTACTTTTGGTGTTTGCTCCTATAGAACTAACTTAAGAAGCCTATGAAGTGTTTGATAAAATGTCATATAGAAATATTGTCGCTTGGACAATAATGACTTATATATGGTATTTTACAAGTAGTATTTTCAATTGTTAAAAGATGATAAATCAATTTTAGACATTCGTAGGTTGAAAATCTTTAATGTTTTTCATCATGGGTTAAATTAGAGTCGTTTCAAATGTTAAACTTCGAAGAACAATAGAAGTATTTCTGAGCTAATGAGGCTTCTAAGTTGTGATGTTACTCGTTATCAATGTTTTATTTGAAAATGAAGATATTATGTGGAGGATATTTAAACTAGTTTAAAGATTCTAAAATAACATGTTTAGTAAAAAAATGAAGAATATTGGATATGTATTCTCTGTTCTTCTAGGGCCAATGTATTATCTAGTTTTGACTTAAATTACATAAATTTATTGCTCCGGCATTTTTTGATTAGAAATATCTAATTCAAGTTTATTAGAATAAGAAATGGAGTATTGATGGTTCTTAAAATTAGACGAGCTGGGGAGGTGATCTACAGATGAAAAGTAGAACTGCATCTAATGTATATGGCAAGAATTAAATGAACTTTTAATATTTGTGATCTCCATAAGTAGCTAAGCTTATTTTTCACCATTAAAGACAAATGTGAATTCTATTGTATTAATAAGATGTTCAAACATTCATCTTTTTCATTTATACTTGTAGTTGGATCGAGCATGGTTAAGTAGGTGAAAATATTGCTTTCACAACTAGCAGTAAGTATTCTGCGTTGCAACTCTACAAGCAAACTTGCAAGAACAAAAGATTTACAGCCATTTTTAGTAGAAATTCACTGAACTTGAGGAGAAAAAAAACTTATTACTGAGGAGAAGGGTACATTTGAACTGGAAAGGTTTCAAATGGTTTTATATGTTTGTCTAGTATTTTCCAAAAACCAAATCCAAGTTTACTTGTCTGAATGTGTGTTTTACTTACTAACAGGAAGTTAGGAACTAGCATGTGAGCAAAGAGCTAGAAATGAGAATTTGACTAAAGAATCAAGGTTCATTTTATCCTTCATTTTTTACATTACAACTATAGATAAACTAATCCCATTTCATGAGTATATGCCTAAGTTTTATGCAACTTTATTCTGCAGTTTTAATTTAAATCTATAATCCACAAATTACATGGCTGCAGAATTAAAAGGAACAATCGACCAAGGACTCATATTCTATGATTTCTCTTTGCAACAACTGTCTATCATGTCTGGGCAGAGAGAAATGCAAGAAGATTTCAACAAAGGAAGCAAGAGGCTAGACAGAGAGTGAAGGAAATTGTAATACAGTTACATATTAAAGGACAGAGCAATTGCAAAATGGAAGAGTATACTAGATAGGTTAAATTATTACCCAGCATAGATAGATTATAGCGTAGTTTTAATTTTCCTAGAGAACTAACTCTTGGGTCCAAAAGAGTTAGCTGTGTATAAATCTTTACTTGGTTGAATAAAAAAGTTTATTTTGACAAAAAAAAAACTTTTGTTCTGCAGTTCAATTTAAATCTACAATCCACAAATTACATGGCTGCAGAACTAGTATCCAATGGATGAAACTTGCTGGAGTCAACAAGAACTGACTTTCTACAGTCAATGAAGATGCTTTGTTCTAACTCATCTAATTATGATATCCTTGGACGCAGAAATTGACACAGAAAGAACTAGATTTGTCAGGAGGAGAAAAAACTATTGTTGGATTCAAATGGTGTATTTTTTTATTTTTTTTTGCTGAAACTCTAAAGTATGAACTTGTAATTATCTCTGTATATTATGAATTTAGTGAAACACCTTATTCTTCCTAGAATAAATATTTGCATATTTTATTATATACATTTATGTTATTATATATGTGCAGTTTTTGTTATTACCTTTATGTCGAAAAGGCTTATAGTTTCCCGACGATTAGCATTTGACAATTTATGCATAGTTTTACCGGCAATAAGAAAGGTCATTAAAAGATTTTCTTTAACGGCAAAAAAATTAATATTTACCGACCATAACAGATGCTGCTAAGACCAAATAGAAGGCTAGTTATGGACTAAGTTGCGCGGACTCTTCGATTTTGGTGCTGTTCCCATCCTGATACGGGATAGATACGAATACGAGGACTGGATACGTCCTGGATATAGTCAACTGACTTCGGACACTTTGACCGGAGTCCATCGACAACTTTGGTAGAAAAACTGAGATTTTGAGTTCTCAAAATCAAAAATAAAACAGATTTAGAACAATGAAAGAATAATGTCCATCTTGGGAAATGAAAGATTGAATTGTGCAATATTTATGTAAGTTTTTCACAGAAAATCCCTCAAAATTTATAATATTTTTATAGCTCTATTTTTTATTAGCCGAATCCCGCACCCGTATCCATATCTGGATCCGCACTCCCGAATTATAAAATTTAGATTTTGCCGAATTCGATACTAGGATTCGTCCCCGTATCGAATACCCACACCCGAGTCCGAGCAACTTAGGTTATGGGATAATTATAGTGGCTCTTGTAATTGCTAGTATATAAATGCCACTAAATGTCAGATCTTTTAGCGGCAATAAATGGGACATTTACCAGCACTCAGTCTATTTTCCGCTAAAACCTTTAGCGACGCTGGATACAACGGTTAATGATCAATTGCCGCTAAAAGTTTTTACGACAATAACAATTGCTGCTAAAATGCATATCTATTGTCGCTAAAAAGCTTTTTTGTTGTAGTGAGTGTATCAAGCACACCTTATCTTGCCGCATGCGTTTCAACACCCAAACCTTATACCACCGCATGCATATCAATATCCCAACTTATCACAAATCGCACTTCAAGTGCCCAGTATCACAATGTGCAAGAAACCAAACAATAACAGAATTTCACAACAAGGAGCCCACGTAACAACCTGAAGAATAACTCAATAGCATGATATTAAACAACTTAACACTTTGCCTAAATAGAATCATAGCCCTTGCAACTCAATACCAATTTCAACAACAAGATATTCCAAGAAATAATAATTTCAATAAAGAATTTCATAGTTAAATAATGAATACGGAATAAAAGAAACAAAAATTTCGACTAAACATGTAGAGAAATTAGCAAGTAAGAGATAAGACAAGTAGACATGTGAAATTAGACTAAAAATGAAGACTATAACATGTTAAAGTAACTCAATTAACACATGAAAGAAATTTACATAGCTAAAAACTGGTAATTTCCACATTTAGTTTGTGTACACACTCGTCATCTTGCATACACGGCTCTTACACATCACAATTATCACAAGTAACATCAATCCTAAGGGGTATCTCCCCCACACAAAGTTAGACAAACCATTTACGTCAAATCATGCTAAATAAATTCACTAGAAGGCATTTTTCTCGATATTCCAACTCCGAACGGCTTGAATCAATACAAAATAATTTCATATTATAAATATAACTATAGAAAACTAATTCAAACAATGAAATTATGATATTTGCAAAGAATTGAAAAACCGACCCATAACATCAACTTGGGCCCGCATCTCGGAACCCGACCAATATTATAAAATTCGAACACCAAGTTGATATCGAGTCCAACCATACAAGAATTATTCAAATCCGGCCTCAATTCGTCTTTCAAAACTCAAAAACTTAGTCTAAGAAGTTCTACCACTTTTTCCCAATTTTTCCAACTCCAATCCCTAATTACATGATAAAACAATGATAAACTCGAGTAATTTAACCAAAATCGAATTAACAATTCTTACCCTAATGTTCTTTCTGAAAATCCCTCGAAATTTCGTCTCCCACCGAGCTCCCAAAATCCCAAAATGAATTATGAATACTAACCCTCAAATTTCCCATTTTTCTGCCGGTTAAATCGCACTTGTGACCTTTCTGCCGCATCTGCGGCTGCGCACCTGCGGAAAACTCATCGCAGGTACGGACTTCACTTAAGTCCAAGGAATTCGCTTCTGCGGAAAAGGGCTCACATCTGCGCATGCGCACCTGCAGCACAAGCGTCGCACCTGCGACCATTGTCGCTCCTGCGTTCCCCACTATTGCAGAAGCGAAGCTGCTTCTGCGGAACATTTTCTGCTCCTGCGCCCCTAGCTGGGCATGCCCAGCTCCACATCTGCGACCAAGTGCTCATTTTTATGAGCCTGCACCTGCAGCCAATCTCTTCGCAGGTGCGAAGACACCAGAAGTTGCCAACCTTCAGCAAAATTCAACAAATCCAATTTATTCCGGATTCGATCCAAATCACACCCGGGCCTCTGGGACCCCGTCCGAATATACCAACTAGTTCTTAGATACATAATGGACCTTCTCGAGGTCAAAAATCACATCCAATGACCTAAATTCTACGAATTGCAACTCAAATTCAAGCCTAAGAAATTATGAACTTCTAAATTCCGAAACCGATGTCGAATCATACCAAAACAACTTTGATTGACTTGAAATTTCGCACACAAGTCATAAATGATATTACGGACCTATTCCAACATCCGGAATCAAATTCCGACTCCGATATCAATAAACTCAACTCCCGGTCAAACTTTCCAAAATCCTCCAACTTTCCAACTTTTGCCAAATCACGCCGAAACGACCTACAGACCTCCAAATCAACATTCGTACACACTCCTAACCAAAATCACCATACGGAGTTATTAGAACCGTCAAAACTCCATTATGGAGTCGTATTCACACAAGGCAAACTATGGTCAACTCCTACGACTTAACCTTCCAACTTAGGGACTATGTGCCCCATTTCACTTTGAAACTCACCCGAAACCAAAACCAATCACCTCGAAAAGTTACATGACCACAATATAATATAGAGGAATCATAATTTAGGGGATCGGGGTTAAAATACTCAAAATGACCGGCCGGGTCGTTACATCCTCCCCCTATTAAAACAAACGTTCGTACTCGAACAAGTATAGAGACATACCTGAAGTGGTGAAAAGATAAGGATAATGGTTATATATATCATGCTCCGTCTCCCAATTCACCTTCTCGACTAGCTGACCCCTCCACTGAACCTTCGCTAAAGCATTGTTCTTCGACCTCAACTTTGGATCCTTCCTGTCCAAAATGGCCGCCGACTCCTCAACATAAGACAATTCCTTGTCCAACTGGACTGAGCTGAAGTCTAACACATGAGATAGATCGCCGTGATACTTCCGGAGCATAGAAACATGGATTACTTGATGAACTACAGCTAGACTAGGTGGTAATACAAGCCTATATGCCACTTCTCTAATCCTCTCAAGTATCTCATATGGCCCAATATACCTAGGGCTCAACTTGACCTTCTTCCTGAACCTCATAACACCCTTCATGGGCGAACTTGGAGCAAGACCCACTCCACAACCACGAATTCAATGTCGCGAACCTTCCGATTCACATAACTCTTATATCTGGATTGGATTGTACGAAGTCGATCTTGAATCAATTTTAACCTTTTCCAAAGCATCCTGAACCAAGTCTGCACCCAATAGCCTAGTCTCACCCGGCTCAAACCAACCCACCGAAGACCGATACCGTCTACCATACAAAGCCTCATATGGAGCCATCTAAATGCTTGACTAGTAGTTGTTATTTTAGGAAAAGTCCGCAAGCGGCAAGAACTGATCCCTAGAAACCCCAAACTCCATCACACATGCACGAAGCATATCCTCCAATATTTAAATAGTGCACTCGGACTTCCCATCCGTCTACGGGTAAAATGCCATGCTCAACTCAAATCGTGCACCTAACTCTTGTTGTACGACTTTCCAGAACCGCGATGTAAACTATGTACCCCGGCCAGAGATGATGGATATCGGCACTCCATGAAGCCTGGCAATCTCGCGATTATAAACTCGGGCTAGCTGCTCAGAAGAATAAATAGTAATCACATGAATAGAATGAGCTGACTTGGTCATCCTATTCATAATCACCCAAACTGCATCGAACTTCCTCTGAGTCTATGGGAGCCCAACAACAAAATTTATAGTAATTCGCTCCTATTTCCACTCTAGAATCTCTAGCTTTTGAAGCAATCCACCTGGCCGCTAATGCTCATACTTCACCTGCTGACAGTTTAGGCACCGAGCTACATACTCCACTATGTCCTTCTTCATTCTCCTCCACCAAATAATGCTGCCTCAAGTTCTGATACATCTTCGCGGCAACTGGATGAATGGAGTACCACGAACTGTGAGCCTCCTGGAGAATCAACTCACTCAAACCATCTACTTTGGGCATACATAGCCTGCCCTACATCCCTAATACACCCTCATCTCCAATAGTGGCCTCCTTAGCATTGTCATGCTGAACTGTGTCCTTAAGGACAAGCATATGGGGGCTGTCATACTGACGCTCTCTGATACGATCATGAAGAGAAGACCGAGAAACCACACAAGCCAAAACTTGACCTGGCTCAGAAACATCCAATCTAACAAACTGGTTGGCCAAGGCCTGAACATCCAATGCTAATGGCCTCTCCACTACCAATAGATATGCTAAGCTGCACAAACTCTCCACCTTGCGACTCAAGGCATCGGCCACCACATTGGCATTCCTGGGGTGATACAGAATGGTGATATCATAGTCCTTAAGCAACTTTAACCACCTTCTTTGACGCAAGTTAAGTTCCTTCTATTTGAACAGATACTGTAGACTCTGGTGGTCAGTGTAGATCTCACAAGGAACACCGTACAAATAGTGCGGCCAAATCTTCAAGGCATGAACAATAGCTTGTAACTCAAGGTCGTGGACATGATAGTTCTTCTCATGCACCTTCATCTATCTAGATGCGTAGGCAATCACCCTACCGTCCTGCATCAATACCGCACCGAGACCAATACGTAATGCATCACAATACACAGTATAAGACCCTGAACCTGTAGGCAATACCAACACTGGGGCTGTAGTCAAAACAGTCCTGAGCTTTTAAAATCTCTCCTCACACTCCTCGGTCCACCTGAATAGAGCACCCTTCTGGGTTAATTTGGTCATAGGCTATGAAATAGATGAGAAACCCTCTACAAATCGATGGTAATACCCCGCCAAACCAAGAAAACTCCGGATCTCCGTAGCTGAAGACGGTCTGGGCCAACTCTACATTGCTTCAATATTCTTCGGATCTACAATGATCCCCCCACTCGACACTACATGGCCTAAAAATGCTACCGAATAAAGCCATAATTCACATTTTGAAAATTTTGCATATAACTTCTTTTCTCTCAAGGTCTAGAGTACAGTCCTCAAGTGCTGCTCATGATCCTCCCGACTTTGGGAGTACACCAAAATATCGTCAATAAACACAATGACAAATGAGTCAAGATAGGGCTGAAATACACTGTTCATCAAATCCATGAATGTTTCTGAGGCGTTGGTCAATCCAAAAGACATCACAGGGAACTCGTAATGACCATACCGAGTCCTGAAGGTAGTCTTCGGTATATCTGGCTCCCAAATCTTCAAGTGATGATAGCCTGAACGGAAGTCAATCTTGGAGAACACTCTGGCGCCCTCTAGCTGATCAAATAGTTCATCAATATGTGGCAATGGATACATATTCTTCACTGTAACCTTGTTCATCTTGCGATAATTAATACACATATGCATAGAACCGTCCTTCTTCTTTACAAACAAGACTGGAGCACCCCAAGGCGACACACTGGGCTGAATGAAGCCCTTATCAAGCAACTCTTGCAACTGCTCCTTTAATTCTTTCAACTCTATTGGGGCCATACGATAGGGTGGAATAGAAATGGGCTAAGTGACTAGTAATAAATCAATAACAAAAATCAACATCCTTATCGGGCGACATGTCCAGAAGATCCACCGGAAATATATCTGGATAATCCTGCACTATCGGAACTGACTCCATGGTAGAAGTATCAACACTGACATCTCTCACGAAAGATAGATAATCATTACACCCCTTCTTAACCATACACTGAGCCTTTAGAAATGAGATAACCCTACTAGGAACATAATCTAAAGCACCTCTCCACTCTACCCATGTAACCCTGGCATAGCAAGCGTCACGGTCTTGGCGTGACAATCGAGAATAACATAAGAGGATGACAATCAGTTCATGCCCGAAATAATATCAAAATCTACCATACTGAGCAATAATAGATCGACTGTGGTCTTAAAATCACCAAGAACAACTAAACACGACCAATACACACGGTTAACAACAATAGAATCTCCCACGGGTATGGATACATGAACTAGAGAACTCAAAGAATCACGAGATACACCCAAATATAGAGCAAAGTAAGATGACACATAGGAATAAATGGATCTTGGATCAAATAAGACTGATGCATCTCTATGACAGACCAGAACAATACCAATGATGAGTGAGTCGGATGCAACTGCCTCCGTCCTAGCAGGAAGACCATAATATTTTGCCTGACCTCTCCTTATATGGCAACCTCTACCTGCCTGACCTCCACCTCTAGTTGGCTATGCAGCTGGAGTGGCAACTGGTGCGGTCACCATGTCCTGAGGACCCGGTGGAATACGCGGAGCCTGAGTGGTCTGTGGAGGTGCACCCCTCCTGAGTCTGGGGCAATCCCTCACCATGTGACGAGTGTCACCATACTTAAAACAAGCTCTCAGAGGACTTGGTTGTTGTGGTTGGCTCGGGCCTGGTCAGCTGGACTGACTGCTAAAAGCACCCCGTGCAGGAGGTGCACTAGATAATGGCGGTGCATAAAAGGGATCCTGAGGCCTAGGAGTGGCCAGAATACCGCTGGAAGCTGGAAGTACTGAATGAACAAAGTGACTCACATAGCCCCTACCATGACGAGCTGCAACTGGGGCACAGGCACCACTATATGTGCCAGAATCTCGAGGCCTCTTGGCCCTCCTCTCCTCTCTTTACCAGGCCCACATACCCTCTAACCTCCTAGCGATCTCCACTACCTGCTGGTATGCAATGTTCATCTCCAAATCTCGAGTCATGCTAAATCTGAATCCGGGTTAAGCCCCTCGATAAATCGATGGACTCGCTCTCTAATAGTAGCCACCAAGGTTGGTGCATGCCTAGCCAAATCACTAAACCGGATCGCATACTCCGACACAGTCATAGAACCCTGGCGCAACTGCTCAAACTCTGCGCGCCATGCATCTCTAAGACTCTGGGGAACAAACTCCCTCAAGAACATATCTGAAAATTAAGCCCAAGTGAGTGAAGCTGCCTCGGTCGGACTACACAACTCATATGCTTGCCACCAATAATAAGCTGCTCCCTTAAGCTAGAATGTAGTGAAAACAACCTCACTAGACTCCACAATACCCATCGTACAGAGGATACGGTGGTACTCCTCAAGAAAACACTAGGCATCCTCTGACGCCAAGCCGCTGAAAGTATGAGGGTTGTAATTTTTGTACCTCTCGAGCCTGAGCTGCTCCCCCTCAAAAGTTGCTGCCCTAACCTCGGGCCGAACTGGAACGACCAACTGTATTGGTATGACCTTTGGGACCTGGTCAACTTGGGCCCACTACTCTAGGGTATGGGTGGCGGAAGTATGTGCTTCTCCCCCAGCCCGAGATGTGGCAAGAGAAAGTGGTATCAACCCTGCCCGAGCTAAAGTATCGAACATGCTCAGAAATTGGGAGAGAGTCTCCTGGAGTGCTGGGTAGTAACAGACGTCTCAGGTGCCTGTTCTCCAACTAGAGCTACTGGTGGTTCCTCTGTAGCAGCTCGTGCAGGTGCTCTGGCTGCACCACATGGACGTCCTCGGCCCCGGCCTCTCGAGGCTCTATTAGGGGACGTGGGTATCTCGTAATCCGATCCAATTATACGTGTCCACACCATCTATGAGAGAACAGAAAGACAGAAGTTTAGAATCCCGAAGTCAACAATTTCGCATGATAAGGAATCAAAGAAGTGAAGCTTTTCCTAACAGTTCCATAGCCTCCCAAAGATAAGTACAGACGTCTCCGTATCGATCCGCGAGACTCTACTAAACTTGCTTGTGACTCATAACACCTATAAATCTAGAACTCTAATACCAACTTGTCATGACCTCGAATTTCCTCTGTAGGATGCTGTGACAACAACTAGGTGAGCCTAACAACATGCAAAATAATTGAAATAATAGTAAATAAACTTCTCAAACTCAATAGATATATATATACCAACACTTCAACACATCATACACAAATCCCGAGGCCCGGTGAAAATACAAGTCACAATCTCTAAGTATGAGTATTGTATAATCATATGCATCACGAGTATATAATAAGGATGACGAAATAAGAGATCTAGAGAGAGGGGGACTCCAAGGCCTGCGGACACCGGCAAGTATACCTTGAAGTCTTCGCAGTAGAATCCTAACTAACGCCTGGGCTAGTAGGAAGCACCTGGATATGCATAAAAATATATGCAGAAGAGTAGCATGAGTACACCACAATGATACCTAGTAAGTGCCAAAACTAACCTTGGTAGAGAAGTGACGAGATCAAGTCAGGCCCTACTAAAAATAAATAAAAGACTGAACAATATAGATAGTATAATAAGATAGTAATGAAAATTAAACAAACGAATAGCATAACAAGATTAGATACACGAAACTAAGCAAATAGTGCAACATAGAGCAAGACATTTAATAATATGCTAAGGAAAAACCGATCAAGACAAGAAAATGGGAAAATGTCAACAAGAGTCACTACTGAGGTACCGCCTCGTAGTCTCAAATCACAAAATAAATCAAAATCTTTTCTTATATCACCGCGGGAGTCTTTACATTTAGTTTTGAAAATTATTTTTCCCGAAATAGCATCCCGCGTTTCAGCCCACCTTATCATACCGCATGGATTCTAGTAGTTTCCTACTAACCATGCGTATCAAGACCACCTTATCTCACCGCATGTGTTTCAACACCCAAACCTTATACCACCACATGCGTATCACTATCACAACTTATCATAAACCACACCTCAAGGGCCCAATATCACAACGTGCCAGAGAAACCAAACAATAACATAATTTCACAACAAGGAGCCCACGACTCAAACACAATGTACACAAAGTCTCAACAATTAACAACCCGAGGAATAACTCAATAGCATGATGTTTAACAACTTAACACTTTGCCTCAATAGAATCACGGCCCTTGCAACTCAATACTAATTTTAACGACAAGATATTCCAAGAAATAATAATTTCAATAAAGAATTCCATAGTTAATAATGAATACGGAATAAAAGAAACAAGAATTTTGACTAAACATGTAGAGCAATTAGCCAGTAAGGGATAAGAGAAGTAGACATATAGAATTAGACTAAAAATGAAGACTATAACATGTTAAAGCAACTCAACTATGACATGAAAGGAATTTACACAGCCAAAAACCGATAATTTTCATATTTAGCCCGTGTACACACTCGTCACCTTTCGTACACGGCTTTTGCACATCACAATTATCACAAGTAACACCAATCCTAAGGGAAAGTTCCCCGACACAAAGTTAGGCAAGCCACTTACCTCAAATCATGCTAAGTCAATCCACTAGAAGACCTTTCCCTCGATTTTCCAACTCCGAACGGCTCGAATTCAGCCAAAATTTCATACTAAAATTATAACTATAGGAAACTAATTCAAACAGTGAAATTACGATCTTTGCAAAGAATTGAAAAATCAACCCAAAAAGTCAACTCGGTCCACATCTCGAAACCCGACCAAAATTATAAAATTCGAACACCCATTCGATATCGAGTTCAATCACACAAGAATTATTCAAATCTGACCTCAATTCGCTTTTCAAAACTAAAAACTTAGTCTAAGAAGTTCTACCACCTTTTCCCAATTTTTCCAACTCCAATCCCTAATTACATGATAAAACAATGATAGACTCGAGTAATTTAACCAAAATTGAGTTAAGGCTTCTTCTTACCCCAACATTCTCACTGAAAATTCCTCGAAATTTCATTTCCCACTGAGCTCCCAAAATCCCAAAATAAATTATGAAAACTAAGCCTCGAATTTCCCCTTTTTCTGCCAGTTAAATCTTACCTGCGACCTTTCTACCGCATCTGTGGCTACGCACCTGCGGGAAAACCATCGCAGGTGCGGTCTTCACTTAAGTCCAAGATATCCGCATCTGCGGAAAAAGGTTCGCATCTGCGCATGCGCACCTGCGGCACAAGCGTCTCACCTGTTACCACTGTCGCTCCTACGTTCCCCTCCAATGCATAAGCGAAGCCGCTTCTGTGGAACATTTCCCACTCATGCGCCCCCAGTTGGGCATGCCTAGCTCCGCATTTGCGACCAAGTGCTCGTTTTTGCAAGCCCGCATCTGCGGCTAATCCCTCCGCAAGTGCAAAGACACCAGAAGCTGCCAACCTTCAGCAAAATTCAATAAGTCCAAATTGTTCCGGATTCGATCAGAATCACACCCGAGGCCTCCGGGACCCCGCTCGAATATACCAAATAGTTTCAAAATAAATAACAGGCCTACTCAAGGACAAAAATCACATCCAATAACATAAATTCTACGAATCGCAATCCAAATTCAAGCCTAAGAAATTATGAACTTCCGAATTCTAAAACCGATGCCGAATCATACCAAAATAACTCTGATTGACTTCAAATTTTGCACACAAGTCATAAATGATATTGCAGACATATTTCAACTTTCGAAATTGGATTTTGACCCCGATATCAATAAAGACAACTCATGGTCAAACTTTCCAAAAATCCTCCAACTTTTCAAATTTCGCCAAATCACGCCGAAACAACCTACAGACCTCCAAATTACCCTTCGGACATGCTTCTACGACAAAAATCACCATAGGGGCTATTGGAACTGTCAAAACTCCATTCCGAAGTCGTCTTCATACAAGTCAATCTACGGTCAACTCCTACGACTTAACCTTCCAACTTAGGGACTATGTATCCCATTTCACTCCAAAACTCACCCGAAACCAAAACCAACCACCCAGGCAAGTTACATAACTACAGTATAGCATAGAGGAAGCATAATATAGGGGATAGGGGCTAAAATACTCAAAACAACTGGCCATGTCGTTACAGTAAAAACAAGATGAGTTCAACTTACCATGATTCTTGGCCTCCCACCCATATTTAAGGGCAAGTTTTTTCCACGTGCGGGTCTCGAGCATAGTAACATTCAAATTTTTTTGGACCCACTGATCCAAGCCTTCAACCCTAGGTGGTACCCACCGAGTTGCTGAAATAAGCTAAAGAAGAAGGTCCAATAACGATATGGGGCGATCTTTAATGAAAGAAAAGACAAATGATGAACTTATGAGTTAGGTTCCATAATTCCGAAAAGGATGAAGCCGTGGCCGGAATGATGTCGCTTGTGGCAACTATGATGAACCGTTCCTTCCACTCACGATCGTTATCATCATCCATGCTGGATAGCAGAGCATAGTGGCCACACTTGCTGAAATTTATCATTCTCCCACGGAAAATCTTGGGGGATCATTAATCAAGCCAAGGTTAGCTCTTCTCCTGTCTCCTGGCATAGACGCCTAAGACAAGCAATTGTCCTCCACACAGAAGGACTTACCTGCGCCAGGTATACCTGATAACGGATGCAGAGCTCCGTGATAACAGAGTTAAGCTCCCAGTTCAAAGAGAATGGCCCCAAAGTGAAGGGATACATATAAAAATACGTAAAACCTTTCTTGGGTAAGATTATCGACTCCGACAGGTCACGAGCGATGATGTTCAAATCAAGGCAATGTCGGTTTTCCTTCACAACAGGGATGCTGGAAGGACGGATAGAAGAAGGATACATGCCAACAACCCACGTGCGTGAATTAACGGTAGGAAACTTCTCTTTGAAGTCCTTCGTTTTGATAAGACTCTTTGGGATGATGGTGCTCACCGTAAGAGGAGCAATGTCATCAACTTTACCTTTGTTCTTTGAAGAACTAAGGTTTCTGGAAGAAGAGGCCATTGCTATCAAAAAAGAGGAAAGGGTCTTCACTAAAAGAGAAGATTTGGGAAAGTTGAGGACAAGTATAAGTTAAACAAAAAGAGTTCGAGAGAGTTTGGAAGGTTATGAAGTGTAAATGGAGAAGTTTGATACGTATAAGTAACGGAATAGGCGGCTAAAATCGTGGCCATAATTACCTCGATAACCGACAAAAGTGGTGATGAATCGTGGGATGACGCGTGTTCAGGGCATTAAATGCAAAGAGACATGGGTCTAATCAGCTGTCAGAAACTTTTCGGCGGGGGCCAGAGAATTTTCCGCCAAAAAAGGTATTTCTACCAACTTCCCGTTGACACAAAGTTATGCCATCGAAAAGCAAGGGGGCCATATGTATAGGGTAAAATGTGTTTATATTAAATGATCACATGAGAAAGTGACATAGAGCCGAAGATAGAAGGAAGTCGGATCCGAAGGCAACGATCTCGTCTGTTATCGAAGAAAATGATCCTCATGAAGGTGAAATAATTGTCTGCCACCCGGTAGCATTTAATAAAGAATTTTCTACAGCATTAAGTATGTGGACTGTTATAGAGAATATGACATTCATTGCCTACTGTTACACATTCTTCAATAGCCCTCATAATTGTCATTAAAGAGGGGCTTGATCCTAGGACCTTGTTCCCTAGGTGCAACTATAATAATGAGCAATATTATCATTGTAAATGACACGAATTTTCTTACAAACATATGCTACACTTTGTTCAGAGCTCAATATAATTTTATCTTTTTGCTCATTTATATCGTGATTATTGTCCTCGGAAGCCCTGCTCCCGATATTACGATTTCTGTTGTTCTGTCTCCATATCAATGCTAAGTATTTTATGTTTGTCTAACTTATTCATTATCATGGGATCAAATTAATTTATTTGTCTATAAACTACTATATATATACACACACACACACTAAAAGGCCCTCTTTTGCTTATCAACAAAAACAACAACAACCACCTAGTAAAATTTCATCAGTGGAATCTGGGGAGGATAGAGTATACGCAGACCTTACCTCTTTGATTATCGACGACCCATAAAATTGTCCTCACTTGCCTCTTTTCTTCTCAATTTCACAACTGAATTCATTATTTCTTAGGTTTATTATGAGGTGGTGTTCGGTCATAACTATATGTTTATGTTTTTTTAGGTGAAGGTTTTCTATCTAATTAAGTTGTAAAACCACAGAACTAATAACTCAAATCAAGTCGAATCGTCTAAAATGAAGTTAGAAATTTACTACTAGTATTCTGGATTGATTTCCATTTTGTATTTCTGAGAATATCACATATTGGTTCAATTTGGAAAATTTAGACGAAACATCTCCCACCAAAACATATTTTTAACAACATTTAATATATAATTACAAACTCTCCTAGAGAGCAAATAACATAATAATTTCGACTCTCCCATTAGGCCATACTAACTAAAGCAAACAAAAAAAAGAAAGAAAAGGAGATGATAATAAGACAGGAAAAAAGGGCAAAACAAACCCCAAAAAGGGGGGAAAAAGGAAAAAGTTATAAACACAATCTTTTTTTTTTTATTAACCATTCGATAATTGAAGTCATTAATTCGATTGTTCAGATTTCATTGTAATATATAAACTCACTAAAGAGAAAACCGCTTTCATCTGAAAAGATTCTTTATTCTCAAGATTCGAACGTAAGCACTACTTACTTAAGAAATGAACTATTTGGGTCCCCAACAGATAAGATGCATGACTTTCTCAGCCTTCTCAACCTGCCTCGGCTTCTGATTATCCATGTATGCCTTCTTCCCGGCGTGTACCATGCCGGAAAACCATCTAATTCCACTTTTGTTGCCGGATTCCGCCGTGGAAATTGCCGGAGAATTCCTCATTCCGACGGTGGTGATACTGTCTTTATTAGTCAAACCCTTGAACTAGCTAGTGCGATCAAAACCTGTTTCTATTTTCAGCTTTTGCTTTGTACTATAGTATTAAGTTGTTGCACTTGGCTTATTAGTGGCTAAATTTATAAAACAAATATGTGGACATGGTTTAGTTGGCTAGTTTCACCACAAATGCTTGTATTTTGTTTCTATATGTGAACCTCGATGCATGGATATATTTACACGAAACTAGGTTTGATGGTCCCCTATGTCCCTTCACCTTCAATTTTTATCACTTAGCTCGTGTAATTTGGTGCGGTTATGTCGGTGCTCACTAAAAATTAAAAAAAGAATCATACTGAATCTTATAACTTACTTAAAATGATTTGATAAAGTAATTTTGATAATATACGGCTAACAAATTAATAGCTATATCATTAAAGTTGTAATAATGTACTTGAGTTGTGCTTTCACGGGTAGAATTTTGTTTTGCCAACTTTTTCACAAATTTACTTCTTTATATTTTAAATTACCTTAGTGAAAATTGTGCTCTGGCCATTAGAAAGAAGCGGTGTATTATTACAATTATCTTTTATTTTTTATTACACCATACCGAGGGAGACCGTCGGTAAACCCCTCGGTAAGTATTTATTTAAATCTTAGTGGTCTATTTATTGAAATTTACACTAAGTGAAGGTAATTACACAACTTAAAAATATATTAGTGGTAATTAGCTTAGTAATTTATAATTACACAAAGTAAAAGTGAATTTGTAGTATCCTTAACTACATTGATTAACCTATACATTAATAATTACACACTAAGAAGAAGTATATTAGTCGTTTTCATAAGAAATATTAGTGATGGTTTATCTTATAAATTGATAATTACTTTAAGTAGAAGTGTATTAATGGTATCCTTAAGTAACGTTAATAATTGATTATCATACACATTGATAATATACAAGCAAAAGTGTATTAGTTGTATTTAGTATGTAGATTGATAATTACACAAAATATAAGTGTATTAATAATATATATGTAAGTAATGTTGGTGATTGATTAGCCTATATACATTGATAATAACACTAAGTATTAGTGAACTAGTGGCATCCTTATATAAGTAATGTTAGTGATTGATTAGCCTATACATTGATAATTATACACTAAATGGAAGTGTATTAATGCTATTTGTGAGAAATGTTTGTGATTGTTTATCTTTAGTTTGATAATTAAAGTAAATAGAGGTTTATTAGTGGTATCGTTAAGTAAAATTAATGGTATCATGAAGTAATGCTTGTGATTCATTAGCCTATACATTGATAATTATACTAATTAAGTACAAGTGTATTAGTATAGTCTTAAGAACTATTACTGATTGATTGGCTTATGCACTGAGAATTACACTAAGTAGAAGTGTATTAGTAATATCAATAAGAAATGTTAGCGATTAATTAGCTTATAAATTGATAATTACATAAAGTAGAAATGTATTAGTGACAATTAGCTTATAAATTGATAATTACACTAAGTACAAGTGGATTGGCCGATGATCTATTGAAAATTGATAATCACACCACGTAGATGCTATTTCATAGAAATATCCTTAAGATTATTTTGCAGCTTATAATAAACTATTGATAATTACACTAAGTGAAACTGTATTTGTAATAATTATATTAAATAATAATATAATACTGGTAATTAGCTTATAAATTGATAATTACTCTAAGTAGAAGTAGATTTGTGGTATTCTTAAATAACTAGTATTAGTACCCACACGATTGGTTATGCTTTAACACATAATAGCACATGTATAAGAAATTACATGTGATAAAAGCACATGTATAAGACATCACATGTTCATTAGTTTGGTGTAAACATCATGTGTGAATAAAAAAAAAATTCCATCACATTGGAAGGGCGAACCCACGTAAAAGGAGTGGGTGCCTGGCCCCTTTAGGCTCTTTGCTAAATTTATACATATGTTTATAGATCAACAACAACAACAACAAACCTAGTGAAATTCGCCACGTGGAGTCAGGGGAGGGTAATGTGTAAGCAAATCTTACCCCCCACCTTATGAAGTTAGAGATGATATTTCCGATAGACCCTCGGCTCAAGAATAGTGAAAAGGGCGCAACGAACAAACAACAACAAAAAAGTAATAAGACATAGGAAGCAAATGACACAATGTGTAATAACAAAGATCTAGGAATACGAAACTACAAGAATAGTGTTAATACTGATGGTACGACTAGGAGAAACTTTCGACTACCTGCCAGCGCACAACCCTAATTCTCGATCTCCACACCTTCCTAGCGAGGTCATGTCTTCGGTAAGCTGAAGTAGTGCTATGTTCTGTTTAATCACATCTCCCCAATTCTCTTAAGTTTCATATCTTCGGTAAGCTGAAGTAGTGCTATATTCTATTTAATCACCTCTCTCCAATTCTTCTTAAGTTTCTCTCTACCCTTCCTCTAGCCTTGCCATGATTAACCTCTCACATCTCTACATGTAATATTTTTCTGAAAATGACATTTTCACAAAAATATTACAAGTGGCATCCTCAATGATAGTAGTGAAGTCGAGCCTTAAGTTGCAGTGGGAATAAGTAATCTTTTTTTTTTCTTTTTTTTTTTTTTTTGAAGGGGAACAGAGAGAGGTTGCATAAAAAGCAGATAGCAAAGCAACCATTATCAAAGTTTCAACAACACAAGAAAAGGCAAAAGTTATCAGTATGGATGATCTCAATGTCTAGCATGTTATGTTCTGCTTTAAAACAATATTGGAGCCTCAAATCTCAATCAATTACAAACTAGAACAACAAGTTTATACAATCAAATCTGCAACATTCAGTGTATTTCTCCAGGAACTGATCGAATGTGATTCATACGCAAGTGATATGTACATTCTTAAACAACATAAACTGATGTCCGGCTTGAACTGCTGTAACCGGATAGTGTCATAAACATTAAAAAGCCACGAAGCATGCCAGCAAAACAGTAGAAAACAAGCACCACCTTCTAAATGGGGTTGAGCACATCAAATTCGGCTTGAATCTCTCCCGAGAATGTATCTTCTTGCCCAATCAGCAACCACTAAATACCTCGTGCGCCAGCTAACTTGCTTGCTGAAATGCATATAAAGCTACCGGATTTAGACTCTTTCATTGCTGAAGGATATAATATCAGAACCAAGTCATGTTCAAGAAAGCGATCAACTATTACCTAGCGTACACGGAGTACCATAGCCACTGTGTGCTATGGCCCATAGAAACCCAGTCTCCAGGAAGTTCTGCTGCTGCTTGCTCCCCACCTAAAGGGGCAAATGACCCTAAATGACGATACCTGAAATGCAACATATTGTCAAGCAAAGGATCACTGAGCGAGAGAGGATTTGATGCCTCGGTTGAAACCATCAGACATTCAGTCATGCTAGTATAAGGATATTCATTGTGAATGAGGATGTATCTTTGGAAATTCGGGGAGGAGAAAACTCTCAATCTCTCAAATTTTCTTTTTAGACAAGTGAGGAAATGATTCTTCTTTACTTCACTCTACTTGCTTACATAAAATGGTTAAACTACATAGGTATTTATGAGTTTTTTTCCTAACAAGTACCTAGTCTACTACATGTACCCTTTTTTATAAATAAAAAAAAATAATTACATCAGGGGAGGAAGGAGGGGGGAAGGGGAAGGGCATGCTACTTTACTGATGGGGTTTGAACCCTCTACCTCAACTGCAGAAGGCAAAGAGTTCACCAAGTGAGCTAGCTCTCAACTCCACGTGTACCTTAATTAATACTACTAAAGTTTTTCCTCCTCCCTAGTTCATGAACAAAACAATACATGTATCATTAAAATAATTTCCTAATACATGAACTAAGATAATCCTTGTATCACAAAAACCAAAGTCTTTTCTTCTTCCAAAACAAAGTTCATTTTTTCAACAGTATCTATTTACCAATGGGAAAGGAGGCTAGAAACCAAAATCAGAGAGTACCAATAAACTACATGAGCAGCTAATAAATTCAACGAAGTTGCTGACAAGTATAAAGCGATGATTCTCTACACTAAACACACCGCAGAAAGAAGCAGAAATGATAGTGTTTAACCAAAAAATGGGATTTTGGTCAAAGATTTAATTTAGAAGAGCTCGGGTTACTGATAATCAAAAGAATTTATGAAAGAAAGTAATTTGACTAGCAATAATATAATTAGAAGAAAAACAAGTAAATCAATATATTCAGATAGTATTTCGTGTCCTCACAATTGATCAGTTATCTCCCTTTTATAGCTATTTGGGAGATATGCGTTTTGCCCTTGTCATAATAAGGCTATTATGAGTAATTAAAGACATTGAATGCTACGTTACACAATCATTGTATTTAATACAGATTTTCTAACGTATTCGGTATTTAATGCTCACTAAATACTGTATCCGTACTCTTATATATTGTCAGATTCATTCTCCTTGATTCCTGGACCTAAATGACTTAAATAGATACGGGCGCCGAGTCCTTTGAATATATGTCCGTGCCTCTTCCTTTGCCTTTGCTCGTATCTGTTGCAACTCGTGTCTCTTTGCCAGCTGTAACTCTTTGACTAGTCTACGTGTCTTGACACGTCATCTTTATTCCACTTTAATATGTAAACTCAATTTTTCCCAACACAGATAGTCCCCTCATTTGCCATTTATTCATCAATTGAATATTTGGAAGTGGATTTCATTAAAACGAGAATTTTTGTCACCATTAATGCTATGACAAAATTGACGCTTCAATTGTCACTTCTATTTAATGCTCTTCACATGTGTCACCTTTTTATTAGTTCTGCAATTTTGCATCCCTTTTTAAGGCTTTTTCATGGCTCCACTATTCACGAAGCGTCAATTATCATTATTATGGTACTTCCATCATTACACTTTTTCCTTCGGCGGTCGCTTATCAATATAAATATAATTTCTTTCTTTATCTTTTCCACATAAAGACTGAATATTCAATCTCTCAAATCCCTGTTTGCTTCTTCATCGTATCATCCTTCTTCATCATGTCTTCTTTAAATTCTAACCCTAGAAGGGTTCCCATAGTTGATACCTTCCCTAATGCCCCCATTAGAAGCAGAAGGGGAGGTAGGCTTCGTAATTTAGGATCTGTTCGCGGTTCTTCCACTTCTTTACCTAGTTCTGGCCCTTCTTCTAGAACTAGGGGTTCACTTTCACAAAGATCTTCTTCAATAGGTAAGGAACCTTCTGAACCTCTTCGTGAGCCTACAGTAGAGGAGATAGTTCCTATGGAACTATCTTTTTATCATGACAGAGAATCTCTTAGGAACCAAGTCTCTGGTTTAGATCGTGCTGATATTTATCCCACTCAAATTACAGAAGGTTTGATTTCTGTAGTTCATAGAGACTGTCATTGGAGTAGTGATTTTCCTATTATTATCCCTAGTCCAAATCAAAGAATCACCTCTTACATAACCAGGTTTTCTTTTGTTTATACATACCCTTTCACTTTAGGGTTTGGACCATCTATTGACCCTGTTATTCTTGAGTTCTGTCGTTTCTTCGATGTTTGTTCCCAATCATGTGGAGGGTTGTTGCCTATTTGAGGCATTTGACCAACACAGCCGGTGTTCCCTTTACTTTCCCTCATTTGATTCACCTTTACTCCCCTAGACTCTTTCGCAATGGTGTTTTCACACTAGTATCCAGGAGCAAAAGAGTTTTGGTGAGCCCTGAGGATGACAAAGACTATGGCTGCTATGCCAGGTTTGTTGCTACCCCCACTGTTGGTTTAGTGGGTGATGATAATGTTTCCCTGAGAAGTGGAATTTTGCACGTAAGTCCTTTTAACTTTCTCGTACCTTTTTTCTTGAAGTTTGTCAACTTTTATAATTTTGCTTTTTTTTAGCAACCATGGGAGTTGTGGAAGACGTTCCCAATTTCCGTGATTTTTTAGACAAATTATTGAGGACCGCACTAATGGATGGTAGGTCTTGGAAGACACTTTCTAACCGTTTTGGTTGGAAAGTAAAAACTCATGGTAAGAGCTTTTATTTTATTTCATCTTTTCGTGTATATATTTTTTTTTATTGCACTAATTTCAATCCATCTTTTTATCAGGATTTGCTATTCGTGGAATCACTGCCGAGGCAGTCACAGCTTCCCGCATCTCTTTGGAAAAGTCATTTCCGTTGAGGAACAAGACTCTGAAGAGGAGGAAGACAGGTGATCTTTGGTGACAACGACACGAGCTCGAAGACGCATCATTTCTGATAATGAAGCAAAGGTATCCCCCCCCCCCCCCGTCGTTCTATTCCTCTTACCGAGTCTGCTGAGACTCCGGTACTGATTCTTGATGATGACGTTGCTCCCGCTGCTGCTCATGACTTTGTTGAGCAGCTTTTTTTAGCAGGTTTGGTAGTGAAGGTTTAGGCCCTATTTTAGATGAAGTACCCTTGGCTTCTTTTTCGTCACCCGTGTCTGTAACTCATTCTTTGCCAGTCTCGATTTTTTCTGTTCCTCCCCAGACTATTTTTACCACCTCTTTTGTTCCTCCTTCGACAATTCCTCCTCCAAACATTCATCGCACTGAAGTTGGTTCCTCAAGTAGGAGTGTTGCTATGAGCCGAGTAGTCATTGAAGTCCCTGTTGAGGGCAGTCTCTTAAGGAAATCAGGTCAAGCGGATGTATGGCTAGAGCCTTTAATTGGCCCAATTGAGAAAGCTAAGCTAGAGAGCCATAACTCCTTGACCCTGATGAACGATATTGTGCATGCCACTTTGAAGGTATTCCCTTTCTCTTTTTTCTTTTTCTATTTTGAGGATTCTTATTTCCTTTTCCCCTTTTTAGGCCAACCTTATCGGCACAGAGATGATGAAAAGAGTTGCCCACTCAGATCAATTAGTGTGTGATTCTCAAGTTAGAGGCGTGCAATTGGAGGGAACAGTTTGAGAGCTTGCAAATTGATGTGGAGTATTTAGAAGAGAGTAAGAATACCTTAGAGCAGCAGGTACGGGCTTTGACTTCGGAGTTGGCGGTTGAAAAGGCTTCCTCAAGCCAAACAGATAAAGAAAAAACTCGCCTTGAAACTTCCTTCTCAGAGTAGCTGTCCAAGGCTAGTGAAGAAATCAGAGAGTTGAAGGCTCTTTTGAGTAAAAAAGAAGCTTACGCTGGGGAGCTCGTACAAAATTTGACTCAGGCACAAGAAGACCTTCGAGCTTCTTCTGATAAGGTGCGTGCTTTAGAAAGCTCCCATGCCTCTCTCCAGACTTCTTACACATCTGCCTTGGCTGAAAATGAAAAGTTAAAGACCGAGATAGCTGACTGGGAAAGGGATTATGAGATCCTTGAAGATAAATCTGCTATTGAAGTAAGTTGGGGGTTTTTGAATTCACGCCGTGATATCCTACTTGAAGCTGGCCAAGAAAAATTCAACTTGGAATCTGAGTTGGCTAAGATCAATGAAACTATTGAGAAAGCTCAGCAAACTCAAGATTTTCCTTCTCTCGAGGCCAAAGCTTCCGTGAATATTGAAGTCGATACGGGTATCCCAACTATTTCAAGCCTAGTCGAGCCTGTTGCTGCAAGTCAAGTTGAGCCCGCAACTATTGATACTCCTGCTTCAGTACCTTCAACTTCTCAGTGACCAGCTTTAGTTATTTGAATATCTTTGTTTTGTTTTATTTGGAAAATTGTGATCAAACCCTTGGTTTCATTTGAGGGTTTATTTTGGAAATGCAAGTCCCCAGACCTTTTCATGGGGCAATTTGTACAAACAATTCATAGCTTTACAACTAAGTACGTACTTAGTCTTAAGTTTTTTTTTAAATATTAAGAAGTTCTTTTGTTATTATCTTGAACTTCTGTTTACTTTATTCTTGCCTTTATTTCTAAAGTCTTACAGAATAATTTGCATTTTTATTCTTCAAAAATGCTTCTGTTAAACTTATGACTAATTAATTTAAACATAAGTTTTATAGAAGAGGACCCTTTTATATTCAACATTTAATGAAGAAGACGTCTCAACTTCATAATGGTGATTAACATACAGGAAAAGAAATAGGAACACACATGTTTCTTTGAAATAACTTTGACAAGTTTTTATTTGAACCTTGTCTAGTTTTGAATAACACTTTACATGCATTTGAATTACATCTATAACTTTCTCGTAACTGTTTTTCTTGTAACAGAT
Organism: Nicotiana tabacum; assembly: GCF_000715075.1. NCBI lineage: Eukaryota > Viridiplantae > Streptophyta > Magnoliopsida > Solanales > Solanaceae > Nicotiana > Nicotiana tabacum. The sequence goes on from NC_134080.1 coordinate 210,685,647, forward strand.
TTAAAAAAGTAAAAATAATAAACACGGGGTTTTTATTTATAACCTGTTTCAGTACATAGCATTTACCCTAACTATAGTAAGGTTTTCTTTGGCCTTAGTTCGTGACTTCGTGACTTTTACTCTGCACTTGACTTCTTTGCCTTCTTTATACACATGCCTTGTGTATATTATGTAGTCCCCCAAGTGTTTGAGTGTTGAAGTATGAAGCCTCGAGCACTTGATTATTCCTCTCATTTGGTCCTTTCCCTGAAAAAGGAATAATATACGGGACTCGGAGGTGCGATTATAGATAAAGACTGCTTAACCCATTTTGAATTTCTATCAGAATATTTGTAACCCTAGGCCAGGAAGTTTAATGTATTCCACGTGCCTTGCAGATCGTGGCTCATCATTTAGTATGGGCTAGCTTTTTGCCTATCATCTAAAATCGTTAGTAAAATTTTAACAATTCGAAAATAGAATTTTAAAACATAGATATCTGACCGTGGGTATTCCTTAGAAGTAGTATCTCTTCAAATGAACAGCATTCCAATGTGAAGGTAGTATTTTGCCATCCATTGTTTCCAGTTCATATGCTCCTTTACCTGCAATATCATGAATTCTATAGGGTCCCTCCCATGTTGGACTTAATTTACCCGCATTAGCTGCCTTCGTAGATTGGAAAACCTTTTTGAGCACGAAGTCCCCAATTTTGAAGAATCTGAGGCGTGTTCTTCGGTTGTAGTACCGTTCTATGACTTGCTTATGTGCTGTCATTCTTATTAATGCAGCTTCCCGTCTTCCTTCAAGTAAATCAAGATTTACACGCATTTCTTCGTCATTAGACTCTTCTGTTGCCTGCGTAAACCTCGTACTTGGCTCTCCTATCTCAACGGGAATTAAAGCTTCTGCTCCATAAACCAACAAAAATGGTGTTTCTCCTGTGCTTGTTTTTGCGGTTGTGCGATATGCCCATAAAACACCAGGTAACACTTCTGGCCAATTACCTTTTGATTCCTCTAAACGCTTCTTCAAATTATTGATAATGACTTTATTTGTTGATTCTGCTTGCCCATTACCCACCGGATGATAAGACGTAGACGTGTTCCTTTTAATCTGCTAACTTTGAAAGAATTCCGTGATTTGAGCTCCTATAAACTGAGGGCCATTATCGCACACGATCCCCTTTGGTACACCGAATCGGCATATGATATTCTACCAAATGAAATCTTTCACTTCCTTTTCTCGCACCTGTTTGAATGCTCTTGCCTCTACCTATTTAGTAAAATAATCAGTGAGTACGAGCAAAAATTTTACCTGTCTTTTTGCTTGTGGTAATGGACCCACGATATCCATTCCCCATTTCATAAATGGTCACGGTGCAATGACCGGATGTAGTAACTCCGCAGGTCTATGCATATTGTTACCGTACCTTTGACATTTATCGCACTTAGCCACGAAACTCTCTACTTCTTCTTCCATTTTAGGCCAATAATACCCTGCCTAATTAGGGTTCTTACCAATGATCTTACTCCTGCGTGATTCCCACAATGGCCCTCGTGTATTTCCCTCATTACGTACTCCGTTTGAGAAGGTCCGAGGCATCTTGCTAAGGGACCACCGAACATTTTTCGGTAAAGATTGTCTTGCTTTAAGCAACACCGAGTAGCCTTTTTTCGAAGCGCATGAACTTTTCTCTTATCTTCAGGGACGATACCATACTGCAAAAAAGCAACAATCTCGTTCCTCCAATCCCAAGTTAAGTTATTAAAATTTACCTCATTCTTATCGAGATCGAGAACTGAATGAAACAAATGAATAACTGAAGCATTTTCATTGCTTGCCACGTCTGTCGCAGATGCAAGATTAGCTAGGGCGTCAGCTTCAACATTTTCATCCCTTAGTATTAATGTTACTTTCCAGGTTTGAAATTGCTTTATCAAATCTTGTACCTTCGCTAAGTATTGCTGCATCCTTGCTTCTCTGGCCGTATAAGTCCCCAGCATTTGATTGACTACGAGTTGTGAATCGCTTTTGATTGTAATCTGATTTATGCCGAGTTCTCGTGCCAGTTCTAAACCTGCAATCATAGCCTCATATTCTGCCTCATTGTTAGTTATAGAATGACCTTTGATATCTTGTCGAATGGTTTCACCCGTAGGTGGTACCAATACGATCCCTAAACCTGCACCTTTTACGTCAGATGAACCATCAGTGAATAAAGTCCAAGTTCCTGGGTTAGCTCCATTGAACACCTGTAATTCTTTATCTACTTCTAATTGCATCCCTTGGCTAAAATCAGCCACGAAATCAGCTAACACTTGAGATTTTATAGCAGTTTTAGGTTGGTATGTGATTTCATATTCACTTAATTCTATAGCCCACTTAGCCAATCTACCTGATAACTCATGCTTATGAAATATATTACGTAAGGGATAAGCAGTTACTACAGTAATAGGGTGACATTGAAAGTAAGGTCTTAATTCCCTATATGTCATGATTAATGCAAGTGCAAGTTTTTCTAATTGAGGATATCGTGTCTCTACATCTAACAAAGATTTACTAATATAATAGATCGGAGATTGTTTACCTTGGTCTTCTCGGACTAAAACAGCACTTACCGCTACTTCAAAAACAGCAAGGTAATGAGAAGTCTTTCCTTAGCCTTTGGTTTTGCCAGCAATGGTGGATTTGATAAGTACGTTTTCAAATTTCTGAGCGCCTGCTGACATTCCTCATTCCATTCAAAAAGATCCTGCTTTTTAAGAGCTGAAAAGAATTTAAAGCACTTTTCTGATGATTTGGAAATGAATCTTCCGAAGGCTGCAATTCTTCCTGTTAATCTCTGAACTTCTTTTTTACTTAAAAGCATATCAGAGATTTTTTCAATGGCCTTAATATGTGCGGGATTTACTTTAATACCACGGTTAGAAACAATAAACCCTAAACACTTACCTGACGCAACACCAAATGCACATTTCTCAAGATTTAACTTCATATTAAATTTGCACAGAATTTGAAAAGTATCAGACAGGTGTGATATGTGATCTCTCGAATACTGAGTTTTAACGAGCATATAATCTATATAAACCTCCATGGTTTTTCCCAAATGTTCTTGAAACATTTTAGTAACCAGCCTCTGGTATGTTGTACCAGCGTTTTTGAGACCAAACGGCATTACTTTATAACAATAAGTCCCTCTGTCTGTTATAAATGAAGTTTTTTCTTCATCTCCAGGATCCATTTTGATCTGATTATAACCTGAATATGCATCTAAAAAGCTTAATAGTTCATGCCCTGCAGTTGCATCAATCAGCTGATCTATACGTGGTAGGGGAAATGAATCTTTAGGGCAAGCTTTATTAAGGTCTGTGTAATCTACACAAACTCACCATTTACCGTTCTTCTTTGGAACTACGACAGTATTGGCTAACCAATTAGGATACTTTACCTTGCGGATGGATCCAATCTTCAGCAATTTTTGAACCTCTTCTTGAATCACCTGATTCTTGAAAGTTCCTTGCTTTCTTTTCTTTTGATTGACAGGAGGGTATGATGGGTCTTCATTTAATTTGTGAGTCATCACCTCCGGTGGTATCCCTGTCATGTTAGAGTGGGACCAAGCAAAACAGTCTACATTAATTTTTAAAAATTCAATTATCTTACCTCTCATGCCTTGGCTAAGATTGGCCCCTACGTAAACTTTCTTATCAGGCCATTGAGCGAATAACACAACAGGCTCCAATTCCTCAATTGTTGTTTTGATATTTTCGTTTTCTTCTGGTTCTTGAATGGTGTCAGGCCTTGAATCCACATCTGTTCGTCTCTGTTCAGTTGAGGTTTGTGTTGTGGTGCCCTCAACTGTCTTCTGTGATTGCTATATTCCTTCATTTTTCGTACTTGAATCTGCTACATAATTGATGCTCCTGGATGTATGTTGATCTCCACGAATTTGACATACTCCCAGGGTGATGGAAATTTAATGACTTGATGTAAGGTTGAAGGAACAACATCCATTTCATGGATTCATGGTCTCCCAAGGATCATATTGTAAGCCATCTCCATATCTACTACTTGAAACTTTGTATCTTTGACGACTCCTTCTTCGAATGTGGTGAGTGTTACCTCTCCTTTCGTCACAACACTAGAATTGCCAAATCCAGATAGAGTATGCCCCTTTGGTATTATTCTATCATCTGCTTGCATCTCACGTAATACTCTTAGCAAAATAATGTTCACGGAACTACCTGGATCAATCAAAACTCGTTTTACATTAGTATCATGTATAATTAGAGATATTTCCAGTGCATCATTATGAGGGGTTAATACGCCATCTGCATCTGCATCATCAAATGTAATGCTTTCTTCCTCTATGACATGCCGCACTCGTTTCCCTTGGGTGATTGTAACTTTGGAAATTTTGTTAGCTGTAGTGTATGATATGCCATTGATGTCTTCACCTCCGCTTATAACGTTGACGGTTCTTTTGGGAGCAGGTGGCTTCGGGGGATCCTGCATGTTCTTCATGTAAGCTTGCTTACCTTTCTCACTGAACAACTCAGTGAGATATCTTTGTTTTAATAAATGATCAACTTCACTTTGTAAAAACCTACAATATGCCGTTTTATGCCCATGGTCATTATGAAACTCGCACCAATGATCAGGGTTGCGCCTGTTTGGATTCGATCTCATCTCTTTTGGCCATCGTACCTTATCTCCCATGATTCTCAAAACAGCTACGAGCTCGGAAGTGCTCACGTTGAAACTATAACCGCCAAATCTCGCCTTCAAATTTCTATCATCATCTCGTGACTCTAGGTATTTCGATCGTTTCTAGATCTTGACGAAGAACCTGACTCTCTATTCCTTGATCTGTGATAATACCTTTAATTGTCCTGCTTTGATCGTGAATCTTTTCCCGCAGGTCCCATGTATGGCTCGTACCTGTTTTTACCGGATCTTTTTTCGGTCTCCGCACGTCTCGAACTTACCTTTTCTTTTTGAAGTCATGGAACAGTATCTTCTTCTATCCTCAGTTTCGTGCTATACCTGTTGCAAACGTCATTCCACGTTGTAGCTGGGAATTCACGAAGGCTTTCTTTGAGTCACCTCGTAGCTTTTGAGCTTTTTTCATTCAAATTGCTTGTGAAAGCTATAGCTGCCCAATTATCTGGTACACGTGGTAATGTCATTCTTTCACGTTGGAATCTGTCCACGAACTCTCTAAGCAATTCTGAGTCCCCTTGCTTGATCTTGAAAATATCTTCCATTCTTTTTTCGACTTTTTGAGCTCCTGAGTGTGCTTTAATGAAAGAATCTGCAAGCTCAACAAAAGAATTTATAGAAATTTCGGGTAAAAGAGAATACCATATTAATGCTCCCTTGGTGAGTGTTCACCGAATTTTTTGACTAATACTGATTCAATCTCTTGCTTGGTCAAATCGTTGCCTTTTACGCCTGTTGTGAATGCAGTCATGTGGTCTCGTGGGTCTGTTGTTCCATCATATTTTGGAATATCAGGCATTTTGAATTTCTTTGGAATTGGGAAGGGAGCAGCACTTGGCTTCCAGGGTTACTGTAAATATTTATCCATATCTACCCCTTTGATTACGGGCGGCACCCCGGGTATTTGCTCTATGCGGTCATTTTGCTCCTTGAGCTGTTTCTGTAATGTTAGTACTTAATTTTGTAAATCAGAATTGATTAAATTACCTGATTCTCTCTCCTGTGGTTCACTGAGAGTTCCACCGCTACCTGAGTTAACAAGCCCGGAACGAGAGTTCTCCAAAGTGTTGTTATTTAGAGTGGGTGTGGGTGTTGCAGCAGGTAACTGGTTAACAAATGCCTCAAGAGCTTTATTGACATGTGCAACAATTAGTTTTTGCAAAGCTTCATCGATAGCCTCAGCATTTTCAAATTGAGTGTGTCCATTCGTATGAGACCCCTCAGGAGTGCCCTCACGAGACCACAAAGGAGAATCTCTTGGAGAAGAGACCAGGGTGTTAGTATTCTGTGGATCACTCTGATGTTGTTGGTTTTCTCGGTTTCCTTGAATGTCGCCATTGTTGTTCGACATGGTTGATACAACAAGAGAAGTTAAGCTAAAAGAGAATAGATTATCAGATTCCCGGTAACGGAACCAATTTGTTTAACCAAAAAATGGGATTTCGGTCAAAGCTTTAATTTAGAAGAACTCGGGTTACTGATAATCAAAAGAATTTATGAAAGAAAGTAATTTGGCTAGCAATAATATAATCAGAAGAAAAACAAGTAAATCAATATATTCAGATAGTATTTCGTCTCCTCACAATTGATCAGTTATCTCCCTTTTATAGCTATTTGGGAGATATGTGTTTTGCCCTTGTCATAATAAGGCTATTATGAGTAATTAAAGACATTTAATGCTACGTTACACAATCATTGTATTTAATAAAGATTTTCTAACGTATTCAGTATTTAATGCTCACTAAATACTATATATGTACTCTCATATATTGTCAGATTCATTCCCCTTGATTCCTGGACCTAAATGACTTAAATAGATACGGGCGCCGAGTCCTTTGAATATCTGCCCGTGCCTCTTCCTTTGTCTTTGCTCGTATCTGTTGCAACTCGTGTCTCTTTGCCAGCTGTAACTCTTTCACTAGTCTACGTGTCTTGACACGTCATCTTTATTCCACTTTAATATGTAAACTCAATTTTTCCCAATACAGATAGAGGGACGGGACCACATTTCTGTTCTTTTCTTAAGGAACATAAATGTGTTCTTAACAAAACTTCTGTTGTATGCAAGACCAATTTGTAGAGAACAAAATTCTGGTCATACTTCAGTTTCATCCCCCATAGAGGATTTGGAAAAAATAGCACGAGCCATGTATAGAAGTGTAACAAGAAAATAGCAGTTAGTTTTCCCAGTATGCTTACATGTAACAAGCTAGGACAATATGAAAAGGAAAGGTCCGAGAAGGTTAAGCTATTACCGGAAGGGTAAAAATTCATGACGACCAGAACTTTTGAAATGGCGGGGGCCTTCAGGATTACTTTTGCATTGCTCCCAACGGTTAAAGCAACCAGCAAGATACGTACCTTGTTGAGCAGCAACCTAGCATGTGAAGATAAATGAAACTACAGCAAAACATGGAATGAAATGAGAGAGGGGGGGGGGGGGAAAGAGGGGAGGCGAGACCCGAGATATGGAAGTACCTGAGCAGTGGCAGGTAGACTCTTCATCTGTGAATCGACATGAGAAAGGGCTAACTTAAACCCTTCAATATCTACCTCCTCTCTTTTATTTCCCTTTGAATCCCTGAGTAAGTCTGTCGCCTCTAACAAATGTTTGCTCTTCCGATACAAGTCCACTTGAGGATAATGAATAATTATGTCTTCCAGGACATCTTGGAATTCCTCAACTGATAAACTTCCATTATTATCCTTATCCGCAGCTCTAAAAATCGCAGAAATGTCTTCCTAAACCACATAGTTCCATGAAAATAATTATTGGGAGTAAAGGAAATAGAAATTTGGTACTGCATTTACTAGAAAGACTATACCATATAGGTCAATAATTGATTATACTATAGATCAAGAATTGATAAAATATCTCAGCACAGTTATTTGAACTAAGGCTTCTTTACCATTATTTTACGTTGATCTACAGTGGCGCAATCACCAAGTCCGTAAACATTGTTACATCCCTTTACTCGCAACCATTCATCAGTTGCTAGAACGCGTCTTTTACCCTGCAAGAGGAAAATGAAAGTTACATCGACATAACTAATTAAAACTTGCAGTTCTTGCAGGTCAGAAACTTTTTATCTCAGAATATGGCAGGCAAAAGCATCGACTTTTAAGTACAGCATTTAGTGTAGAACAAATGTTTCTTTTAAGCATAGCATTTAGTCGACTTTTAAGCATCGACTTCCTGTTTGTTGTTTCTTAAGCCGAGGGTCTTTCGGAAACAGTCTCTCTATATTCACAAGGTAGGTGTAAAGTCTGCGTATACACTACCCTCCCCAGACCCCACTTCTTGGATTACATTGGGTTGTTGTTGTTGCTATATTTAGTGCAGAACAACTCATGAAAGAGTTAAACAAAAGGGAATGCAAAATACCTGGCCAATTTGTTCCATAAAATCCTTCACAAATGGTCGGGTACTAACTCCAGTTGACCATAAAACCATTCCGTAGGGTACTTCAACATGTTCTCCTGTAGATTTTACGTTCATGCTGATAAAATGATCAGAGACACTAATGACGCGGCAACCTGTCATAACCTCAATTCCATCTCTTTGAAATTTCTGTTCAGCAAATGAGCTTATTCTTTCATCAAATCTGCTTAGACACAAAATTGTGATTTTAGAGGGGTTGCAAGCAAGATATTATACTCTATTAACTGAAGTGTTGCATGCAAGAAATTATACTTTAGTATAGAAGTGCATGCAAATTATAATAACAGTAAGCTCATTATTTGATATTAGGTAAATCTTTTAGTTTCCACTACTATGTGATCTGTAAAGCCCCCTTCCACTATATTTATACTCTCGCTCTTCGTTCTGTCCCGCTCCCTACCTTCCCATACTCCCTTGTTCAATAACCATTGACACCTTGTAGGATGTTAACTTGCCTGCACCTCGACTATTCTACCGGAGTACCTGCTACCCCGCACCAGCATAGATACCAGATAACTATGTTCATATGCTAAGGAACCATTTTATCTTCACTAGATCTTCAAGATCAAGCTGTTGTATCGCGACTTATAAGTTTCTCACCGAATAGGAGGTCCAAACTAGAATCAAGCTTTGGTATGTCCTCTGTCCTTCGTCACTTAAACCATCTACACCATTTCCTCATCCAACCCCACATAAGGGATTGTGCTCTCTTCCGACCTGTCTATCTTCCTTAGTCTCAAATCTTTCAACACCATCTTGACGACAAACAGGCTATAGCATGCATTAAAATCAGTGGAAAAGTAAATCTAGAAATAAATCTAGCTAGGAATCGTTGCATCTTACGTATTCAGGATATGATCTCCAGACTGGATAAGTGTGATCTTCACTAAATCCTTAACTGATGGATATATTCTTACTAAGTCCTCATGAACAAAGTCGTGTAGCTCAGCAGCAAATTCCACTCCAGTTGGACCCCCGCCAACTATAACAAAATGGAGGTTTGTTCTTCGCTCTTCGTCAGTTTGGCCGGGAATGACAGATTTCTCAAAACAATCTATTACAGTCCTCCGTATCCTTTGAGCATCTTCCACTTCCTGTACGAGATATGATTCATTTATTTTCAGACAAGGAAAATTTAGCATCTCAAGAAAAATATGAGATGTCACAACCTGATCAGGTTCAAAATGCATAAAGACACCCTCTCTAACAGGAGCAATGCCACACATCTACAGCTAAGTCAAGATAGGCTTTATCTAAGTTTCTCAAACTCAGGTGCGGATGTCCCGATACTGGTGCGGATCTAGGGATCGGATCCTTCATGATCTAATAACAAGATTCGGGGTACGGATCCCGGTATGGATATGGGTGCGGGGGGTTCGGCTAAAAGTAATTCAAATATCTAAAAATAGAGTTATAAGATTATGCTAAATTATGAAACATTATGTGGAAAACTTACATGGTGCTTGTAGAGTGCATAAAGTTTCTCTTTTATTCTCAATTTCACCCTAGCTTTTGTATTGATTTCAAAATCATTGTATATATATGTCTTGAATTTCTCCGTCGATTTTGGTCAAAGTACCGAAAATCGAATGGCTAGATCTGGTACGGATCCCAGATCCACATCCATACACACATCGTGCAGACACAGATGCGGCAACGAAAGTAACGAGTCCGAGCGACTTAGATCTTTATGGAAGAAAATCCTACCTTTAGAAAGTGGCAATGTTCCATGACACCCGGAGTGTTAAAAGTATTTACTTGAGCTCCCACTGCTATGATCAAATAGTCATATTGTAGGGAGAAATCATTATGTCCCACCAAATTATCATTGATACCGGAGCGGCAAAATACTTTGTTGTTCTCTGGATCAATCTTTAGACATTGTGCTTCGCAAAACTGAATTTCTCCACTTGTCTGCCACACCAAATAACATAAATTAAACAGGAACAGAAAGAAAATCTTCAAAGGAGAACTATAATAATATATACAGTCAAACCTCTTTATAACAACCTCATTTGTTCCGGAGTTTTTTGAATGTTATAGTGAAGTGCTGTTATAGAGAACATATATTATAAATAGCATAAAAATTGGTTCCATAAAGAACTTGGCTTTTATAGTGAACAGATATTATATAGCGATGTTGTTATAGAGAAGTCTGACTGTATTATTTTTAGAAAAGCAAGATCTTGAAGAAACTTAGCATATACTAAAAGTTAAAATTTCCAGACTAGGTTAGAACAATCGAAAAAAAGAACGATAAACCAAGCGAATTTGGAAGCATTGAAGGGGCGAAAGGATCATTCTAAGAAGCACTGAAGCAGTGCACAAAGCTATGCAGTCATACCAAATCTTGTGAGTACAACATAAAATTATAAATGACATGAAAACAAGAACTGGAGATCCAGATTGGCTCCAAGTGACTTCTCTCAAACCTTGTCTTACCTTCTTTATTATGTTCCGAACTGGCTCAACGATACTTTGTGCCTCAACTGTTCCACATGTGACACTAGGTAACAGTGGTGTAAATGCAAAATAATTACGCGGCGAAACCACTCGAACATCATATGAAGAAATGTCAAGATCCTTTAGGAAGCTGGTACCAGCCCATCCTGTTCCAAGCACCACTACTCTCTTCTTCGCTGATACTGATTGATTCTCTTCGACGACTTGTTTTCTGCTCTCTACGTTCGATTCTGCATATACCAATAGACCTCCAGTACTGTAACAACCAGCAGAAAAGTATAAGAAGCAAAATCCTCTATCAAATATGGGAGAGAAAAACACGACATTTGATTCACTAAACATCAATGCTTTCACTGAATCCGGACTCTGATTATGTATAATTTAGTAGGTCGGAACTGTTAATAAGCATTTGTCCCCACTGTGAATTCTATAAACATAACTCACTTCATACGCAACTTAAGAGGAACATACCTAAAACTACAAGAAATGCAGACAATGATGTAACAAACCCGAAAGAACATCTTAGTCAAGAGACCGAAGTATTCAAAATCAAACCAGTTCATGTCTAACTTCTTAAAAGATATCGTTATTTGTCAAGCATGGATCATTAGAAACTCTGCTCCCACTTTTGAATTCATCGGACATAGTTCCCTTCATCAAATTTATTTGAGCTATATTCCACAAAAATTAAAAAGAAAGATCTTCAAGAGCTTACATCATAATATACAACTCAACATTCTAAAAGAAAAATTGTCAAAAAGCACACCAATCCTGTTATTTGCCTATTTATTTTGATGCTTAACTTGAAAAGAACTGTCCTTTTCCTTTCATTACCTTTGTTGCGCCTAAGAGTATATGCAGCCTAAATTCATGGGTTCAATTGAAACCAATACTTTCAATTGAAAAAGCCACAAATTTCAACAAATATCAGATTTTGGACCCAGTATATTCAAAAGTACAATGTATTCGATACTGAAAACCTTAAAAGGTTGACTTATCAAGTTTATATTTTGGATCCGACCTCTGTGTAGTAGAGACTTCCGACTTCGATGAAAAACTTCAATGCAAGGTAGAAAAAGAGGATAAATATGTTCAATTGTCAATATAAATTAACAAATTCTCCTTCACTACAAAATCAAGAACCCAAAAAGAAGAGCAGAAGAAAAACACAAACAAAAACAACACCATACCCAGTATATTCTCACAAGTGGAGTATGAGGAGAGTAGTGTATACACAGACTTTGCCCTTACCTTATGAAGGCAGAAAACCTGTTCCGATAAACCCTCAGCTCAAGAAAAGCATAATCACAATAGTTTAGATAAGGAAATATGGCAAAGGAGAATACATGTAAAAGAGAAGCAGTAACCACAACCAGAAAAAGGATAACTGAAGCAAAAAAAACAGTAGAAGAAAAATGAAAATCAAATATAAAGAATCTAGCAAAAGCAATTTCACACAATTCACACCTTACTGGCGAGGGCAGCCAGATGCACTAAGCTCCCGCGATGCGCGAGATTTGGGAAAGGACCGGACCACAAGGGTCTATTGTGCGCACTCTACGCAGCCTTATTTCTGCAAGAGGCTATTTTCACGGCTCGAACCCGTGACCTCCCGGTCACATGGCATCAACTTTACTAGTTACGGCAAAATCCTCTTCACAATTCACACCCTTACTAAAGGTTTTAAAAAACACAACATTGAGTGTCAAATAAACAAAGAATTAAGTGAAAAATCAGCAAGCAAACTTAAAATTCACAAATTTGGGATGAAAATGAAGTGATGATCAAACAGAATACATAACCTGACAGAAGAGAGAAGCAGAAGTCTAGAGTAAGAAGAATGGCTACTAAGAAATCTGGTCAGATATGTAAAACCATTCATTTTCTTTAATTCAGCTTCTTCTTTTTTGCAACGCTGATCAAATTTGTTTCAAGATTGACACCTTCTCAGTATTGTTAGTGTAAAGTGAATATCAGAAGTTGTCTGAAAAGGTTATAAACAGAATGTCAACTCTTTTTGGTCCAAACCTCAGGATTTGAAAATTAGTTTATCAAGTCGTCTTCTTTTAATATATGAAATCTTCTTTGTTATCCTAGTTTACATGTGGCACATCTTAAGAGTTTACAAAAAAAAAAAAAAATTAAAAATTTAGTTATTAAACATGGTACGAAATTTGCGTGGCTATTATTTTATTATAAAGAATAAAATAATAGTATAAAGTTAAATGACTTTTAAGTTCAAAAAGTGATTATATTATTTTTATTACAGTTTAAAAATAATAAGGTCATATAAACTGAAGCGAGGTGAGTTATGACAAAGTCCATGCGGAAGTCAATTTACTTAGTAGAACGTATTACTACATAAGTGAATTTATTATTTTTTAGCTTAAATAGCATATATAAAATGTAGTAGAATATCATTGTTATTTTGAACTTGATGGACTTTAATCCTAAATTATTTTAGATTTCTGACCTTAAAAAATACCATAAGTAATAAATCGAATCATTTATTTGGTTTTTTTCCTTTTTTGTCCCATTATGAAATACTCATCGCTATTCATTTTGTCATTATAATTTATGATACAACTTTTGTCACGATCCAAATTGGAAGGCCGCAATTGGCACCCGATACCTTATCCAACCGAGTACCAACGTAACGTATCTTTCTTATCATATCATCATGGGTAAATGGGCCGGAAGGGCCGTCATGATATAATTAGAATAAAACATAAGGGACTACTTGACATAAGACGACTCAACATGTAATACAAACTTATACATGTGATATACCTTTCTATAAGACCAAAATGAACACTCGTACACTGAACATAGGCCGACAAGGTCATACAATCTTTCATATACATGACATCCGTCTACAAATCTCTAAGAGTACATACATATCATAAAGGTCGGGACAGGCCCCCCCTATACCAATCAATACATGTCCAAATCATACTGACCAAATAGGCAACTCCGGAGCAAGTAGAGTGCACCAACACCTTCCGCTGAACTGATAGCCTACAAAGAGAAATGTCAATCTGTCTATCGGGACCTGCGAGCATGAAACGTGGTGTCCCGTCCGAAAGGAAACAGTCAATACTTCTTCATGAAATTTTCTTTTTATATAATTAAGAATTTCGCAAAATCCGTTTCACTTAAAAAATACTATATCTGGCTCGTTTAAATTTCCTATTTGATTCTAAGCAAATTCTACTATTCTATAGGAGAGAGTTTAGCAGACACCTTTCGGTCAACATCCCTGCTTATCGTGAGGGCATTTTTGGCATTTTGTTGTTTATCTCCTTTCAGCTGCAGTACTTGAAGCTCTATCACTTATACATAAGGGTGACGAAATGTTTAAAAGAAAATAGTTAATCACCCATATTATCTACTAAAAAATTGGTTGGATAATGAACTTTTTAAAAACGGGTCAAATATGGATAATCAATGGGTCTAACTTTTACATTTGTAAAGCCTCAAATTGGGGATTCCTCAAGTTAGAGTGACTAAAAATTCTCCCAAAAGTGATCATATGCAAGAAGTCATGGATAATATAGTTAACCATATTATCCGCTGGTTAACCTGTTTTTTATCCGTAATAAATTTTGGTCAGGTAAAATAATTGATTCATTTTTTCATTACTCGTTTTCGACCCGAACTATATCCGACCCGACAGGTCTGTTTGCCGCCCCTACTTATACATATTTGCTGAGTTTGGTGATAATATAGGGGCCAACCTCAATTCCTATGCCACGTGTTTAGAGGAGCATTTGAAATTGCAACTTCCGATCACGTGGACCCCTCTTTTAATATTTCTAACTGTTCCAACAGTTTATATTTCTAATTGTTCCAACAGTATCAAATGGCTTATATCAGCTCTTTTGTGCTCTCTTTTTGCAGCTATGTTCCACCCAAAGTACATCAATTTCCATTTCCTTCCAAAAAAAAAATTGTTATTGTTCTGTCTGCAAGTTTTTATATTACTTGCAGTTATTTTACAACACTTTAGTGGATGAAAAAATTGAACTAATTGTTTGATGTCCAAAAATATTATAATACAAGGTATTTATTGGAATAAAGAAAATTATTTTTGTAATAATAGATTATAAAAATTTATCAAAAATAAAAGGCAAGGTGTATTAGACAGACTTTGAAAAAGTTACGCGTGTAAAGTGATTTTCGTTCGCAAAACATATGTTATGGGGATTTGGTCTATAGTTCAAGGGGTAAATTATGTATTTTGCCAAAATAAAACTAACATACAAAACTAATACTCTAGAAGTAATACAAGACTATTCCAAAGAAGTAAACATTACTAGGAATTGGGGGCTTTGCCCAATCTTCCGGATAGCCAGTTCAGTATGGCATTGTACAGTTTTACAACTTGGTAATAAATATCTTTATTTACCAAAAAACAATATTTTTTATTCAATAATTTATAATAAAGGTAAAATGAATTAGGCATACAATACTGATATGTAAAAGATCCAAATTGATTAACTTTATAGTTTAAAATGAAGTATTAACAAACAACGCGATTAGCTTGGTGCAAATTTAGTGTGATATTGTTGGAAGTATTAGTTCTTTACAATGATATTGAAGACGTATTTCCTAATCATTTACAGTATCTTAATAAATTTATAAAAATTAAGCAAAAAACCTTAAATTTTACAGAAGAATTGCGAGGAAAAGAAGGTTTTAATTGGGATCTGAGAGCATTGATGGATCTACAAAAATAAAAAAAACAAACGACAAGAACATTAAACTCTATGCTTCAACTTTAGGAAAAAGATATTTTTATTAAAAAAAAAAAAAAAAAAAGAGTAAGGTTTGGGTAGAATTATTGTACAAAAAGAGAGGATACATGTAATTAAAATAAAATTATTTAATAATAAAAAGGTAAGACAAAAGAAAAAAATAAGGTAACAATGTGACCATACCAAATCGATCATTACATAATCACTTTTCGTCGTTACATAACGACAGATCTAACGATATGATATTATAAATTTAAGTAATAATCAAAATAAACATTGTATTTGAAGTAACAATACGATACTAACACAATAAGCAACAATCATGCAAACAAGCTGTTAATGTTGGACCTTACTGACAATTTATTATATAATCCCTTATGACTTTAGTATCCTTTGAAGATGAACTCGGTCTAACTCTAGCACACACATCTTCACGGCTTCAATATTTAGGTAATAGTGTTATTGGGCCCATGCGTGACATGGGCTATCCCTTACTAGTACTATTATAAATACCATTTATTCAGGGGAGAAATTCGAAAATAGCCATAGTTACAAGTGGTCATTTAAAATAGCAACAGTTTCAAAAGTAATCAAAATTTAGTCACTAAATCTGAATGAAAACACTGTTCAAAATCCGAAAAATACTCCAGCATAATATACTTGAGTTCCAGCATTAGTATACTGGAACTCCAGCATATTATATTGAGTTCCAGCATAAGTATACTAAAACTCCAGTATATTATAATGGAGTTCCAGCATAAGTATACTGGAACTCCAGCATAATATACTGGAGTTCCAGTATAATATACCGGTCCAGTATAATATGCTGGAAGTTCATACACATGTGCTCCAATCTAGGGCTGTGCATTTGGATCGGATATCCGAAATCCGATCCGATCCACTCTATTTCGGATTTCGGATTTCAAATTTCGGATTTTCGGATTGGTATGATTTTAATCCGATCCGATCCGATATCGAAATTATATGTACCTATATAAATACACACTAAAATTTTAGGGTTATGCTTATTCATTTTTCACACACACCCTCACTCACTTAGATTTTTCCGCCTCTCTTGCACCTCTCTTCTCTTCAGTGAAGACTAAAAGAGTCTCAATGACTCAAACTTCCGATTTTACTTTGATTTTATGTCTCTTTCTTCCGCCTCTCTTCTCTTCTCTTCTGTCTTTTATGTCTATTTCATGTTCTATTCTTCAACTTTTGATTTTATTTTGATTTTTTTGTTTGTTTTGGTAGATGGAAGATGAGATAGAGACACCGAATGAACTTTAAATTGTTGAAATTTTTTGTGACAATCCGATCCGACAATCCGAAAAATTATCCGATCCAAAGTTTAAAATCCGATCCAATCCAATGTTAATTCGGATCAGATTCGGATTGCCCTTTTCAGAATCCGAAATCCGAAATTCGAATCTGAAATAGGCTAAATCAGATCCAATTCGATCCGTGCACAGTCCTACTCCAATCTCCAATATATTATGCTGGAACTTTTCGCGTGTTGGAGTTCCAGCATAATATGCTGGAAGTTCATACACAGGTGCATTGATCTCCAATATGCCATGTTGGACCGGTCCCCGTTGCAGCAAAATAGTGGCTATTTTTCAATGATTTTGCAAACGCTGGCTATTTTTCAATGACCAGTCCGAAAACTGACTAGCCGTGCTATTTTAACTTTATTCAGCAAGAAAGATAACTGTGAATTTAATATACATTTTTATAATTTCTCGCCTATTTCTTATATAATTAGACTTTTACTATGGTATTGGTAAATATATTGAAAATTATGCCCCAATGCTCAAATTAATGTCCCTATAGTACAGTTTTTTAGTCAAAATTAATAAAAGATAGTATCATATTATCATTTTTCAATTCAAACAAAATGCAAGAAGAAACGTCTCATTTCAGAAACACACTTTCTTATACATTACAGTAATGAATCAGACTAATTTTAAGCGTATGGACATTTTTGCCAACTTCTGGAGTATTTTCTCATAATACACAAGTACTAATCTGGAAATGGGTGTGTTGAGCAAGCTTTTCTAGTTGAAACCACAAGGGCCAATTGATACAATTGCATGCAAGATAGCAACTTGTTTAATCATCACACAAAGATCCTTTGATCTTTGATAATTGTTCATCACATTTCTTTGTTGTACTTAATCAAGGCTGCTAACCAAATCTGGCATGTGGGGAACAGTGACATAGAGCACTGGAACTCAATAGTGCTGTGATTGGTTATAAGAGGTGACATATCAATAATCAACAAAAGTACAAGAGAAATAGGTACCAGAAGCAGTCTTAATCCTTCAAAATACTCCAACATCGGCTAGGATAAAGTATGTCCAAAACAATTTAGAACCATTTTCACTACTTGCTCAAAGAGTAAAAGGTGATGATCATATTTTGTTAATCATCAAATAGTGAATATGGTCCTAAACTGTATCAGATATACTTGATCATCTTTGATCAGACTACAATAATATTGCACATTTGACAGTCAACAATCGCAACTCCAAATAATAAACAATCACAATTTCTTCAACTCTAACAAATAAAAGGAAATTAGATGGAACTAAAAACGCAAAAAATGTAGTGCTTTTATTTGACTCCAAACATGTTTGGTACAAGTGAAGAAGCTGATGACAGCACTTAACTATATGAGTTTTTCAGACCCTACATCCACATTTAAAGAGCAAGGGTATAGTGAAACTCATTTTTTCAGCATATTAAGAAATCAGCAAGAAAGAAAATCCCATTTTGAAAAAACTAAAAAAATTATAGCTTCAGAAAAATCCAATATGATCATTTGTAATGTTGTTTCGCCAAGAGGTTCCCCCTGCAAAAGCAGGGACTTGGATCCACTACACCTCATATAAAATAGATTATATCATCATCAGCAACTAGACAATAAGCCTTAGAGCAACAGTATAATTCTTAGTTGTCCCGGCTTCAAGCCCTTACTAAGGGCCTGCATGAACGCAAGATGCTTTGTGCATCACTGCCAAACTCTGCCAAGGTTTAAGCAATAAAAAACAATACTTTTACTAGCTATAATGCTATTATATTACTTTAGTCACCTATTGAACAATAATGTTTTATAAGGAAAAATGAGGAAGATTAAAGAGGCCTCAGAAATTAAGGTAAATTTAAAATCAAAGGAGCCGTGAAGCTCCTCATATGGTACGGACAATTACCATACATCACTGGCCTCTTATTAACAAAACATCAATCGTTCATTAATTAATAAACAATACTCCATTAATTATCACACTTAAAAACATTTTTCTCAACCTTTAATATTCAAGAAAATCATAAAATTGTTACATTTATCCAAATTCAACCACTTGTACAATTAAGACAGGTCAACTATTTGTATACATAGCTAAACATAACAATAAATAAAACATTTTATACGTAAATAATTATACTTAAAGCACATAAATTAAGACAAAACTATGTGAAAAACGTAATTTTCTTAATGAAATTGAGGCTCAGAGAAATAAACAGCTCTATCAATCACGGAATTTCAGAAGCAGAACTGGCTTTAAAGCTGTATTTATATATCATCACTGCCAAAAACCAAATAAGCTGAATAATTTTTGTTTTGTCAAAAACTCACTTAATAGTAAGAAAAAATTAGAAAACATAGGCTCATATTAAGAAATTCAACCATTATTTTATCGTATACTTCATAGATTGCTCTCAGAAGCGCGGATAAATTTTTAAATCATAGCCAACATTAAAAAAATCCCAAATTAGAAAAACAAATATTTACAATATAGCAGTGGACTTAGGAGTAAAACAGTAAGAAAAATGCAATAAACCCCACGTTGACACTGCTATTTTAATTTCAGCCTCGTTGACTAGCTTAGTTTTTTCACAGAGTAAGAAGAAAATAAGCTAAAGGTGATATGAGGCATTTTTTGGTTAAATTAAAAAAAAGAAATTAACATAGAAATAGTGTAAAGAGGATTTAATGTAGCCGTTGATTTTGACACAGATAAAGCCAAGGGTAAAGAAGGTACAAAAGGGCTAAACTGCAACACTAGCGGCGGTAGATATAGCACGAGCTTTGGGGCTGCTAACTTCATGTAAAAATTGCTCAGACGAGCCCGGGAGGCTACGTGCAGACTTACAATTTACTTAGCTGAAATGAAAAGAGAAAAATAAGTGCACAGATAAAGGTAAATGACCTCAGATCAATAATTTGAAAGTTCATATCGTGATTTTGAACAGGTGCATTTGCTCGGTTGAGCGTCAGAGAGGCTCGGGTGTGATTCCGATGATTATTACAGACGCCATTGGAGGAAGAGGAGAAGAGGCAGGGTATTATAACAAGGAGAGCTGTGGCTTAGTTTTATAGAAGACAGGAGGGGGTCAGTGAAACCCTAATTGCGCCGTTCTGGATCTGTGAAGCTAATGGGCTCTTCTATTCCACAATTAAAATGTAGGAATATGAATTCATATATTGATTATTAAGAGAAATATATATTTTTTGTATATAGGTTTATTATATATATGTATAAAAATTTATACATTTTTATATAAGAAATACAATTAGTTTCTGTCGACCTACTAGTTTTGTATTTTGCCCATTAAGTAATTTTATTGTCTACTCTAAATATTGAAATTTTAGATTGTGCTAGTTATTTTTTCCAACCACGGAGTTTTAAGTTTGTGTGGAAATGACACCAGGTAGCCACTTTTAAGCATGTTATTTAAAATATATCTATAATTTACAATGTATTTAAAGATTAGTCAATTTCGCTCAAACTTTAGGACATCGTGTCCTAAAGTTCGAAAATTGTGTCCAGAAATTCGAATCTTATGTCCTGAGTTTTAAATTAGTAGTTCATAAATTTAGGACACTTAGTCCTGAATTTTAAATTAGCAGCTCAAAACTTCAGAACATTAAGTCCTGAATTTCTAAATTCAGAATACTTAGTTCTGAAGTTTGAGTGAATTGACTAATTTTTAAATACATTGTAAATTATGAATATATTTTAAATAACAGATTTAAAAGTAGTTATTGCTGCACTTTGCCTTGTGTTTGTGCAATCCTATTAAATCTATTCTTGACATGGTAAAAGTGGTTTATATTCGTGCTTATTCACTAATTTTTCAATATGTGAACCTTCATTTAAAAGGAAAAAGGTCAAATTTTTCGTTGAACTAAGAGAAATGATCTACACTTGCCCTTAAACTTTGCGAAATTGTTCAAAATTGATCACTATTTCTTTCGACCAATATATTTCATCCCTCTAAATCGATCACCATTATAACGATTAATATTTTCCACTTTTAAAAACATCACGTGAAGATCATTGTTACTCCACGCCTGCTTCTAACTCCCACGACACTCCAAAAAAGAACAACAATAATTTTCATACAAAAATCATTCATTCAAATAAACACTGTCATACTTTTAATCTTTATCACTTTTTTAATTACTATTTTTTTTTGGAATCCCAGAAAAATTTGCAGCTGCTACAGTCTCTGCCCTTTGGATGAGCACTCTGTGCGTAATGGGTAAACCCCCACTATGTAGTAACCTGCAAACCACACAGGGGATGTAAACCGCACTAGGCAAGTCCCGTACAACAGACTCAGACCCAGAAAAGCATAGAGTTAGTTTCGAACCGGCGTCATCCGTGTGGATATCGCACTCCAAACCCAACTGGGTCGTCCCTTCGGGACTCTTAATTACTATTTTACCTCCACGAAAAGACCACATTTCTGTTGCAAATGATTTAGGAGTTGATTTCTTTGTGCCTGAGTTTATTTTAGCACTAGGAGGTCGATGTGGAGCTCTGACATCGCTATTGGCGATCTAAGAAAGATTAGTGATGGAATTGTATTGATGAAGTTCCGATATAATTGAGGATTAGATTTGGTCGTACAATTGTAGTTTGAGCTCCATTTGGACTTATTTAAAGTCTGAGGGTGGTTTCTTTAAGCTTGGGGATAGAAATAAGTGTTGAAGAAAATAGTGGTGTCCTCTCGAAATAGTGATCATCTTCAAAATTTAGGGGCAAATCTGCATCATTTCGCATAGTTCAATGACAAATTTGATTTTTTTCCTTTATAATAGAGGACCACGTTTTGGAAAGCTTCTACCATTAACCAATATAAACAATCTAGCCCATTTTGGTAACGACAAGATAAATGTGACGCAACTATTAATAATGGGGAAATCTGCTATTTCACAAAGTTAAATTACTTTGACACCTTTCCCAACTAAAAGTTATATTCTGAACACGATTTAATTAAAATTTGAAAGACAACTTACATTGTTTACTGAATGACTTCAATTAGATGTATTGATTTTTTTTAATCACGATTTACGTTGCTGTAAAATAGGTTAGTTGCAGTGTAACAAAAATTTAGTCATCTGACAAGTTTCAATCAAATTCACAATTTTATGTTTTTTACCACGCCACTCTTGCAAAATCGCACACATATCTGAAATAGCCAATATCATTGAGTGTCTTGCCTCTTCTACATTGTAGTTGCATGTATAAAAGGAAACAGAAAGAACCAATAAAAACTGCAACTACAGTGGATTTTAGAACATAATTTGAAAGAAAAATAAGCTCCGTAAAAGATAAGTTGTACAAAAGAACTGGACAGGCAAAAAAGAGAAAGAAGCAGCAATTTTGCCAAATGAAAAAACATGTTGCCACTGTAGAAACTAACAACTAAGAATGCTCTATCAGCGCGGACAAGGGGCAGACTTGTTGCATATCAAACAATCATCCAAGTCAAATGCCGATAACCAGCCCATTTTGCAGCAAGTCGAACGCCAATGGCCAATGCAGCACATATCAGAGGCAACGGGACCTTCCTAACTGCACCGGTAGTTTCACCTTCACTTTTATTCAAAGGCATCGTAGAATGTTGCATAACGGCCAAAGCAGCATAAGAAACCATTACTACCATTCTAATCCAAGGCTCTCCCACAGCAGCTAATACAGCTGCAGCAGGCAATGCGGAAGACACATAGTCTCTTTTTCTAATAAATCGAGCAAAGACAAACAAGCCCACAAGTAGAAACCAAAAGAACAGCTCAGAGATATAACCTCTCACAGCAGCGAATCCCATTATTCCAGCTGCAGTAAGAAGGTACGGTTGGCTGTTCACAGAATCTGGAACAGCCGCTTCAGCAATGGCAAGTACACAAGATGCCAAAATTATGATTGTTGTCAGCTCTTGAAGTGGTGCATATGCAACTACACCAGAGTAGAAAGCTCGAATGGAGTAAATTGTTGATTCAATAAATCTAATTACAGCTGTGATCTGATCCCCTATGAAGTAGTATATAAAGAACAATGCAAGTTTCGGGATGTAACCAAGAAATCGGAAGATAGCACCCACAGCTTTTTTCCAATTAGACAGTTCCCACAAGACAGTTCTCCAGGCATATAGCAGAAAGGCCAATGCTGCATATCGACAACTTACAGAGTTAGTTTAATACTCTATCTATATCTATTGAACACTTCTTCATAAATAGAGGGCAGGCCACACAAGAAAAGTGCAGAACGAGGAGGCGATCCATTACTTAATGAGAACTGTAAGGAACACAAATGATCAACAACTATATGATGCTTTTACAACAGATACATGTCCTGGCAAGTTGCCCGCCAAAACTACACAGTATCTTGGGCTGCTTTTAACTAATATGAAAAAGCCAAGCTTACAACGCAAAAAGACAAACATAGAAGAGACAAACTAATCCTTCTTATTTACCTACCATGTAATCCAGACAAAGATATAACAGTAAACCAACATAGAAGAATTCTGAGGAATTCTTCAAAATTTCTAGGAATTCATTGGAGTAAGAGAACAGTGACCTTGTTACCACCTAAGCAAGGCTCGATAAAGTAGTTGCACTACCACTAACATCACTCAACAACTCAGTAGCAGTTATACTCCTTTTTTTCCAAGCAGCAGCTATACTATCAACTACGCAAATCTCCGTCCTAGACTGGGGCACTCAGCTAAACTAATGACCAAGAATAGAAAATTGACTGATTCTATCAAGTTATACCACTCAATCATTATGTATACTCAGATGATATTTTAGGTGTATTATTGACCTATCCCATGGCTTAAGATTGAAATTTCTAGATCTCAAACTTAAGAATATGCCGGTACTGCATAAGTCATAATCTATCTATGGAAATAGATTGCCTGAATGAATACATTTGTTGTGTGGGTCTTTTCTTTAATGTTTTTTTTTTTGGGGTGGGGTTGGGGGGTTGGGGGGGGGTGTAGGGGTTGAAGAGTTGCATAATGTGTATTAAGGTAAATTTCAACAGTCATCAAATACACATAGAAGTTAATCATACTGGTAGCACCCTACATCGTCAATTCACAGGGATTATCAAAGAAACAATGATCACAATTAACAGTACTGTTGCACAAAGCAGACAATCCTGTAGTATAGTAAAAGAGGAGAACCTTAGAAGACTAGAACAAAAGAAACTAGTACAAAATTAAAGGTAACCAAGGCACCTATAATGGAGTGTAAATAGTGAAAAAAGATCCTGAAGGAAAATAATAATGACAAAGCAGAGCAAGGCAATGAGATTGTATCATGCGATTGACTTTGTTTAAGGTTGACTGTTGCAACCACTTTTGACTAATGTATTTGTTAACTTGCAAGAAGAGATTGAATCTCCATGAATGGAGATGAGAAAACCCTAGGTTCTAGTCGGTGTTAGAGAGAAACTAAGAAACTATCGGGTAAATAGAAAGAGAGGAAAAATGATGTATATCTTCAATAGACTTCAATCAAGTCTATTAGTATGTACATCGTAGTCCAATAATCAATAATATCCGAACATGGGCCGGTTCCCAGTATAAGAGAAAGGAAAAGAGGCCCAACTATACAAAGGCCCAATAGAACAGAAATAAAAACTATCCTGGGTTTATGTCCAATAATTTCTTTAGCCTATCACCCCCCACCCCCCCAAGCTGGAGGGTGAGTGCACACCCAGCTTGCACAAGAGCTTATGATGGGGAACACCTGTCAAAGCTTTGGTCAGAACATCAGCAAGTTGATCAGCAGAAGATACATGTTCAAGAACAATAAGCCCAGAAGAAAGCACATCTCTCACATAGTGACAGTCCACCTCAATGTGTTTGGTTCTCTCATGAAAAACAGGATTTCTAGCAATGTGGAGGGCAGCCTGACTATCACAAAAAATAGGGACAGGAGCAGTAATAGACAGCCCCATGTCAGCCAACAGCCTTGTAAGCCAAACCACCTCAGTAACAACCTTCCTTAAAGCTCTATATTCTGCTTCAGCAGAAGAAAAAGAGACAGTAGGTTGTTTCTTAGATTTCGAGGAAATAGGTGAATCATCAATAATCACATAATACCTAGTCACAGATCTTCTGGAAATGGCGCAAGCAGCCCAGTCAGAATCTGCATAAGCCTTTAAGGAGAAATCAGGGGCAACACTCAGCAGAATGCCTTGGGTAGGATTATTGAGGAGGTATTTGAGAACATGTAAACCAGCCAGCATATGAGGAACTCTAGGAGACACAAGAAATTGACTGAGATGTTACATTGAATAAGGTATGTTGAAGGAAATTCAGTTTGCCAATTAATCTTCTATAGACAGTAGGATCAGGAAGAGCTTCCCCTGAGTCAACAGATAATTTGACATGAGGATCAAGGGGTGTGAGAGCAGGTCTGACCTCTGAAAAATGGAATTCAGAGAGGAGCTCCTTTGTGTACTTCTGCTGGTTGATAAGAAACCCTTGTTCCACCTTAGAAATCTCAAGGCCCAAAAAATAATGGACACTCCCAAGGTCTTTGATCTTGAATTGATGATCAAGGAAGGACTTCAGGCTTAGCATTCCAGCATCATCATTGCCATCCAAAAGAAGATCATCCACATAAACAGCAAGAAGGACAATAGAAGTTGGAGTCACTTTAGTAAAAAGAGAGGAGTCATTCTTACTAGGAGAGTAGCCTTTTGAAACAAGAGACTCTGAAAGCTTTGCAAACCATTGCCTAGAAGCTTGTTTTAGCCCATAAAGTGATTTCTTCAATTTACAAACTAAAGGAACATCAAAAGAGGTGGATGCAACAGACAGACCTAAAGGGATCTTCATGTAAACTTCTTCATTAAGATCACCATGGAGAAAGGCATTGTTGACATCCATTTG
Organism: Nicotiana tabacum; assembly: GCF_000715075.1. Taxonomy (NCBI): domain Eukaryota; kingdom Viridiplantae; phylum Streptophyta; class Magnoliopsida; order Solanales; family Solanaceae; genus Nicotiana; species Nicotiana tabacum. Next base: position 210,711,213 of record NC_134080.1, read on the forward strand.
GTGTACATTCCAATTGTGTTTAATAGCAAGGGTAAGGAGGCATTTGATTGTTGTGATCTTAACAACAAGGCTGAAAGTTTCAAAATAATCAATGCCCTCCTTTTGAGAATCACCCCTAATTACTAATCTAGCCTTATACCTTTCAATGGAACCATCAAACTTTTGTTTGATTTTGTACACCCATTTACAAGGGATTGCCTTTTTCCCAGGTGGAAGAGGCACAATGTCCCATGTGGAGTTAGCATTAAGGCCTGAAATTCCTTTTCCATGGCTTCCTGCCAGGCAGGATGTGGTGCAGCTTGCTGATAGTATCGAGGTTCAGAGGGTAAAAAGGCAGGGAGTTGAACAGAAGAACAAATATAGTCCTTGAGATAGGTTGGAGCATGGGAAACCCTGGTGGACTTCCTAAGGGGGAGAGGTTGTGCAGTAGGAATGAGTGGAGGAGAGGAAGGATGAGAAGAAGACTGATTTAAGGAGTGAGGTGATGACTGACTGAGGAGGTGAGAGGACTGAATGGGAGAAGGAGGAGGAGCAAAAGAGGGAGGAGAACAAGAAGAAGCCTAAGAGTCCACAAAAGGATCAGAAATGGCAGGGAAGCCAGAAGGAGGTGAGGATGAGTGGTAAGGGAAAATGTGTTCATGGAAAACCACATCCCTAGAGTAGAAAATGGAATGATTGGCTAGATCCAATAGCTTGTAACCTTTTTTTCCTAAAGGGTACCCCAGAAAAAGAGAAGGGGAGGCTCTTGGCTGAAGTTTATCTCTTTTGACCTTTGGTATAGTTGCAAAACATAGAGAGCCAAAGGTTCTTAGATGAGTATAAGTGGGTGGATGGCCATGTAGTTTGTGATAAGGGGAGAGATTTTGGAGGACAGTGGAAGGAAACCTATTAATGAGATAGGTAGCTGTGAGCACACAGTCACCCCAATACTTAATTGGAAGCTTGGATTGAAATAGTAATGCTTTAGAAGTTTCCAGAAGATGCTTATGCTTTCTCTCAACCACACCATTTTGTTGAGGAATATGGGGAATGGTAGTTTGGTGGAGAATGCCAAACTCAGCAAAGAAGGAAGAAGCCTTGGCACTAGAGCCAAGTTCAAAGGCATTGTCTGACCTAATAGTTTGTACATGGAGGTTAAAGTGAGTTTTGACCATTAAAACAAAGGCCTTAATGAGATCAAAGCATTGCTTTTACAAGGAAGTAAGTGTGTCCAAGTTACCGTTGAAAAGTCATCCACAATGGTTAGAAAATATTTGAAACCATTATATGTTCTAGTATGATAAGGACCCTATAGATCAATGTGTACTAATTGAAAAGGTTTAGTGGATTTAATAGAACTATCCAAAAAAGGGAGTCTCTATTGTCTGGCTAAAAGACATACAGGACAAATAAAGGATTGTTTAGAAGACAACTTATCAGATAAGAAGTCAATAGATTTCATTCTATGAAAGGGCATATGTCCTAGTCTTTGATGCCAGAAAAGATCAGTTTTATTAATAGGGCAATCAGGATTACAAGTAGAAATGCAAGCACTATAATTACACAAAGTAACTGATGCCTTATTTAAAATGTTATTTACAACTCATGTAGACTCTGGTAAACTGACTGATCTTTTATTTGTGATGCTATGTACAGATGATGTAAGTGCTGGTAGAGTAGCTGCAGAATCAATGACATAAAGTTCATTTGCTGCTCTACCAATTTCCAATGGCCTCCTCAGAGAAGGGCCCTGTAAATGACAGAAAATTTGGTGAAGAAAGCTGTGCAAGTAAGTTGATCAACTAGTTGAGGCACAAAGATTAAATTGAATTCAAAGAAAGGGACTAAGAGGACTTTTGATAAAATCAAATCATCACATAGTTGTAATGAACCAGTGTAATGAACTTTGACCTTATAACCATTTGGAAGTGTGACAAGATAAGGAAAAAGCAAAATTTGGATGTTGTGTAACAAGCGTTTATTAGGTGTCATGTAGTTGGTTGCACCTGAGTATAGAATACAGGTGTTGATTTTTAGTTGTGATGCACAACACAAAGCAAGAGATTAAACAGCAAGACTACAGACCACACCTGCACAAGCAGCCATTGCAGTAGTGTTGCCAGTTGAATCTTGAGAAGGGGAGATGTGAGACTGTTGAAATAAGCTCATGAGATACTCGGTACTGTTCTTTGCTGAACCCATGAACATGATTGTTGGTGATATTTTCAGAAAACTGTTGATCCTCTGATGCAGAAGTGTCAACTTGAGCACAAGCAACAGACTTTCTGCCCTTTGTGAACTTGAAATCACTTGGGAACCCATGAAGTTTGTAGCATTTGTCAACAGAATGCCCAGTCTTTTTATAGTATTTGCACACAATAGTTGTCCTTTTGATGTCAAAATTGACTTTCTGAGGAAAGGATTTAGGACCATTAGTGAACTGAACAGGGGCAGATGTAGATTTCACAGAAAAGGAAGCTGACTCCGAGAGAAATAAACCACCAGATGGTTGAATTTCTCTTTGACTCTCATCATGAAGAAGAATGGAGTAAGCTTTACCCAGAGTTGAAACAAGATACATCATAAGGATATTGCTTCTAGCATTTGAGTAGGTCTCATTCAACCCTGTGAGGAAATGAATAAGTTTCTGACCATCACTGCATTGTGGCTCAGCCCCACAAGTGCACGCTGGACCAAATGCAGCAGTCTTCAACTCATCCCAGAGTTTCCTAAGCCTAGTGTAGTAACTAGCAATATTGGAAGAACCCTGAGATACCCCTGCAATTTCCCTTTGTATTTGATAATACCTACTAGCACTAGATTGTCCATACCTTTCTTCTATATCCCTCCATAGGTCCCTAGCAGTATCACAGTGTAAAACATTGCCTGCGATGTCTTTGGATAAGGAATTGCTTAGCCAAGCAAAGACCATGTCATTACATCTTACCCAGTAATCATAAAGAGGAGAAGTAGGTGAGGGTTGTGGAATTCTACCACTGATCAACTCAGCTTTATTCTTAGCAGACAAGGCAATTAGAACATTTTTTCTCCATGAAGTATATCCCGTCCCTGAAAAGGGAACTGACACTAACAGAACACCAGGATTATCTGATGGATGAACATAGAGAGGATGAGAAGAGTCAATAAGCGTAGGAGGAGACTGAAGGACAGGAGAGGAAGTGCTCGATTCTGTACCCATGGTTTGAAACAACAATTAAGGGCAAAATTTGGGACTTAACACTACAACACGTATAGAACAGGTTACAGAGAAAATTTCAGCTAAAATCAATTACACAAACAGTAGTTTCACAAATCGTTCAATTAGATCACAAAACCCATTTAGCAAGGGATGAACAGATAGTACCGTATCTCCTTCACAATACTCGAAGGAGTAGAGCCTTGTTGACTTAGAACAAGGAAATGCTGAAATTATCCTCAATTGACGCCGGAAAAAGCCCAAATTCCCCGAAAAATCGCAAACCATATCCCATCGAATACAACGAAAAAACTCAAAATTGAGAAAACTGAACTGATAGGATGAACCGGCTCATCGAGTACGTCAGGAATCGTCGCTCTGATACCATGTTAACTTGCAAGAAGAGATTGAATCTCCATGAATGGAGATGAGAAAACCCTAGGTTCTAGTCGGTGTTAGAGAGAAACTAAGAAACCATCGGGTAAATAGAAAGAGAGGAAAAATGATGTATATCTTCAATAGACTTCAATCAAGTCTATTAGTATGTACAGTGTAGTCCAATAATCAATAATATCCGGACACGGGCCGGTTCCCAGTATAAGAGAAAGGAAAAGAGGCCCAACTATACAAAGGCCCAATAGAACAGAAATGAAAACTATCCTGGGTTTATGTCCAATAATTTCTTTAGTCTATCAGTATTTTGTAATTATGTAAAGTTCATTTCCTCCTTCTGGTGCTTTTCTAATAAAATCTTATTTACTAAACAGAAACAAAAGAGAGGCTAATAGAAAAATCCACAATTCAGGCTTAAGAGGACTTGAAATGTCTATAATTTCCATTTTTTATGGGAGTTAACCACAACCAAAAGTAGTTCTTAAGTTACCATTAATAAGCCATAGGACTGCTACTAGGAAATAACAACATTTAATATTATAAAGATTGCAATATTTTTGCTTCATTCAAATAAGAGCAGTGTTCGCTCAGATTTTGTCCATTCCAGAGAATGATCTCTACCCTCATCTCAATATTCTCTCTATGAATTCTCCAATTATCACAACTAGGAAATAATATAAGTTGAAACATCAAACATTCAAATTAAGTGAAACAGAGAAACAAAAGCTGACTTCTCTTCTTTTTGTAAGAGCAATCCAATTCAACTAGGCTTACTTGGGGTTGACTATACGAATAATTTTTTTTTGTTCTGCTTTATTTGGGAGCCAATTTCATTCTAAAAAATACTAAGTAAAACAGAAAAATCAATCAACTATGCTTGCTCACGGTCGACTATATGAATCATGTATATCCATTCTGCTTTATTTGGGGCCAATTTTATTCCAAAATAAAGAATACTAGTCTCTTCGTCCAATTTTATGTATGATGTTTGACTAAGCACAATTTTTAAGAAAGAACCAAATGCTTTGAAAACAAGCCAAAGATACTCGTGTCCCAATTGATTATGAGAAGTTTAAAGTTAAACTATTTCTAAATATAGAAAGATATTATTCTTTAAGTAAGACTAAAAAGGAAAAAGTATCACATAAATTGAGACAAAGGGACTATATAATAGACTTTTCTATAACAACCATCCTCTGTAACAGTTCACTTTAATAACCAAGTTTGCTTTGGAACCAATGTGTTATGTTATGTTATAGTATATGTTATATGTAACAACAGTTCATTATAGCAGCCAAAAAATATTGGAACAAACGAGGTTGCTATAAATAGGTTTGATTGTATATAATAAACCTCTCTATAAAAGTCACCCTCCATAATAGTTCACTATAACAACCAAGTTTGCTTTGGAACCAATTTGTCATGTTATGTTATAGTATTCTCTATAAAAGCAGTTCACTAGAGCAGTGAAAAAATATCGGAACAACAAAGTTGCATAGAGAGGTTTGATTGTATATAATAGACATCTCTATAACAGTCATCCTCTATAATAGTTAACTATAACAACCAAGTTTGCTTTGGAACCAATTTGTCATGTTATGTTATAGTATATGTTTTCTATAACAACAGTTCACAAAAAATATCGGAATAAATTAGACTGTTATAAAGAGTTTTGATTGTACATACCTATGAACCAAGGCCATCTAACAGGATTATCAGGAGCTTCTTTGGTCAAATACCTGAATCTATCTGGCATTGTGCTCTCTCCACGAGCCTCGTTTTCAGCTTTCTCAACACTTTTTCCATTCTCAGCTTTCACAATAAACCCATTTTCCTTAATTAACGAAAATCCAAAATTACTACCAAAAATCCCAGAATATCTTTTTTGGGTCAATTCAAGCTCGTAAGGTTTAATTCTGGTTATAGATAAGGGAAAAGCTATATTCTGATTACGAGGGCAAGCATTTAAAGGAAAATGTGAGGAGGAGATTTTATGGGGTTTATTGAGAGATGAGATTGAAGATGAGAGAGCTGAGAGTGTAATCGACATTGTTTTTGGAGGTCAGAGAGGTTAAGGTTTGGAGTTTTTAGACTTCTGCCATTGCTGGAAAATTAGTTACTCACAAGAGTGGGGGTTTGGGGTTTTGCAAAACTCGGTAACCCGATTGAGCCCGACCCGCAATCAATTCATACAAACTATTTTTTCCCGGGTCATATCTGTAACTGACTTATTTTATAAGGCGTCAATGTTGGAATTAATATTTCCAAGATTATTTAACAGTATTCACTTGAAAATTTTAGGACAACATTGATAATTAGAAATTATAAATGAAAACATAATCAATGGAAGTAGTTTAATGAATCTTATACATAATCTAAATAGATCTTAGACAAATCTAATCTATATATATATATTTGTATCTATATATTGATCAACTCATAGATTTTCTTCTATATTAGCTAGAAATATGGAGGTAAAAAATTTAGCTAGAAATATGGAGGTAAAAAATTAATTAAAAAAATTATAATAGAAAAAAAATAAAAATATAAAGATACGTAAATTGAGATAACCTATGAATATTTATATTTTGGAGTAAGTTAAAATATAAATAAAACTAAAATTTGCTTAAAATATTAAAGATTTATTGAGTTTAAAAATTTAATAAATTCAAGCAGCAAAATAAGATCTTATGAAAGTATACAAATTATTTATAAGGTAAGAAAAAAACTAAAGAATCAGTAAAAAAATATTTTAATAACAATAATAATGAAGTCATATTAATATTGATAAATCGAGAAAACAATTATCTTATACGTAAATATTACTATAACATTTAGATATAGTGTGTTCAAACAATTAAGAAAAATACTTTTGTATGATTAATATTTGAATTGAGTACAGTTAATTTAAGTTTGAAAGCATAACATAAATTTTTGAAAATGCGGTCCAATCTAGAAAATAGAATGATAAAAAAATATTTGAATTTGAGATGAGAAAGTTATTTAAGAATATACCAAATTTCAAGAATAAATATTTATATTTATTAAGGACTATTAAAGGATAATAAGCAAGACATTAATTTAATTATTAAGCTAATAAAAACTTATATGATAGTATAATAATATTAATTAATAAATAATACAATAACTATAAGAAAAGAACAACAAAAAAAAAAGAATTTGCATAAAAATGATGTGATAAATAAGACATATTTGACTTTCAGTCTTTCAGATAAAAGCAAAGTGATAGTAAGAATTTTGTTAAAATAATATTATCTAATGTGCTCAAACAAGACAGATCACAACATGACATGTTTAGTTTTCTTTAATATTGACAGCAAAATGAAATGCAAGTACTACAATTAAGGATTATGCTAATATATATATATATATATAAAATAGGTTGTCCACTACGAGATTTGAACAATAATTTCATATCCTTCTTCATAATTAATATCTAATGTTATATAATTTTTATCTCAGAGGTTTATATTTTAAGGTTATTCGCACATAATTCAAACAACCTACATCACAATTTGATATGATTTTTGTCTGCGCATTGCGCGGGTACTAATACTAGTTATATTACTAATATATAGAAGAGCGAGAGAAGTAGCTGAAGGTCGTCATGTCTGCTTGCTGCTAAAGGGTATTTAGGCATTTTCACATACCTTCTATTTCCCGCTGCGCTTACACGTGCGCTGAACTTTGCTGAGTAAGTTGCATATGAGATGAGAATGCATCTACAGATACATATCGATGTTTTCTACGAAATTTCATCGGATTTTACTCCCAGCATCTCTCTTCCTCTGTATCTTCTATGGAATTTTCTCCGTGAGCTTTTGCTGGATTTCTCAGTAACAACACGAGAATTTCTCCATCGTTCTTCTTTACTCACTGGTATTTGATTAAAATTGGTCGGTGTTTAAATTAGGGATATCTGTTCCACCTCACAGACTGAAACACTTCTGAAATCTTCGATTTTCTATCTCTGTCAGTGTAATTTCCTTACCAAAGAACTCAGCTTTTCTGATCTTTAATAACAACTTGTTTTGCATATCCATAAGTGCAATTTCTTTATCTTTTTTGCTGATTGTGCTATTGCTTTCGATGTTTTTGAATTCGAATTCTACTGAAAAATTCAAAGTTTTCTAGGGCCAAAAACTGAAATGGAATATCAATATTTTGTTTTTGGTTTTTTTTTATAGGCTGTATCATTGTGAAGAAACGATGTTTATAGCAAGAAAAAGCTACCTGTAGCTTAAACCCCAAAGTTAACTCCTTCTCACTGTAAGACCTTCTTTGCCACCTCATTTGTATTCTTTATGATTATTTTTAGTTGAATATTGTATTTTGCTCTGTTAATCAAAATTTGATTTTCTTAATGGATATTATGCGTAGTAGGGTTGTCTTCATGTTGATTTTTGTTTGACCTAAACCTGTGGTGCTGCTGTTGTTTACTCTCTTTGTCCTGTAAGTGTTTGATAAAATTCTTCTTTCAACTTTATTGTGTTTTTTCCTGTTCAAAGCTTCAACTACACTTAAATTCTGTGCTAATGTCCTTATGACAATGGTGAAACGGCTACTTGAGATTGTATTTAATTGTCTTTAATACACTGCATGAGTGAAAATAATATATAGGCTTCAATTATGGAACCAATTACAATAGAAACAAATAAAGATGCGGACACACGCACGCACGCAAAAGAAGAAAAATTGAAACTGACTGCTGTCACACCTCCTTTTTCCCCTACACCCCGCAGGGGGGCGTAAAAGGGAGTTTTTTCAATTAAGGGACAATCTAAACGGGATTTTATTTAAAGATTCAGAGTCGCCACTTGGGAGATTTATGGTGTCCCAAGTTACCGGTTGAATCCCGAATCGAGGAAAATATTGACTCTGTATTACAGTCCGCGAACCAGAAATCCGAGTAAGGAATTCTGTTAACCCGGGAGATGGTGTTAGGTATTCCCGAGTTCCGTGGTTCTAGCACGGTCGCTCAACTGTCATATTCGGCTTATTTATATGATTTTTTATACATGTTGAATCTATGTGCAAATTTTAACTGTGTACCGCTCTTATTATTATTATTTTTTACCGAGAATTGCAACATCGTGAAAATACATCTCGAACCACGTCACATCAATGCACCCGTGGTTATTGACACATTTCAACTCTGTTGAGATTTGGATTTGGGTCACATAAATGTGCACCCGAGTTTAAGAAGATAACATTATTAAATACGCGCCTAAAGCGACTAGCGTATCATTATTTTGGGTAGGGCCGTAGAATCTTGCTAAACGGTCCATCCCGAAGTCTAAGTAATTTTACCAACATGTATAGAGGGTCCCGCAGCTTGTGTATTTTTGTTTGTCGAGCCTCGTCTCATTCATTATTTTTAAAAGGAATTTGCAACATTGTGGAAATGCATCTCGAACCACGTCACAATCAATGTACCCGTGATTAGCGACACATTTCGACTTCGTTGAGATTTGGTTTTGGGTCACATAAATGTGCACCCGAGTTTAAGAGAGTAAATTATTTAAAGTGCGCCGGAAGTGACTTGCACGTTGTTATCTTTTGGGGAAGGCCGTGAGATTGGCTAAACGGCCCGTCCCTAAGTCTAAGTATTTTAAAACAAATATTTATTGAGGGCCCCGCAATTCTGTATTTTTTATTTGGCGAGACTCATCTCATTTTTTATTCAAGGATATCCTAAAGCGACTATGATTTTCTATTTATTGGTCTCTAAGAATAAAGAAAAATCCTAATCAATTAGCATTAAAAGTTCGGGCTTCAAATTCAAGTCCGGGTCCAAACAAAAGGAAACAACTTCTAGTTTGAACCCGCTACCTAACTTAAGATCCGCCGCCTGTCGTTGTAAATATTACCAAACCAGCTACCATTTCGATCCAGTTCAACTTTAGCTTCATTATATGAATTGGATTATTGGAGTTAACTATGTGGAATATAAAGCCATTTTGAGCTCTTTTTACGATTTGTTGAAAAATGCATCAATGCTTAAAACTGACATCAAGCTAACATGAATCACTAACATTCGAGAACTAACATTAGTTACTAACATTATTTACATTGCTATTTAAAATGATGTTATTTACTCAAGTGAACTCGCGATTTCAGAATTAGACCTATTAAACCAACATGCTGATTTTCATAAACTATTTGAACCTGTTTTGCGACATAAACTATTTGAAACTGTTTCACGACTACTGAACAAAAGAATTAAATACAGTATATTTCATAACTAGTAATCACCAACTAAGATTAATTACAATTGATATTCCATGTTTGTAGATTAATTACAATTGATATTCCAACAACTCTTTACTTCCTTTCCTTTAAATTTGAGAGCTGTAGAACATGTACCTGGATAACGGAAATACAAGAAGACGAAGGAGCATTCAGCAACAGTAATAACACAGCAACACAGTGACAGAACAACCCAGTGACAGATTAAAAAGGAAGGAACCAGCAGAGTTCCAGCAACACCTAATGAAAACAGTAGCCAATAACCAATACAAACTCAGGAAGAACCAATTGAAACCCTTTTCAGTTTCTTAACTCTCCAAACATTGAACCTTTTAGGATTAAAAACCAGCCTCCTTTTTTTTTTACTCTCAAATTACTGAACTTTTAAATGTTAAAATCCAGCCTAAACTCTCTGGAAAAAAAAAGACTGAAAGAGAACTGATTTTTCCTTCCAAAAACCAACCCCCTTTTCTGTCTTGAAATGACCCTATTTATAACCCAAAACAGGTATGGGCAACATATTTTAATCAATCCTTTTTAAGCTTTTCATACCATTATGTTTTGTTCCCCACACTTGCATGTCTTGTTCCCCACTAGTAAATGTCTTGTCCCCCACTATATTAAACAAATGTATTAGTTCCCACTACCACATGTCTTGTCCCCCACTATGTATTAAATAATGTATTATTTTAATATTATTAGTGCTTAGTGGACAGAGCACTCAAATTAAAAATTTTAAATCCCGAAATACCCTTGAAACTATTGAAATTACCATTCTACCCCATCAGCTATATCCAATCCTCCTAAATTAATTAACCAAACTACAACAGCTATAACCAATCTTAAGTGAGAAATCCTGACAATTGACTAATTAAAACACATGAAACTAACTCCCAATCAACAACATCAGGACAATTCAACAAGGCCAGATTCATATCAGAAACAAACTTAACAAAACAAACAAGTATATCCAAATCACTAAACACAATCATCAATTGAACTCAAAATAGTAGGAAAAACGTATACACATATAATTTCAACGAATATACAGTAGGATACTTCATGCGCAGATTTTATCAAAATGAACCCACATTAAAAACGAAACCACAAATAGGTCCGTGAATAGCATAGATTCGAGGTAAGAGATATGACCTTTACTACTGCACTTTCTTGCTCTGTTACACACAGTGAAAACGAAATTCCAAAGAGAAAGCAAACAAAAAAAAATCCGTGAACAAGCTATGGCTGACCTTTATGCTAATGATTCGACGTCGAACAATGATGAACTTCCGATGAAACACAGCTTCGTTCACGACACTGTTTCGACGCTTGATTAACAGACACGGACTCAAACGGAACCTCGACGCACTGTTTTGACGTACGACTGAGCCCGACCTCGGATGGCTGGTCTCGTTTCGGACTGGAGGGTGGTTATGGAAAAGGGCTGGGGACTCTGCTGGGGTCGTTGGCGTGACAGTGGAGCTGGAGTAGCAGTGGCTTAGAGATGTTATTGCTCGCTACTGCTCGATGGAGAGGCAACAATGAGTGTCGAGGGAGAAGGAGAAGGGGGCAGCCATGAGGGGTGGTCGTTTGGACAAAGACGAAGAAGAAGGCAACCATAGGGGGTGGTCGTTCTGACGAAGATGAAGAAAGAAGCAGCCATGAGGGTGGTCGTTTGGAGCTGGAGGGGTCGCTTGAGGTAGATGGTGGTGAAGGGGAAGGAGGGCAGCCATGGGGTGTGGTCGTTTGGACGAAGACGTAGAAGAAGGCAGCCATAGGGGGTGGTCGTTCGGACGAAGATGAAGAAGGAAGCAGCCATGGGGGTGGTCGTTTGGAGCTGGAGGGGTCGCTTGGGGTAGATGGTGGTGAGGGGGAAGGAGGGCAGCCATGAGGGGTGGTTGTTCGAAGAAGAAGAAGAAGAAAGAAGAGGGGGCGGGTGTTTAGGGTTTTTTTGGTTATGGGTTTAGAAAAATGAAAATGAAAATGGGGAAAGGGGGGTTGGTTGTTTGGGCTATGGGGCAGACCGGGTCGGGGATGGGGTATGGGTTGGGTATCCGGGTTTCAATTTCAAAGGGGAAGAAAAATTATTTGGACTTTAAATTGATTTGGCCCAAATATGACTTAATACTCTTTTATTTTGCCTTTCTTTTCTTAGACTAATAAAACTAAAAATTCCAAAAATCCTAAATTAGCTTATAGGACCAGATTAATTTACAAAAGTACTACTAACTTTTTAATAACAATTAACACACATAATCAAATAAAATCACATAACTTGAACATGAAATGCAAAAAATACATTATTTTGTGATTTTCTTTCTCTTAAAACAAAATATGGTTCAATTAATTCCTAAGTGCACAATTAAATCTTAAATGTGCATGCAACATATATTTTTTGTATTTTTTAATTAATTAAAACAAACTAAACATTCACAGACAAAAATAATTATCCAAAATGTCACGCAAAGTTCTCAAAATTGTACCCAAAAGCAATTTATTTTATTATTCGATTTCTTTGGGAGTTGTTTTCGTGAAGCAAAAATCACGTGCTCACAGCTGCCCCTCTTTGTCCGAAAACACAAAGAGTTTTCGTGCAAAGACAGTGAGCGGATACGAGCGATTTTTGCCTGTTGGAATACTCCGTGTGAAGCATTTTTTGAAAAGATTTAACCGAACCTTTGCTTCAGAGGTTTCCTACATATCCCTGGCTAAAAGGGAATCAGGTCAATGTAGTACGGGAAGTTTTGGTAGCTGGGCCTTCCATGGGACTGCAATGTTACTGTTGTTGCATGCTGTTATTACTGCTTTCCGACTTCCTTATTACACCATGCTGAAAGAAAACAAGAAGCTAGACTAAACTATAGTCTATGAATTACAAAATCTTACCTAGATCTTCAGCCGTGCTCTTGTGTCTCTTGTTGCTTTGATGTCTCGGTGACTGGTGTTTCCTCTGATGTTTCTTTCTTTCTGTCTTGACTCGTAGTCTTCTCTTGATTGCCGAATTTGAACTGCTTATTTCCTTCTTGTGAGCTCCGAATTATTTTTCCTTCGAAGCTTGAACCGCCTTCTTCTGGCTAGTGTTGCCCTTCTTCCGACTTCTGAACTTTAATTTATGCTGGGGATCTTTGTTGTAAACCTTCGCCCTCCGGGCGGGCTCCTGACTTCAACAACTTATTAAAAATACAACACCTCCATTCTCCAGGCGGGCTCTTGACTTCAACTACTTCTTAAAAATATAACACCTTCATTCTCCAGGCGGGCTCCTGACTTCAACTACTTCTTAAAAATGTGTTTTAATCGATGTTGTTCCTTCCTGCCTCCCGAACCAATTTCCTTCTAACGTAAATCATCCTCTTTTAACTGCTTCCCTCAAAACTGGCGTTTTATTCCTCCGAAAACTGCTGGGGATAACACCGGTGTTTTATTAAAAAATATGTCATTTTCCTACTTCAAAGACTACTTTCTTTAAAGCTGGCGCTTTCCTTCCACTGGAATTACTTCCCTCCGACTGGTGTTTTATTCCTCTGAAAACTGCTGGGGATAACACCGGTGTTTTATTCAAAAATATGTCATTTTCCTACTTCAAAGACTATTTTCTCTAAAGCTGGCGCTTTCCTTCCACTGGAATTACTTCCCTCCGGCTGGTGTTTTCACTTCTCTGAAACCCACCGGGGATAACACTGCTGGGGAATTATCTTCCTTCGTTAAGACTAGTTACTTTCCTCCCTTTAACAATGGTGGGGATGGCACTGATTCACGGACCACTACCCTTAAAACTCGGGTTATCTTGCTTCTTCCAAGATTGTTTTCTTTAAAACTTGTATCGCCTTCTCTCGTATACTGCTGGGGATTTTACTTCCTTTAAAACTTGTGTTATTTCCCTCTTCCCCAAGTGGCTATCTGATTTCAAGAAAATTTTCACAATGAGAGAAACTTTTCTGCCCCAGTTTGATAATCTTCTTTGTGGCCATGTCTTCCCGCTGTCAATAACATTTCCTTTCCCTGCTTCAAATTAAAGAAAAATTTGTTAGTTCAAAACGTGGTGAGTGGTCGTGCCACTCCTGCTGGGGATGGTTTTTCCCTTCTTCCTTCCCTGCTTTGCGCTTTATTACAAAACTTGCTGGGGATGATATTATTTGCTGGGGATAATATTCCTGCTGGGGATGGTTTTTCTTTTTTCTTCCTTCCTCGCTCTGTGTTGTCCGACCATCGCAGAACTTGGTCGATAATCTGCCGGAGTTGTTCCTACATCTCGCAAATCTGCTGGGGATCCTCTTGGAATTTAATCCATAACTTTTCAACTGTTGTTTTTTCTGTTTTTCTCCAACTTCCCCTGGAAATTCGGTCCTCTTGGAATCTAGACCCATTCATCATTTGGTCTTGCGACAAACTTCTTTTCGCTTTGTTGCCTTATTTTTGGCCTGTCCTATTCGCATTTTGCTTTGCACCATTTTGGCAACTGGTGGTAAGCTCTGAAAATCCTTTTCAAAAACAAACTGCTGGGGAGGTAAAGTCTTTAAACCAAGAAATGAAAAAGTGATGATTTCAAAAGATAAAAAAGAAGAAATTTTTCCGAACAAATGCTGGGGAAAAGGAAAGAAAAGAACTTATCTGAATGATATAACCGATCCCAACGATCATGTCGTGCATTCCGGATTAACCAACCCGGTCTATTTGTATCAATCAATCTTTGGGATGACCTCATCTTGCTGGGGATAAACAAGCACTCAACTCTTTGCCAAATGCGGATCCTTTCTGCCAATCTTGTCTTGTCACCTCATAGTGCCCTTCGGGGGGTTTTCACTAATAAGACTCTCTCGTTTCTCTCAACTCCCGTCGTCTTATGGTGCCTGTGAAGGTTTTCACCGATAAGACTCTCTCATTTTATTTCTCTCATCTTCTGTCGCCTTATGGTGCCTGTGAAGGTTTTCACCGATAAGACTCTCATTTTATTTTATTTTCAGCTCGGGATTGGAGTGCTACCGATATGACTCTCTGCTGGGGATTCTTTTCGGCTATCAATTCATTTCCAGTTCATGATCTTCTTCTCTGCTGGGGATCGGGGTGTTATCCCCGACATCCGTTTGCATGACTTGGCACTTCTCGGATATTGATCGGGAGGTCTTTTGGACATCAATATGGGTTTTCGTGTATGACTAAAGAAAATGGGTATCAAGAGTTCAAAATAATTTTGATGGGTAAAACAATACAACTCTTGGAATCAAACTTTCTTTCCAAAATTACAAACACAAACTTCTGTCCCAGTTTTTCTTGCTTGGGGATTTTTATTTTTTGTTACACTATGACCGAGCCGTGAGGCGCCTACGTATCCTTCTTTGATGAATCAGGTCAAACGTAGTTCCCAATTTCTTTGTTTTTCTTGTGACTTTCTTTTGTCTTTATTATCATTATTTTTCTCTTCTCTTTTTCTTTCATTTTCATTACTGATTCCAAAAGAGGGGTATGAAAGAATAAATAAGGCTCAAAGGGGGAAGCAAAGGTTAAAGTGTTTGGATAGAAGAAAGAATTGCCTCCGTCATTTCATTCTCCGATAAATGCCAAGTACAAACAAACATCAATTACAATCAAAAGAAATCATACATAATATCTCTTAACTGCGTCAGAATTGATAGCCATGTCGACGCATTTCCCTTCGATATCTGTTAAACACAAAACGCCATTGGACAACACTCTGATTACAATGAATGGCCCTTGCCAATTCGGGGCGAACTTGCCCTTCGCCTCAGCCTGATGTGGGAGGATGTGTTTCAGCACTTGCTGGCCCACTTCAAACTTCCGGGGACACACCTTTTTGTTGTATGCTCTTGCCATTCTCTTTTGATATAACTGGCCATGACACACAGCTGCCAATCTCTTTTTATCAATCAAGTTCAACTGCTCCAAACGGGTTTTGACCCACTCGTCATCATCAATCTCAGCTTCAGCGACAATCCAAAGGGATGGAATTTCAACTTCCGCCGGTATTACTGCTTCAGTTCTATATACCAACAAATAAGGAGTTGCCCCTACTGAAGTACAAACAGTAGTGCGATAACCCAACAATGCAAATGGTAATTTCTCATGCCATTGTCTGGATCCTTCTATCATCTTCCTCAATATCTTCTTTATGTTTTTGTTGGCCGCCTCGACCGCTCCATTCACCTTGGGGCGATATGGTGTGGAATTGCGGTGTGTAATCTTGAACTGTTGACATACCTCTTTCATCAAACCGCTGTTAAGATTAGCACCATTATCCGTGATGATCACTTTTGGGATCCCAAATCTACAGATGATATGGGAATGAACAAAGTCTACCACTGCCTTCTTGGTTACAGACTTGAAAGTTTTAGCTTCAACCCACTTAGTGAAATAATCGATGGTCACCAGAATGAACCTATGACCGTTGGTAGCTGCTGGCTCAATACGTCCAATGACATCCATGCCCCAAGCAACAAATGGCTATGGTGCTGACATTGTATGCAATTCTGTCGGTGGAGAATGAATCAAATCTCCGTGTATCTGACACTGATGGCATTTTCGTACGCAATTGATACAATCACGCTCTATAGTGAGCCAATAGTACCCTACTCGAAGAATCTTTTTCGCCAACATATATCCGCTCATATGTGGCCCACAAACTCCAGTATGTACCTCTGTCATAACTGTCGTGGCTTGACTAGCATCTATACATCTCAGTAATCCCAAATCTGGGGTTCTTTTGTACAACACTCCTCCACTGAGGAAGAATCCATTTGCCAATCGCCGAATGGCTCTCTTTTGATCTCCGGTGGCCTGTTCCAGGTATATCCCCATCCTGAGGTATTCCTTGACATCATAAAACCATGGTTCGCCATCCCTTTCTTCCTCTATCATGTTGCAATAAGCATGTTGATCATGAACCTGAATATGCAATGGGTCAACATGAATTTTGTCTGGGTGATGCAACATCGATGCCAAAGTGGCCAAAGCATCGGCAACCTCATTATGAACTCTTGGGATGTGTCTGAACTCCACTGATCGAAATCGCTTGCTCAGATCGTGCAAACATTGTCGATATGGTATGAGCTTCAAATCCCTTGTTTCCCATTCACACTGAATCTGATGCACCAGGAGGTCCGAGTCTCCCAAGACCAAGATGTCCTGGACATCCATGTCTGTAGCTAACCGTAAGCCCAGAATGCATGCCTCATACTCAGCCATATTGTTGGTACAATAGAAACGTAGCTGAGCCGTAACAGGATAATGATGTCCTGTTTCAAAAATAAGTACCGCTCCTATTCCAACTCCTTTCGCATTTGCGGCTCCATCAAAGAAGAGCTTCCAACCTAGTTCCTCAGATAATTTCAACTCATCTATATGCATAACTTCTTCATCAGGAAAATACGTCCTCAATGGCTCGTACTCTTCATTAACAGGATTCTCAGCCAAGTGATCCGCCAATGCTTGGGCCTTGATGGCCGTCCTCGACACATAGATGATGTTGAATTCTATGAGTAATATCTGCCATTTCGCCAATCTCCCTGTAGGCATAGGCTTCTGGAAAATATACTTCAGTGGATCCAAGCGTGAAATGAGATAAGTAGTATATGATGACAGATAATGCTTCAATTTCTGGGCCACCCAAGTTAGGGCGCAACATGTCTTCTCAAGTTGAGTGTACTTAACCTCATATACTGTAAACTTCTTGCTGAGATAATAGATGGCTTGCTCCTTCCTTCCTGTAATGTCGTGTTGCCCCAGTACGCAACCAAATGAATTCTCCAGGACTGTTAGATAAAGAATTAACGTTCTCCCCGGCTCAGGTGGAACCAACACAGGTGGGTTTGATAAATATCCTTTGATTTGGTCAAATGCTTCCTGACATTCTGCCGTCCACTCAACCGCAACATCTTTCTTCAGTAGCCGAAAAATGGGCTCACAAGTTGCTGTGAGTTGAGAAATAAACCTGCTGATATAATTCAACCTTCCCAACAGACTCATTACTTCTGTCTTGTTCTTCGGCGGTGGCAAATCTTGGATGGATTTGATCTTTGACGGGTCAAACTCAATGCCTCGCCGACTGATGATGAATCCCAATAGCTTTCCAAATGGAACACCAAATGCACATTTGGACGGGTTGAGCTTAATATCGTACCTTCGAAGTCTTTGGAAAAACTTCCTTAGGTTTGCTACGTGGTCTTCCTGATGCTTGGATTTTATAATCACATTGTCCACGTATACCTCAATCTCTTTGTGTATCATGTCATGAAACACAGTAGTCATTGCGCTCATGTACGTTGCCCCAACATTCTTCAAACCAAATGGCATTACCCAGTAGAAATAAGTCCCCCACGGCGTAATGAAAGCCGTCTTTTCCGCGTCTTCTTCATCCATCAGAATCTGATGATACCTAGCATAGCAATCCACAAAAGACCCGATCTCACATCCGGCACAATTATCGATCAAGATATGGATGTTGGGTAATGGAAAGTTATCCTTTGGGCTTGCCCTGTTCAGATTGCGGTAATCGACACACACCCTGATCTTCCCATCTTTCTTCAGCACTGGCACCACATTAGCCAACCAATTAGGATATCGAGTGACCCGAATAACCTTTGCTTGCAGCTGCTTGGTTACTTCTTCTTTAATCTTCACACTCATATCTGTCTTGAACTTTCTCAATTTCTGCTTGACGGGAGGACACGCCGGGTCAGTGGGCAGTTTGTGAACCACTAAATCCGTGCTTAACCCTGGCATGTCATCATACGACCATGCAAAAATGTCTTTGAACTCAATAAGTGCTTTGATTAGTTCCTCCCGGATATTCGGTGCAATGTGGATGCTTATTTTAGTTTCTCTGGTACCATCTGCATCCCCTAAATTGATGGCTTCTGTGTCATTTAAGTTGGGCTTAGATTTCTCTTCAAACTGGCTTAACTCTCTGTTTATCTCTTCAAAGGCTTCATCCTCATCGTATTCCGATTCATTTATCATAATCAACCCCTTGTATAATTAGTTCGGAATCAGATTGATTTTTTAGACTGGGCTGAAGATCCATTGTGCATGCCATGTCATTAGAACCAATTTAAAGAGAACTATTCAGAAAGAGAAAAGAAGAAAACAAAGTTAAAACAAAATAAGAAGAAAAGGCTTTCACTTTATTAAAATACAGGATAACAGAGTTTCACACTTTGCCGAATACAAAAGAAAACTGGATTACAACCCTGGAATAATCCAAAAACAAGAAAGAAAAATCAGAGCCCACTACCAAGACTCCCTCCGAGTAGGAAGGGGAGTAGCCATCCAATTGTTGATATTGGCCCTAGGCCCTACAAACTGTATGTCTGCCTTACTGGAACCTTCTCCAGCTTCTATCATGTTGACATCAGCGAACAACCTTTCAAAACCTTCATTCAAATCTCCATCTGGCCCAATCAGTGGTTCGAGAACTTTCGAGATCGACAGCTTTCTGATACCTGCTCTGACAAATGATCTGGATAGGCGCGGGATTGGCTTGGGAAGGACTCAGACTCTTTTCTTCAACTTGCAGGCCCGTCTCACATCCGCCGATGTAGGCTTGAACCCCAACCCAAAGATGTCCAGATTTTTGGGCAAAGAAATCGGCTGAACAATACCCTGAAGTTTAGCCCCTAAACCTTTGCCTGTCACAAACCCGTTCTTCAACATCTCCGAGGCTACCATGACAGTCACAGCTGCGATCCTGGGAAGTGGAAGGTCCTCGCCTTCAGAAATTTTACCCACTGAAACTGTATCGAAAACCTGGTAAACCCACGGTCCCTTATTATCATCAGTCTCTATGAATGGCACGATGGCATCACTTATGGCGTTTGCATTGTCTTCCCCATGTACTATGATCTCTTGCTTATCCCACTCGAATTTGACCATCTGATGTCATGTAGAAGGAACTGCTTTGGCGGTGTGGATCCAGGGTCGCCCCAACAGAAGATTATATGACACTGCCACGTCTAACACTTGAAACTCCATGGTGAACTCGACTAGACCAATTGTTAACTCAAGTATGATGTCACCCACCGTGTCTGTACCACCACCATCAAACCCTCGAACATAGATGTTGTTCTTGTGAATCCGGTCACCATCGACCTTCAGTTTGTTCAATGTGGCCAAAGGACAGATATTGGCGCTGGACCCATTATCAATCAGTACTCGAGTGACTACCGAGTCTTCGCACTTCACGGTCAGATAAAGGGCTCTATTGTGTTTTGTACCTTCCATGGGCAACTCGTCGTCTGAAAAAGTGACCGTGTTGACCTCGAAAATCTTGTTTGCTATTTTCTCCAGATGATTCACAGAGATCTTATCCGGAACATGGGCTTCATTCAGAATTTTCATCAATACCTGAAGGTGCTCGTCTGAATGGATCAACAATGATAACAATGAGATCTGTGTCGGGGTCTTCCTCAACTGTTCCACAATGGAATAATCTTGCGCCTTCATTTTCTTTAAAAATTCTTCCGCCCCTTCCTCGATAACTGGATTCTTTGTCGCTACTGGATTGGCCCTTCTTAATTCTGCGGGGGAAAAACACCTTCCCGAACGAGTTAACCTATGTGCCTCACATATTTCTTCCACAACTTCCTCCCCCCTGTGCATTACCATTACTTGATTGTAGCTCCATGGCACAACTTTCTCGCTGATTATCGGCAACTGCATTACTGGCCTGATAACAACTGGTTCTACGCGGGCCCCCTTCACAACCAACACTGGCGTGCTTGATATCCCTTGCACCGTTACTTTGATCTGCTCTGGGTTCTTGGCAACATCAGACGAGCTCTTCCCCATCACCACCACTGGTTTGCCTTCTACCCTTTCTGGCTGTACTACCGCTTCTCCACTGATAAACTTTTCTTTCGGACTGGCACGGATCATCATTACCGTTTGTGATGGCTTCTTGAGCTTCCCTCCTTCGTGCACTAGTTCGATCATATGGGTTCTGTGGTGTGCCGGCAGCGGGTTCTGATTGATGTTGGGTGCCTCTGGCTCCTGGACCTCGATCCTATTGGTGTCAATAAGATCTTGTATGGCAGTCTTCAACTTCCAACACTTCTCAGTCTCATGACCGGGAGCCCATGAACAATATTCACAGCTTACCGAGTGATCCAGATTTTTGGGAACGGGATTTGGCAATTTGGGCTCCACAGGACTCAATAGGCCTAACTGCCTCAATTTGTGGAACAGAGTAGTATAGGTTTCTTCCAGCGGAGTGAATGTTCTCGGCCTCTGCACCCTTTCATTCCTGAAAGTCTGATTCCCATGAAAACCTAGTCCTGAAGGATTCCTGTAGGCCCTTGGTGGTGGATATGTGTTTTGTGGAGGGGGATATGTATTTTGGGGAGCCAGTACACGCCATTGCAGGCGAGCCGGAGGCTGGGTGTAAGTTTGGGTGTGATGGACAGAGAAATGTGGCTCTTGTGGTGGGTAGTAGGGCTGTGGAGGGTCATATGGAATGTGTGGGTAATTTGAGTGATGGGGTTTAGGTTGGTAGTAAGGGGTGGGACCTCTGGATCTAGACCAAGTACCTGCCTCGACTGTTACGATATCTTCCCTTTTCTTCTTTCCGAGTGCACCTCCCATGTCGCTCTGGATGGCCTGAGTGGTTGCTTTAATCGCCGAATAGCTTAGGATTTTGTTGGACTTAAGTCCCTCCTCAATCATACCGCCCATTTTTACTACTTCGTTGAAAGATTTGCCAACTGACGTCACCAGGTGACCAAAGTAAGTTGGCTCTAGAGTTTGTAGAAAGTGGTCCACCATTTCCCCCTCTCTCATAAGAGGATCAACCCTTGCTTCCTCTTCTCTCCAGCGGAACCCAAATTCTCGGAAGCTTTCCCCCGGGTTCTTCTCAAGTTTCAGCAATGTGAGACGGTCAGGGACGATCTCAAGGTTATACTGGAAGTGACCTGCAAATGCTTGTGCTAGATCGTCCCAGGTATACCACCTGCTAGGATCCTGCCTCGTGTACCATTCCAGTGCGGACCCGCTTAAACTTTGACCAAAATAAGATATCAGCAGCTCATCCTTTCCACCTGCCCTTCTCATTTTACTATAGAAACCTCGTAGATGTGCCATGGGATCACCATGTCCCTCATATAGATCGAACTTTGGCATCTTAAAACCTGCCGGCAATTGAACATCGGGGAATGGGCACAGATCTTTGTAGGCCACACTGACTTGGTTGCCTAACCCATGGATATTCCTAAAGGATTGCTCCAGGCTTTTAAGCTTTCGAAGCACTTCGTCTTGCTCTGGGCTCTTAGCCGGTTTTTAAGTCTCTGCCGGGAGCTCGAAGTGAGTATTATAAGTATGAGGCTCGGGTGCTTTGAAGGTTGGTTCGGGGGGGTAATACTGGTTATCGTGAGCCTGAAACAACGGCTCGCTGGATGATCTTTGCAGTGTGGCTGGTGGGGGTGCCACGAAAACAGGAACATTTGGTGGAGGAGGGTTCTGATTGGGTTGTGAAGCTTGGGGATCATAGGCATTTCTTCCCTGATAGTATTGGTGACTGGGGAAGCTTGTCGAAGGGCCGGGGGGAGGGTATTCCGGCGTGTGTCCTGGTGGGAGAGTGGGAATAATGGGAGGGTTAGGCACTTTTTGCACCCTAGCTAAGGCCAGCTGCATTTCTTTCATCTCCTGTCTCATCTTATCCATTTCCTCCTTCAGCATTTGATTCTCCGTCCTTTCATCCTCGACACTTTGGTCTGAACTAGTCATGCTTTTTAGTACGGGCCCTTTGGATCTTGTTTGGTAATGGTAATCTGCCAGAACGTTCTAACAAACTAACTGGTTCGAAATCTCTGGATAAACAACAAACTTGTTAGCGTTAGAGTTTAACACATATTGCAATTTCACGTTGGGGGATGCAATGTTCCTAGGCAGTTTAACCATTTCTAACATGTCTTTGCTTCGACCGCATGTGTCATTCCGGCTTACTTTGTTTGTGCCTTGTTTAAGTGTTTCCGAAACTTTCTTTATCTCTCTTTTTATTTTCTTTCTTTTCTTCTTTTCCCTTTTTCTTTTTTTTTTTCTTTTCTCTTTTTCTTTTTAGTGGTGGTCGAATCTTATGTGGATTGCCTACGTATCATGTCCCTGCATGAATCAGACCGCGCGTAGTTCTGGCACATAAGTGCGAAAAGAAAAAGATATTTTTTGGAAATTTTTGATTTTTCATTAATAAACACTCTATTACAAACCAGGCACTTTTTGGAAAGGAAAATAACAGATTCGAAACCAAACCAAGTACGAACTCAATTACTACTGACATACTTTGATGTGAAATAAAGACAGACTCTAACAGACACCAGACTCTAAGAAAAAAAAATGCAGATTCAAAACTATGAACACATTAAAGTTTTAAATTTGAGTGCCCGCGGGGCGTCATTCGGCCTCGTCGCGGGTTTAGGTGTAAGGTTCCTTTCCAGCTGTTCCAATTTGTACATAATTTGCTTCACAAATATCATCACCGCCGAGAAGAAAGTAGTACGGGTCATGTTTTCGCACTTCCAAAATTTCCTGGTGATAGCACG
Source organism: Nicotiana tabacum (assembly GCF_000715075.1). NCBI lineage: Eukaryota > Viridiplantae > Streptophyta > Magnoliopsida > Solanales > Solanaceae > Nicotiana > Nicotiana tabacum. The sequence continues at coordinate 210,734,592 of NC_134080.1, forward strand.
AGCAATAGTCAGACTCTTGTTCCTGGTTCGGTCTTTCTCTAGGAGTAGGCGTTCTATCTGATCCCCTCTAGCCTTTAAAACCCGAGAATCATGCAGATGTTGTTTCCGTAACTGATGTATTTCATCTTCCATCGAGGCCATTAGATTACAGCAGTGTTTACTCTCGGTTTCAAAAGCCTTGTTTTGTTTAGCCGCCTTGCTCTCTAGGGTGGTCACCTTCCTTTTTAGACTGACAATGGTCTTTTCATAATCTTTCCCTGCCTGCTGTAAGTACCGTGTGTGCTCTTACGTTCTCTTTGCTCCTTGTTCCTGGAGTTGTGCTATGGTATCCTTAGATTTCTTCAAATCATCCCGGCACTCACCAATTTCCCTTTTTAACCCTTTTATCAACCGCTCATCCGACCGACTCCTTTGTTGTTTGTCAGCATCTCTCCTCATCTGTCGGATTTGGTCTTTCAGCGCCTCGTTTTCTTGGGCCAATTTGCTCTTTTCTCCCCGATCGGTATCAACTTGCAGACTATTTTCAAATTCCAGGTCTCTAATCTGTTGCCTCAGCTTGCCTATTTCTACCCTGTAACTCTCTTCTTCAACCAACCAATCCCACTGTTTTTGCGACGCCTGGACGAACTCCTGGAGATGGGGCCTTTTGGCCGGTCTCCCAAACTCGATTTCTTTCCTAAACCAAGCAAGGTATCCCGGCGAAACTTCACCCTTGGACCGATCGCGTACACATGTATTGGATGTTAAGTATTGACACTCGCTCTAAATTTGTCGGACTACTGCTTCAGGAAATTGTCCGTTGGGCCCGATCTCGACTACTTGGCCACTAAGATCTTCATCTCTCGGAACTATTTGGCATCTCCCCAACTGTCTCAAGACTCGATACGGGGCATAGGGCTGAATACTCCGGAGTCCCATCAAAAGGAAATCGGGCCCAGTGGCTGGCATATATATGATTTCATCCACAGGCAACCATCCGAGTGTCCATTGTATTTGGCTGGCGGTGAGGGTCCGAAAGAATGATGTCCACGCCGTAACTCCCTCGGGTAGACTGACCCCCTTAATTCTTGTGTAGAACTCTTCTATGCAAGTTTTCTTCGAGGAACCATAACTCAAGAGCTGGGAACGGTGGCAGAGATGCTCAGTCATCCATATTTGTAGCAACAAGTTACACCCCTCGAAAAAGTTCCCTTTGGCTTTGCAGGCTTTGAGAGCTCGAAAGATATCAGATACTATCACAGGCGCAAGAGAGTTTTTATCTTGAGTGAGCAAGGTACTGACGACCCCGACTATTTTCAGATCAATGTTTCCGTCTTTCCTTGGAAATACCAAAAGACCCAAAAAGGTTATCATAAAAGCCACTCGTCTATGCTCGTCCCATTTCTGACGGTTACCTTTGCTGCATAACTTGTTACCCTGGTTGTTGAATCCTCCGACATGACCGTATCTGTCGTATATGAAGTGCGGATTACAAAAACCTGCGACCAAATCTGGGTTATGGATCGTCCTGGGTATCTTTAACGAATCTAAAAACCGATGCACAGTGACAACTCTTGGAGCAACCAAGTATTTTTGCCTCAACGACACTTCAGCATTTCCGATGTACCTGGCTATTTCCTCCAAAGTTGGAGTGAGTTCAAAATCGGAGAAGTGGAAGACATTGTGTGTCGGGTCCCAGCAGGTGACCAAAGCTCTTATGATATCCCCCCGAGGCTGGATTTCCAATAAACCCGTAAGACATTTTAGATATTTCTTGACCTCATCTTGCCCTTCACTACCTAAATCATCCCACCATAGCCGCAACTTGAAAGGGATTTTAGTCATTAAAAAAGGTTCAATTTGCATCGTGCTCATCCTGCACATTTATTAAGGTGATTAAGAAATAAAATTTATTTGACTCAACTAATTGACTATTTTTTAATTTTCCACAAATTAAAAGGAAGATCCGGTTCCGCACACGGCCTTTCAGCACTTCGGGAACGAAGATTGAGGCTGGGTGAGTCAACCGATCAAAAATCCAAAAAATGACTACAAGTGGATGTTTATGCAAAGTCAGTCTTCCGGCGTCCCTGTTGGGAACATTCGGCTATTTTGACAAAAACGGCGTCACCCGACTTATTTATGACGAAACTTAAAATTTTTGACATTTTCTGGGTATTTTGCAAAAAAGGGGAAGTTGGACCCGATGAGGGTTGCCTACGTATCTCACATCCGGTGAGAATCAAACCGACGTTGTTCGGGCCGATAAAACAAACTTCTTTTTGAAAACCAGACTCTTTTCATTGGCAAATAAAACTATATATATTTTTCTTTTCTTTTTTCACTTTCTCAAAAAGAAAAATTCGACAGAGTTTCGACACTATTTGGACATTGTTTTTTTTTCAAAAACAGGCGATTAACTCTCCTTAACCCTCATACTGCTATTTTGCTTTCCTCAAAAAGTCGGTCAGCATGCAAGTCTGAAGCAAATAAATGCACAGGTAGAAAGTAAGATGCATCAGGATGGTCATTTCCATTTTTTGGTACACCTGTCCTAGACAGACCCAACCCCTGTGTTGAGCCTCCAAAGTCAAATGCATGTGATGCAAACAAACGTTCCTACTAGGGATCCGGCATGAAGCTGAGTTATTCTAGGTTCATAACCTGGGTATTTGTTCTAAACTGTGTACCCGAGCGGACAACTCGAGTCGAGGAGGGGGCTACGTACCGGGAACCAAAAGGCCATCCGACTTAGTAACTTATCCGGCCTCTTTCTTATTTCAGGTATTGACACTAACAGAATAGGGAGTCTCGACCAGCAAGCTCATCCCCGGAGGCAAGAAGAGAAGGGTTCAGCACAGTTTATATACATTTCGGATAATATCAAAGCGGTAAAAGCATCATTTAGCACATTAGGCCCAAACATGTAACCAAATCAGATAAAGCCAAATATAACAATTTATCTAAGCTCGAATTTTGAACCCTGAACCAGAGATTCTGGGTTATGTCCCTAGCAGAGTCGCTAGAGCTGTCACACCTCCTTTTTCACCTACACCCCGCGGGGGGGCGTTAAAAGAGAGTTTTTCCAATTAAGGGACAATCGAAACGGGATTTTATTTAAAGATTCAGAGTCGCCACTTGGGAGATTTATGGTGTCCCAAGTTAATGGTTGAATCCCGAATCGAGGAAAATATTGACTCTGTATTACAGTCCACGAACCAGAAATCCGAGTAAGGAATTCTGTTAACCTGGGAGAAGGTGTTAGGCATTCCCGAGTTCCGTGGTTCTAGCACGCTCGCTCCACTGTCATATTCGGCTTATTTATCTGATTTTTTATACATGTTGAATCTATGTGCAAATTTTAACTGTGTACCGCTCTTATTATTATTATTTTTTACCGAGAATTGCAACATCGTGAAAATACATCTCGAACCACGTCACATCAATGCACCCGTGGTTATTGACACATTTCAACTCTGTTGAGATTTGGATTTGGGTCACATAAATGTGCACCCGAGTTTAAGAAGATAACATTATTAAATACGCGCCTAAAGCGACTAGCGTATCATTATTTTGGGTAGGGCCGTGAAATTTTGCTAAACGGCCCATCCCGAAGTCTAAGTAATTTTACCAACACGTATAGAGGGTCCCGCAGCTTGTGTATTTTTGTTTGTCGAGCCTCGTCTCATTCATTATTTTTAAAAGGAATTTGCAACATTATGGAAATGTATCTCGAACCACGTCACAATCAATGTACCCGTGATTAGCGACACATTTTGACTTCGTTGAGATTTGGCTTTGGGTCACATAAATGTGCACCCGAGTTTAAGAGAGTAAATTATTTAAAGCGCGTCGGAAGTGACTTGCGCGTTGTTATCTTTTGGGGAAGGCCGTGAAATTGGCTAAATGGCCCGTCCCTAAGTCTAAGTATTTTAAAACAAATATTTATTGAGGGCCTCGCAATTCTGTATTTTTTATTTGGCGATGCTCATCTCATTTTTTATTCAAGGATATCCTAAAGCGACTATGATTTTCTATTTATTGGTCTTTAATAATAAAGAAAAATCCTAATCAATTAGCATTAAAAGTTCGGGCTTCAAATTCAAGTCCGGGTCCAAACAAAAGGAAACACCTTCTAGTTTGAACCCGCTACCTAACTTAAGATCCGCCGCCTGCCGTTGTAAATATTAACAAACTAGCTACCATTTCGATCCAGTTCAACTTTAGCTTCATTATATGAATTGGATTATTGGAGTTAACTATGTGGAATATAAAGCCATTTTTGAGCTCTTTTTACGATTTGTTGAAAAATGCATCAATGCTTAAAACTGACATCAAGCTAACATGAATCACTAACATTCGAGAACTAACATTAGTTACTAACATTATTCACATTGCTATTTAAAATGATGTTATTTACTCAAGTGAACTCGCGATTTCAGAATTAAACCTATTAAACCAACATGCTGATTTTCATAAACTATTTGAACCTGTTTTGCGACATAAACTATTTGAAACTGTTTCACGACTACTGAACAAAAGAACTAAATACAGTATATTTCATAACTAGTAATCACCAACTAAGATTAATTACAATTGATATTCCATGTTTGTAGAAATAGATTCAACCAGTCCAGTTTATGCATTTCAAAATCATTCCAATACATACTATGAAATATCAAGTGAACTACTGCTTATACATCAAATTAAACACAAAGAAATAGTTTTTTTCAGAAATCCATTCCAACAACTCTTTACTTCCTTTCCTTTAAATTTGAGAGCTGTAGAACTGGATAACGGAAATAAAAGAAGACGAAGGAGCATTCAGCAACAGTAATAACACAACAACGCAGTGACAGAACAACCCAGTGACAAATTAAAAAGGAAGGAACCAACAAAGTTCCAGCAACACCCAATGAAAACAGTAGCCAATAACCAATAGCAAACTCAGGAAGAACCAATTGAAACCCTTTTTAGTTTCTTAACTCTCCAAACACTGAACCTTTTAGGATTAAAAACCAGGCTCCTTTTTTTACTCTCAAATTACTGAACTTTTAAATGTTAAAAATCCAGCCTAAACTCTCTGGAAAAAAAAAGACTGAAAGAGAACTGATTTTTCCTTCCAAAAAACCAGCCCTATTTTCTGTCTTGAAATGACCCTATTTATAACCCAAAACAGGTATGAGCAACATATTTTAATCAATCCTTTTTAAGCTTTTCATACCATTATGTTTTGTTCCCCACACTTGCATGCCTTGTTCCCCACTCTGCTTTGTTCTCCACTAGCAAATATTTTGTCCCCCACTATATTAAACAAATGTATTAGTTCTCACTGCCACATGTCTTGTCCCCCACTATGTATTAAACAATGTATTATTTTAATATTATTAGTGCTTAGTGGGCAGAGCACTCAAATTAAAAATTTTAAATCCCGAAATATCCTTGAAACTATTGAAATTACCATTATACCCCATCAGCTATATCCAATCCTCCTAAATTAATTAACCAAACTACAGCAGCTATAACCAATCTTAAGTGAGAAATCCTAACAATTGACTAATTAAAACACATGAAACTAACTCCCAATCAACAACATCAGGACAATTCAACAAGGCCAGATTCATATCAGAAACAAACTTAACAAAACAAACAAGTATATCCAAATCACTAAACACAATCATCAATTGAACTCAAAATAGTAGGAAAAACGCATACACATATAATTTCAACGAATATGCAGTAGGATACTTCATGCGCGGATTTTATCAAAATGAACCCACATTAAAAACGAAACCACAAATAGGTCCGTGAATAGCATAGATTCGAGGTAAAAGATATGACCTTTACTACTGTACTTTCTTGCTCTGTTACACACAGTGAAAACGAAATTCCAAAGAAAAAGCAAACAAAAAAATCCGTGAACGAGCTATGGCTGACCTTTATGCTAATGATTCGACGTCGAACAATGATGAACTTCCGATGAAACACAGCTTCGTTCACGACACTGTTTCGATACTTGATTAACAGACACGGACTCGAACGGAACCTCGACGTACCACTGAGCCCGACCTCGGATGGCTAGTCTCGTTTTGGACTGGAGGGTGGTTATGGAGAAGGGTTGGGGACTCTGCTGGGGTCATTGGCGTGACAGTGGAGCTGGAGTAGCAGTGGCTTGGAGATGTTGCTGCTCGCTGCTGCTCGACGGAAAAGGGTGGTTATGGAGAAGGACTGGGAGACGACGAAGGGGTCGTTGGCGTGACAGTGGAGCTGGAGCAGCAGTGGCTTGGAGATGTTGCTGCTCGCTGCTGCTCGACGGAGAGGCAGCAATTAGTGTCGAGGGAGAAGGAGGAGGGGGCAGCCATGTGGGGTGGTCGTTTGGACGAAGACGTAGAAGAAGGCAGCCATGGGGGGTGGTCGTTCGGACGAAGATGAAGAAGGAAGCAGCCATGGGGGTGGTCGTTTGGAGCTGGAGGGGTCGCTTGGGGTAGATGGTGGTGAGGGGGAAGGAGGGCAGCCATGGGGGTTGGTTGTTCGAAGAAGAAGTAGAAGAAGGCAGCCATAGGGGGTGGTCGTTCGGACGAAGATGAAGAAGGAAGCAGCCATGGGGGTGGTCGTTTGGAGCTGGAGGGGTCGCTTGGGGCAGATGGTGGTGAGGGGGAAGGAGGGCAGCCATGGGGGGTGGTTTTTCGAAGAAGAAGAAGAAAGAAGAGGGGGCGGATGTTTAGTTTTTTTTTGGTTATGGGTTTAGAAAAATGAAAATGAAAATGGGGAAAGGGGGGTTGGTTGTTTGGGCTATGGGGCAGACCAGGTCGGGGATGAGGTATGGGCTGGGTATCCGGGTTTCAATTTCAAAGGGGAAGAAAAATTATTTGGACTTTAAATTGATTTGGCCCAAATATGACTTAACACTCTTTTATTTTGCCTTTCTTTTCTTAGACTAATAAAACAAAAAATTCCAAAAATCCTAAATTAGCTTATTGGACCAGATTAATTTACAAAATTACTACTAACTTTTTAATAACAATTAACACACACAATCAAATAAAATCACATAACTTGAACATGAAATGCAAAAAATACATTATTTTGTGATTTTCTTTCTCTTAAAACAAAACATGGTTCAACTAATTCCTAAGTGCACAATTAAATCTTAAATGTGCATGCACCATATATTTTTTATATTTTTAATTAATTAAAACAAACTAAACATTCACAGACAAAAATAATTATCCAAAATGTCACGCAAAGTTCTCAAAATTGTACCCAAAAGCAATTTATTTTATTTTTCGATTTCTTTGGGAGTTGTTTTCGTGAAGCAAAAATCACGTGCTCACAACTGCTTCTGATAAAGGAAATCATACAATCAATGATATATTTAGTCAATTTGAGAAAGAAGAGTTAGTATGAAGTCACTAGAAGGAAACTTTCACATAGCTTTTCTAAAACCAATAAAAGTATAGCCTATGCTGTTCTCTTTATAAGCTACAGGAATACATAAGTTTGAATAAACCTTTCAGGAAACTATACATAATAGTCCTGCGGTAAGGAAGTTCATGAAAAATTTGAAACTTCTTCAGTTCAAGCCATTTTAGGTCAGAATCATTCTAAAAAACTTTGCATTACTTTAAGGAATCTGGATGATATGCTTAACTGCTGGCAGAATTAACTTCAATAAAATAAACGAATCAGTTCTTTGAGTTCGTTCTTAAATCCCATTTTGACAAAAATAAATAAAATAAAGGAATCGATAGTGAAGGACTTGATGCACATTCTTTTTTTCATGTCTGTTTGAATTGAATCTGAAAGTAGAGTGAAAGGAACCGTGATTTAAGTTTGTATATTTGCCTAACTTCAAAGGATTTTGGCCTATGAATTTCACTTATCATGCCAATCGTATTAAGATCTGCCTTTTCTCCATATTACCAAAATTTCTTGAATATCTTTAACAAAGTTTTCAATTCTTTCGTGACGCAGGGAGTTCCAACACTCAGAAATGTAGTGATTACAAAATCCAAATCCAACTTTTACTAGAAATTCCTAATTGTTGCAAAAAATGTCAAGTGTATTTTACATATATTTGCTGCCTCATATTTGTAATGTGGGATGGTTTGTTCTTGCAATTTTACAGTTACCAATATGCAGGTTATATTAATAAAATGGAACAAAGACTTAGTATTAGTGAAATTACACCACTAACTACATAATGGACTTGCAAAGTCCAGGCTGTAGACAAATTTCGGCCACGAGACAGTAGAGATCAACGAGTTCATTTTCAGACAATAATTGTCCAGGATGTAAGCGTAAGTCAAGTTACAACTATAGTTGTAACATAACTTCTTTTCACTTGTACTCTTCCAATAATTACTTAGTCATCATTCTTAATAACATTGTAGGAGGAACAAGTTTGTGTGATACTTTATGGTGACGATATTAGAAGATGTGATAACTTGTTCGAACTTTTTGAGACATATCTGATTTCAACTGCCAAGGTTAGAAATCCGCAGCCTTATTCACTACATATAGGCCAATTTGAGTGGATCGTTGACAGATTTACTATTGTGGAGTCTATCCAAAAAAATAATGAAAAGGAGGCATCGTTACCTCTTCCGTCAAGACTGAGTACGATTTCGTTCGCCGACGTTGCACAACAGCCTTCCGGTGTTGAGTTGGTATGTTTCAAATTACCCTATGCTTTATAACAGCTTAATTGCTTGAAACTCATTCAAGTATATTGGTTTGACGTACATTTGTTTTTTGTTTATAACAACAGATCTATTAGCTGTGGTGGCAAACTGTGGGGCAATGCAATACACCGTTGATCAGAGTAAGAGATTTCAAGAGGCCATAGTTATGGACAAAATGTGAGTCATTTAATCTTCTGTTGCATAACAAAATCTCTAGCTCACACTTATAAAAGTACATGTACATGAAGAAACCTCTCTTCTTCACTATATGGGAAGACTTGGCAAGCAATGAAGGAGCTGAGTTACTGAGACAAGTGAGGCAACTACAAGAATATCCTATTATTCTCGCAAAGCGGATAGGTACCACAAAATATCAGGGTGGTAAGTTCATGCAACTCCTGTTCCTATATATGGATTATTGTTTCGCGTTGGTTATTAACAAAATTTTCATGCACAGTTACCCGTTTCGCAACAAGATATAACTCAACAATCTTAATCAATCCCCTATATGTGCAAGCAACCGAATTACGGAATTGGTACAATACAAATTGTGCTTAAAATGTACCACATTATTATTTAGTTGTTATTTCTTCTGTGGAAAAATAATTGTCTGACATTTTCTGTGTGAATTACAGGATAAATGAGAACAAACAAATGCTAATCGAATACACAATGAAGAGTTCAGCAGAGTCAGCTTCATCGCTTAATCTTGTAGCTGTTGACGATGAAATATTATCTGTTTCAGCTATTGCTACGCAAACCTCCACTGTGAGTTCACTAAATTACAAAATAAAATGCCGAGAACTGCCACACAATGTATCTTTTATACAATATGGATAACAGTTCAATGAATTTTATTATGAGGATTCGTATATAAAAATTATTTTTAGTGTTCTTTGTTCTTACGACTCTGTGTTTTGAAGATTTTTTGGTATTTGCATCAAAGCAGTGTGCTTCAATTTCTTTTTTTTTTTGGCACAATCTTTTCAACTTTAGTGGTAATGCACCGCATTCAACAAACTTCTAAATCTAAGTTTTATATAATGAAGCTCTAGAATGCAGTCATTTTCAAGAATGATTGGGAAAATTGGCTTATTGTGATGAACACTTTTGTTAGTTATTGCACATTCACACACGTTAACATAATAGCAAATCTAATAAGGTCAGGACAAGAGTTGGTTTTCATTAAAAGAATTACATTTTATTGTTACTGGTATTCCACAGGTGCCTTATTATCTTCTGATCTTCTTATTGACCTATTTTTCCCAAATAGAAACATCATCATCGATTACGTTTTTCCTGTCTTCCCTTTGATGGACTGCTTGGTCAGTAAAGTAACAAACATTTAGCTATATACATGACCAATTTAGTCATTAGTGAACCCAAAGTCAACGAAGGTACTACTATGGAGAAATTGAAACTTTTGCTTCACATGAATGAGAAAATTAACCAAAGAATGAGACTTGTACGAGGAAGAACAACTTGCTCTATTCCCCGCCAATTCGTGACAAATTTAGCATTATGCTATGAAGGGATTAAGCTAATCCACTTGAACTTACTTAGGAATCTTGAAATGACTTAATTCGATAAAGAGATAGCTTCAAGAAATACTTGTTGTCCTTTGTCCTAATTTCAGGAAGCTCTCCGTGCTTACAATGTAAAGAATCATAACTCCAATTGGTGCAACAATAAGATTCTCTATGAAAATATGAATTATGTTATCTCTGATGTCTAGATATGGTAGTTGACCATATCCCGTTGTTATCTATTTTTGGATTACTGATAGCACATTTTTCTCATTTACCAGTTATATTCTTCTGATGTATTTCTTCTTTCACCACTTCTACTATGGCATTCGCACCATTGCTGATTTTTCCTATGTTTCAACCCTCCTTTGCGTACCTCACAATGTCATCTTGACCACTATTGGATCTTGTTATGCCTTTGATTACTAATTTTTCCTTTCTAAGTTTCTTCTTGGTAAAACACCAAAAGTTTACCCTGTTATCTGTTTTCTTAGGCAATCCTTATTTCAGTATTACATTTTTATGTTTTCATTATATCTTCATATGTCATCTGAGGCTTAGTGGTAATGCACAACATTTGTAGGTTATGCACTGATAAGTTTTTCACAATAAAACTCTAGAATGCATGTTATTCCAAGACCAAAAGGGAAAATTGAGTTGCTGTGATTATTTTGTTAAAGTTGTGTATTATTAATAAAGTCATTGATATATAGTTTGTCAATTTTTAGTTTGGATGGTATGGTTACTACTCTTTGCTAGAGCGGACTTTCACTGAATAACAATAAAGTCACGTCTTTTATTACTGGAGTACTAGAGTTGCTCAGTAACTGTCTTTACCGTTCTTATCTGAGGACAGTTGACACACGAAAGTTAATAAATAGTTAACACTGGAAGATAAACTTAAACGCCACTCGAAATGGTAGGCATGTCTTGTATGAACCTCCAGATTGTATTGTTGAATTTCTCAGCTTTCTTATTTTCCTGATTTTTGAAATAGCTGCTGCGTACAAATTGTTTAAATTGGGTTGTCGCTGTTTTATTACAGCTTAAAATTTTCATTTTCTACCAGAAATAATCTTTGGAGATAAATTTAGTATTCGAATGTTGTGTTTACTACCCATAGTTCAGCTAATAAGCTTCTTCATTATTGCTAATGGTTCAACAACAATTTCTGCAATGCAGAGGATTGGATGGTGTTTGTTTCCAAAAGTGTTTCAATATTTTTTTTTTGAAATTCTTTACTTTATTCAAAAGTTTTTAAGTTTTTACAATATTGAAATAAGATGCCATCTACCCCTCCCAACTCAAAACACTAATTTTGTGAATTCCTTTTCAAATAGTTTGAGAGTTTTTTTCCCGTTGACAAAGGTTTAGAAGAAATATGGTGTTAGATAGTACAGTGAAAAACATACTATAACTTATTAGGTTAAACTTACGGAGCTCTTACTCCCAGTTAATTTGCCTGACCAAAAATTCCTTGAAATTATATGTCTTTACTCTTTATGCCTCTCTTATAGTTATAAGATAGGTTTTGGTTTCTTCTTTTCCTAATTTTCAGAATTTCTGCTGACTAGAAATTGTTCAAATTGGATAAGTGTTTGGTTGCAAATATTTGTGAAATTATATATAATTTTATCTTCACTGGCCTTCCTACGTAAGCTCTGTGACCTTTTATCCAAAAACTTCAGCAGAGAGAGCATCAAAGGAACTGAATATAGACATCATCATCTTTGATATTTTATTGCTTCTAACTTGGAAAACAAATGGAGTTAAAAAAGACAAGAAACTAAAAGTATTGCTTTGTTGGTTTATTTTTTATGTAAGAAGTGTACTTATAACCAATACTTTAAACTTGTATGTGAAGAAAAGAAGATGCAAAGGAGAAGTATATATAGGGGTTGGATTAAAGAATAGGAAATCCTTTACCAAATGAATTTTAGGTTGGAGCAGATGGTTAACTGACTATTCATATTAGTATTTACCTTTAAGTTTTTCCTTAGTTTTACTGTAGAAAAAAGTTAAAGAACATCTGAAAATTGTCCTACAACTGCCTATCAATGAGCACAATTATATGTGACAAAAAGGATATTCATTTCGTAGTGGCTTCTCAATCATTTTTGACTAATACTGTATCCACTCTAGCTGTTTTCGTTATATGTTTTCATTTCTGTATTTTCTGTCCTGATTGAGGTGAAGATTCTTTCTGTTAAGTCGATTCTTGCTTAACCCCATACGTAACACTATTTTCGATTCTGCTGCTACTTCCGACATCATAGATTATTGGAAGTCTTATCTAAAGTTTCTCTCAATTACATAACTAAAGTTAAGATGAGTCTTAAGTAGAAATGATTGCCTCCGCAAAGTTAAAATAGGCTCTGAGCAAATTTGTTCAGAAGTGGAACAAACTTTTTTCCCTTTCATGTTATTTGCAGTATTTATTGATCTAATATTCTTCTTTCTGTTTAATGTGCAATAGGAGTTATTTATAGTTATACAAAGATGAAATTGCTTTCTCATCTATAATTTGGTTATGTAGGATAAACTATACGTAAATATGTATCATTATCTGTCACTTAACTCATGCTACTTACAACTACGGGTGCACAATTTATTTCAACATGCACATTGTTTCACATGCTTTTACCTGGATAAAAAGAACAAAAAATCAAGTCATTTTGTCTCTTACCCACTAAGTTTTCCTTCTATTATTACTCCGTGTTAACACTTTGCAGGCGGAAAGTTTTTACGTCGAAGGAGAAATTTCACTACCTGAGCATTTCCAACGATTTTACCTGCTAGGTTGTTCTGAATGTAACCATCTTGTTCGGAGCAAAATAAAAAAGGAGATTCAATGCATAAACTGCAGGCTGCCACGAATGTTAATTCCAAGGTAACAACTACTACTAATAAGGTTATATCATTGACAATATTTGATATTGTATGCCATCTATTGTACCTCAACTAAAATAATTTACAATATACCACATCATAGGTGCCACTTTGAGGTAGAAATTACAGACGAAACTGGCACAATAACAACAATGTCTAAAGGCTTGGGCGAAAGAATATTATCAATGACAGCTGAACAGATATATGATATCACCGCTGTTAAGGTACATACACATACAACATTGCAGGTAACATAGGTCAACAAACTTAATATAATACTCTGATATGATATCTATATTACTATCTGTTTACAGAATGAGTTATTCCCTGTTGCCCATATCAACCAACTACTGATAAACTATTCAGAATTCAACTACAAAGGTCATCATCCAGAACACCAGACAAAAATGCAGGTTCTCTGGTTCTTTTGTCATACACTGAAAAACCAACCATGTTTCTACCAGAAGAGTCAACATCTGCGAGTGGTGCCGACAGAATTATGGAAGAAGAGCCAATACTTGTGACTGATGCAAAAGCAACTAAGAAACGGAAAAGGGAACCAAGTACTCTACCAAAGCTACAATCAAGGTTAGAAACTCAAATACCATATTTTACGATGTACTAATGTTCTTAAAATGAATATATTATTTGTACAGATTGTCGAACCAGTGATGTTCGCTCAGACAGTATGCGATGTACATGCACATTTTGATAACATTTTTCCAGATCATACCGATCTTTTAACAAAGTTTAGATATTTTGGCCGCCTTAACAAACTGTTCCACATTTTTTGCGTAGATAGTTGTCAGTAGTATGTGCCTATGTTTTTGAAGGCAATTGGTATTATTTTTGGATATTGGAGCGGCCTCTAGATGTTGTACATACTAGTCTGTTTATTGAAATGTAGAAACTGAATGTAGTGTTGCTATATATCTTGTTTGTTTCACATTAATGTTACAAACATGCTGTTCTATGCAAAGATTCAGTAATTGCTATGAAGAATGTATCTTCAGTGGATTGATTGAGGTTAGAACTGTACATCGCTGAACTTTGCGATGTATAGTGCGTTCATACAAGTCACTTGCTTATAAATGAACTCTTTCCCAATGGCACTCTTTAGCTATAAGAAGTATATGGTTGAGTTTGATGAATTTATGACACTATTATACATTGTCTTTGATAGATATGATCTGACTTTCTCAATTGCTCACACTTTAATCCAAAGTGTTGGGCCCGGGCAAGCCCGGGCTGATCCCATCTAGTTATTATATAACTATCTTATAAGAGGGAATAGCAGGAAGGACCCCGTCAACATGTCTGCCTGTCATGAGGCATTCTTGGTATTTCATAATTATTGCGTTATATATGTACATTCCCTTGCTTGGACAGAAAAAAACAGATAAACATGGGCTGGAGAGATAAAGTGAAGTACATCTTCTCTTAAACGTGAGCCCCGGAACATCCATTTGGTCACACGTAATAACTCTCAAGACACTACAACACTGGCCCCCATTTGAATTCTCTATTTTACACATAACTTATCGTCCTCTTTGATACATATAACTAGGAAGAGTTAGTTTAATCGTAAAAATACAAAACTTGAATCGGGACCAGAAAAATAATAAGGCTGAAATAAGCAAAAACTTAATCAACTAACTTCACATAGAAAATGTAAGAATTGTTCTATTTGATGTTAGAGTAAATCTGTCGACTCCAGTAATCTAAAGATTTTAAGGAAAATTAGAGAAATTACAAAGTAACATATAAATTAGATCCCCCCCCCCCCTAATATCTCCTCTTTTAACGTTTAGGATTTAGGGTTAATTGAAATTTAGGATAATCAAAACTTTAAAAAAGAAGAGTAAAACAAAAGGCTCTTTTTAAAAATTATATTTATTCTCTAATACCTCATTTTATTTAAAGGTCTATGATATAGTTAATTGAGATTTAGGAGGATCAAAACTTTAAACAGAAAAAAGGCTATTTGTAGAAAATGTTATCCTTCTGTAATATCTGAATTTGCTTGAAATTTAGTCTGAAAAATCAATGACGGAGCATATAATTCAAAGAGGAATCCATCTTCAATGAGAAAAAATTATCATGCATAGTGGCATTTATTTTGCTCTAACTGTGATAAATCATTTTTGTTCAGTTTGAACTGTGATATTTTAACTATTGTAATTTAAGAGAATAGTTTTAAAGAGATGATCACTTTATATACAAATATAACAGCTCAAAAATTAAACAATTTTCAAATCAACCATGTATACAAATATATTCCAAATATTTTCAAAAAGTTTTTGGTAATGACAAATAGAAAGGTGTATAGCATATTAATTTTGCTTACCATGACTTATGAAGAGATTTAAACATTAAGGTTCTTGATTTTAATTTGTTAATCCTATTGCCATTGTTAGGTAGTTTGGAATCTTTTAAATCGTCTTTGGTTGAACATCTGGATGCACATATATAGGTATAAAGGAAAAATATACTTTGCAAATGGTAATCTAATGTAAATATATTTCCAGAAATATGAAGAAAAGTGGTAACAAAGGCCAATTGATGATACTGAATTTCTCTACCAATAAAAATATTACTTTTCCAACCGATTCTTTGAAGATCAACATAAAGTTTATACTTTAAAAATCAACTTCCAACAAATAGTTACAAAAGTGAAAGATAACTAAAAGATTTTGATGATCAAACGTTTGAAAAGAAGAATTCTCAACCAATTTATAAAGAACGCAAAATAAAGTGGTAAATAAAGGGGACAATTTCATAATAATTCTTGGGTTGTAGCACACAATCTAATTTTTTTTTTGAATTGTCATATTTTGTGAAATAATATATAAAAATTGATGTTTGATATATTATTAAAACTTATATTGTCAGAACATATAAGTTGTCTTTTAAAATTTATTTCTCAGATAATATTTGGGATAAAAAAAAAATTAAAAAAAATTTTGGAAAAATTACACTACACAACAAATATATATACGCCGTATTTATTATTTGTAGCTATACTTTCAGCAAATTTATCATCCATAGCTATAAATGAAATTTGTAATAAATCCATGAAATAAATGATTAATTGTTTTGAACTGAAATAAGAGAGCAATAGGATCTCATAGCTTAGTTGGTTGGAGCATCGTTTAGTAAGCGGAGGTCTTGAGTTTTGACTCTCAACAAGAGCATTTTAATTTTTGGTATTTTGCCTTGGTTTGTATCCGTTACGTGAAAAAACTATACTCATTGCACGTTTGAATATGCAACCATAATACTTTATGAAAATTCCTCTTTTTTATTCATAACTATACTATATTGTTTAGCGGTGTTATTGGGCCCGTGCACTGCACGGGCTGTCTATACTAGTATATATATATTAAGGCCAATTAGGCTCGCTTTTCACTAGATTATTTAACAGTATTGTTTCGTTTGGTTCAACCGAATTAAAAATAGAAGATGCAAGGTGTGATCTAAAATATATATTTGGTTTGAAACTGAATAAACATGGATAAAATTTTGTATTAGTTTGAACATTTGATATTGTAGACATGGAAAATTTAATGGATCAAGCTAAATATATTACAAGACCTCTTGAAATTCTAGGAGTTTGTCAGTGTTGTTTGGAGGCTACTCTACCAAAGCCCAGCATTGGATATAACATTGGATATAACAGACAAACTAATCCTTCTTATTTACCTACCATGTAATCCAGACAAAGATATAACAGTAAACCAACATAGAAGAATTCTGAGGAATTTCTAGGAATTCATTGGAGTAAGAGAACAGTGACCTTGTTACCACCTAAGCAAGGCTCGATAAAGTAGTTGCACTACCACTAACATCACTCAACAACTCAGTAGCAGTTATACTCCTTTTTTTCCAAGCAGCAGCTATACTATCAACTACGCAAATCTCCGTCCTAGACTGGGGCACTCAGCTAAACTAATGACCAAGAATAGAAAATTGACTGATTCTATCAAGTTATACCACTCAATCATTATGTATACTCAGATGATATTTTAGGTGTATTATTGACCTATCCCATGGCTTAAGATTGAAATTTCTAGATCTCAAACTTAAGAATATGCCGGTACTGCATAAGTCATAATCTATCTATGGAAATAGATTGCCTGAATGAATACATTTGTTGTGTGGGTCTTTTCTTTAATGTTTTTTTTTGGGGGCGGGGTTGGGGGGTTGGGGGGGGGGGTGTAGGAGTTGAAGAGTTGCATAATGTGTATTAAGGTAAATTTCAACAGTCATCAAATACACATAGAAGTTTATCATACTTGTAGCACCCTACATCGTCAATTCACAGGGATTATCAAAGAAACAATGATCACAATTAACAGTACCGTTGCACAAAGCAGACAATCCTGTAGTATAGTAAAAGAGGAGAACCTTAGAAGACTAGAACAAAAGAAACTAGTACAAAATTAAAGGTAACCAAGGCACCTATAATGGAGTGTAAATAGTGAAAAAAGATCCTCAAGGAAAATAATAATGACAAAGCAGAGCAAGGCGGCAATGAGATTGTATCATGCGATTGACTTTGTTTAAGGTTGACTGTTGCAACCACTTTTGACTAATGTATTTGTTAACTTGCAAGAAGAGATTGAATCTCCATGAATGGAGATGAGAAAACCCTAGGTTCTAGTCGGTGTTAGAGAGAAACTAAGAAACTATCAGGTAAATAGAAAGAGAGGAAAAATGATGTATATCTTCAATAGACTTCAATCAAATCTATTAGTATGTTCATCGTAGTCCAATAATCAATAATATCCGAACATGGGCCGGTTCCCAGTATAAGAGAAAGGAAAAGAGGCCCAACTATACAAAGGCCCAATAGAACAGAAATAAAAACTATCCTGGGTTTATGTCCAATAATTTCTTTAGCCTATCACCCCCACCCCCCCAAGCTGGAGGGTGAGTGCACACCCAGCTTGCACAAGAGCTTATGATGGGGAACACCTGTCAAAGCTTTGGTCAGAACATCAGCAAGTTGATCAGCAGAAGATACATGTTCAAGAACAATAAGCCCAGAAGAAAGCACATCTCTCACATAGTGACAGTCCACCTCAATGTGTTTGGTTCTTTCATGAAAAACAGGATTTCTAGCAATGTGGAGGGCAGCCTGACTATCACAAAAAATAGGGACAGGAGCAGTAATAGACAGCCCCATGTCAGCCAACAGCCTTGTAAGCCAAACCACCTCAGTAACAACCTTCCTTAAAGCTCTATATTCTGCTTCAACAGAACAAAAAGAGACAGTAGGTTGTTTCTTAGATTTCGAGGAAATAGGTGAATCACCAATAATCACATAATACCCAGTCACAGATCTTCTGGAAATGGCGCAAGCAGCCCAGTCAGAATCTGCATAAGCCTTTAAGGAGAAATCAGGGGCAACACTCAGCAGAATGCCTTGGGTAGGATTATTGAGGAGGTATTTGAGAACATGTAAACCAGCCAGCATATGAGGAACTCTAGGAGACACAAGAAATTGACTGAGATGTTGCATTGAATAAGGTATGTTGAAGGAAATTCAGTTTGCCAATTAATCTTCTATAGACAGTAGGATCAGGAAGAGCTTCCCCTGAGTCAACAGATAATTTGACATGAGGATCAAGGGGTGTGAGAGCAGGTCTGACCTCTGAAAAATGGAATTCAGATAGGAGCTCCTTTGTGTACTTCTGCTGGTTGATAAGAAACCCTTGTTCCACCTTAGAAATCTCAAGGCCCAAAAAATAATGGACACTCCCAAGGTCTTTGATCTTGAATTGATGATCAAGGAAGGACTTCAGGCTTAACATTTCAGCATCATCATTGCCATCCAAAAGAAGATCATCCACATAAACAGCAAGAAGGACAATAGAAGTTGGAGTCACTTTAGTAAAAAGAGAGGAGTCATTCTTACTAGGAGAGTAACCTCTTGAAACAAGAGACTCTGAAAGCTTTGCAAACCATTGCCTAGAAGCTTGTTTTAGCCCACAAAGTGATTTCTTCAATTTACAAACTAAAGGAACATCAAAAGAGGTGGATGCAACAGACAGACCTAAAGGGATCTTCATGTAAACTTCTTCATTAAGATCACCATGGAGAAAGGCATTGTTGACATCCATTTGGTGTACATTCCAATTGTGTTTAATAGCAAGGGTAAGAAGGCATTTGATTGTTGTGATCTTAACAACAGGCTGAAAGTTTCAAAATAATCAATGCCCTCCTTTTGAGAATCACCCTTAATTACTAATCTAGCCTTATACCTTTCAATGGAACCATCAGACTTTTGTTTGATTTTGTACACCCATTTACAAGTGATTGCCTTTTTCCCAGGTGGAAAAGGCACAATGTCCCATGTGGAGTTAGCATTAAGGCCTGAAATTCCCTTTCCATGGCTTCCTGCCAGGCAGGATGTGGTGCAGCTTGCTGATAGTATCGAGGTTCAGAGGGTAAAAAGGCAGGGAGTTGAACAGAAGAACAAATATAGTCCTTGAGATAGGTTGGAGCATGGGAAACCCTAGTGGACTTCCTAAGGGGGAGAGGTTGTGCAGTAGGAATGAGTGGAGGAGAGGAAGGATGAGAAGAAGACTGATTTAAGGAGTGAGGTGATGACTGACTGAGGAGGTGAGAGGACTGAATGGGAGAATGAGGAGGAGCAAAAGAGAGAGGAGAATAAGAAGAAGCCTGAGAGTCCACAAAAGGATTAGAAATGGCAGGGAACCCAAAAGGAGGTGAGGATGAGTGGTAAGGGAAAATGTGTTCATGGAAAACCACATCCCTAGAGTAGAAAATGGAATGATTGGCTAAATCCAATAGCTTGTAACCTTTTTTTCCTAAAGGGTACCCCAGAAAAAGAGAAGGGGAGGCTCTTGGCTGAAGTTTATCTCTTTTGACCTTTGGTATAGTTGCAAAACATAGAGAGCCAAAGGTTCTTAGATGAGTATAAGTGGGTGGATGGCCATGTAGTTTGTGATAAGGGGAGAGATTTTGGAGGACGGTGGAAGGAAACCTATTAATGAGATAGGTAGCTGTGAGCACACAGTCACCCCAATACTTATTTGGAAGGTTGGATTGAAATAGTAATGCTCTAGAAGTTTCCAGAAGATGCTTATGCTTTCTCTCAACCCCACCATTTTGTTGAGGAATATGGGGAATGGTGGTTTGGTGGAGAATGCCAAACTCAGCAAAGAAGGAAGAAGCCTTGGCACTAGAGCCAAGTTCAAAGGCATTGTCTGACCTAATAGTTTGTACATGGAGGTTAAAGTGAGTTTTGACCATTAAAACAAAGGCCTTAATGAGATCAAAGCATTGCTTTTACAAGGAAGTAAGTGTGTCCAAGTTACCGTTGAAAAGTCATCCACAATGGTTAGAAAATATTTGAAACCATTATATGTTCTAGTATGATAAGGACCCTATAGATCAATGTGTACTAATTGAAAAGGTTTAGTGGATTTAATAGAACTATCCAAAAAAAGGAGTCTCTATTGTCTGGCTAAAGGACATACAGGACAAATAAATGATTGTTTAGAAGACAACTTATCAGATAAGAAGTCAATAGATTTCATTCTATGAAAGGGCATATGTCCTAGTCTTTGATGCCAGAAAAGATCAGTTTTATTAATAGGGCAATCAGGATTACAAGTAGAAATGCAAGCACTGTAATTACACAAAGTAACGGATGCCTTATTTAAAATGTTATTTACAACTCATGTAGACTCTGGTAAACTGACTGATCTTTTATTTGTGATGCTATGTACAGATGATGTAAGTGCTGGTAGAGTAGCTGCAGAATCAATGACATAAAGTCCATTTGCTGCTCTACCAATTTTCAATGGCCTCCTCAGAGAAGGGCCTTGTAAATAACAGAAAATTTGGTGAAGAAAGTTGTGCAAGTAAGTTGATCAACTAGTTGAGGCACAAAGATTAAATTGAATTCAAAGAAAGGGACTAAGAGGACTTTTGATATAATCAAATCATCACATAGTTGTAATGAACTAGTGCAATGAACTTTGACCTTATAACCATTTGGAAGTGTGACAAGATAAGGAAAAAGCAAAATTTGGATGTTGTGTAACAAGTGTTTATTAGGTGTCATGTAGTTGGTTGCACCTGAGTCTAGAATCCAGGTGTTTATTTTTAGTTGTGATGCACAGCACAAAGCAAGAGATTAAACAGCAAGACTACAGACCACACCTGCACAAGCAGCCATTGCAGTAGTGTTGCTAGTTGAATCTTGAGAAGGGGAGATGTGAGACTGTTGAAATAAGCTCATGAGATGCTGGTACTATTCCTTGCTGAACCCATGGACATGATTGTTGGTGATATTTTCAGAAAACTGCTGATCCTCTGATGCAGAAGTGTCAACTTGAGCACAAGCAACAGACTTTCTGCCCTTTGTGAACTTGAAATCACTTGAGAACCCATGAAGTTTGTAGCATTTGTCAACAGAATGCCCAGTCTTTTTATAGTATTTGCACACAATAGTTGTCCTTTTGATGTCAAAATTGACTTTCTGAGGAAAGGATTTAGGACCATTAGTGAACTGAGCAGGGGCAGATGTAGATTTCACAGAAAAGGAAGCTGACTCCGAGAGAAATGAACCACCAGATGGTTGAATTTCTCTTTGACTCTCATCATGAAGAAGAATGGAGTAAGCTTTACCAGAGTTGGAACAAGATACATCATAATGATATTGCTTCTAGCATTTGAGTAGGTCTCATTCAACCCTGTGAGGAAATGAATAAGTTTCTGACCATCACTGCATTGTGGCTCAGCCCCACAAGTGCACGCTGGACCAAATGCAACAGTCCTCAACTCATCCCAGAGTTTCCTAAGCCTAGTGTAGTAACTAGCAATATTGGAAGAACCCTGAGATACCCCTGCAATTTCCCTTTGTATTTGATAATACCTACTAGCACTAGATTGTCCATACCTTTCTTCTATATCCCTCCATAGGTCCCTAGCAGTATCACAGTGTAAAACACTGTCTGCGATGTCTTTGGATAAGGAATTGCTTAGCCAAGCAAAGACCATGTCATTACATCTTACCCAGTAATCATAAAGAGGAGAAGTAGGTGAGGGTTGTGGAATTCTACCACTGATCAACTCAGCTTTATTCTTAGCAGACAAGGCAATTAGAACATTTTTTCTCCATGAAGTATATCCCATCCCTGAAAAGGGAACTGACACTAACAGAACACCAGGATTATCTGATGGATGAACATAGAGAGGATGAGAAGAGTCAATAAGCGTAGGAGGAGACTGAAGAACAGAAGAGGAAGTGCTCGATTCTGTACCCATGGTTTGAAACAACAATTAAGGGCAAAATTTGGGACTTAACACTACAACACGTATAGAACAGGTTACAGAAAAAATTTGAGCTAAAATCAATTACACAAACAGTAGTTTCACAAATCGTTCAATTAGATCACAAAACCCATTTAGCAAGGGATGAACAGATAGTACTGTATCTCCTTCACAATACTCGAAGGAGTAGAGCCTTGGGCTGAAATTATCCTCAATTGACGTCGGAAAAAGCCCAAATTCCCCGAAAAATCGCAAACCAGATCCCATCGAATACAGCGAAAAAACTCAAAATTGAGAAAACTGAACTGATAGGATGAACCGGCTCATCGAGTACGTCAGGAATCGTCGCTCTAATACCATGTTAACTTGCAAGAAGAGATTGAATCTCCATGAATGGAGATGAGAAAACCCTAGGTTCTAGTCGGTGTTAGAGAGAAACTAAGAAACCGTCGGGTAAATAGAAAGAGAGGAAAAATGATGTATATCTTCAATAGACTTCAATCAAGTCTATTAGTATGTATAGTGTAGTCCAATAATCAATAATATCCGGACACGGGTCGGTTCCCAGTATAAGAGAAAGGAAAAGAGGCCCAACTATACAAAGGCCCAATAGAACAGAAATGAAAACTATCCTGGGTTTATGTCCAATAATTTCTTTAGTCTATCAGTAATTTGTAATTATGTAAAGTTCATTTCCTCCTTCTGGTGCTTTTCTAATAAAATCTTATTTACTAAACAGAAACAGAAGAGAGGCTAATAGAAAAATCCACAATTCAGGCTTAAGAGGTCTTGAAATGTCTATAATTTCCATTTTATATGGGAATTAACCACAACCAAAAGTAGTTCTTAAGTTACCATTAATAAGCCATAGGACTGCTACTAGGAAATAACAGCATTTAATATTATAAAGATTGCAATATTTTTGCTTCATTCAAATAAGAACAGTGTTCACTCAGATTTTGTCCATTCCACAGAATGATCTCTACCCTCATCTCAATATTCTCTCTATGAATTCTCCAATTATCACAACTAGGAAATAATATAAGTTGAAACATCAAACATTCAAATTAAGTGAAAGAGAGAAACAAAAGTTGACTTCTCTTCTTTTTGTAAGAGCAATCCAATTCAACTAGGCTTACTTGGGGTTGACTATACGAATAATTTTTTTCTGTTCTGCTTTATTTGGGGGCCAATTTCATTCTAAAAAATACTAAGTAAAACAGAAAAATCAATCAACTATGCTTGCTCACGGTCGACTATATGAATCATGTATATCCATTCTGCTTTATTTGGGGCCAATTTTATTCCAAAATAAAGAATACTAGTCTCTTCGTCCAATTTTATGTATGATGTTTGACTGGGCACAGTTTTTAAGAAAGAACCAAATGCTTTGAAAACAAGCCAAAGATACTCGTGTCCCAATTGATTATGAGAAGTTTAAAGTTAAACTATTTCTAAATATAGAAAGATATTATTCTTTAAGTAAGACTAAAAAGGAAAGAGTATCACATAAATTGAGACAAAGGGACTATATAATAGACCTTTCTATAACAACCATCCTCTGTAACAGTTCACTATAATAACCAAGTTCGCTTTGGAACCAATGTGTCATGTTATGTTATAGTATATGTTATCTGTAACAACAGTTAATTATAGCAGCCAAAAAATATTGGAACAAACGAGGTTGCTATAAATAGGTTTGATTGTATATAATAAACCTCTATATAAAAGTCACCCTCCATAATAGTTCACTATAACAACCAAGTTTGCTTTGGAACCAATTTGTCATGTTATGTTATAGTATTCTCTATAAAAGCAGTTCACTAGAGCAGTGAAAAAATATCGGAACAAACAAAGTTGCATAGAGAGGTTTGATTGTATATAATAGACATCTCTATAACAGTCATCCTCTATAATAGTTAACTATAACAACCAAGTTTGCTTTGGAACCAATTTGTCATGTTATGTTATAGTATATGTTTTCTATAACAGCAGTTCACAAAAAAATCGTAATAAACTAGACTGTTATAAAGAGTTTTGATTGTACATACCTATGAACCAAGGCCATCTAACAGGATTATCAGGAGCTTCTTTGGTCAAATACCTGAATCTATCTGGCATTGTGCTCTCTCCACGAACCTCGTTTTCAGCTATCTCAACACTTTTTCCATTCTCAGCTTTCACAATAAACCTATTTTCCTTACAACAACAACAACAATAACCTAGTGTAATCCCACAAGTGGGGTCTGGGGAGGGTAATATGTACGCAGACCTTACCTCTACCCCGAGGGGCAGAGAGGCTGTTTCGAGGAGACCCTCGGCTCAAGAAGGCAACAAGAGACACTATATTAGTACTATCAATAGACTCATAATAAAATACCATAAAATCCATAACATAACATAAATACCATAAAATAACAAAGTAACAGCAATATAAGAGATATAGAAAATACGAGAAAGATGTAAGGTATACTAATAAACAACAGATAAAGCCCATCATCAGTAGCTGATCAATAGCATCCTAAAACTAATTCCTAACTGGCTAGTCTCACTCTAGTGCGCTGTAAAAAGGAAATCACAATTTCCCCTAACCTACAACCTTAATGCTCGATCTCCATAATTCCCTGTTTAGGGCCATGTCCTCAGTAACCCTAAGTCGCGCCATATCCTGCCTGATTACCTCTCCCCAATACTTCTTAGGTCTCCCTCTACCTCTCCTCGTACCCACCACAGCCAATCGCTCACACCTTCTCACCGGTGCATCAGTGTTCCTCCTCTGAATGTGCCCGAACCATCTGAGTCTTGCTTCCCGCATCTTGTCCTCCATGGGGGTCACACCCACCTTCTCTCGAATATCTTCATTTCTAATCTTATCCTTCCTTGTATGCCCGCACATCCACCTCAACATCCTCATCTCTGCAACTTTCATCCTCTGGATGTGTGAGATCTTCACCGGCCAACACTCGGTCTCATACAACATAGCAGGCCTAACCACTGCCCTATAAAATTTACCTTTCAGTAACGGTGACACTTTCTTGTCATACAGGACTCCCGTCGCTAACCTCCATTTCATCCACCCCACCCCTATACTGTGTGTGACATCCTCGTCGATCTCCCCGGTCCCCTGAATAAACGACCCCAGGTACTTGAAACTACCCCTCTTAGGGATGACTTGAGAATCAAGCCTCACTTCCACTCCCGCTTCCGTCGGCTCTGCCCCAAATTTGCACTCAAGGTATTCCGTCTTCGTCATGCTCAACCTAAAACCTTTGGACTCAAGGGCATGTCTCCAAACCTCTAACCTCTCGCTGACGCCGCGTCGTGTCTCGTCGATTAGGACTATGTCATCAGCAAATAGCATGCACCATGGCACCTCCCCTTGAATATGATGCGTTATAGCATCCATCACCAGGGCAAATAGGAAAGGGCTGAACGCAGACCCTTGGTGCAACCCCGTAATAACCGGAAAATAATCGGAATCGCCTCCTGCTGTCCTAACCCGAGTCTTAGCTCCATCATACATGTCCTTAATCGCCCTAATGTAGGCAACCGGGACCCCTTTAGCCTCTAAGCATCTCCATAAGACCTCCCTAGGAACCCTGTCGTACGCTTTCTCTAGATCGATAAACACCATGTGGAGATCCTTCTTCTTATCCCTGTATTGTTCCACCATCCTCCTAATAAGGTGGATAGCTTCTGTGGTAGATCGCCCCGGCATGAACCCGAACTGGTTGTCTGAAATAGACACCGTCCTTCGCACTCTCATTTCTACCACTCTCTCCCAGACTTTCATGGTATGACTTAGTAATTTAATACCCCTATAGTTGTTACAGATCTGGATATCGCCTTTGTTCTTATACAACGGGACCATTGTACTCCACCTCCACTCTTCGGGCATCCTATTAGTCTTGAATATAACATTAAGCAACTTAGTAAGCCATTCCAAGCCTGCTCTACCCACACACCTCCAAAGCTCTACCGGAATTTCATCTGGTCCGGTAGCTCTGCCCGTTCTCATCTTACGCATTGCCTCCATGACCTCATCGACCTCAATGTCCCTACAATCACTTAGTTCATGGGGGCTGTCGGCATTCCTCAATTCACCTAGTACAATATCCTGATCCCCTTCCTCATTTAGAAGTTTATGAAAGTAGGTCTGTCATCTCCTCTTAATCTGGTCATCCCCCAACAAAACTTTGCCGTCATCATCTTTTATGCACCTCACTTGGTCCAGATCCTGAGCCGTCCTCTCTCTCACCTTAGCGAGTCAGAGTAACTTCTTCTCCCCGCCTTTGTTCCCTAGTTCCTCATACAAACGAGCAAAAGCTGTCGTCTTAGCCTCCGTCACTACCATCTTTGCCTCCTTCCTAGCTACCTTATATCTCGCAATGTTCGCTCTCTTCTCCTCCTCGCCAGTGCTCCCCACTAACCGCAGGTAAGCCACCTTCTTCGCTTTCACTTTACCTTGTACAATTGCATTCCACCACCAGTCTCCTTTGTGGCCACCGGTGCGGCCTGAAGATACCCCTAACACCTCTCTCGCCGCCTTCCTTATATAGTCCGCCGTCGTCGACCACATAGTGTTTACTTCCCCACTACTTCTCCAAGCTCCCATTGCCGACAACCTTCCTTCCAACTCCTGGGCTTTAACCTTAGTCAAGGCGCCCCACCTAATCCTCGGGCGTCCTCGTAGTGACCTCTGCTTCCTTCTTATCATAATACTAATGTCCATCACCAAAAGCCTATGTTGCGTTGCAAGGGTCTCACCTGGGATAACTTTGCAATCCTCGCACAACCTTCTGTCGCATCTCCTGAGGAAGAGATAGTCAATTTGAGTCTTCGCCCCCGAACTTTGGTAAGTAACCAAATGCTCCTCCCGCTTCGGAAAACTCGAGTTTGCAATCACTAGATCGAATGCCTTGGCAAAATCCAGTAGTGAGGTGCCCCCTCCGTTCCGTTCCCCGAAACCAAAGCTGCCATGCACCTCAGTATAACCACCTGCAGACGACCCAATATGACCATTGAAATCCCCTCCTATGAATAACCTCTCAGAAGGCGGAATACTACGAACAATGTCATCCAACCCTTCCCAAAAGCGCCTTTTAATCTCCTCATCACAACCTACTTGCGGTGCGTACGCGCTAACGACGTTTAAAGTACACTCACCCACCACCAATTTAATAGTCATTAGTCTATCATTCACACGTCTGACCTCTATCACCGACTCCCTAAGATGGCTATCTACCAGGATACCCACTCCATTCTTACCCCTCACGACTCCAGAGTACCACAACTTATACCCATCCGCGTTTCTCGCCCTCGATCCGACCCACCTAGTCTCCTGGACACACGCTATATTAATCTTCCTCTTCTGAAGGATCTTCGCCAACTCTATAGACTTACTCGTTAGCGAACCTATGTTCCATGACCCGATTCTCAACCTATAGGCTCCCTTGCCCCCTCTACCTCCCCTGCCTCCCGACCCACCCCCTGACCCCGGGCCCACTCTTTGCCCCACACTCTGCCCCACCTGAGGACATGCCTTTAATCTATCATCCCAGACTGCCGCCACTACACCTACGACAAATCTACAGAAGACTCGCTAGTGCACAACGGACAACGAATCAAACTAGAAGGAAACAAGTGACTACTGGTACACCTATTGAATGATTTAACTATTGTGAACTAAAGTAACATCAATTTAGCTAACACCAAAAGGAAAACAGTAGAACGGGAGGTACCAATTCCCGAGAACCAAACCTGTGTTGATTTGCAGCCCTCGATGTACTTGCAAGCTTACGCACCGCTTTCCACCGCCCTTTGTTGACGCTCGTCCACGTTGCTCTCCTTTGCTAGTGCTCGTGCGCCCAACTTGTCTCCAACAATTTTGAGAATTTCCCTGAAAACACAGAAAATACCACGACCCAAAAACCAAAAAGGGTTGTCGCCGCTACCATTGGTGTAGCACCGAAAGTAACTAGCAGCCGAAATTAACTGAAGAAAAACAACAAGCAAGCTTCTGAAATAGGCGGGGAGATCCGGCAACATAACAGCAACAAACCGGTGACCAAACGAGTGCAACTCGATAGCAATAATAAACCCATTTTCCTTAATTAACGAAAATCCAAAATTACTACCAAAAATCCCA
The DNA here is from genome assembly GCF_000715075.1 of Nicotiana tabacum. Lineage (NCBI taxonomy): Eukaryota > Viridiplantae > Streptophyta > Magnoliopsida > Solanales > Solanaceae > Nicotiana > Nicotiana tabacum. Next base: position 210,763,127 of record NC_134080.1, read on the forward strand.
GAATATCTTTTTTGGGTCAATTCAAGCTCGTAAGGTTTAATTCTGGTTATAGATAAGGGAAAAGCTATATTCTGATTACGAGGGCAAGCATTTAAAGGAAAATGTGAGGAGGAGATTTTATGGGGTTTATTGAGAGATGAGATTGAAGATGAGAGAGCTGAGAGTGTAATCGACATTGTTTTTGGAGGTCAGAGAGGTTAAGGTTTGGAGTTTTTAGACTTCTGCCATTGCTGGAAAATTAGTTACTCACAAGAGTGGGGGTTTGGGGTTTTGCAAAACTCGGTAACCCGATTGAGCCCGACCCGCAATCAATTCATACAAACTATTTTTTCCCGGGTCATATCTGTAACTGACTTATTTTATAAGGCGTCAATGTTGGAATTAATATTTCCAAGATTATTTAACAGTATTGTTTCGTTTGGTTCAACCGAATTAAAAATAGAAGATGCAAGGTGTGATCTAAAATATATATTTGGTTTGAAACTGAATAAACATGGATAAAATTTTGTATTCAGTTTGAACCTTTGATATTGTAGACATGGAAAATTTAATGGATCAAGCTAAATATACTACAAGACCTCTTGAAATTCTAGGAGTTTGTCAGTGTTGTTTGGAGGCTATTCTACCAAAGTCCAGCATTGGAAGCTACTCTATCCTAACCCTAGGTCATTCCTATAAAAAGGGTTACGTATTTTCTTAAAAAGATATCTCAAAAAAATGGAGATCATCTCAAAAATTCCATAAACTCAAGTGATATTTCCAAAGAGATCAAGATGTGGCCGGATAGACATAAATTTATGGAGATCAAATACATCCCATGAAGGTTTGCATTATCCTACATTCGAGAAATACGCAGCTTCAGCCCTCGAATTATGGAGATAATCCGGAGAGAAGAAATTATTCTACATTCGAGAAATACGAAGAATGAAGGGAGAAATAAAATTATACTCAGAATTGATTAGTAAAAATATTTTTCTCTTATTTTGTGATTGCAATTTATTTTTAAATTAGTTGCAAACAGATATGATAATGCAAAAGGGTATTTGAGGGCTAATATTATAATTTTAATAACTTTATCCGTGTATTGAAAAAAAAATGATCTTACCATGTGGCTCAATAGAATAGTGGCTCAATAGAACTTTATCCGTGGATTTCTCATCACAACTGAATTTCCCATTCACTTGCCAACTTGGGTATTTCAGAATAGTTGGCAGCTGCAATGGAATCATGTGTTTGTGTGATGATTTTTTTGCTGTCGTAGGGAATGTAGATATAGTTCTATGGAACCCTTCTATTCAAAAGTTTATAATTTTACCCTTGCCTTTAATTAGGCCTAAGTCACCCCACATGTTTGTACTTGGATTTGGTGCTGATAATTTTTCTAATAATGATGATGATTACAAGTTGGTCAGACTTGTGTATCATAAGAATGATTATGATATATTTTCGCAGTATAATGTTCCTCCTGAGGTTGAAATTTATTCACTCAATACTGGGGTTTGGAGGAGAGTGATAGGAGTTGAGATTAAGCATTGTATGGTGGAGTTTATGTGGTCTCAGGCTTTTGTGAATGGAGCTGTCCATTGGATTGCATATGATGTGGGCGAGAATGGTGGTGTTCGGAGTTTAATTATGTCTTTTAGTATAGCTGATGAGGTGTTTGGGGATATTATGTTACTGGATGCTTTAGCTGGTCAAATTGCAACGAATTTATCGATCATGGTGTTTGAGGGATCCCTTGCTGTTGTTAAGTATGAGAGGGAGATAGATGGTGGTTCATGTGAAGTATGGGTGATGAAGCAGTACGGAGTTTTGGAATCTTGGACAAGATTTTATAGTATAAATTTGGATGATATGGAGAGAGTAGTTGGATTTAGGAATAATGGTGAAGTTTTGTTTTCAACTAGGAGCTATGAGCTGGTTTCTTATGATCCAAATAGTGGACACAAGAAGGATCTTGGTATCCGTGGGAGTTCCCGCTCGTTTTATGTTCAAAATTACATGGAATCACTTGTTTTGCTTCAAGGAGATAATGTAGTTTCGGACGAGTTCTTGGAAGGAATGGGAAGCTTATGGATTGAAGACTAGCTGGACTATAGAACTTCTTGGTGTGCGAAAGAAGAACGTGATTAGAAGGTAAAGTATTTTACCAAGTTCAATCGACATGGAATGTCGCTTTCCGCTAATTCTGTTTCATGGCATAGTGGGAGTGTAAGATGTTTTATCACATTTGCTTCACCTAGTTTAGAGCTATCTAATTATGGCATATTGAATGTTGAACTTTTGCTTTCCCATTTGTTGCCTTATATTAGTTGTTAGTGCACTCTTGTTGTTGTTTTGATGTATTTCTCGTTTAATTATTGTGATTTCATATCTTAATCAAGTGATAGACCTCAGGGGCGGAGCCAGCCTTAAAACTACGGGTTTGGCAGGACCCAATAGCTTGACTCAAACCTTGACTTTGTGTTAAAAAGTTGATGTGAATATGTACCCCGTAAGTAAAAAGGATTATGTTCCATAAGCCGTAAACTAAAATCCTAGCTCCGGCTTTGACGGTCTTTGTCTTTATATGTAGTCAACTTAGTTGCAGAGACAGGAGCCTTTTTACCCTCATACGGTAAGGGTAAGGTCTGTGTACACACTATCCTCCCCAGATCCCACTTATGGGATTTCATTGGGTTTGTTGTTGTTGTTGTTGTTGCTGCACCAAAGGGCCAAAAGTCCTTAGCATCTAAAGTATGCACTGTTGTAACCTTGTCTTCAAAGTATTTTCTATTTTGCTCCATATCTTCTTGATACATTTTGCTCCCTTGCAACCGCACAACAACTAAACGGGTCCTTAATCGAGTACGGCATCACCCCACATTGGAGTTGGATGAGTCCTCTATGTCGTTTCTTCTTGTTGTGGAGGAAATGGAGTTTGATTTATTTGTTATGTGCAAGAGTTTATAAAATCACTTGGTGTTGTATTGTTCAGAAGTATTGGGGAGAGGTAATTAGGCAAGACATGACTATTCTTCAGCTTACTGAGAACATGACCCTTGATAGGAAGGTGTGGAGGTCGAGAATTAAGGTAGTAGGCTAGGTAGTCGAGATGTGTCCTTGCTCATTCCGGTAGTTTTAATGCATCCCTCAGTGTTAGTCTTGTATTTTCTTATTATTAGATTTATGTTATTGCTTACTTTTCTTTCTCTTTGACTTTCTGTTTGATTTGCTGGTGTTGTTACTTGCTGTTACTCTTTCTTCTCTATCTTTCCTGAGCCGAGGGTCTTTCGGAAACAACCTCTCTATCTTTTTCGGGTAGGGGTAAAGTCTGCGTACATTTTACCCTCCCCAGATTCTATTAGTCGGATTACACTAGATTGTTGTTATTGTCGTCGTCCTATTCTTCTTGTCTAACAAGACAGTTTAGTATGAAAGGTAAAGGGAATTAGTATCAACAGTCTGAGAATGAAAAGAATTAAGCTGACATATATTAGATGAATTATAGCAGCGAGCTGTTATTCATCTAACATCTTCATTCATCTAACTTCTATTTCAAATAATCTTTAGAAATTTAGAGAAATCTTCAGAAGCCTCTGCCTCTTTATATGGAAAATGGCACCCAAATGCAGAGCTTGAGTTTATACTATCACTTAAAATTTCCTTCATCTGATATCTGCCTATTAAAGCTGAAGCATGCAACAGAAACAACCAAGAGGGCAAAGGGCAACCCGGTGCAGTAAGCTTCCGCTATTTGCGGGGTTTAGAAAGGGCCGAACCATAAGAGTTTATTTTACACAACCTTACCCTGCATTACTACAAGAGGTTGTTTTCACGGCTTAAACCCGTGACCTCCTGGTCACATGGCTGCAACTTTACCAGTTACGCCAAGGCATCCTTTCAAAAACAACCTAGAGCAAGTTTTGAAATACTTTAAAATATCATATCTAGGATTTGAACTTGTGATTTAAAATAATTTTTGAACCCCCTTACCATTACAATAGCATCTTTTCTTATATTAAAGGGATTCAATATTTAATCATTAATAATGTCCTTTTCAACATGACTGTCAGTATTTATTGTTATTTAAGTACAATGTCGTCCAAGGTTTTAACTACATTCCTATTTATTTAGCATTTATATACCCTTCTAGTTTCCAATCAAATAATGAGAGAAAGTGCAACTAGGAAGTACAAAGATTTTTTATTCCTGGAAATGGATTTCACAATCTTGTGCAATTTATTGTCTTGCTTTTGACGTTTATCTATTCACATAAAGTTCCCATAATACTGCTTTACTATATGATTGACCAAATAACTAAATCTAATCAATGATGAAGTTGAAGATATTCTCAAGTCCGCACACGCCGAATTTTCTGTTCACACCGAATTATTAGGTAAAAACATTTGGGATCACGAAAGAGTTTCGTGGGATAGTCGCGATTCATATCCTCTTAATGAGAGTTTTTGGGTTCGAACCTTGAAAATATTAGAACTTTTAATAGGGAGTATTTACCCCGTAATGATCCGATTCAGCACAAATCAAATTAGTCGAGTTGATGAATTTCAAATGTCGAATAATTAAAGAAAAGATAGAAAGACTTTGGTGTGAAATCTATTGAATAGATTAAAAATTATAGATGTGCAATTGGATTTTCTACAACAACCTAGCAGCTTTCATATGGTAGTGACTAGTGGTGGGAGCAAGATTTTCACTAAGGGGATTCAAAAAATAAAAAAAGTAAACACGTGAAGACGCTAAGGAGATTCAACATCTATTATATATATATGGAAAGATTGACTTTATATATACTGTGTAATTTTCGACAAAGGGGATTCGGACGGTGCACCTAGCTCCGCCCCTTGTAGTGACAGGCTTAATCCAATATCAGCCACAAATCGTTATTGGCCTAATAATTCATGTACGAAAGTCACCTCTTGAGTCACCAGAAGCAATAGTTTTTGTCACGTGCAATATTTCTATATATTGATAAGCCAAACCTACTCTCTGTATTTCTCAACCAAAAGCTACAATGGAGTTGGAATAACTTTCAAATAGTAGCTGCGTTGGAATGCAGCTGAAGGGGGAGAATTGATAAGTTCAGCTGCTGCCAACTACCAATTCTAGAAGTCCACCATTGTTGAAGCCACCAACCCATTCTAGAAGCCACCATTGTTGAAGCCTCCATTGTTGAATGAAGAATTCAACCACCAACCACCTTCTTTAAGGCTATAAATAGAGCCTTATGTTTTACACAGAAACATCAATCCAGAGAGATTGAAATACAATCTAGGAAGAGATTGTGAGAGAGTTTGGTGAGTTTTTTTGTAGAGAGAAATTCTTGGTGTAGATTCTCTGTAATTCTATTCTTGTGAAATAGAGTTGTTTTTCCTCCCAAATAATCTTCATATTGATCCGAGAAGCACAACAAGTGGTATCAGAGCCCTCGATTCTGTGTTCATCGAGAAATATCGGCACACTGAAAATTTCAACCCGGATTTACGTTTTTCGAAACGTGATCTTCGGTGTGTTTTGATCATTTCATTAGATTCCTTGCGTCGATACGAATTCAACGCAATTTTCCGGAGGCCAAACAAAGCTAAAACGAAGAAGTTATGGCAATTTTCTTTCTTCTGCCCAAGGAAGAAGATGATGAATAGTAATTGGCCAGTCAGCGCCACGTCATCATCCAGTCAGCATTTAGGTAGCGCAACGTCAGTATCTAGTCAGCGCCACGTCAGCATCTAGTTAGCGCCCAGTCATCATAATTTTTAGAAATTTATGAAATAACCCCTGAAGTTACTGAAATTATAAATCTGCCCCACAAGTTTAGTATATTTTCGATTTAACCCCAAAAGTTTGGTGTAAATTTTGAAAATTTTCTGGAGGCCCTATTTTGACCCAAGAAGAGTCAATCCTACCATTTTTCACCATTCCGGACGCGTTGGTGAGTTCCGTTTGGTGAGATCCTGCTCCAAAATTTTGACCAAGCCATTTTAAAGACATAATGGAAGAGTCATCATCATCTGGAGCTATGATAAAGCTTACTGCCACAAATTACACATTGTGGAGACCTCGGATGGAAGATCTCCTCAGTTGTAAAGATTTGTTTGATCCCATAGAAGCAAAGGGTAGGAACCCCGATTCCACCAAAGAAGCAGAGTGAAAGAAATTAAACAGAAAAATTATCGGTCAAATTCGACAATGGATTGACGATAGCATTTTTCATCATGTTGCACAAGAGACAGAAGCGTATGCCCTCTGGGTGAAGTTAGAAGGGATGTTTCAAGCCAAGACCGCTAGGAACAAAGCCTTGTTGATGAGGCGTTTGGTAAATTTGAAGTTAAAGCACGGAACTTCAGTTGCCGAGCATACCAGTGAGTTTCAGAGCTTGATAAATCAATTATCGTCTGTTGACATGCCGCTCGGGGATGAGATGCAAGCCCTACTACTCCTTAGTTCTCTTCTTGATAGTTGGGAGACGCTGATAGTCTCTCTCAGTAATTCAGCTCCTAGTGGAAATCTGACCATGTCTATGGTTAAAGATGCCTTATTTAATGAAGAAGCCAGAAGAAAGGACATCGATCATGGTGAGTCGCATGCCCTTATTACAGAAAGAGGGAGACAACAAGAAAAAAGTAAAGATAAGAGGAGAGGCAGAAGCAAGAGTAGGGGAAAATCTACAGATGGTAGGAAGTCATCATATGCGTGCTACCACTGTGGAATAAAGGGCCATTTAAAGAAGAACTGCAGAAAATTGCATAAAGAGAAGGAGCAGTTGAAGCAAAAGGATGGAGATGCATTAGTCACTACCCACGGAGAGGTAGCCATTTGTTCCATCCAAGAAGAGACATGCTTTCACGTCTCAAGTCAAGAAGAAAACGAATGGGTGGTAGATACTACAGCATCATACCACGCCACATCCCGAAAAGATTTCTTCACAACATACAAAGCAGGAGACTTTGGAGTAGTGAAGATGTGGAACACTTCTTCCTGTGAGATAGTTGGAATTGGTGATATCAAAATACAAACAAATATCAGGAGTACAATGATATTGAAGGATGTCCGTCATATGCCAGATCTTCGTCTAAACCTAATATCAGGTATAGCTCTTGACAAACAGGGCTATGAAAGTTATTTCGGAAAGGCACATGGAAATTGCTGAAAGGGGTTATGATTCTCGCTCGAGGACATATTTGTGGCAACTTATATAAAACTCATGTGAAGGTATGTTCAGACAGCCTCAACGTTATGGAAAAAGAGGCATCTCAAAACCTGTGGCACCAAAGACTCAGTCACATGAGTGAAAAGGGGATATCAATTCTAACGAAAAAGCAGCTTATCAGAATGGACAAGAATGCTGCTTTAGACCTTGTAATCATTGCTTATTCGGAAAGCAACATAGAGTCTCTTTTACATTTTCTTCAACCAGAAAATCAGAGTTACTCAGTCTGGTACACTCTGATATTTGTGGTCCCATGGAGGAGAAGTCACTTGGCGGCACTAGGTATTTTCTGACTTTCATTGATGATGCTTCTCGAAAGGTGTGGGTGTACTTATTAAAGACAAAGGACCGGACTTTTGATTATTTCAAGATATTTCATGCCATGGTAGAGCGTGAAACGGGAAAGAAATTAAAATGCCTTCGCTCAGATAATGGAGGCGAGTATACTTCCAAGGAGTTCGATTCCTATTGCAAGAGACAAGGGATTCGACATGAAAAGATGGTCCCACGCACCCCACAACACAATGGAGTAGCCGAGAGAATGAACCGAACAATTATGGAAAGAGTCAGAAGTATGATCAGTATGGCAAAGCTGCCTAAGCCATTCTGGGGAGGAGCTGTTCGCGCCGCCTGCTACCTAATCAACCGGTCACCATCAGCCCCGTTGAATTTTGAGGTTCCAGAGAAAATATGGTCTGGTAAGAATCCCTCATATTCTCACTTAAGGGTATTCGGTTGTTTAGCACATGCACATGTATCCAAGGAGCTCAGGAAGAAGCTTGATGGTAGAACTATACCATGTATCTTCATAGGCTATGGAGATGAAGAATTTGGGTATAGATTATGGGATCCAATACAGAAGACGGTGATCAGAAGTAGGGATGTTGCATTCCACGAAAACCAGACAATTGAAAACATTGAAAAGCCCACAATGTCTTATGAAAGAGGTTCCAGTGCCCCAAAAGTTGGTCCAGATCCACTACCATTGCAATTTGACACAAATAGCATGGGGGAGCATGAAACAGTACCAGAAGCAGAACAGGAGGATGTTTGGCAGGGGGAGGCACAAACCCCTCAGGAAACTACAGAACCATCACAGGGGAACGATGACGGTACTAATAATCAACAACCTCGTCGATCTGAACGAGGTCAGATTCCATCAACTCGATACCCAGAAACCGAGTATATTCTAGATGGAGAACCAGAGAGTTTCCATGAAGCTATATCTCATAAGGATAAAGAAAAATGGCTGCAAGCAATGACCGAAGAGATAAACTCTTTACAGAAAAACAACACTTATGAGATTGTGAAACTTCCACAAGGAAAGAAGGTACTGAAGAGTAAATGGGTATTCAAGCTCAAGAAAGATGGCAGAGGAAAGGTGGTGAAGCACAAAGCCCGATTAGTAGTCAAAGGATTCCTACAGAAAAAGGGAATTGACTTTGATGAAATATTTTCACCAGTTGTAAAATTGACTTCAATACGCATCATCCTTGGATTGGTAGCCAGTTTGAATTTGGAGCTTGAACAAATGGATGTCAAGACAACATTTCTTCATGGTGATCTAAATGAAGAAATCTATATGGAGCAGCCGGAAGGTTTTGAGGTTTCAGGAAAAGAAAACCTCGTCTATAAGCTTACAAAAAGTTTATATGGCCTAAAGCAAGCACTGAGGCAGTGGTACAAAAAGTTTGACTCATTTATGGTAAGTCAAGGATATAAAAGGACTGCTGCAGATTAGTGTGTTTACATTCAGAGATTTTCGGATGGCAATTTTGTTGTACTTCTACTTTATGTAGACGGCATGTTGATCGTCGGACAAGATGCAACAAAAATTAGACAGTTGAAGAAAGAACTCTCTAAGTCCTTTGAAATGAAAGACTTAGGTCCAGCTCAACATATTTTGGGATTGCAGATAACTCGAGATAGGAGAAACAAGAAGTTATGGCTATCTCAAGAAAATTACATTGAACGGGTGATCAAACGGTTCAATATGAGTAATTCCAAACCGGTAGGTGCCCCTTTGGCAAATCACTTCAAGTTTAGCAAGAGTTTGTGCCCCTCATCCAAGAAAGAGATTGAGGAGATGTCTACAATTCCATATTCTTCAATAGTTGGAAGTCTGATGTATGCCATGGTTTGCACGAGGCCAGATATCGCACATGCGGTAGGTGTGGTAAGTCGTTTTCTTTCTAACCCTGGAAAGAAACATTGAGAGGCAGTTAAGTGGATTTTCAGGTATCTTAAAGGTACTTCAAAATCAAGTCTGTGCTTTGGGGGGGCTGATCCAGTCTTGGAAGGCTATACAGATTCAGATATGGCCGGAGATCCTGATGGAAGAAAATCAACCTCAGGATATGTTTATACTTTTGCAGGGGGAGCTGTGTCATGGCAGTCAAGATTGCAAAAGTGTGTTGCATTATCCACAACTGAAGCAGAGTATATTGCTATAGCGGAAGCTGGAAAAGAAATGTTGTGGCTAAAGCGGTTTCTCCAAGAACTAGGGATAAATCAAACATAGTATAAGATACATTGTGATAGTCAAAGTGCAATTGATTTAAGCAAAAACTCAATGTATCATTCTCGGACAAAGCACATCGACATTCGCTATCACTGGATACGCGAGGTGATGAATCAACAACTGTTGAAACTAATGAAGATCCATACGAAGGAGAATCCAGCAGACATGTTAACAAAGGTGGTCACTCAAGAAAAGTTAGAGCTGTGCAGAGACATAGTTGGAATAACTTTCAAATAGTAGTTGCGTTGGAATGTAGCTGAAGGGGGAGAATTGATAAGTTCAGCTGCTGCCAACTACCAATTCTAGAAGCCCACTATTGTTGAAGCCACCAACCCATTCTAGAAGCCACCATTGTTGAAGCCTCCATTGTTGAATGAAGAATTCAACCACCAACCACCTTCTTTAAGGCTATAAATAGAGCTTTATGTTTTACACAGAAACATCAATCCAGAGAGATTGAAATACAATCCAGGAAGAGATTGTGAGAACAAAAAGAGAGTTTGGTGAGGTTTTTTTGTAGAGAGAAATTCTTGATGTAAATTCTCTGTAATTCTATTCTTGTGAAATAGAGTTGTTTTTCCTCCCAAATAATCTTCATATTGATTCGAGAAACACAACACACACTCCCTCTCACATATTTTGATCATATGTGGTTAGCTTTCAACCGTATGCGGCGAATTTTATTCTACAAGCACCCCATTTCCAGATCCGATTTTGTCCAAACTATTATTCCTAGTCTTAAAGATTCACTCTCCCTCGCTCTCAAACACTATATACCCTTAGCTGGCAACGTTGCTTGTCCACTAAGTTCTAGCGGTTATTCTGAGCTGCGTTATGTAACAGGGGATTCCGTATCTGTTACCTTTTCTGAGACTGATATGGATTTTAATTATCTCATTAGTAACCATCTCCGAAATGCTAAGGCTTTTTATCACTTTGTTCCTCAGTTGGCAGAACCTAAGCATGCATCAGGGGTCCAATTAGCCCCGGTCTTAGCTATTCAAGTGACACTTTTTCCGAATCTTGGCATATCCATTGGTTTCACTAACCATCACGTCGCTGGTGATGGAGCTACTATATTAGGGTTCATAAGGGCATGGGCGTCTCTCAACAAATTCGGTGGAGATGAACAATTCTTAGCTAAAGAGTTAATTCCATTTTATGATAGGTCCGTAATCAAAGACCCTCATGGACAAGGGATGTCTATATGGGATGAAACGAAGAAAAATAAGCTTGAGATGTGTGACATTTGTGACTCCTCCTGATAAGGTTCGAGGTACATTTATTATAACACGGGATGTCATCGGGAAGCTCAAGAATTTAATGTTGTCAAGACGACCAAACCTAACTCATGTAACATCTTTCACAGTAATGTGTGCTTATGTATGGACTTGCTTGATAAAATCAGAGGACTCGATCAGAGAAGAGATAGAAGAAAATGTGACAGAGTTCTTCGGATGTGTAGCAGATTGCAGATCGCGTCTCAATCCACCACTTCCTCAATCTTATTTCGGGAATTGCCTAGTGACGCTCATTGCAAGAGCAAGTCATGTTGAATTAGTAGGAAAAGAAGGCTTTACAATTGGAGAAACCATTCAGAAAAGGATGAAGGATGAAGATTATATCCTTACTGGGGAGTGGTTCAAGGAATTTTGCTCCGAAGACATGAAACGGTCGCTTACTATTGCTGGATCACCAAAGCTTGACTTATATGCTGTTGATTTTGGCTGGGGAAAGCCAGAAAAGTTAGAGTTTGTTTCTATTGACAATGGTGATGGCATATCAATGTCCCTCAGCAAGTCCAAGGACTCTAATGGAGATTTAGAGATTGGTTTGTCTTTGCCCAAAACTCGAATGAATGCTTTTGCTGCTATGTTCACTCACGGGCTTAGCTTTCTATAGGAAGCCTGGTTAACATTATACTTTTACCACAAAACAGCGTTGCCGTTTTAAGTGTTCTATTGGATTTGATTAGAGATGAAACACTTCAAATTGTAGCTACAATAATGGGATACTTGCTAGTATTAGTGAAGATCAGAATCCTTATCTTTATCAAAATAGTGTAGTGTTGTATCTAAATTGATGTTATCCAAATGATAAATTGTTACACATAATCTTGATGCATAATAAGAAATTACTGAATGTTGAATATGTTCTTGTCCTCGTATCTTTTATTAATTGATTCTTTTCATTTGATGCCAAAAGTACGAATTTACCAAGCTTGATTTACCATTTAGTTTATGTGGATTTTGAAACTACCGGCAATACCTAACAGGTATTACCTCCAAAATCCATAACTTTGTCACTAAGATAGTTCATTAAGTCCATTATATCTTTAAATCGTCTCGTTAGAATTTTTGTACTTATTTGTAATTCGATTGGACTTAAATTTGTTGCACTTATGATTATACTCTTATTTTATATTCTAGTATCATGTATGTCTTACTTTTAAAAACAAGCAAATGCAATGGCCAAACATAAATTGGTCTTCTAAATTTATCTTCTTATCTTGGTGTCTGAGCATTTAAACGATCTACCATGGCTTTCCCTCTTCTTCATCTGCTCAAACAATTCCAACTAAATCTACTTTTGGCGTTCCATATCCTCCTCCAACTGTCACAAACATCAAGAGGTTTGTACCTATTGAATTCACTTATCCAACCGAAGGGAAGGCAAAATTGTCTCAGTGTGACCTATAGGTTACAAGTTCGAATCGTGGAATCAGCCTGTGATACACTTAGGGTAGACTGCCTACATCACACCTCTTGGGGTGCGGCCCTTTCCCGGACCCTATGAGAACGTGGGGATATTTTGTGAATGGGGATGCTTCGTGGTGGGTAGTTCGTGGAAGCAAAGTCACTATGCCACTTACAGTATCCCGTTGCGTAATTAAGTTGTTTGCAAAGAATTCTGCCCGGCACTCGATGTAATGAGATGATTTGAATATTTTTTTGTTTGGACGGGTAGTTAAAATAAGCTCAAGCTTTTTAAAAAAAAACCATATCCAACGCAGAGGCGGATTCAGAATTTAAACTTTATGGGTTCAACTTTTCAGAGTTTAACATTGAAGCAATTATATTTTTAAAGTTATGAGTTCGTATCTACTATTTTCATAATTTTAACGAATTTTTATACATAAATACTTACTCCGTCTCGAAACTTATGAGTTAGTCGACATACTACATCCACCCCTGAATTCCAACGGTATATGTATAATCAAAGTTGGGCAGCAAAAGCTACAAAGCAATGAGCACTTATTCTTCAAACTTCCTACGTTTGCTCTCTTACACAAAGCTCTTAACATCCCACGTTAATCAAGCCCGACATGAACAAGCTCTTTCTCTTTTCTACCAAATTCACTCTACACTCTCCCTTTCGCTCGACCCCTTCGTATTTCCTCTTGCTCTTAAGTCATGCGCTGCCCTTAACTTCTCTCAGCTCGGCACCACCATTCACGCTCACACATACAAAGCATCGTTTACCTCCAACCCCTTTGTTGTTTGCGCTTTAGTCGACATGTATGGTAAGTGTGTCTCACTTGTGTCCGCACGCCAACTGTTCGATGAATCTCCTGACAGAAATGTTGTCGTTTGGAACTCGATGATTTCGCTTCACGCACATTCTAATGATGTTGACAGTGCGTTAGAACTGATTCGAGTGATGGACGTGGAGCCTAATTCTTCCACGTTTAACGCGATTATTGCAGCGTTGGCGGAAACAGAGGATGGGTTTTCTAAGGCCATTTTGTGTTATAGAAAAATGGAAAGAATGGGTCTGAGACCGAATTTGATTACGGTTCTTGCATTGTTACGTGCTTGTCTTGGTATATCAGATGTGAATTTAATCAAACAGATTCATGGGTATTCAGTACGGAATGACATTGATCCAGACCCCCAATTGAGGAGCGGATTAATCGAGGCTTATGGGCGTTGTGGATGTCTTGACAAAGCCCATCATGTGTTTGTTAGTATGAGGAACAGGGATGTGGTTGCTTGGAGTAGTTTGATCTCAGCGTACGCGCTTCAGGGGCAAGCAAGAACAGCACTTGAAGTTTTTAAGGAAATGGAAATGGCCAATGTAAGGCCCGATGGGATAACTTTCCTTGGGGTATTGAAAGCTTGTAGTCATGCTGGATTAGCTGATGAAGCACAAATGTACTTTGCTCGTATGAGAGATCGATATGGTGTCGAAGCAAGCAGTGATCACTATGCTTGTTTGGTAGATGTATTGAGTAGGGCGGGAAGATTGCATCAGGCGTATGATGTTATTAGGCGAATGCCAGTGAAGGTGACTGCTAAAGCTTGGGGTGCACTTCTTGCTTCTTGTCGAACTTATGGAGAAGTCGAGCTGGCAGAAATAGCTGGAAGAGCTTTGTTTGAAGTAGAGCCTGAGAATCCTGCTAATTTTGTGATATTGGCAAGAATTTATGCTAGCAATGGGCGATTTGAGGAAGCAGAAGGACTCAGAAGAGAGATGATCAAGAGGGGCATGAAAGCAGCTCCTGGTAGCAGTTGGGTTGTTCATCAAGATTGACTTTTCAGTTGTTTTTTTGGGTGGTGGGGATGAGGGTTTCGGCAGAGGCGGATGCAACGTTTTGGCACCGGGTTCATTTGAACCCAGTACTTTCGACACAGAGCATAAATTTGTGTAAAAATTTATCAAAATTGAAAACAAATAGTAGATATTAACCCATAATTTTAAAAATAAGATGGGTTTAATATTAAGTGAATCCGTATAATTTAAATCCTGAACCTGCCTCTAGTTTTTGGAGGTAGAAGAAAAAGTGAACATTGTAGCCAAGAGCTCTTCCCCAATTAGAAAGGCAACTGGTGAGTGTACTAACAATTTTGATGTAATTTGTACAACAGTTTGAAATATGAATTTGGAAAATTCATCAAAGAAGCTGCTCTTTGTTCTGTGCTTTGCCTTTTGCGGAAAGCTGGTCTAAGTCTGATGACATTCTGCTTGATTTCCAATGCTTAATGTAATTTACAATATCCAAATGAGAGCACCACTGATGATTGCTCCATGTGATATAATATCCAGTCGATTTTGTGTAAATTAAAGCATGTCTTATGTAATGACCGTAAAATTTGTGTGTGACCATCTTGTCTAAAAGTTTAATCTATTAGAGAGAACACACATTTATTTATTAATTTTGTCTTCAACACGTCCCTCACGTGCATGCTTGATTCTTTTTGATGAGCCAAGCACGTGAAAATTATTTTTGATATTGGGTGGCGGTGAGATTCGAACTCAGGACCTCTGTCTGCTCTAATACTATGTTGATGTGTGTGACTATCTCTAAGCTTTCAGATGAAATTGTCACACACTTCAACAATGACATCCTTTTACGAGAAGTAAAAAAGTCCAAATTTAATTCTATTGTGAGGTATAACAAAACATTTTCTTTTTGGAACGGTTCTCAATTCTATTGTGAGGTATAATAAAACACACTTCAACACCGCTTATTGTTACAATAATATATTTATTTATTCACTTCTTCTAATATTAACACTGCGTACAAAAATTATACGCCACTGCATCTTTGGTGCCTTTAACACACTCCATTTTCAAGGATGAATTTTTACACACCAAAACTTAATGTAATCCAAAACGTATCATTTACACACGTATTTGGCGTCTGACTTCCAGCAATTTTATATCATGCACTAATAATGTTGTAACACGTATCATTAACTTAAAAATTAGGTACTTAAAATTATTATACCATAAGTGATAAATTTATATTTTCAGTGATGGCAGCATTTGGTACATCGCTATGTTAAACAATTTTTTTTACAATGAATACTGTGGAATGAAAAATTAAAGAATAAATCAAACATTAAAAGAAAATTTCCGACCTACCGGATTCAAACCAGTGACCTAAGGATTAGCTGTTTGATCAAACTACAGTCCTCCGCTCTACCAACTGAGCTAAGGTCGGATTTACTTACGAAATGTTCCGAAATTTCAGTATTTAAGAAACAAAGACGTGATTCTTGTTCCCAATAATTTATTATACTATACAAGATAAAGAGAACCAAAAGAAATTGATACGCATGTACTACTTTCAATTTTTAAATGTTGCATGAATGGAAACTCAAACTTTTCTAGATTATAGAGTATTTCTCTCCTTACTCTTTCATGTGGAAGATTTATTCTTTTTTAATTTTTTTGCCTCATCATTTCTATTCTATATCATCTGGTTTATTAACGTACAAGGGATATTACCTTTAAAATCCATAAAGAAAGCAATATAATCTTCTAAAAGTTTTCTCGGACAAAGAATAATTCACAGACGATACTGTAAGATTATACGAAAATCAAATTTTGATCTAAAATCAAGTGAATTAATTTTTTTCCGGCAAAAAAGAAAGTTTTACATCCTTGTATTGCTCCCTTGAGCATTAGAAATTCAAAGCTTTAATTATCTGAAATTGGATTTAGGATAAAGTTTATGTAGACGAGAGTATGCGCTCATGTATACATCCGAAAAGGTTTTAGATACAAAATTAATTATATCTTCACTTATATAGCAAGAAATATTCTAAATTGCCAAAGGTGACACGTAGTCTGGTCCTTTGATTACATAATATTTACTCTGATTTTGTTTTTGCATTAGGAGGAAAGAAAAAACAAACAAACAAAAGTGTAAGAATGTTCGAGGGCGCGTTGTTCCTCTAGGCAGGTGTCACACCTCCTTTCTACCACCCGAAGGTAATATAAGGGAGTTTTTCCAATTAAAGTGACATTATTCGAAATGAGATTATTTTATTTATTTTTCATAGTCGCCACTTGAAATAATTTAGAGTGCCCCAAGTCACCGATTTATTTTAAAGTTCCAAATCGAGGAAATTTCGACTTTACTTTATAAGTCTGCGAACTAGAAATTCTAGATAAGGAATTCTGTTAACCCGGGAGAAGGTGTTAGGCATTCCCGGGTTCCGTGGTTCTAGCACGGTCGCTTAACCTATTAATAATTGGCATATTATCTGATTTATTACACGTTTTAAACCCACTGTGCATTTTTAACTTTATAACCGCTTTTAATTAATTTATGGAATTATTCTGGAACAAGTTACGATTGTCATACACTTGTTTGTTTGATACACATTGCGAATCATGTCACAAGAACCGTACCCACAATCTACAACACGTTTAATTTATTAAAGTTATTAGAAGTTTTGATCGGGTCACATAAATGTACCTCCGAATTTGGAAATTAGGTATCACAACTCTATCACGGGAACCGTACCCGTAGCTATAATAATTTTATTGTAACGCACCTAAAGCAAGCTGCAAATGTTTAAAAAGATGTTTTACTATACTAAATTAATACTTAGTGTGATGGCCATAAGTTATGGGTTTTATTGATGGCACTCCTCGATTTATTTTTTAAAAATTTGCACCTAATTAAAGCAAGCTACGGATGTTCATATTTGAAACTAATTTAAAATTAGGTATTATAACTACACCACGGAAACCGTACTCGAAGTTGTGATGATTTATTTAATGACGCCTAAAGCAAGCTACAATATTCATGAATTATTCTTTCTAAGACTACTTTGAGATTATTATGAGGCCATTGGTTATGGAAATTATTATGGAAAAATAAATTAGCTATAGGGAAGTGTTTGATATCTTGGATTAATTTCTATCTAAACCCATATACACTTTAAAAGGGGTCAATTCCTACGAAATCCAAACAGAATCTTCAACATTCCAAAACCAAATAATCGTGAGATGCAACAAAGGTTTAACTGACAATTTTATTAAGTCAAACTAAAACAAAATAATGTGAAGCTCAAAGATACAGAGATAAACTAAAACATCATGAAATTTGCTCCTGTTTTGTGTTTTTTTTTTAAAAAAATAATTATTTCATTGCCTAATAGTTTCCGCTGTATAAAAAAAATGAATCTTTACATTCAACGTATTCTCATTCATTACTAACAAATTAACGTAAATAAGAGTATCAACAATTCACATGGCCAAGCATTAATTTGATTAATTTCAGAAGAGGAATTTCAATTATAAAACCCATAAACACATGTATCCACCCTAATTACATGAATAATTATTTATAGCGGCCGAGAATTTAGACATGAGAAAAATTTCAGCTACACAGCCAAAACAAATTCAGAATAATTCTTTGACTAGGCTTCAAGGCATTCTTAGCAATCACTAATATCCAACTTAAATCTTCAAATTTAAGCACTTAAACCGAACAAATCAGATGGAAAGGAATCTAGTAGCCAACCATAACGAACCCACAAAAATCAAACATAGATTCAGCAAACAGTTCGAGTCTTCATTCATACAATTAAGGAAGGATTACAAAGTGAGCATTCACATACCTAGCGGCAAGTGAAACAAATTCAAAAATCGAATAACAACCAGAATACTCCGACAATGGAGCTCAGCCGCGACAGACTAGAAATCAGCAGTTGAAAGTAGACAGCCTTTCCATAACTCAAGTAGCATGAAATTCGAAATTTAACAGGAATGTCGATTACGAACGGAGACGGCGAACAACCACCGGAGACGCGAACGACATCATAAATCTCGAATCAAACTTGACCTCAATTAAACTCCATCCCTAACATCCAAAAATCTAACGAAAGGAATACCAATTTCATTTTTTGGTTTCTGAAGCTAAAGGAAAAAATCTAGGAGAACTTGACCCCCCCTTTTTTATATATCAAAAACTAAAATCAGAAATTAGAAGGTGACAAATCCAAAAACCAAAACCCAGTTCTCCCTAAAATTTTGTCCTTTAAACCTCTCCCTGTTCGTGTAAACTTCCTTTGGAGAAAAAAAAAGTCGCGGCTGATGTTTTTCCATAGTTATCGGCGAAATTTTTTTGTTCTTTTTCGTTGATGCTCTCTTTAGCTCCTTGAGATCCGCCGCCCTTTTGTATTCTCTAAGGAGTGGGTTTTTCTATATTCTGTCTAGGTTTAGAATGTTAGGTCTAGGTCTTTTTTAAAGTGGGAGGGGGGAGGGGGTCCGGTTGGGTAGGCTAATTATTTGGGCTGAATTTTTAGACTGATTTTGTATTAAATTGGCCCAATTTCAAAATAAAAAACTCCCTTGTTCAATTCCCCTTTCTGATTTCCTTTTTCTTTGTTTTTCTCTTTTCTTTTTCTTTAACTAAAATTCCTAAATTAATCTAAATTGTAAAATTAAGCATAATTATCTAATTATAAAATTTTTAACAATTACTTGATCCTACTTAAAAGGGAAAAATGATTAATCTAAAAATTAAACGGTAAAAATGTAAAAATAAATCATTTTTGTGATTTTTATTTTTTAATAAAGCAATTAATTAACTAATTAATCCTAAATATAAAAGAAAAATCTAAGTGCAATGCATGATATTTTGACATTTTTATGATTTTTAACAAAAATTAAACTTGCACAAAATGCAAACAATTAATAAAATCCTACAAAAATCCTATAAAATGGCAAATAATAGGAAAAAAATCTATTTTCTTTGATTTTATAGGAGTATTTCATATAGGGAAAAAATCACGTGCTCACAGCTGCTCCTCTTTGCTCAGAAACATGAAGAGTTTTCGGGCAAAGATAAAGTGAGCAATTACGAGCAATTTTTATCCATTTGAGACTCCATTTGGAAGCATTTTGAAAAAGTTTGACCGAACCTTGCTTCGGAGGTTGCCTACATATCCTTGACTATAAAAGAATCAGGTAGGTGTAGTTCTGGAAGTTTTAGTAGCTGGGACTACCGAGAAACTGTGATTTCACTGCTGTTTCTGCTTGGTGAGCACCTTATTACAATAAAAATGAAAAGCTAAACTAACTAAGCCTATCAACTACGAGTTACAAGATTCCTATCTATAAACCTTCTAAAGCTCGATCTTCAGTCTTGGATGGTTCTTCCTGCAGACTCTAATCTAAATCTTGATGCGCGTTAGATGCAATCGCTGATTCATCCTTCTTCGGCTTTTTGGATCAAGGCGGGACATACAAAACTTGTGCCTTCAATCATAACTTGAGCAGCCCGCATCTTTTCTCCGCTTCTATACTGAAAGTTTAACTTTTTTTCTTTTATTTGGGTTGAGACTTCTTCTTTTGGTCATCTCAAACCTTGTGCCCCACGGTGTAAACCTTTTCAGGCACCAAAGCAAACAAAGGAACGAAATTTTTCTGCCCCAGTTTTCACTAGAAAAATTTCGTGAGTTATTGTAACAAAATCTAAGCTATTTCTTTATTGAAAGCAATTGACATCGGGATTGTGTATCCATGAGAAAAAGATATTATGAAGTGGAGACCCTATATCTAAAATGCAATAAAATGGTGATCAGAGGCCTTAAGTTGGGAATATTACCAGGTTATGCTGGAAAAATGACCGGATTATGCCGGAAAGGTCCTCGGGTTATATCGGGGAAGGTCATCGGGTTATGCCGAAAAAAGTCCTCGGGTTATACAGGGAAAGTCATCGGGTTATGCCGGGGAGGTCCTTGGGTTATGCCGGGGAGGTCCACGGGTTATGCCGGGAAGGTCATCGGGTTATGCTAGAAAAAGGTCATCGGGTTATGCCGTAAAAAGGTCCTCGGATTATGCCGAGGAGGTCCACGGGTTATGCCGGAAAAGGTCCTCGGGTTATGCCGTGTATCAACTAGGGAGTGAAACCCTATACTGGAAAAGACTACCAGGTTAAGCTGGCAACGACTAAGGAATGAGATCCTATGTTGGGAAAACGTAGCTAGAGATTGGGGACCCTAGGCTACCATGTTTTTGAATCTTTCTTATTCTTTTCTTTCATTTTATTCTTCTTTTTTTACTTCACTTTTCATTTTATTCAGGAGAATAAATGAATAGTTTAAAAAGGACTTCTCTTTTCGGGTCAACTTTTGCTACAGAACCGTTTTGGTTTCTGCGTACCTTGTTTTTATTGCACCTGCTTCTTGCGAGGTTATTTTGGACTGCACCTATTTTCCTGTTTTCAAATCAAAGAACAATTTGTCAGTTTAAAATGGTGGTTGGTTTTGTGGCCTTGATTGTTCCGATCACCTGATCTCGACCCAACTCTTTCGATGAAGATTTCAACTGCAACTACTTGTTCTCTGAGAACCGATTTCATTTCTGACTCTGGAGAACCTCTAGCTTTTCCATACTTTTCCATGATGGTTGGTCGGTGGAACTCAACCTTATCGACTTTATTTTGCCTTCGTAGGTCTTTCCCTTTTGACTTCTTTTACTTTTTCTTTCTCTTATTTTAACTTCGAAGCATTGGGAAACTTTTGGCTCCTCAAACTTTGCTGCAACGGCTAGTCACGCGGGACTTAACCTTTTCCAACTTTGTTTCGCCTTCATAGGCCTTTCATTTCTGGATTCTTTCTTCCAACTTCAATTTCATAGCATTTGAGGTACCTTGGCTTTTCAAAACTTTGCCGAGACGGGTAGCCACGTGGGACTCAACTTTTTCAAATTTATTTGCCTTTATAAGCACTTCAATTTGATTTTCTCCTTTCGAGAGTTTTGAATTCGAAGCATCGGCCGCCATGGCCAGTCGAGGTCGACTTAATGTCCATGACGATGCTGGGTGCCTTATTGTGCATTAGCTCGTGCCAAATGAGAACCTTATAAATCAGTCTTGCCACCCTTCTTTGTCTCAGTTTCGGATAGAGTTAGACCGAAAGGTATTCATAGAAAAACAAATAATGGAATGGAGAGTGAGTTTAAACAAGATGTGTCCCTTTCGGGGAAAGGAAGGAAGGACTTATCTGGAGTACATGCGGACTTCAATGAACATGACATGCCTTTTAGACTGGATGCCTGATTTGTGTAAACCGTCTTACTCTCAAAAATTCATCACAACTTTTGCTTCAAAATCGAGAAACCTTGTCAGGACTCTGTTGATGCCGATGGCTATGAGGATCCTCGTTTTGATCTGGGTCCTTTGCGGGTTTTCACGAGCTGACCTCTCCCATTTCTCATTTATCTGCTTACCATCGCCCCATGGTGCCCGTGTGGGTTTTCACCAATAAGACTCTCTCATTTTATTTCTCTGCTTACCATCGCCCCATGGTGTCCGTGTGGGTTTCACCAATAAGACTCTCATTTTATTTCTCTACTTACTATCGCCTCACGGTGCCCATGTTTGTTTTCACCATTAAGACTGTCTCATTTTATTTTTCTCATTTTGTTATATCATATCCAAGTAGGGATGTACAAACCGAACCGAAAAACCGCACCAAACCGAAAAGTCAAACCAAACCGATTAAAAAACCCGACTTGGTTTGGTTTGATTTGGTTTAGTATTGAGTAAAAAAAATCCGAACCAACGCGACATATAAATATATAATTTTTATATATATTTTTAAGATTTTATATAGAATTTTCTTTAAAAAATGTCTAGAAATATTTGGGATTCTCTTGCGGAATATCTATTTTAATAGAATATGAAGTGCTCCATATTTATTGACCTTAAATAATGGGTTGTATGATCACTTTCTTATCAAGTGTTACTAAAATGAGTCTATCTCTTTATTCTTCCATATTCATATCATATGTGAAGTTCTATTAAATTCTTATATCTTTTTTGAATCTAAAGTGGTTATTAATATTTAGGTATCATATTGATTTCTATGTTTAATTACTAAATCGGTTAACCTGAAAGTGTATATCAATGAAACATTATTATCAGACGACTAAAAAAATAATTATTATGCGTTACTAATAGAATTCTCCCATAAGAATATTTTAATCGATAATATGTTTGTTAATTTTTTATATTTTTCCTAAATAGATATTTACTTTTCAAATATTTAACAAAGTAAGATTGAAATAATATGTAAGTAACAAAAAATTCTAAACCCGAAAAACCCGACAAAACCGAACCAATCCAAACCGATATAGTTGATTTGGTTTGATTTTGATAAAAACCGAACCAACCCGGTCCATGTACACCCATATATCCAAGTAACTGTATCCTCCAATTTTGAACATTTTTTACCGGTTGATCCGAAAGACTTGAACCAGATTTAGGGTAAAAAGAATTTGGATTGAATTACAACTTTGGAACCATTCATGCGGGATCATCACCGAACCATTATAACATCTTCCCCAGTTTCACTTTTGGGGAATTTGGATTTTTATTTGGTGTGACTGAATCTCAGAGAGAGGCTGCCTACGTATCCTTTCGGAATCAAGTCGAACGTAATTCAGGGAACTTTGTTTTTGTTTTTTTTTCTTTTTCTGTTTCTTTCTGTTTTGTATTGTTTTCTCTTTCTTTTCCTTTCCTTTTTTTCCTTTTTTCATTTTTTATTTTATTTTCTTTTGTCTTCTTTTCCCCTCTTTTTTGTATCTTTCTTTTTCTTCTCTTTTCATTTTTTTTTCATTTTTCATTCATCCTTTTTTCAATAATAACTTTCAGGTTCCAAAGAGGGTAATCAAAGAATAGTAACCGACTCAAATGGTTTTACAAAAGGGTTAATGGTATTTGGGTAGCGAGAACGAAAGCCTTCATCATCCCAACCGGAGAATATTAATATTGTATAGAGGATCAAACATAGTACATTTTGGCTGCATTTGCATTGACAGTTGTTTCAGGGATATTTCCTTCAATGTGTCCCAAGTAGAACACACTCTTTTGGCAGTATTCTTGTTACCACGTATGGATCTTTCCAATAGCCAATTTTCCTTCAGGTTTCCAACCCTTTTGTTTTATTTCCTTAAACTTATCTTCATTGCAATCTAATTCTTGATTCATTATTTCGAAGTCTGACAACGTCTTAGGATCTGGGTATGAAGTCCGCAAGCATGTCATGTTATTGAAATCTGCATTTAACATAACTAAAAAGAGAATAAGAAAAGAGACATTCCTCGACAATGAAACATTAATTTCATTTGATTTTTTGATTTTCGATTTGATTTTTTTTTCAATTTTTTTAAGATAGAAGGGTTTACATCGGAAAGTAAAACAATAAAGTAAAATATCCGGATCACACCCTAAGATAATCCGGACGTAGAAAGGATAGCAAGACTGCTACCGAGATTCCCATCTGATGGGGAATTTTCATGCTTGGCGACTTTTTTTGGCTTTTCTTCCGTCTCGGCAATGGCTGCAATGGCCTTCAGTGCCGGATTAAATTCCTCATTTTCATAAATCATTCCGACTACTGGCCCATTTGTGAGAGTAGGCAGAGGATTGTTCATAATATTAAGAGCCTCTTTGTCCCGGAGAACGATTCTTTCAGCTTCAATCAATTCTTCAACTGCCCTTTTGAGGGTCAAATAGTCCTCTGTACTGTGTCCCACTGCTCTAAAGTGGTATTCACATCTAGCATTAGCTCGGTGTGAGGGGGACTCGGGATTTGGCCGGTTCGGGGTCACTGGCTGCAATAGATTTAGCCTGATTAACTTTTGGAACAAGCTTGATACGATTCACAAATAAGGGTGAACCGATTCTTTCTGAAAGGCTCTCTTGGGTGAGGATTGTATTGGGGATCATTTGATTGAGGATTATATACAGCTTGGTATGGATGAGCATTTTTGGAAGGTGGAGCTCAGTTTTGTGTATAATGTTGTGGTCGCGTGTCAGGTTGCGCGTTCATCACCGCATAGGGAGGTGGTGCCACGGCATAAGCAACATCTTGAAGGGGATAATAGTATTGATGGACCTCATGAAGCATATATGATTGGCTGAATAACATACAGGCCCTCCTCGAGCTGGAAGCCACCATGGCTCCTTCTTCTCCCCCATTTCCATTTATCAAACCCTCTAAACCATTTTGAACATCTGGTGATGTGGCTTTTAAAAGCGGCATGACTCAAGATTCGACCCGTTTTTAGCCTACTTTCTACCATCTCCCTAATTTTGATAGTTCAGCAAACGACTTTCCAATAGAGGACATCATGTTCTGGAAGTAGTCCGCCTCTTGGGCCTATAGAAAGACTGTGACCATTTCAATTTAGTTCATTAGAGGCTTTACCTTGGCAGCTTGCTCACGCCATTTGACATCATATTCGGGGAAGCTTTCCGCGGTTTTCTTTCTCAAATTGGACAAAGAGTTTCTATCGGGAGCGATGTCCATAGTATACTGGAACTGGCAGACAAAATCTCGGGCCATATCGTCCCACGCATGCCATTGGGTAATTTCTTGATATGTATACCACTCAGAAGCAATTCCGGAGAGGCTTTCCCCACAATAGGCCATTAGCAGCTCCTCTTTTCCACCAACACCCCTCAGCTGGTTACAATATCATTTTAGATGAGCGATCGGTTCTCCATGCCCGTCGTACTTTTCAAATTTTGGCATCTTGAAGCCAGCTGGCAAGTGGACATGGGAAACATACAGAGATCAGAGTATGAGACACTCTTTTGGCCACTTAGACCTTGCATGTTTTCATGCTTTGTTCCAGGCTCTTCATCTTTCGAGCCATTTCCTCTTGCTTGGGATTTTTAACAACCTTTTCTTGCTCCCCCTAGAGATCATATTGCGGAGGTTGAGTGAAAGAGTATGGGGTCACATATGTTATTTCTGATTGAAGTTGTGGACCCTGAAAGGTGAATATTGGAGGCTCAATATACGGCCGTGGTAAAGTTGGTTGTGCTCTGGTGTAGGCTGGTGCTGTCGAGAACAATATTGGAGGTGCCCTGGAAACTGGCCCATGGGGGCGAACCACAGAAGGCATGCCAGGAACATTGGCTAGCATTGGAGGGTGCCCGCATGGGATGAGTGGGTTAGGCACTGGGGCGTTGGTAACCTCACCAGACCTGGGGATCAACTCAGGGAACCCAGGGATTGCACTTGGCGGTTCCCTACCATTAAACCAGGCGTCCCACATTTTCAATATGCGGAGGCGCAACATCTTATTCTCTTTAACAGCTGCTGATTCTAGCTGCAGAATAGCCGATGTCGGGCTATCCTCAAGACCGATGATTGGTAGATTGCTTACGGAGGCCATTTGTGCCTTTGGATCTTGTGAAGGAGGGGAGACTAGACTACCCAAAAAAACCAACCACCAAAACCTGACTAGTTTGCACATCCAACAACTTTGTTAGTTTTGAAACATTTAACATATAGGAAATCACACGTTGGGATGCAATGCACCTAACAGTTAAACGCTTCTACCGTGTGTTTGAACGGTTGCATGTTTCATCCCGGCTTTAACTAGCCCTTTTCACTCTGTACCTCTTTTCTTCATTTCTGCCTCGCTTTAATCACTCTTGATTTTTTCCCATCTCGTTTTTGCCGCTCTTTTATTTTTGGCACTCTCTTTTTCTCTTTTGTTTGTCACTCTTTTATTTATTGTCGCTCTCTCATTTTTTTTCACTCTTTTCTTTCTTTTTCGCTCAATTTTTTTCAGTTTATTTTATCACTCAACTAATTTTATGGCTATGATCGAATCTAATAGGGATTGCCTACGTATCATGACACCGCATGAATCAGATCTTGCGTAGTTCGGGAAGATCGAAAATGGAGTAAATAAGCTAGCTTTTTTTTTACTTTTATAAAACTCGGAACATGAAAGCTTTAAGAAAAAGAAAAAACATATTTGATTTTTGATTTTTGATTTTTTTTTCTTTTGGAATTTCCTAAAAAATGCTTAAAAAGAAGAAAGGATTTTTTTTTTATTTTTGGTTTTGATTTTTCTTTTGCTTTTGAAAGAAAGACTTCTAAAAATTCATTTGCTTTTGATTTGAACTTTGGGAATTTCAAAAGTAAAAGGAAAATATTTTTGTTTGAATTTTCATTTATTTTTTTTTATTCTAAAGAAGAAAGAAAATATTTTTTGAATTTTGGATATTGCGTCTTACTTTTCGAAAGATGGACTTTTAAGATTTTTTTTTTGGATTTTTGAGTTTTTTTATTTATTGATTTATTTTATTTAGAAAAGTATTTCTAAAGAAAAGCGAAAATATTTTTAGACTTCAATTTTTCAAAATTATTTTTTTTGAAAGAAAGACTTTAAACATGGAAAAGAATTTTTTTTAACTCTTTTTTTTCCTGATTTTTTGGGAAAAGACTTCTTAAAAGGTAGAAAAAAAATATTTTTTTTTGGATTTTGATTTGACTGGTGGATTTTCGAAAGGACTTTTAAGAAAACATTTCGGATTTCTGAGTTTCTCTTTTTTTCTTTTTTAATTTACGAAAGTACTTTTAAAGGAAAGTGAAAATATTTTTTGGCTTTTATTTCTCAAATTTTTATGGGCATTTACAAAAGAAAGACTTCTAAAGAAGAAAATAGTATTTTTGGATTTTTGTTTCTGATTTTGTTTTTTGGATTATTTTGGAAAAAATACTTCAAAATAAAGGAAACCCGTATTTTGTATTTTGATTTTTGGTTGATTTTTATTATTATTTCTTTTTTCCCATATGAAAGGAAACTATTTTTTTGAGTTTAAAAATCTTCCTTTTTTTTTGAATTTTAAGAAAAGATTTCTAAAGAAGGAACTAAAGGAAAATATTTTTGGATTTTTGAAAATTGAGGTTGGAACCGATGAGGTTTGCCTACATATCTCACATCCGGTGAGAATCAGATCCGCGTAGTTCGATCAGTTTTGACGGAACATGAAAACATGGCACTTGAAAATTTTGGCTCATTTTGAAATTACTTTTTTTTTTCTTCAGAATTGCGGAAGAGTTTCAGGATTTTCAAATACCTACCTCACTCTTGATTTTTTTTCCTCTTTTTTTTTTTGATTTTTTCTTTCCCTATTCTAGAAGCCGGTCAACATGCAAGCCGAAACAAACAGATGCGCAAGTAGCACGTAAAATGCATCAGGATGGTCTTTTTAATTTGGGTACACCTGTCCTAGATGCAAACAAGTGTTCCTACTAGGGATCCGACATGAGGCTTAGTTATTCTAGGTTTAAAACCTGGGCGTATTGTTCTAGACCTGGCTTACCCGAGCGGACAACTTGAGCCGAGGAGGGGCAGCGTACCGGTACCCAAAAGATCATCCGGCTTTGCAAATTGTCCGAAACTCGTTCTAATTTAGGGCATGACACTAACAGAAAAGAAGTCACGCCAGCGTGCACTTCCCAGAAGATGAGAAGAGAGGGGTTTCGCAGCAGTTTATATACAGTTCAAATAATATCAAAGCAGTAAAAAGCAACATTTAGCACATTAGGTCCCAACATGTAAAAATTAGATAATAAATAAAGACAAATATAACAGTTATTCTAAGCTCGAATTCTGAACCATGAACCAGAGATTCTGGGTTCTCTTCCCCAGCAGAGTCGCCAGAGCTGTCACACATCCTTTTTACCACCCGAGGGTAATATAAGGGAGTTTTTCCAATAAAGTGACATTATTCAAAATTGAATTGTTTTATTTATTCTTCAGTTTGCCACTTTGAATAATTTAGGGTGTCCCAAGTCACCAGTTTATTTCAAAATCCCAAATCGAGGAAATTTTGACTTTACTTTATAAGTCTGCGAACCCGGGAGAAGGTGTTAGGCATTCCCGGGTTCCATGGTTCTAGCACGGTCGCTTAAACTATTAATAATTGGCCTATTATCTGATTTATTACACGTTTTAAACCCATTGTGCATTTTTAACTTTATAACCGCTTTTAATTAATTTATGGAATTATTCTGGAACAAGTTACGATTGTCGTACACTTGTTTGTTTGATACACATTGTGAATCATGTCACGAGAACTGTACCCACGATCTACAACACGTTTAATTTATTAAAGTTATTAGAAGTTTTGGCAGGGTCACATAAATGTACCCCCGAATTTGGAAATTAGGTATCACAACTCTGTCGCGGGAACCATACCCGTAGCTATGATGATTTTATTGTAAACGCACCTAAAGCAAGCTGCGAATGTTTAAAAAGATGTTTTACTATACTAAATTAATACTTAGTGTGATAGACATAAGTTATGGGCTTTATTTTTGGATGGCACGCCTCGATTTATTTTTTAAAGATTTGCACCTAATTAAAGCAAGCTACGGATGTTCATATTTGAAACTAATTTGAAATTTAGGTATTACAACTACGCCACGGAAACCGTATTCGGAGTTGTGATAATTTATTTAATGGCGCCTAAAGCAAGCTACGACGTTCATGAATTATTCTTTCTAAGACTATTTTGAGATTATTGTGAGGCCATTGGTTATGGAAATTATTATGGAAAGATAAATTAGCTATAGGGAACTGTTTGATATCTTGGATTAATTTCTATCTAAACCCATATAAAAGGGGTCAATTCCTACGAAATCCAAACAAAATCTTCAACATTCCAAAACCAAATAATCGTGAGATGCAACAAGGGTTTAACTGACAATTTTATTAAGGCAAACTAAAACAAAATAATGTGAAGCTCAAAGATACAGAGATAAACTAAAACATCATGAAATTTGCTCCTGTTTTGTGTTTTTTTTTTAAAAATAATTATTTCATTGCCTAATAGTTTCCGCTGTATAAAAAAATGAATCTTTACATTCAATGCATTCTCATTCATTACTAACAAATTAACGTAAATAAGAGTATCAACAATTCACATGGCCAAACATGGATTTGATTAATTTCAGAAGAGGAATTTCAATTATAAAACCCACAAACACATGTATCCACCCTAATTACATGAATAATTATTTATAGCGGCCGGGAATTTAGACATGAGAATAATTTAAGCTACACAGCCAAAACAAATTCAGAATAATTCTTTGACTAGGCTTCAAGACATTCTTAGCAATCACTAATATCCAACTTAAATCTTCAAATTTAAACACTTAAAACGAACAAATCAGAGGGAGAGGAATCTAGTAGCCAACCATAACGAACCCACAAAAATCAAACATAGATTCAGCAAACAGTTCTAGTCTTCATTCATACAATTAAGGGAGGATTACAAAGTGAGCAATCACATACCTAGCGGCAAGTGAAACAAACTTCAAAAATCGAATAATAACAAGAATACTCCGACGATAGATTAGAAACCAACTAAATAAAGTAGACAACCTTTCTATAGCTCAAGTAGCATGAAATCCGAAATTTAACAGGAATGACGATTGCGAACGAAGACGACGAACCACCACCGGAGACGCGAAAGACATCATAAATCTCGAACCAAACTTGACCTCAATTAAACGTCATCCCTAACCTCCAAAAATCTAACGAAAGGAATACCAATTTCATCTTTTAGTTTCTGAAGCTAAAGGAAAAAATCTAGGAGAACTTGACCCCTTTTTCTTATATATTAAAAACTAACATCAGAAATATGAAGGTGACAAATCCAAAATCGAAAACCCAATTCTCCCTAAAATTTTGTCCGTTAAACCTCTCCCTGTTCGTGTAAACTTCCTTTAGAGAAAAAAAGTCGTGGCTGATGTTTTTTCATAGTTATCAGCGAAAACTTTTTGTACTTTTTCGCTGATGTTCTCTTTAGCTCTTTGAGATCCGCCGCCCTTTTGTATTCTCTAAGGGGTGGGTTTTTCTATATTCTGTCTAGGTTTAGAATGTTAGGTCTATGTTTTTTTTAAAGTTGGGGGGGAGGGGGGAGGTCCGATTGGGTAGGCTAATTATTTGGGCCAAATTTTTGGACTGATTTTGTATTAAATTGGCCTAATTTCAAAATAAAACCCCCCATTGATTTCCCTTTTTTATTTCCTTTTTCTTTGTTTTTCTCTTTTCTTTTTCTTTGACTAAAAATCCTAAATTAAATTTCTAAATTAATCTAAATTGTAAAATTAAGCATAATTATCTAATTATAAAATTTATAACAATTACTTGATCCTAAATTAAAAGGAAAAAATTAAACGGTAAAAATGTAAAAATGAACCATTTTTGTGATTTTCATTTTTAATAAATCAATTAGTTAACTAATTAATCCTAAAATATAAAAACAAAAATCTAAATGCAATGCAAGGTATTTTGACATTTTTATGATTTTTTAACAAAAATTAAACGTGCACAAAAATGCAAACAATTAATAAAATCCTACAAAAATCCTATAAAATGGCAAATAACTGGACAAAATTTACTTTCTTTGATTTTATAGGAGTATTTCATATAGGGCAAAAATCATGTGCTCACAGCAGAAAGAAGATTTCTAGGTTGACAAGATGGGATTGCGGTGCCAAAATTTAAACAATTTAGATATCTAGGTTCGTTATTTCAAGAGAATGAAATGATAGATAAAGATGTTACCCATTGAATTAAAACCGGATGGTTAAAACGGAGAAGTACTACTGGGGTACTATGTGATAGAAGGATGAATACCAAAGTATAAAGTAAGTTCTATAGAAAAACTATAAGACCGACAATGTTATATGACAGTGAATGTCAGACCGCTACAATCCAATATATCCACAAGATGAATGTTATAGAGACGCAGATATTAAGTTGGATATGCGGTCATACAAGATTAGATAAGATTAGAAATGACCACATTCGCCAGAAGGTGCAGTAGCAAGCATTAAGGATAAAATGAGAGAAGATCGCTTGAGATGGTTTGGACATGCCTTGCATCGCGCTACAATAATCTATGGGAAGTGAAGGTATTAAATGAGGATGAGGTAGACCTAAAATCATATGGAAGGAAGCTGTCTCGAAAGACCGATAATCCTTGGAATCAATGAATGCTTAGCTAAAGACATGGCACATTGGAAGAATAAAATTTATATAGTTGACATTTACTAGTTAGGAATAGGCTTTAAATTTGTTAGAGAACTTTTAATAATAATAATAATATACATAATATATTATTATTATTATTATTATTATTATTATTATTATTATTATTATTATTATTATTATTATTATTATTTACATAACCCATGCTTACCTAGAATTAACTGGTAAAGTTGCAGCCACATGACCAGGAGGTCACGAGTTCAAGCCGTAAAACATCCTTTTACAAAAATGTAGGGTAAGACTGTATAAAATAGACCTTTGTGGTCCGACTCTTTCCCAGACCCCCTGCATAACGGAAGCTTAGTGCAGCGGGTTGTCCTTTTTTTATTTATATATGTTTTAACTTATTTTACTACTATTCTTATTTTACTTTGGCTTGATGAGCTTAAACATAGAGGTGTTTGGATTGACTCATAAAAAATAGCTTTTAAGCTAAAAGTCAAAAGCCATAAATTGGTAATACCAAACTTTTGGCTTTTGACTTATTTTTGTACTTTTTATGACTAAAAGTAAGTGCTTTTAAGCACTTTTATCATTGTCAAACATAAGACAAACTAAAAAAGTGCTTAAAAACCAATAAACACTTAAAATAAGCGAATCCAAACACCCTCATAGAAATGATGTCTACCGAGCTTTGTATAATGATTGTCTAAATAAACCTAATCAAACCTTTTCTTTTATTATTCAAATTATATATGCATCACAAAATACTAATTTTACAGTTTGAATGATAAATTAAGGTTGTAAGAGTACATATTAATAATTAGTAATGATTTAAGTGATAAACCCCATGTAAAAGACATGTTATGTTCTTCTTGTTTTAGTGTATGAGTAGTAGTAAGTTTTTGCTAATATCTAGTAATACAATATTCCATTAGGATTATAGTCCTAATGCAGCTTCTTAATGTTAGTAAGTCACTTTTTAATATCAAATAAAATAAAAATAGTTGGTCCTATTGAATAACCAAGTCGCTGTAGTATAGTGGTAAGTATTCCCGCTTGTCATGTGGGTGACCCGGGTTCGATCCCCGGCAACGGTGTTTTATGTATTATTTTTATGAACCATAGCGAAAATTTCGAATACATGTTCTTTGACATGTCAAATGATAATGGAATTAGGACCTTTTTAACCGCTCTTCTCTTCACTAGAGGCAGCGCGAAAAGGAGTTTGCAGCATTTGGTACATTGCTATGTTAAAACAAAACAAATTCTAAAACAAAACATTAAACTTGGAACAAAAGTTCCGACCTGCCGGATTCGAACCAGCGACCTAAGGATTAGCTGATTAGGCTTTGCCCAAACTACAGTCCTCCGCTCTACCAACTGAGCTAAGGTCGGTTGGTGATACGTTATGCTCCAAAATCTTATAAAACTGAAGTAAGTCCTTTGAATATTGCGACTACAAAAATTTCATATTTCATATTTCCAATTTTTTCTCTCTCCCTGTGAAAGACAAAGAGACGAACAAAAACCTCATACGCATGTTCCTACCTACCTATCTTTTAAAGTTTCCTTTCTTTATTATTTTTTTTATGGTGAAAAGTAAGATTTGTTCTTGTACTATCCGAAATTGAGCAACTCGTCATCCGTTAAATATTTGAAATAACATTGTCCTTGTAGCTTTTTTTTCCCTTGGCGTCTAAGCTCCACTTGAGAGTAATTATAAACAATAGTCAAGTGAAGGGGTAAATTTTCGGAGAACCTGAATACTAGGTGTCCACCTATTTTACATTGGAGTTATGTTAATGATAAGGACAAGTGTGAGATGATTTGCTAATAGCAAAAGTATAAATGAACCAAGAATGTAACGATGAACAAAATTAAGCAATTTCAGATAGTACATAGGCTAATTTGGACCTTTTTCTTTCTTTCGTTCTATTTATTTTGAAGGGGATATAAATAAGAGGGCAGCTCAATCGACAAAATATCACGTATTCACGCAGGATCATCCACACTACTTATTAGGTATTTGTCACTGTATAGGCCAAAATCTGGAAATTAAGTATAAAGTGGCGTGACAGAAAAGATCGGCCGAGGCCGGCTAGGAAGCATCAAGGTTCATGGTCGAGGAGCTAACCACGGCCGATGTCGATTGTTGTGCCAATAACTGTAACAATCACTATTTGAAATAAGACATTGAAGGAAATATTCCCTGGGATATTCTCTTCATTAGTACTATTAGGGTTGTTAGGGATATGTCTTGTATAAATAGAAAAAGAGATAAGGGGATAAGATATGTAATATTCATTTGATAAGAACACTTTTCCAGAGAAAGATTCTCTCTCTCTCTCTAGCAAAAATACATTCTACCTTTTCATCAAGTTTCTTGCTCATTATTCCATACTTTTCCATCAGATCCAAGAATAGATCAAATATTCTAGTATTTGCCTGTTTTTCATCATTGTTAGAAGGAAGAATCATACACCTCATTTATTATTGGGTGAATCATTCTCTTTATTTACATAAATACTATTTATTGCTTGATATTCCTCCATTATTGCTCATATCTTTTGAAATATAAATGTGCATTGTTACCAGTTCCATATTAACATTATCTCACATTACTCGTACTGTGAAGTTCTAGATCTACATATATTATCACTAACTAGGTTTAACTCTTCGTTACATAAAACTTAATAGTTTAACCGAAAGTATATATTACTTTTTTTTTGGTCAAACAATTTGGTGCCGTCTATGGGGATTCACTAGTTAAATTTTTAGTTTCTTCTAGATCTACAACTAGCACAGATTGCTAACAAAAAAAACACAAAGGATAAAATTCATTTTCCTTGTACACACAGATCTGATATGGGAGGTACCAGAGAAGAAAGAACGAGGGTAAGGACCGACCTCACCATCAATCTCTTGAACACCATCAATGAGGTTTTTGAGACAGAAGGCGAGGACATAACGCCAAATGCCTCTCCCAGGCGAGATGGGTCGCCTCTCCCTCGTGGTAGTATCGCAATGTCCCGCGGTAAAAGAGCTTCCACATTCATGACAGAAGAGATACCACCAGCAGTGAAAAAGCTCCTTGAAACTTGGCTAACTAACACGCTAACCAGCATCCTCTACAAGCCCGCTCAGGATGCTGTCATAGAAAACGCAAGGACTTGTGTTACATCGACAATGGTCGAGCAGCATGGTCCTTTCCCTCATCGAATAACATGTATTACTCATACTGACAATAATGCAGGTGACGACACCCTCACAACCATTTTGAAAAATATGGAGGAAATAGAGAACGAGAACAAAGTATTTCGGGACCAAATGAGGGAGCACCAAGAAAGGGTCGACAAAATATCGGGTACCCCGAAACTCTTGCCAAAGAGAAATGCTGGTCGGTTTGTCGATCAACCATATAGTGATGAAGCTGCCCCGCATACCATACTAAAGACCTTCAAAATGCCGCTCTATCTGAGAATATATGATGTTACAACCGATCCCGAAGATCATGTGACTTACTATGTCACCGCTGTAAAAGGCAATGACCTCGCCAAGGAACAAGTATCCTCCATCTTGTTGAAAAAATTCGGCGAAACCCTCACCGGAAGAGCATTGACTTGGTATTCACAACTGCCCGCGTGTTCCATCGAAACATTCAAAGAGATAGCCGACAAGTTCGTAACGGCCCATGCTGGGGCCAAAAGGAGGAGACGAGAGTGAACAATATATTCACTATCAAACAGTCGTCCGGATAGGGACTGAGGGACTTCCTCGCCCAATTCAATCGGGTAAGAATAACCCTACCGAATGTATTGGATGGAATGACCGTTGCAGCTTTTCAGATCAAGTTGAACTGAAATGGTTCAAGGGCAATGAAAAAGTTATTGAGTCAGCTTATGAAGTATCCCCCAACTACTTGGCATGAAATACACAACGCCTATTGTGCCAAGGTTAGGGAAGACGAGGATGACCTCAATAGACCAACCCATCGATTGACCTCGGTACAAGCCGAGTCCAGAAACGATACCAGAAGGGACCTTGTGTCTCCAGGACCCAACCGGGAATGACATCTACCATACGTCAGAAGCGCCATTGCACATCCTTCCCGCCACGAAGAAGGCCTACCCAGACCAAGTACAGGGACTCACCGGAATAAGAGAGATATGCCCCCTTTGTTATCCACTCACAATTTTTGTGTGTCACCTTCAGAAATAGTCTATGCATTGGAAAAGCTCGGATCGAAGGTAAAGTGGCCACAAAAGATGAGGTCAGATCCAAACAACAGAAAGTGAGACGCACTTTGCGAGTTCCACTAAGAACGAGGGCACAAAACTGAGAACTACATTGCCCTAAGACAGGAGGTTGATCTCGTACAAGTCACACCTCTATTTGAGGTTATGAAACAGTCAATTACAATAATAATACCCAACAAGGAGTCGGGGTCGAATCCACAAGGAGCTGAGATGGGAATTAGTAGTATATATTTGGATTGAGCATGTGAAATATCTAGATTGCACTTCCACAAATATGATTTTGTTTTACTTCTAAAATTATGCTAAGGATTTCAATTCTAAAGATATAAAACTAGAGAATATTGTTTTTGGATGTTTTTCAAAGATATAAAAAGGCCTAGGGCTATGACCTTCACCTATGTGTTTGCCTAACGAGATGTAAACTTTAAAGCTTGTTTCATTGGTAGGGGTGTATTATAGCTATCAACACTCAAGTAACCACTCAATACCTCTCAGTAAGAGAGTGATTTTTCCCAATTTAACTTTCTCAAGTCCAAATAGGTATTGAACAAAACAGTTGATAAAATGCTCAAGTCGGGTTTTACTATCTCTAGGTTCAATCCTTTAAATTGGGAATATCAATCTCTTGATTTTATCCCAAATTCTTGTTAGCCAAGTTTTCCTAGACTAATTCTCTCTCTCTCTCTCTCTTTGAAGTAGAGACCAAGTCAAATAGGCATGAACTACTATTTGTAACCATTAATTCTATAATTAAATTCAAGAATGTGACTAAATAACAAACACCCAACCATAAATAAGCCATAAATCAAACACCCATTAGGTTTACACACTAGGGTTGGGTCACAACCCTAGTTAAAAATCTAGCTACTTATAATGGGTATAGAAGAAAATAAGGAAGAAAAGATGATAAACTCATATTGAAAGATTAAAAGATAAAAATCCAATGTTAAATCACCAAAGTAAGCTAAAGTTGCCTAAAGAAGCAAGGAAAAATGGCTACAAAACTTTCAATATTCAAAACTTGACCTAATTTCATGAAACTATCCTATTTATACAAAGCTGGAATTTTCGGACAAAAATGCCCTTTGGGAGGTTCTACGGCCGCACAATTCCATGTGTGGTCCGCACTTTTCTTCAATCTTGATAGGAGTGGAATCTGCGGCCGCATAATTCTGAAATGCGGCCGCATCTCTCATGTTTTGTGGTTCGCACAAAACTTGGTGCGGCTGCACATGGCTCTTCTGCGGACCGCACATTTCTGAGTGCAGCCGCGTAGCCGACTTCTGTGGACGCACAATAATTGTGTGGTCCGCATTTTTCTTTGAGCTTAAAATAATACTCTCTGAACTTCTACTTTTGGTTAGCTTCTGTGGCCGCACAATAATCGTGCGGTCTGCACTTTTCACTTGGACCCTGATAACTTTCCTTCACATTCTGCGGCCGCAGATGGAAATCTACGGTTCGTACTTGAGCATTTGTGCCTGATTTTGTCCTTGAGTTCAGATCACTCTTTTTTGAGTTGGATTCATCGTAGTGGCTCCTTTTCCAATACTCCTATAATTAAGCATATTTCATCAGTTTTCAGGAACACAATTAAACACTTTTGGACAAAACACAAAAGCTAAAAGGCGCTACTAAGTAGTCAAAATCCCCACTTATCAGAGGTCGTAAGCATGCTTCAACAAGGACACCTCAAGGAGTTGCTGGGTGACCGCAGAAGGACCAACTTTGCCAGAGGACGCGAACAATATCAGGGACCGCCAAAGGCTCCCTCACCAACCCGCACCATTCAAATGATCATCAGTGGCGGTGATGACGCTTCTATCAACAACGTAAAGTTTACCACAACCCATAAGCTCAAATAGTCGATCACCCACGAATGATATGACAAACTCGAAGAAAGTATCATCTTCGATAAGTCAGATACCCATGGTTTGGTTTTCCCTCAGATGTGAGATGCATTATGGTAGACGATGGGAGCGGCGCATGCATTATCCACCCTCAAGTACTTACACAAATAAAACTCGAGGATAAGATAGTGCCGCGTTGCATCACGCTAACAGGTTTTAACAATGCAGTTGAACGAACATTTGGAGAAATCACACTCCCCGTCCTGGCCGACGGTGTCACTCTGGTAACCACATTCCATATCATAGACCAGGACACGACGTACAATGCCATAATAGGGCGACCATGGATACACACCATGAGGGCTATCCCCTACAGCTTGTACAAAGTCATCAAATTTCCAACTCCATGGGGGAATATACAACATACGAGGAGAACAACACACATCTCGAGAATGCTAGCACATCGCCCTGGATTGTACGACCATTCAACCAATGAAGGGCAAAGCAAAAAAGGCATAGCAATTAACAGGGACGAGGTCGAGCTGCGATGAAAGAGAAGACGTCATTAAAGATCCTGAAATGGTTGAAGTCGCGGAATCGACCATAGAATACCTCGACCTCGTCCAACTAGATGGCAACGACCACAACAAGAAAGCTTACATCGGCTGCAAGCTTCGAGAACCAGGTAAATTCCGTCAATTCTTAACTGCTAACGCGGGCTTGTGTGCTTTTAGCTATGCAGATATGCCATGTATCCCAAAGGAGATCGCTACACATAAATTGAACGTTGACCCATTCCACCCTCCGGTGAGGCAGGTTAGACACAAGTTCAATTCCGCGATAAACGATGCAATACGCGAGAAAGTCGAAAAGTTATTGGAAAATGGATCCGTCAGAGAGTCAAAATACCCCCAATAGGTTGCCAGTGTGGTGAAAAAGAAAAATGGGAATTGGCGAATGTGCATGCCCAAAAGATTCATTCCCATTACTTCATATCAACCAACTCATCAACGCAACGATCGGGCACGAACTACTGAGTTTTTTGGACGCCTACTCAGGCTACAATCAGATCCTCATAAAAGAGGATGATCAAGAAAAAAACCACTTTCATCACTCATCAAAGAACGTACTGCTATAGAGTCATGGCTTTCGGATGGAAAAACATAGGGGCAACGTACTAAAGGTTGGTAACAAAAATGGTCAAGGACCAACTCGGCAAGACAATGGACGTCTACATAGATGACATGCTGGTCAAGTCCAAAAGGAAAGAAGATCACATCGACCATTTGAGAGAAACCTTTGACATATACAAAATGAAACTAAACCCTGAAAAGTGTGCATTCAATGTGGCCTCATGAAAGTTCTTGGGTTTCTTAGTATCACAGCAAGGCATCGAGGTCAATCCCGACCAGATCAAAGCCATCGATGGGATACCAGAGCACTTAACCACCAAAAAACAGGTTCAATTATTGAATGGCCGCATCGCCGTCCTTTCAAGTTTCATCTCGCAATCATTTCATAGATGCCACAAATTCTTCGGTGTACTCAAGAAGAATAAGGACCTCCAATAGACCCCCGAGTGCGCCCAAGCCTTGAAGGAGTTAAAGGCTTACTTGTCATCGCCACCACTGCTTTCAAAACTAGAACTTGGGGAGCGCCTCCTCGTCTACCTCGATGCGTTTGAAGTAGCTGTGAGTACAGTCCTAGTCTGAGAAAATAAAGGCACCAATCTCCCATATATTACATTAGCAAAACACTAGTCGACATCGAGACAAGGTATCCCCACCTCGAAAAATTAGCCGTGGCCTTGGTCGTAGCTTCGCGAAAGCTTAGACCTTACTTCCAGTGCCACCCCATCTCGGTAGTCATGATGTTTCCCTTGAGAAGTATTTTGCATAAACTCGAGCTATCTAGCAGGTTAGCCAAATGGGCCATAGAATTAAGCGAACATGATATCACATATCAATCACGAATGGAGATAAAGTCACAAGTCCTTGCTGACTTTGTTGCCGATTTCATCACAAAAATAATGTCCGAAGTAGAAAAATAAGCCTCCCACGCTTCTACCCAAACATAAGATCTATGTATTTTGTATACCGACGACACTTCTAATGCGTCAGGGTCCGGACTGGTACTCGTAATTAAAGTCCCAATAGGCGAAATGATTCGCCAGTCCATAAGATGCCCCGATATGACTAACAACGAGGCCGAGTATGAGGCCATGATTGGAGAATTAATGCTAGCACTCAAGTACGGGGTGAGGCGCGTCAAACTACACTGCGACTCTCAACTCGTTGTCAACCAAGTCACGGGGACTTTCCAGATCAAAGAGCAAAGGTTACAAAAATACTAGGCCGAGATCTGTAAGTTGCTGCCCGAATTTGATGAATGTCAGCTCGAACAGATTCCTCGAGCACAAAATGGTGGAGCAGACGGCCTCGACAAATTAGCAGCAGCCACTACAATATAACCGGAGAAAGAAGCATGGACACCCTCCTCCACTAATCGATTGATCAAATCGAGGTAAGGACCATAAACCTAACTTGGGACTAGCGCAACCGTATTGTCACATACTTGCAGGATGGCGTACTCCCAGATGATAAAAAAGAAGCCAAGAAGCTTCGGATGCGAGCAGCCAGGTACAATATCATTCATAATGACCTATACAAGAGGACATATGGCGGGCCCCTAGCGAAACGCTTAGACCCGAATTAGACGCGGCGTGTCCTTGAAGAAGTCCACGAAGGAAATTGCGGAGCTCATTCCGGCAATCGAGCTCTGGTCATATGTCTCATACGGGTAGGTTACTATTGGCCCACCATGAAAAAAGAGGTCGCAGGTTTAGTGAAAAAATGTGAGCAATGCCAAAAATACACCCCAATGATCCACCAAGAGAGCGAGCACCTCCACTCAGTCACTTCCCCTTAGCCGTTCATCAAATGGGGAATGAACATCGTCGGGCCCCTCCTCGCGGGGCTAGGTAACGTGTTGATACCCAATTTTTCCCTCACATATTTCAAACATAGTACAGGAACATCATCAAGTTATTTCCATAATTTTTAAAGATTTTTTAATCAATTTACTCCCATATTTTATTGCATAAATAGTACAGGAACATCATCAAGTTATTTCCATAATTTTTAAAGATTTTTTAATTAATTTACTCCCATATTTTATTGCGTAAATAATTATTAATTGCATCACAAATCATTTTTATGATGATTTAATTATCTAAATTCATCATTTATGACAACATAGTATTTAAATATTTTTAGTGCATTTTTATAATTACATTTGCCTTTTTAGGCTAAATTGCATATCTTTGCAATAATAGCCCATATTAATGTATAATTACATTATTTATGCAAAAAATGATATTTTATATTTTTAAAATGTTAAAAAACTATTTCAAATCATTTTAGTGCACAAAGGATATTTTTGGTGTTCATTTATTATTTTTATAAATTATTTATTTGTTAAAATTGGGTATTTAAAATCTGGCCCCATAAATTTGGACCTAGAATTACCCAAACCAACCCAATTTACCTTGCCCAATTACTCTAAGCCCAAACCAAACCACCCCTTACTAAACCTGGTCGGTACCCGCCTAGCCAACCCGACCCAGTCTCTTCTAAATATCCCGGCCGTTGATCTTAATGATCAACAACTCACATTTAACCCCACCCTTTTAATTATCCAAAATCCCTAACCCTAACCCAATTCTCACCACCCGCCGCCCCTAAATTCTCTCTACTCCTCTCCTCTCTTCTGTCAAACCCTAGCGTCGTCACCCCCAAATCTCTCCTATTCCGGCTCAAACATGAAATTAATCCATGATTTACTTACCTATTTTGTATTACTCTATCATTATACGCTCGTCTATGGTATTACTTAGATTCTTGCCTATTTTTGGTAAGAACTACCTCAATAACGGGTAAATTCACCCTGATTCTATGAAGATCTGGACGATCTTTCCTCCATATACATGTTTTATTGAACTGTTGATACCTAATTTTTCCCAAAAAAATATTTCAAATTGCATATATGTCTTCAAAATCATGCATTGATTAGCAATTGATATTTTTCCACAATTTTCCTATATTTTTATTAATTTATCCAACATTTTATTTCCAAATAATAATTACAAAATTACCTCACAAATGATTTCAAAAGCATTTCTTGATGTAATGTATTACTTTTGGTCCTATTAAGACCAAATTATTTCATAATCAGCTAAATTGGCACCTTTTGGCTATAATTGCAATAACTTTGCAATTATAGCCCAATCATATAATTTTGTACTATTTTTATCCAGAAATTAATCATGTTTATTTTTTAAATATTAAATAAACATTTTCAAAATTATTTTTTACGCATGAAATTCATTTATATAATTAACAACTATTTTTGTAAATTGTTTTATTTAATTTACATTGGGTATTTGATAAACAACCACTTTAATTTCAATTATCGCCTAATTAAATCAGACCCCAACCCAATTAAAAGGTCCCAAATACCCCAGGCCCAATACCTTATCCTACCCGACCCAATCTCTTGTCTAATCTGGACCGTTGATCAATTTTAATAAACGGTCCAGATCTCCCCTTTCTTTAATTAACCCTAGAGACTACCCCCCTTCCCCCTCATTTCTTTCTTTCACTTCGCCGTTAGACTCTCCCCTCACCTCTCAAATTCTCTCTGCTAAAACCTAAAGCTCTCACCGGCCGTCGACTTACCGGTAACTATGGTGGTCTCACCACCATCCCAGCCCCCATGGCTCCTTCCTACGCCGGGTTGCTGTTGCCTTGAGGTCTTCAAAGGAACCAGAGGCGGTTCAACTCACCCCCACGGTTTTTCATGTCATTCTCAGGCTAATCTTGGCCTGTCCGAGTAAGATCCTGCTATCTCCAGCTAGAACCTGTGGTTTCTAGGCCGATTCTCTTTCTCCTTGGGTTATCTCTCTGAAACCCTAACTATTAGCTCTTGATTTCTTTGATCTATAATAGATCTGGGTGTTCCGAGTTATTTTGCTGTTTTCCTTAAAGATTTTTCGATTTTTCTAAAACGACTCTTCATTTTCAAACCAGGGTTTCTTAATCCCTTTTCAAAATGGCTTTTTCTTCTGATTTTAGTATTAATCTATGATTTTCACTATATTTAAACGTTTATTTGAGTTTTCTCTTTTTATATGAGTTGTTATATTGAAAACCCAAAGTTTCTTGGTTATCCTGGATTCTGAGTCTATTTTGTGATAATATGTTCGCTTAATCTGTATATGTGCTTGTTTCTCATGAGCCTTATGATTCTCTGTGGTTTTACCCTATTTTGTTCATCAATGTCTCTGACTTTTACTTCTTCCGCCTTTGTCATATTTATTCTATTAATTCATGCTATGCTCTATGTGAATCCCTAATTGTGTGTGATTTTACCCTATTTGGCTTATTAGGGTTTCTGATTCTTGCCTATTACGTGTTTATTCCTCTTGTTCTAATAAATTTGTGTCAATTTCTCGTAAATCAGTACTATTTGCTATTTCTAAATCTTTGAATCTCTATGACTGATCCTTCACTGATTTCTTGTGATATTCTCTACCAATTTTAACCTTTAAGATATTTTCTTACCTTAATCTATGGTCGAGCATGTTGTCAACTGATTCTTAAGAATTTTCCTTGATTAGAATCTGCTGAAC
Source organism: Nicotiana tabacum (assembly GCF_000715075.1). Taxonomy (NCBI): domain Eukaryota; kingdom Viridiplantae; phylum Streptophyta; class Magnoliopsida; order Solanales; family Solanaceae; genus Nicotiana; species Nicotiana tabacum. The sequence goes on from NC_134080.1 coordinate 210,806,214, forward strand.
CTAGTCTCGATTACATATTGTGTACTTGTACTATTCTGAAAATATTTCCTTATTTTGTTATATTCAGCCTTATGTGATTTCCTTCCTTATTTAGTATTTGCATGTTACCGTTTAAATTTAACTCTTTAATTAAATGAAGTACTTATACTGATTTGATTCTAATTAGTACATAGTTCCATAATTACTGCTGACCTATGATTCTTGCTTTATTTTCTACCTATTTTAAAACTATAAGTACCTTGCTCTTTCATTAGCACAAAGACACGAACACATTGGTTCAAAAACTCTCTCTCACACAAAAACTCTCTTCTGCTCTCTTTTCTATGGTTACTTGCTATTGTTCTAAATCAGCCGGCTGCACGCCAAGGCTGATTACTCTACTCTCTTGCTCCTCACTTTGTGTTTACTACCTTCTTTACTAGTATGTTCTGATTTCATTTCAAGTTCCAAAAATAATATGGTCTTTTTATTACTTCAATTCATCCTGTTTCTAGTCTACTTTTACTTATGGTTTTGCTGTGAAACCTGTAGTTGATATGTTTATATTATTAGCATGTTATGTACTCCCCTTCCCTTAGGATCAGTATGAACATGTTACCTCCCTCTATGTAGTCTGTCTCCATATAAATCTGGGCCTACTTGCAAGCTCCTTATAGTGTAACTTCTTATTTTTCTTTATCTATTAATGTAATTCATTCAATGTTGGTTTGTAATATTCATTGTAAACGAATATTGGGGCTGACTAGTGAAAAATGAGATGGTAGCTATATATGTTATCAAAGGGTAGAAAACATGCTTTAGGTTTATTTTTTTTTTCTGTATGTGCATTAGAATTTATGTTTAGGACCAATACATGCAAAGCATATCATTCATTAGATACCATGCTCTGGAGCGCTGCCAAAGAGGGGTCAAACATTTCGAAGGTTGTAACTTGTTGCTACAATTGTGGTTGTTAGAATATTTTCAAAAGGGTCACTACCGCCAAGAATTTTCGCGAAGGGCTTGGAACGACCATATTGCCTTCCATCACCCCAAGTGGTTGACTTACATTCCAGACAGATTTGCTCAGCTGGAAAGTGCTAAAGAATGGGTAGAGTTCTTCGACAATCTGACCGATGAACAAGTGCAATGGATGTTTGAATGGTTTCCGACAGATGAATTCATCATCAGATCCAGAGATGTTCCACACTTGGTGCTGATTGGGTTGAGAGGGATATACCCTTATGTCTCTATCCGAGTTATAAGGCAAGCCGACAGGAAATAGGTTGTACCCAGGGTTGCCAAGATGAGCCATTTCAGGGCAGATTTTCAAGACGACGACGTCCCTTACAAGTTCCAAGACCAGCACATGTGGCACTGTAAAATCTTTGTAGAAAAGAATACCGTCAAGCCAGACAGGTATCATACAGGGTGTAAGCATCTCTACCCAGCATGGTTGGAGGACAATCTGAAGGAGATGGTGATGCCAGGAACTGGTCGAGGGAATAGGATCATAGGCGAGGAAGCTAAGGCTCAAGTTAAATACAATAGGCTGCGCAAGAGGGTCCACAACTCTGAGAATGAGCATCGGGAAATACATGAAAGGAATGTGAGGTTGATTGAAGAATAGAAAGAGATGGCAGTCACTTTCAATAGAAAACTGGAATACCTGGAGTGAGGAATAGTGGAGCTGGAAGGCAAAGTCATAAAGAGGATCGAGGATTGCCAGAACGCTGAAGGAGCTGAAGGAGAACATCTAGCCAGAGCCTACTTGTTGTTGGGTCTACGCGAGCTGGGGGATCTATATAATGGAGTCAGGAAGATCGAATCCGGGGAAGGTCCTTCTGGGACCAAATAGGCTAGATTTATATGCTTTCCTAAAATGTAATAAGGCCAAGTGCCAGTAAGTGACTTATTTTTATTATCTTAGTGTCATTTTGGGATTTGTCTATTTTTTATGAAATGAAGCATTTATTGGCATTTAAAGTTCTCCAAATTTATTTGTCGCTAGGCCTACCTCGGGCACAATGAGGCTCCCAAATTAAGACGTGAATTTACATTTTCGCAATATGTGTTTAAATACTGCAAACATTTCAGAATCCTCACTGACTTGTTACCTTTTTGTTTTTTCCTTATTTTTATTTTTCCCATCCCCTTAGGTTGGTTCACTTATATTGGCCTCGTCAGCATACCACACCAGATCTAGAGGCCCTCCACCACCTCCTCCTCCTCTAAGCAATACAAAAGGTATAGGAAAAGAAAAAATGGACGACTTAAGTGGTATCCGAAAGGAGAATGTTGCCCTCTCGAGCAACCAGTGCCATGTTTGGAACAAACTTTTCACCAAGCTGATATGATATGGGGGACTGCAGAAGAGGAAACACTAGCTGGGTTGAAGAATTTGTTCTTGGAGGATGAGGACATGGACTGCAGTGCCATAATTGAGGAGGATGAGGAAGAAGGCCTCACCATTCACACCGTAAAGAAGGGAACTGTTCTCAGGAATTGGACCGCTACAACATCCTGAGCCTGCCGAGTCCCTGGGTAGCTTGGCAGATTTTACTTCTATATCCATTCTAGGCATTTAAGATTTCTCGTAATTTTGTTTTAAGATTTACTTGTTTCAAAATAAATGCTCGATTCATCGAGCCACACTTGTCTAAATGATTTTTCGGTTTTAATCAAATGCACTTGCTCTTTATTATTCATTACTATTTCTACACTTTTTCTTTTTACAACGTTATTATTACTTTTCCTGATGAACCCATGACTGTGACATGTAATGAGGTAACACAACATAAGAATAGTGATTCATATGAAGAAGATGAGATACCCAAGGAAATTGTCAGGGAGGTTGAAAACTTTGAGAATAAGCCTAAGTCCAATCTGGAAGAGACCGAAGCAGTAAATTTGGGAGACACCGAGACCGTCAAGGAGACTTGCATCAACATTCACTTGTCACTAATAGAGAAGGAAGAGTACATTCGCTTCCTAAAAGAGTATGAGGATATTTTCGCATGGTTATATAACGACATGACCGGTTTGGGCATGTCCATAATGGCTCACAAGTTGCCTACTAATTGCTTTATTGGGATACTGCACTATGGTTCGCACATCAACCGGGGCAACTCCCTACATGTTGGTTTACGGTACCAAAGTTGTCATCCCAACTGAAGTAGAGATTCCTTCTTTGAGAGTCATACGGGAAGCTAAACTTAGCAATGCAGAATGTATAAGGAGTCGCTATGAACAATTGGCCCTCATTTATGGAAAGAGGATGAACGAGTGTGCCACATCCAACTTTATCAAAACAGAATGTCTAGAGCTTTCAACAAAAGGGTCAAACCAAGGCAATTTGCACTAGGTCAGTTGGTGCTAAAGAAGATCTTCCCACATCAAGATGAAGCCAAAGGGAAATTCTCTCCCAAATGGCAAGGTCTGTACATGGTTCACAAGGTGCTGACAGGAGAAGCACTCATACTTGCAAAAATGGATGGAGAAATCTGGCCAAAACTAATCAATTCAGACGCACTCAAGAGATACTATGCTTAGATTATTTACATTTCCTCATGTGATGTAATTGAACTACGCTTGAACTGATTCCCATTTAAGAGGGGATACGTAGGCAGCCTTATGGGTTCGGTTATATCATAATAAAATTTTCATTTCTCCCAAGATCAGAAATTGGGGCAGAATTTTGAGGAGAGTCCTCAAAATTTCGGAGCAAGTCCAGCCAACGCCAACATGTGTCAGACGGTCAGTAATCAGTTAAGAAACTGGGGCAAAATTTTGAGAAGGATTCTCAAAATTTCGAAGAAGGTTCAGCAGGGCCTATTATCCGCAAACAGCCAACGGATCATCTACTAAACTGGGGCAGAATTTTGAGGAGGGCCCTCAAAATTCCGACATAAGAGAGATGCAATGCCTTTGAGATGTGTTACAGTTAGTAGTTCATCCAAATGTATCAATATATTTCTAAAATAACTCTATTTTTATCAACAATTGCGTATTTTTCAAAAAACTCTATTTCTATAATAGTCAGGTGTTACCTAGGGGAACTCGGAAGGGGCTTTCAGATTGGAGCAAAGCAAGGCCGGCAGACGAAGCACGGACCAACCTCCCCTCCTCCCCACCCACAAAAATTACAATTTTTCTTTGAACGCAGGCATATCTGACATGGAAATAACATCCGTAAATACATACACGTAACAAATTTTCTATCAATCAGGACATCAAACACCGAATGTATCTCCAGCTAAGACATACACTACTCTTATTTGCTACCTGCTCTCTACATGAGGCTAATCCTTTCCTCCATACTTGCACGAGGCTAATCCCTACCTCCCTATTTTGGATGAGGCTAATCCCTGCCTCCACACTTGCATGAAGCTAATCCTTGCCTCCATATTTGCATGAGGCTAATCCATGCCTCCATATTTGCTTGACGCTAATCCCTGCCTCCATATTTGCATGAGGCTAATCCCTATCTCCCTATTTGCATGAGGCTAATCCTTCCTTCTATACTTGCATGAGGCTAATACTTGCCTCCATATTTGAATGAGGCTAATCCCTGACTCCCTATTTGCATGAGGCTAATCCTTGCCTCTACACCTACATGAGGCTAATCCTTGCCTCCATACTTGCATAAGGCTAATCCCTGCCTCCCCACTTGCATGAGGCTAATACTTGCCTCTATACTTGCATGAGGCTAATCCTTGCCTCCCCATCTGTATGGGACTAAGAGATGTTCCTCTTCGCACAAATATTTCTCTATTTCTAGTACTATCTACTCGCTTTTCAATTGGGCTAAGCTCTGCCCTTCATTTCACAAGACTAATCTTTGTCTTGTTAACATCATTACTGCATATCATGGGCTAAAATATTGCCAATATATCCGAAGGCATCATAGTCTAAAAGGCATCATCCTAATAGCCGGAAGACACCATGTCATGGCCTGAGGATCCCTCAAATTTACATATCATTATTCAAAGGCATCATGGTTCGGAGGCACCATTTGTCATGGCCCGAGAACATCATTTCATGGCCTGCAAAACCCTCACTAAACAATTCATGGCCCGGGACATCATGGTCTGAGGACGTCATCTTTAACCATTCAAAGACAACCTTCATGGTCTAAAGGGAATCTGCATCATGTTTAAATTTTCGCAAATACATGTTTGTAGCATCTTTTATCTGCAGGTAACCCGTAAGCAACCGCTATCTTAGCAGGAACAATCTCGCTCCAGTTCCTTCAACTATCTTAAACCTTAACCACTCACCATAACCGCTTTCGCATCTCGTGTCTGTTCTTGCAATGATTTCATCGGCATATTCCGCCGATGAATTCAGAACAACATATGGCCTAGTTCCTATAAAACCAGGGATATGTAGACAACTCGAAGATCGGAGTCCGACCTCTGTCTTTCAAAACATCCCGCCTAGTCAAAATTGCCATCATTTCTTTACTTGAAAACTCTTTCATCCTTCCCGGGTAAAGAGGGGTAGCTGTTGATACCCAATTTTTCCCAAAAAATATTTCAAATTGCATATATATCTTCAAAATATGCATTGATTAGCAATTGATATTTTTCCACAATTTTTCTATATTTTAAATAATTTATCCAACATTTCTTTCCCAAGAAATAATTATAAAATTACCTCACAAATGATTTCAAAAGCATTTTTTGATGTAATGTATTATTTTTGGTCCTATTAAGACCAAATTATTTCATAATCAGCCAAATTGGCACCTTTTGGCTGTAATTGCAATAACTTTGGAATTATAGCCCAATCATATGATTTTATACTATTTTCATACAGAAATTAATCATGTGTATTTTTTAAATATTAAATAAACATTTTAAAATTATTTTCTACACATGAAATTCATTTTAATTAATTTACATTGGGTATTTAACAAATAGCCACTTTCATTTCAATTATATCCTAATTAAATCAGACCCCAACCCAATTAAAACGGCCCAAATACCCCAGGCCCAATACCTTATCCTACCCGACCCAATCCCTTGTCTAATCTGGATCGTTGATCAATTTTAATCAACGGTCCAGATCTCCCCTTTCCTTAATTAACCCTAGAGACTACCTCCCTTCCTCCTCATTTCTCTCTTTCACTCCACCGTTAGACTCTCCCCTCACCTCTCAAATTCTCTCTGTTAAAACCTAAAGCTCTCACCGCCCGTCGACTTGCCGGTAACTATGGTGGTCTTACCACTATCCCAGCCCTCATGGCTCTTTCCTACGCCGGGTTACAGCTGCCTTGATGTCTTCAAAGGAACCAGAGGTGGTTCAACTCACCTCCATGGTTTTTCATGTCATTCTCAGGCCAATCTTGGCCTGTCCAAGTAAGATCCTGCCATCTCCGGCTAGAACCTGTGGTTTCTAGGCCGATTCTCTTTCTCTTTGGGTTATCTCTCTGAAACCCTAACTATTAGCTCTTGATTTCTTTGATCTGTACTAGATCTGGGTATATTCCAAGTTATTTTGCTGTTTTCCTTAAAGATTTTCTGATTTTTCTAAAACGACTCTTCATCTTCAAACCAGGGTTTCTTAACCCCTTTTCAAAATGTCTTTTTCTTCTGATTTTAGTATTAATCTATGATTTTCACTATGTTTAAACATTTATTTGAGTTTTCTCTTTTTATCTGAGTTATTATGTTGAAAACCCTAAGTTTCTTTGTTTTAATCCTTGGATTCTGAGTCTATTTTGTGATAATATGTTCGCTTAATCTATATATGTACTTGTTTCTCATGAGCCTTATGATTCTCTGTGGTTTTACCCTATTTTGTTCATCAGTGTCTCTGACTTTTACTTCTTCCGCCTATGTCATGTTTATTCTATTAATTCATGTTATGCTCTATGTGAATCCCTAATTGTGTGTGATTTTACCCTATTTGGCTTATTAGGGTTTCTGATTCTTGCCTATTATGTATTTATTCTGCTTGTTCGAATAAATTTGTGTCAATTTCTCCTAACTCAGTAATATTTGCTATTTTTGAATCTTTGAATCTCTGTGGCTGATCCTTCACCGATTTCTTGTGACATTCTCTACTGATTTTAACCTTTAAGATATTTTTTTACCTTAATCTATGGTCGAGCATCATGTCAACTGATTCTTAAGTAGTTTCCTTGATTAGAATCTGCTGAACCTAGTCTCGATTACATATTGTGTACTTGTACTATACTTAAAATATTTCCTTATTTGTTATATTCAGCCTTATATGATTTCCTTCATTATTTAGTATTTACCTGTTACCGTTTAAATTTAACTCCTTAATTAAAGAAAGTACTTATACTGATTTGATTCTAATTAGTACATAGTTCCATAATTACTGCTGAAATATGATTCTTGCCTTATTTTCTACATGTTTTCAAACTTTGATTCTTGCCATAATTTGTTATTTAATTCAGAGTCACCACTTGGGAGATTTATGGTGTCCCAAGTCACCGGTTGAATCCCGAATCGAGGAAAAGATTGACTCTGTATTGCAGTCCGCGAACCAGAAATCCGGATAAGGAATTTTGTTAACCTGGGAGAAGGTGTTAGGAATTTCCGAGTTCCGTGGTTCTAGCACGGTCGCTCAACTGTCATATTCGGCTTATTTATCTGATTTTTTTATATACATGTTGAACCTATGTGCAAATTTTAACTTTTTACCGCTTTTATTATTATTGTTTTAACGAGAATTGCAACGTCGTGAAAATACATCTCGAACCACGTCACATCAATGCACCTGTGGTTATCGATACATTTCGACTCCGTTGAGATTTGGATTTGGGTTACATAAATGTGCACCCGAGTTTAAGAAAATAAATTATTAAAAGCGCGTCTAAAACAATCTAGCGTTTTATTAACTTTGAGGGAAGCCACGAAATTCGCTAAAGGGCGCGTCCCGAGGTCTAACATTTTTAAAGAAGTAGTTAAAGAGGGCCACACAATTTGTGATTTTATTTGGCGCGACACGCCTCGTTTATTTTAAGGACACCCTAAAGCAAGCTATTATTTTCTTTTGAATTTGTCTCTGAAGCCTAACTAATTAACTAGCATATATGAAAGGCCCAAGATCCTTATGAATCAGTTTCAAACCAATTAAGTCCAATAACTTAGTAAGTGAAGGCAGAACATTTTCAGCAAATTGTTCATAACAGCCCAGATTTCATTTATAAAGGGCTAGACAGTTTGGGCTTATGACGAGCCCAAAAATACGACACTGGTTTTAATTTCGAGGCCTGCCAATGCCTTAGACCCAGACATCTCCTTAATTCAAATCGAGCAATGATTCTCAGCCATTAGATCAGTCAGACCATTCAATTCATTTAAAATGTTTTTACTTGGATAGTTGCTTAAGTAACCTTAATGACTAGTTAATTCCACCTAAAACTCCTCAAACAAGTTTAACCGCGGCTGGAAGTGAGACAGTTTTTTAGCAGGCAAAGACTGTCTATTACTTGTGAGTTCAAAGTAGAGCAATGTATTTTAATACCCCTAGTAAGACTAAATGAACATCACTAACCCAAAAACGTGTTCTGATCGTTAAGGTCCTAAGAGATCAAATCTATGTCATCAATAGTGCACATATACGGTCGTACGAACCCAGCAGTCCAAGTTAAATTCAATCCTACTATGAAACCAATAAATCTGAATTGATTCACACTAATGCTGGCATTTCTTAGCTGCTCACAGCTGTTTGAATATTGAATTGCTAACTAGAAGTTAAGATCTAAAGTCAACTTTTATATTTATGTTGTTGCTAATATCGACAGTTAAACTAATCATCCCATGCAGTCATGCTAAGCTACTGAATATTAACATTCCAATACAAATTAATAGTCCAAACAGTCCAGTCTTACTTCATTACAACGAATCATACAGAAATAAAAATCAAAAGTAGTCAATTCTATAATCAAACATGCTTCATTTTCGTTCCACTTCTCAACTTTCAATGTACGTTATGATGAACGCGAAAGTGTACCTGGGTTTGCAGTGAAACAAAGGAAAAGAAAGAGGTCAGTAATTTCACAGCAGTAGCAACAGGAATCAACAATAATTTTCAGTGGGTATCAGCAGCCAGAACTCAAATAGCAACAACAAACCAGTCTCAACCCAGAAATGAACTCAACACACTCAAATTTAAACCCGGAATGAATTGTAGAACAACAACAATAGTAGATACCCAAACAGACCTGACTGTACCACACTACACTCGAAACTAAACCAGAAAAACTTTCTAAAACTTTGACAACACTAAACCAGACTGCCTTTCAAAGGAACTCTCTATTTTCAGATTCTTTTCCAAAAAAATAATCCTCTTTGTTATCTCAGGTATGCCCTCTTTTATACCCTAAGATAGACCCCTTTTCCAGCCTGTTTTAACACTAGGTCGAATTAAGAAATGTGTGTCTCCCATCATATTCCCTGACAGCCACTACTAAGTGTTTAATTTCATTGTTTAGTTTTAAAGGTGTATGGGCAATGGTATATTTTAATCAAGTCTTTTTAAGCCTCCCCACACCATTATATTTTGTTCCCCATTAGCACTAAACAAATGCATTAGTTTAATGTTAATTAAGTGCTTTACTGACAGCCCACTTAGCAAGACCATTTGCCAATCTTTTAAACCCCCAAAATACCCCTGAAGACCCTGTGACTGCAGCTATAACCAATTCTCCTAAGTTCTGAATGCAACCTTATAACTCAGTACTATCTAATTAACATGATCATACCAACACTGAATTCAAACCAATGTCAGATTCATTTCAGACCCTAAACAGTAGGATTCAATTCATCAAACTCAACAACAGCTTAAGCTTGAACCAGGTTGAATCAAATAGCAACAAAATAAAGGCCCAGGATTTTAATGATTCAGAACACCCTTACAGGGAATGACACAGTAGGTTCAGGTGACAACCAAAACAAAGTTCATGTATTTTCAAAGCATTTCAACTGACCAAGCAATTCAAATCAATGTGATGACCGACTAAGCAATTCAAACATTGTGATGAACTAATCCTTAATATTAGCAAACGGGCAAACTTAATTTATCGATTGCAAAAATCGGAAATGTTCTAACAAATCGACAAACTGCCTAGCTTCAATAATTGACTAAAATTAACGAGTCAACACCAATTACCAAACCAAAGCAAATTGACGTGACAGGAAATTAATCCGAAAAGACACATAAAAAAAAGAGATGAAACAGAGAACAGAGAAGACCAAAAATGAGGAAAATGAAAGCTAAATAACAAACTCCAAATGGAAATGGGAAATACCTAAGATGAACGACCAGCTCGGCTTGAACCAAATCAGGCATCTTTTGATTTTGGTCGGAATAGGTCTTAATCACGAGTTCTCAAACGAGAACACATGAATAAAATCTATTTCGGCCTTGAATCTTCAATACAAGCTCTTGATCTGAGAACTCAACGTTCGTTCATTCGAATTGAGATTCGACAAACTACGATTTGATTCGAGGGGAACTAGGGGTGGTTTAGGGACGAGGGAAGTTAGGTGGATGTTGGGTGTTAGCCTGGAATCGATTGGATTAGTTAAGGTTTTTTGGTCGATCTTTGATTGAAGATTCGAAGGCCCTAATCAGGATTCGAGGGTTATGGTTAGAGGGGTTAGGTTTAGGAGGTCGTGGGGAACTGGGGTGTGAATTTGGGGGTGAACGAAGCACTATCTGCCGGGTTTCAGGCGATGGAGTATGGTGGCGACTATTAGGGTTTTTGGTCATTTGGTCTCTCTGAAAGAGACGACTGAACAAGGGGATGGGTGTTTGGAAATGAGAGGGGGTAATGGGTCTGGGGTATTTTGGTATATTAGATTGAGGGGATTAATGTGATCCGATGGATCAGTGAAGATCGACGGTCCAGATTAGGTTAGGGGTCAAACGGGGTCGTTTTGGTTAAGTACTGAGGCGGGTTTGGTTCGGGGTAAACGGGTCAGGTTCGGTTCTTGGATACGGGTATTGATCTGTGACCATTGGATGTGGCTTGGTTGAATGGCTGAGATTTTTGCCATTGAAACGACGTAGTTTGGTCCCTATACTACGTCGTTTCACCATCCTGTGAGAGGAGCTTCCTGGACCGGGTTTGGGACATGCCATTGGGCCAGGGATTTGAGCCCAATCCGATTTTCCTTCCTAGTTTTTGTTCTTTTCATTCATTTTGCTTTCTAAATTATTTTCTAAAATTATAAACCAAGTTAACTTATTAAAAATACTAATTATCTTCTAATAACATTTATCACATATAATTAAATGCCAATTAACAATAAAATCACACAATTCAAACATTAAATGCTAAAAAATGCAAAGTACATTATTTTTTATGATTTTCATTTTCGTAAAACAAATCAGTGGTTAATTAACCCTAAATTGTAAATGCAAATGCAACACATATATTTTTGTATTTTTTAGTAGTAAAAATAGAATAAACATGCACAGACAAATATAAATAAATCACAAGCAACACACAACTATTTTATTTTGAATTTTTGTGGGAGTAGTTCTTGTAGGGCAAAAATCACGTGCTCACAGCTGCGCCTCTTTGTCCGGAAACACGAAGAGTTTTCGTGCAAAGATAACGTGAGCGGATATGAGCGATTTTTGCCCGTTCAGCTACTCCGTGTGAAGCATTTTTTTTAAAGATTTGACCGAACCTCTGCTTCGAAGGTTTCCTACATATCCCTGGCTAAAAGGGAATCAGGTCAATGTAGTTCGGGAAGTTTTGGTAGCTGGGACTACCCTGGAGTTGTGGATTTACTGTTACTGCTGCTGCCGCTACTTACTGACCTCCTTGTTACACCTTGATAAAAATAAAGAAGTTATACTAAGCTATAGTCTATGAATTACAAAGATTTATTCTCAAACTTGGTCATGTGACTGTTGTTTCCTTGTTGCCTTGTTGTCTTGTTGTCTTGTGTTTCCTATGATGTTTCTTTGCTTCTGACTTGACTCGTATTCTCTCTTGATTGCCGAATTTGAACTGCGTATTTCCTTCTTGTGAGCTTCGAATTATTTTTCCTTCGAAGCTTAAACTGCCTTCTTCTGACTAGTGTTGCCTTCCTTCCGACTTCTGGACTTTAATTTATGCTGGGGATTTTTGTTGCAACCCTCCGCTCTCCGGGCGGGCTCCTGACTTCTGCTATGACTTAACAAGATAATACCTCCATTCTCCAGGTAGGCTCCTGACTTCAACAACTTCTTAAAATATAACACCTCCATTCTCCAGGCGGGCTCTTGACTTTAACAACTTCTTAAAATATAACACCTCCATTCTCCAGGCGGGCTCCTGACTTCAACTACAACTTAAAGATATAACACCTCCATTCTCCAGGCGGGCTCCTGACTTCAACTACAACTTAAAGATATAATACCTTCGTTCTCCAGGCGGGCTCCTGACTTTAATTATGACTTAAAGATATAACACCTCCATTCTCCAGGCGGGCTCCTGACTTTAACAACTTCTTAAAATATAACACCTCCATTCTCTAGGCGGGCCCCTGACTTCAACTACAACTAAAAGATATAACACCTCCATTCTCCAGACGGGCTCCTGACTTCAACTACAACTTAAAGATATAATACCTCCGTTCTCCAGGCGGGCTCCTGACTTCAATTATGACTTAAAGATATAACACCTCCATTCTCCAGGCGGGCTCCTGACTTCAACTACAACTTAAAGATATAGCACCTCCATTCTCCAGATGGGCTCCTGACTTCTATTATGACTTAACATATAATACCTCCATTCTCCAGGCGGGCTCCTGACTTCAACAACTTCTTAAAATATAATAACCTCCATTCTCCAGGCGGGTCTCCTGACTTCTACTATAATTGGAAATATAACACCTCTATTCTCTAGGCGGGCTCCTGACTTCAACTATAATATAACACCTCCATTCTCCAGGCGGGCTCCTGACTTCGACTACTTTTTTAAAATATAACACCTCTATTCTCCAGGCGGGATCCTGACTTCAACAACTCTTTAAAATATAACAACATCCATTCTCCAGGCGGATCTCCTAACTTCTACTATAATTTGGAATATAACACCTCTATTCTCCAGGCGAGCTCCTGACTTCAACTACAACTTAAAGATACGTTCTATTGCCGTTGTTCCTTCCTGCCTCCTGAACCATTTTCCTTCTAACTTGAATAATTTTCTTTCAGAACTGCTTCTTTCAAAATTGGTGCTTCATTCCTCTAAAAACTGCTGGGGATAACTCCAGTGTTTTATTCAAAAATATGTTATTCTCCTCCTTCAGAGACTACTTCCCTTAAAGCTGGTGTTTTCCTTCCTCTGAAACTACTTCTCTTAAGACTTGTGTTATCTTCCTCCCGAAATTGCTTTCTTTAAAACTTGTTTTGCTTTCTCCCGAAAACTGCTGGGGATACCGCTTTTCAACAAACTTGTGTTAGACTTCCAGAAAATTTTCGAAATGAAAGAAAATTTTCTGCCCCAGTTTGACAATCTTTCTCGTGGCATGTCTTTCCATCATCAATAACATTTCCTGTCCCTGATTCAAATCAAAGAAAATTTGTTCGTTTAAAATGTGGAGGACGTTCCTGCTGGGGATGGTTTGCCCTTTTTCTTTTTTCCACGCTCTGCATTGTTCGACCATCTTGAAACTTGGCCGATAACTTTCGACCTTCTTGATGCTTCTGTTATTTGCCAACTACTCAACCGTTGTTTTCCACTTTTACTCCATACTTTCCTCGACATCTTAGAGCAATCCGTCATTTGGTCTTATAATGACGTCTTTCTTGTCCCTCACATTATCTTCAGCCTGTCTTATCCCCATTTACCTTGCCCCATGTTGGCGACTGGTAGTTGGCTTTGAAAATCCTTCTTAAAGACAAACTACTATATAAAAAAAATCTTTAACCAAAAGAAATGAAAGATGATGACTTCCAAAGACGAAAAGAAAATTCTTTCTGAACAATTGTTTGAAGAGAAAAAGGAAAAGGACACATCTGAATGGTATAACTGATCTCAATGATCATGTCGTGCATTTTTGGATTAATCAACCCAGTCTATTTACATCAATCAATCTTTCTGATGGCCTTACTTTGCATTTCAAAAGGTCTCGCAACCCAACTCTTTTGTTGAATCAACATCTATGTCCTGCTTGATGCTTCGACGGATCATTTCTGTCAAACTTTCCTCGTTTGTCCACTTTCAATTCCTTGTCCCTATAATGCCCTTCGAGGGGTCCCTATACTACGTCGTTTCACCATCCTGTGAGAGGAGCTTCCTGGACCGGGTTTGGGACAAGCCATTGGGCCAGGGATTTGAGCCCAATCCGATTTTCCTTCCTAGTTTTTGTTCTTTTCATTCATTTTGCTTTCTAAATTATTTTCTAAAATTATAAACCAAGTTAACTTATTAAAAATACTAATTATCTTCTAATAACATTTATCACATACAATTAAATGCCAATTAACAATAAAATCACACAATTCAACATTAAATGCTAAAAAATGCAAAGTACATTATTTTTTATGATTTTCATTTTCGTAAAACAAATCAGTGGTTAATTAACCCTAAATTGTAAATGCAAATGCAACACATATATTTTTGTATTTTTTAGTAGTAAAAATAGAATAAACATGCACAGACAAATATAAATAAATCACAAGCAACACACAACTATTTTATTTTGAATTTTTGTGGGAGTAGTTCTTGTAGGGCAAAAATCACGTGCTCACAGCTGCGCCTCTTTGTCCGGAAACACGAAGAGTTTTCGTGCAAAGATAACGTGAGCGGATATGAGTGATTTTTGCCCGTTCAGCTACTCCGTGTGAAGCATTTTTTTTAAAGATTTGACCGAACCTCTGCTTCGAAGGTTTCCTACATATCCCTGGCTAAAAGGGAATCAGGTCAATGTAGTTCGGGAAGTTTTGGTAGCTGGGACTACCCTGGAGTTGTGGATTTACTGTTACTGCTGCTGCCGCTACTTACTGACCTCCTTGTTACACCTTGATAAAAAAAAGAAGTTATACTAAGCTATAGTCTATGAATTACAAAGATTTATTCTCAAACTTGGTCATGTGACTGTTGTTTCCTTGTTGCCTTGTTGTCTTGTTGTCTTGTGTTTCCTATGATGTTTCTTTGCTTCTGACTTGACTCGTATTCTCTCTTGATTGCCGAATTTGAACTGCGTATTTCCTTCTTGTGAGCTTCGAATTATTTTTCCTTCGAAGCTTAAACTGCCTTCTTCTGACTAGTGTTGCCTTCCTTCCGACTTCTGGACTTTAATTTATGCTGGGGATTTTTGTTGCAACCCTCCGCTCTCCGGGCGGGCTCCTGACTTCTGCTATGACTTAACAAGATAATACCTCCATTCTCCAGGTAGGCTCCTGACTTCAACAACTTCTTAAAATATAACACCTCCATTCTCCAGGCGGGCTCTTGACTTTAACAACTTCTTAAAATATAACACCTCCATTCTCCAGGCGGGCTCCTGACTTCAACTACAACTTAAAGATATAACACCTCCATTCTCCAGGCGGGCTCCTGACTTCAACTACAACTTAAAGATATAATACCTTCGTTCTCCAGGCGGGCTCCTGACTTTAATTATGACTTAAAGATATAACACCTCCATTCTCCAGGCGGGCTCCTGACTTTAACAACTTCTTAAAATATAACACCTCCATTCTCTAGGCGGGCCCCTGACTTCAACTACAACTAAAAGATATAACACCTCCATTCTCCAGACGGGCTCCTGACTTCAACTACAACTTAAAGATATAATACCTCCGTTCTCCAGGCGGGCTCCTGACTTCAATTATGACTTAAAGATATAACACCTCCATTCTCCAGGCGGGCTCCTGACTTCAACTACAACTTAAAGATATAGCACCTCCATTCTCCAGATGGGCTCCTGACTTCTATTATGACTTAACATATAATACCTCCATTCTCCAGGCGGGCTCCTGACTTCAACAACTTCTTAAAATATAATAACCTCCATTCTCCAGGCGGGTCTCCTGACTTCTACTATAATTGGAAATATAACACCTCTATTCTCTAGGCGGGCTCCTGACTTCAACTATAATATAACACCTCCATTCTCCAGGCGGGCTCCTGACTTCGACTACTTTTTTAAAATATAACACCTCTATTCTCCAGGCGGGATCCTGACTTCAACAACTCTTTAAAATATAACAACATCCATTCTCCAGGCGGATCTCCTAACTTCTACTATAATTTGGAATATAACACCTCTATTCTCCAGGCGAGCTCCTGACTTCAACTACAACTTAAAGATACGTTCTATTGCCGTTGTTCCTTCCTGCCTCCTGAACCATTTTCCTTCTAACTTGAATAATTTTCTTTCAGAACTGCTTCTTTCAAAATTGGTGCTTCATTCCTCTAAAAACTGCTGGGGATAACTCCAGTGTTTTATTCAAAAATATGTTATTCTCCTCCTTCAGAGACTACTTCCCTTAAAGCTGGTGTTTTCCTTCCTCTGAAACTACTTCTCTTAAGACTTGTGTTATCTTCCTCCCGAAATTGCTTTCTTTAAAACTTGTTTTGCTTTCTCCCGAAAACTGCTGGGGATACCGCTTTTCAACAAACTTGTGTTAGACTTCCAGAAAATTTTCGAAATGAAAGAAAATTTTCTGCCCCAGTTTGACAATCTTTCTCGTGGCATGTCTTTCCATCATCAATAACATTTCCTGTCCCTGATTCAAATCAAAGAAAATTTGTTCGTTTAAAATGTGGAGGACGTTCCTGCTGGGGATGGTTTGCCCTTTTTCTTTTTTCCACGCTCTGCATTGTTCGACCATCTTGAAACTTGGCCGATAACTTTCGACCTTCTTGATGCTTCTGTTATTTGCCAACTACTCAACCGTTGTTTTCCACTTTTACTCCATACTTTCCTCGACATCTTAGAGCAATCCGTCATTTGGTCTTATAATGACGTCTTTCTTGTCCCTCACATTATCTTCAGCCTGTCTTATCCCCATTTACCTTGCCCCATGTTGGCGACTGGTAGTTGGCTTTGAAAATCCTTCTTAAAGACAAACTACTATATAAAAAAAATCTTTAACCAAAAGAAATGAAAGATGATGACTTCCAAAGACGAAAAGAAAATTCTTTCTGAACAATTGTTTGAAGAGAAAAAGGAAAAGGACACATCTGAATGGTATAACTGATCTCAATGATCATGTCGTGCATTTTTGGATTAATCAACCCAGTCTATTTACATCAATCAATCTTTCTGATGGCCTTACTTTGCATTTCAAAAGGTCTCGCAACCCAACTCTTTTGTTGAATCAACATCTATGTTCTGCTTGATGCTTCGACGGATCATTTCTGTCAAACTTTCCTCGTTTGTCCACTTTCAATTCCTTGTCCCTATAATGCCCTTCGAGGGGTCCCTATACTACGTCGTTTCACCATCCTGTGAGAGGAGCTTCCTGGACCGGGTTTGGGACAAGCCATTGGGCCAGGGATTTGAGCCCAATCCGATTTTCCTTCCTAGTTTTTGTTCTTTTCATTCATTTTGCTTTCTAAATTATTTTCTAAAATTATAAACCAAGTTAACTTATTAAAAATACTAATTATCTTCTAATAACATTTATCACATACAATTAAATGCCAATTAACAATAAAATCACACAATTCAACATTAAATGCTAAAAAATGCAAAGTACATTATTTTTTATGATTTTCATTTTCGTAAAACAAATCAGTGGTTAATTAACCCTAAATTGTAAATGCAAATGCAACACATATATTTTTGTATTTTTTAGTAGTAAAAATAGAATAAACATGCACAGACAAATATAAATAAATCACAAGCAACACACAACTATTTTATTTTGAATTTTTGTGGGAGTAGTTCTTGTAGGGCAAAAATCACGTGCTCACAGCTGCGCCTCTTTGTCCGGAAACACGAAGAGTTTTCGTGCAAAGATAACGTGAGCGGATATGAGTGATTTTTGCCCGTTCAGCTACTCCGTGTGAAGCATTTTTTTTAAAGATTTGACCGAACCTCTGCTTCGAAGGTTTCCTACATATCCCTGGCTAAAAGGGAATCAGGTCAATGTAGTTCGGGAAGTTTTGGTAGCTGGGACTACCCTGGAGTTGTGGATTTACTGTTACTGCTGCTGCCGCTACTTACTGACCTCCTTGTTACACCTTGATAAAAAAAAGAAGTTATACTAAGCTATAGTCTATGAATTACAAAGATTTATTCTCAAACTTGGTCATGTGACTGTTGTTTCCTTGTTGCCTTGTTGTCTTGTTGTCTTGTGTTTCCTATGATGTTTCTTTGCTTCTGACTTGACTCGTATTCTCTCTTGATTGCCGAATTTGAACTGCGTATTTCCTTCTTGTGAGCTTCGAATTATTTTTCCTTCGAAGCTTAAACTGCCTTCTTCTGACTAGTGTTGCCTTCCTTCCGACTTCTGGACTTTAATTTATGCTGGGGATTTTTGTTGCAACCCTCCGCTCTCCGGGCGGGCTCCTGACTTCTACTATGACTTAACAAGATAATACCTCCATTCTCCAGGTAGGCTCCTGACTTCAACAACTTCTTAAAATATAACACCTCCATTCTCCAGGCGGGCTCTTGACTTTAACAACTTCTTAAAATATAACACCTCCATTCTCCAGGCGGGCTCCTGACTTCAACTACAACTTAAAGATATAACACCTCCATTCTCCAGGCGGGCTCCTGACTTCAACTACAACTTAAAGATATAATACCTTCGTTCTCCAGGCGGGCTCCTGACTTTAATTATGACTTAAAGATATAACACCTCCATTCTCCAGGCGGGCTCCTGACTTTAACAACTTCTTAAAATATAACACCTCCATTCTCTAGGCGGGCCCCTGACTTCAACTACAACTAAAAGATATAACACCTCCATTCTCCAGACGGGCTCCTGACTTCAACTACAACTTAAAGATATAATACCTCCGTTCTCCAGGCGGGCTCCTGACTTCAATTATGACTTAAAGATATAACACCTCCATTCTCCAGGCGGGCTCCTGACTTCAACTACAACTTAAAGATATAGCACCTCCATTCTCCAGATGGGCTCCTGACTTCTATTATGACTTAACATATAATACCTCCATTCTCCAGGCGGGCTCTCCTGACTTCTACTATAATTGGAAATATAACACCTCTATTCTCTAGGCGGGCTCCTGACTTCAACTATAATATAACACCTCCATTCTCCAGGCGGGCTCCTGACTTCGACTACTTTTTTAAAATATAACACCTCTATTCTCCAGGCGGGATCCTGACTTCAACAACTCTTTAAAATATAACAACATCCATTCTCCAGGCGGATCTCCTAACTTCTACTATAATTTGGAATATAACACCTCTATTCTCCAGGCGAGCTCCTGACTTCAACTACAACTTAAAGATACGTTCTATTGCCGTTGTTCCTTCCTGCCTCCTGAACCATTTTCCTTCTAACTTGAATAATTTTCTTTCAGAACTGCTTCTTTCAAAATTGGTGCTTCATTCCTCTAAAAACTGCTGGGGATAACTCCAGTGTTTTATTCAAAAATATGTTATTCTCCTCCTTCAGAGACTACTTCCCTTAAAGCTGGTGTTTTCCTTCCTCTGAAACTACTTCTCTTAAGACTTGTGTTATCTTCCTCCCGAAATTGCTTTCTTTAAAACTTGTTTTGCTTTCTCCCGAAAACTGCTGGGGATACCGCTTTTCAACAAACTTGTGTTAGACTTCCAGAAAATTTTCGAAATGAAAGAAAATTTTCTGCCCCAGTTTGACAATCTTTCTCGTGGCATGTCTTTCCATCATCAATAACATTTCCTGTCCCTGATTCAAATCAAAGAAAATTTGTTCGTTTAAAATGTGGAGGACGTTCCTGCTGGGGATGGTTTGCCCTTTTTCTTTTTTCCACGCTCTGCATTGTTCGACCATCTTGAAACTTGGCCGATAACTTTCGACCTTCTTGATGCTTCTGTTATTTGCCAACTACTCAACCGTTGTTTTCCACTTTTACTCCATACTTTCCTCGACATCTTAGAGCAATCCGTCATTTGGTCTTATAATGACGTCTTTCTTGTCCCTCACATTATCTTCAGCCTGTCTTATCCCCATTTACCTTGCCCCATGTTGGCGACTGGTAGTTGGCTTTGAAAATCCTTCTTAAAGACAAACTACTATATAAAAAAAATCTTTAACCAAAAGAAATGAAAGATGATGACTTCCAAAGACGAAAAGAAAATTCTTTCTGAACAATTGTTTGAAGAGAAAAAGGAAAAGGACACATCTGAATGGTATAACTGATCTCAATGATCATGTCGTGCATTTTTGGATTAATCAACCCAGTCTATTTACATCAATCAATCTTTCTGATGGCCTTACTTTGCATTTCAAAAGGTCTCGCAACCCAACTCTTTTGTTGAATCAACATCTATGTTCTGCTTGATGCTTCGACGGATCATTTCTGTCAAACTTTCCTCGTTTGTCCACTTTCAATTCCTTGTCGCCTTATAATGCCCTTCGAGGGGTTTTTACTAATAAGACTCTCTCATTTCTCTCAACTCCCGTCACCCTATGGTGCCTATGAAGGTTTTCACCGATAAGACTCTCTCATTCTATTTCTCTCAACTTCCATCGTCTTATGGTGCATGTGAAGGTTTTCACCAATAAGACTCTCTCATTTTATTTCTTTTCAGCTGGGGATTGGGGTGTTACTGATAAGATTCTCTCATTTCATTTCCTTTCTGCTAGGGATTCTCTCATTTCGTTTCTTTTCTATTGGGGGCCAGAGTGTTACTCCAGACTTCCATTTGCCCGACTTGGCACTTCTCGGATACTGATCGGGAGGTCTTTTGGACATCAATATGGGTTTCTGGTGTATGGTTAAAAAATTTAAAATAATTTTGATGGGTAAAACATTACAACTCTTGGAATCAACTTTCCTTCCCCAAAATTATAAACACAACTTCTGCCCCAGTTTTTCTTGCTTGGGGGATTTTTGATTCTTATTACACTATGACCGAGCCGTGAGGCGCCTACGTATCCTTTTTGAGGAATCAGGTCAAACGTAGTTCCCAATTCCTTTATTTTTCTTGTGACTTTTCTTTTGCCTTTATTATCATTATTTTTCTTTTCTCCCTTTGTTCATTTTCATTACTGATTCCAAAAGAGGGGTATGAAAGAATAAATAAGGCTCAAAAGGGGAAGCAAAGGTAGAAGTGTTTGGATGGAAGAACAAATTGCCTCCGTCATTTGATTCTCCGGTATCATGCCAAATGCAAACAAACAACAATTACAACTAAAAGAAATCATACATAATATCTCTTAACTGCGTCAGAATTGATAGCCATGCCGATGCATTTTCCTTCGATATCTGTTCAACATAATGCACCATTGGACAACACTCTGGTCATAATGAATGGCCCTTGCCAATTCGGGGCGAACTTGCCTTTTGCCTCAGCCTGATGTGGAAGGATGCGTTTCAGCACTTGTTGGCCCACTTCAAACTTCCGGGGACGCACCTTTTTGTTGTATGCTCTTGCCATTCTCTTTTGATATAACTGGCCATGACACACAACTACCAATCTTTTTTCATCAATCAAGTTCAACTGCTCCAGACGAGTTTTGACCCACTCATCATCATCAATCTCAGCTTCAGCGACAATTCAAAGGGACGGGATTTCAACTTCCGCAGTATTACGGCTTCAGTTCCATATACCAACAAATAAGGAGTTGCCCCTACTGAAGCACGGATAGTAGTGCGATAACCCAACAATGTACATGGTAATTTTTCGTGCCATTGCCTAAAACCTTCTACCATTTTCCGAAGTATCTTCTTTATGTTTTTGTTGGCTGCCTCAACTGCTCCATTCGCCTTGGGACGATATGGGGTGGAATTGCGGTGTGTAATCTTTTGACATACCTCTTTCATCAAATTGCTGTTAAGATTAGCACCGTTATCTGTGATGATCACCTTCGGGATTCCAAATCGACAAATGATATGTGAGTGAACAAAATCGACCACTGCTTTCTTGGTCACAGATTTGAAAGTTTTGGCCTCAACCCATTTGGTGAAATAATCAATGGCTACCAGAATAAACCTATACCCGTTGGATGCTGTTGGCTCAATTGGTCCAATGATATCCATGCCCCAAGCGACGAAGGGCCATGGCGCTGACATTGTGTGCAATTCCGATGGTGGAGAATGAATCAAATCTCCGTGTATCTGGCACTGATGACATTTGCGCACAAAACTAATACAATCTCGCTCCATGGTGAGCCAATAATAACCTACTCGGAGAATTTTCTTCGCCATCACATATCCACTCATATGTGGTTCGCAGACTCCTGAATGTACTTCGGACATGACAGCCATAGCCTGTCTAGCATCTATGCATCTTAACAATCCCAGGTCTGGTGTTCTTTTATACAGAACTCCTCCACTCAAGAAAAATCCACTTGCCAACCGTCGAATTGTTCTCTTTTGATCCCCCGTGGCTTGCACTGGGTATATCCCCATTCTGATGTATTCCTTGATATCGTGGAACCATGGTTCGCCATCCAGTTCTTCTTCAATCTTGTTACAATAAACATGCTGATCTCGGACTTGAATATGCAAAAGATCGACATAAGCTTTGTCCGGATGGTGCAGCATTGATGCTAGGGTAGCCAAAGCATCGGCGACCTCATTATGGACCCTTGGAATATGCCTGAACTCCACAGATCTAAACCGTTGACAAAGATCATGCAAGCATTGTCGGTATGGTATGAGCTTCAGATCTCGCATTTCTCATTCTCCTTGAATTTGATGTACCAGAAGGTCCAAGTCTCCCAAGACTAGAACTTCCCGGACATTCATGTCTGCAGCTAGCTTCATACCCAAAATGCATGCCTCGTATTCGGCCATATTATTGGTGCAATAAAAATGAAGCTGAGCCGTAACAGGATAGTGATGCCCTGTTTCAGAAATAAGCACAACTCCTATTCCGACTCCTTTCATGTTAGCAGCCCCATCAAAGAAAAGTTTCCAGCTTGGTTTTTCGGCCTGTTCTAGTTCATCAATATACATCACCTCTTCATCAGGAAAATAAGTCCTCAGTGGCTCATACTCTTCATCGACCAGGTTCTCAGCCAAATGATCGGCCAATGCTTGGGCTTTCATCGCAGTCCGAGTCGTATAGGTTATGTCAAACTCTGGCATAGGCTTTTGAAAGATATACTTCAATGGATCCAAGCGTGAAATGAGGTAAGTAGTGTAGGATGACAAATAATGTTTCAACTTCTGTGCTACCCAAGTTAGGGCACAACATGTCCTTTCCAGGTGAGTGTACTTAACCTCATAAGCTGTGAACTTCTTGCTAAAATAATAGATGGCTTGTTCTTTCCTGCCGGTGACGTCATGCTGCCCAAATACACAACCAAATGAATTTTCCAAGACTGTCAAGTAAAGAATCAAAGGTCTCCCTGGTTCTAGCGGAACCAACACAAGTGGGTTTGTCAAGTAACCTTTTATCTTGTCAAACGCTTCTTGACACTCATCAGTCCACTGGATCGCAGCGTCCTTCCTCAACAACTTGAAAATAGGCTCACAAGTTGTCGTGAGCTGAGCAATAAACCTGCTGATGTAGTTCAGCCTTCCTAACAGACTCATCACTTCAGTCTTGTTCCTCGGAGGTGGAAACTCTTGTATGGCTTTGATCTTTGATGGGTCCAACTCGATGCCTCACCGGCTGACTATGAATCCCAATAGTTTTCCAGATGGGACACCAATTGCACACTTGGCGGGGTTAAGCTTGAGGTTGTACCTGCGAAGCCTCTGGAAGAATTTCCTCAAATCCTCGACGTAGTCGGCGTGATGCTTTGATTTTATGATGATATCATCTACGTATACCTCAATCTCCTTGTGTATCATATCATGAAATACAGTAGTCATCGCTCTCATATAAGTTGCCCAAGCATTCTTCAACCCAAATGGCATTACTCGGTAGCAATAAGTTCCCCACGGCGTGATGAATGCCGTCTTTTCTGCATCCTCTTCATCCATTAGAATTTGATGATACCCGGCATAACAATCCACAAAAGATCCAATCTCGTGCTTGGCACAATTATCGATCAAAATGTGGATATTGGGTAGTGGGAAGTTATCCTTTGGACTTGCTTTGTTGAGATTGCGGTAATCGACGCATACTCTGATCTTGTCGTCCTTCTTCGGTACAGGCATGACATTAGCCAACCAGACAGGATATCGAGTGACCCAAATAACATTTGCATCCAACTTCTTGGTAACTTCTTCTTTAATCTTCACACTTATATCAGCTTTGAATTTCCTCAACTTTTGCTTGACGGGTGGGAACGCTGGATCAATGGGTAATTTGTGGACCACTAAATCAGTGCTTAAACCTGGCATGTCGTCATATGACCACGCAAAAACATCTTTGTACTCAATGAGTGCTTTGATTAACTCCTCCTGGATTTTTGGCTCGAGGTGGACACTTATTTTAGTCTCTCGGACGTTGTCTGTGTCCCCTAAATTGACGGCTTCTGTGTTATTCAAATTGGGTTTGGGTTTTTCTTCGAAGTGAATTAACTCCTTACTAATTTCTTCGAAGGCTTTATCCTCATCATCATATTCTGATTCGTAATCGCAATCTACTTCTTGAACTATCATTTCGGAATCAGATTGATTTTTAAGACTGGGCTGAGAATTCCTTATGCACGCCATGTCATTAAGACCAGTATAAAGAGAACTGTACAGAAAAGAAAAGAAGAAAACAAAATTAAAATAAATAAGGAATGAAGAAGAAACTTTTTTATTTTATTGAATTACGGGATAACAAGGTTTCACACTTTGATGAACACAACAAAAATAAAAGGAATCTGGACTACAACCCTGGAATAATCCAGAAAACAGGAAGGAAAATCAAAGCCAACTACCAAGACTCCCTCCGAATGGGAAAAGGAGTAGCCATCCAATTGTTGATTTTTGCCTTTGGCCCCACAAACTGCATATCCGCCTTGCTGGACCCCTCCCCGACTTCTACCATGTTGATTTCAGTGAATAATCTTTCAAAGCCCTCATTTAAGTCTCCATCTGCACCAATCAATGGCCCTGTAACCTTGGACAACAATTGCTTTTTGATGTTCGGCCTAACAAAAGAACTGGACAGGCGCGGGATTGGCTTGGGAAGGACCCAGACTCTTTTCTTCAACTTGCGGGCCCGTATCACATCCGCCACTGTAGGCTTGAACCCCAGCCCAAAGGTATCCAGATTTTTGGGCAAAGAAACCGGTTGAACAATACCCTGAAGATCAGCCCCTAAACCTTTGCCTGGCACAAACCCGTTTTTCAACATCTCCGAGGCTACCATGACAGTTGCAGCTGCTATTTTGGGAAGTGGGATGCTTTCACCCTCGGGAACTTTGTCCAATGAAACCGTATCGAAGACTTGGTAAACCCAGGGCCCCTTGTCATTGTCAGCCTCTATGAAGAGTACGATGGCATCACTTACGGCGCTTGCATTGTCTTCCCCATGTACTACGATCTCTTACCTATCCTACTCAAATTTGACCATTTGATGTAATGTAGAAGGCACTGCTTTGGCGACGTGGATCCAGGGTCGCCCCAACAGAAGGTTATATGACACTGCCACGTCCAACACTTGAAACTCCATGGTGAACTCGACCGGACCAATTGTTAATTCAAGTACGATGTCACCCACTGTGTCTGTACCGTCTCCATCAAACCCTCGAACATAGATGCTGTTCTTGTGAATTCTGTCACCATCGACCTTCAGTTTGTTCAACGTAGTCAAAGGACAAATATTGGCACTGGACCCATTATCAATAAGTACTCGAGTGACTACCGAGTCTTCACATTTCACGGTCAAATAGAGGGATCTATTATGTTCTGTACCCTCCACGGGCAACTCATCGTATGAAGAAGTGACCCTGTTGACCTCGAAAATCTTGTTTTCTATTTTCTCCAGATGGTTCACAGAGATCTTATCCGGAACATGGGCTTCGTTCAGAATTTTTATCAATACCCGGCGGTGCTCATCTGAATGGATCAACAAGGATAACAATGAGATCTGTGCCGGGGTCTTCCTCAACTGCTCCATAATGGAGTAATCTTGCGCCTTCATTTTCTTTAAAAATTCTTCCGCCTCTTCCTCGGTAACTGAATTCTTTGTCGCTACTGGATTGGCTCTTCTTAACTCTGCGAGAGCAAAACACCTTCCCGAACGAGTTAGACCTTGGGCTTCACACACTTCTCCTTTGACTTCTTTCCCTTTGTAAATCACCGTCACCTGTTCATAATTCCAAGGAACAACCTTGTTGTTGATCACTGGAAGCTGAGTTACCGGTTTTATAATAACAGGCTCTATGCGAGCACCCTTCACGACCACAATAGGTTTACTTGCGACCCCCGGCACTACCACTTTAACTTTCTCTGGTTTCACTGCAACAATGTTTGACGACCCTCTCTCGGCTACCACAACTGGCTTATCATCTACCCCTTTCAACAGGACCACTGATTTCCCACTGGTTACTTTTTCCTTTGAGCTGGTTTCGCTAGAACGAATCATCATTACCGTCTGTGACGGTTTCCTGGGCTCCCCCTCTTTGTGTATCAACTCAATCATGTGTGTCTCATGGTGAACTGGCAGTGGATTCTGATTAATATTTGGTGGTTCTAGGGCTTGAACCTCGATCCTATGAGTATCGATAAGCTCTTGCACAGCTGTTTTTAGCTTCTAACATTTCTCTATATCATGCCCTGGGGCCCCTGAACAGTACTCACAACTCACCGAGTGGTCAAGATTTCTAGGGGGGTTTGTCATTTTAGGCTCAATTGGTTTCAACATGCCCAACTGCCTCAATCTGTGGAAAAGACTGGTATATGATTCCCCCAATGGAGTGAAAGTCTTTTGCTTCTGTGACCTCTCATTCTTAAGGGCTGGGTTTGGTCGGAAACCCGTCCCAGGGGGATTTCTGTAGGCCCTTGGGTGTGGATATGTGTTTTGTGGAGCTGGGTATGGATTTTGTGGAGTCAGCGCACGCCATGGCGCGTGTGTCGGAGTTTAGGTATAGATTTGTGCATGATGGACGAAAAAATAGGGTCTGGCGGTGGGTAGTAATGTTGTGGAGGGCTATATGGATTATGGGGTAATTTTGGTGGTAGGGTTGTGGTTGGTTATAGTAGGGTGACGGGCCTCTAGATCCGAACCAGGCTCCGGACTCAACAGTCATGACATCTTCTTTCTTCTTCTTCCCAAGTACATCCCCAGTGCCGCTTTGGATGGCCTGAGTGGTTGCCTTGATCGCTGAATAACTCATGATTTTGTTGGACTTAAGCCCCTCCTCGACCATGCCTCCCATTTTTACAACCTCATTAAAAGATTTGCCAATTACGGACACAAGATGACCAAAGTAAGTCGGCTCCAAAGCCTGCAAAAGGTAATCAACCATCTCGCTCTCTTTCATTGGGGGATCTACCCTTGCTGCTTGCTCCCTCCACCAAAAACCATATTCTCTAAAGCTTTCACTATGCTTCTTTTCTAGTTTGGTCAAGGACTGTCAGTCCGGAATGATCTCAAGATTATATTGAAAGTGACAAGCGAATGCTTGGGCCAAATCGTCCCATGTATACCATCTTCCGTGATTTTGGCGGGTGTACCACTCCAATGATGCTCCGCTCAAACTCTGACTGAAGTAAGCCATTAGCAATTTATCCTTTCCTCCGTCTCCCCTCATCTTACTACAAAAACCTCTCAAATAAGCCACCGGATCACCGTGTCCGTTGTACAAGTCGAATTTGGGCATTTTGAACCCTGCTGGTAGTTGTACATTTGGGAACAAACACAGGTCTTTGTAAGCTACACTCACCTGACCTCCTAACCCTCTCATACCTGAAGGATTGTTCTATGTTTTTCATTTTTCTGAACATCTCTTCCTGTTCCGGATTTCTGGCCGGTTTTTCTGCTTTCCCTGGTAGGTCAGAACGTGGATCATGTGGATAGGTTTCGGGCGCTTTGAAGGTGAGCTCTGGGGGATAATACTGGTTGTCCTGAGTTTGGAACACAGGTTCACTCGAGGATTTATGGAGTGCAGTTGGTGGATATGCCACAAAGATATGGGTGATTGGCGGAGGAGGGTATGGAATTGATTTTGGTGGTGGAGCTTGTGGCGTATGAGAAGTAGTGCCATGGTAGTGTTGATAAATGGGAAAACCTGGATCGGTGGCGGGATGATCCTGAGACTAAGCTAATGGTGGGGTAAAAGCCGGGTTGGCTGGGTAAGCTGGCGGTGATTTCCCTTTGGACCAGGCCTAGTACATTTCGGCCATCTGTTGCTTAAGCTTGAGCATCTCCTCTTTCATTTTATAGACGTCCAACTCCTCTACCTCAACACTAGTGTCGACATCTGGGCTAGACATGATTTTCGGTATTGGTCCCTTTGATCTGGTTTGGTAATGGTAATGTGCCACTATCCTCTAAATAAACTAACTGCTTGAATTCTCTGGAAATCAACAAACTTGTTAGTTTTTAGAGTTTAACACATATGCAATTACACGTTGGGATGCAATGCACCTAGGCAAATAACCATTTCTATCATGCATTTGCTTCGGTTGCGTGCGTCATTCCAGCCTCTCATAATTGTGCCCCCTTTTTTAAGCTTCCTTTATTCTATCCTTCTTTATTTATTTTTCATTTTCCCTTTTTTTCTTTTTTAGTGGTGGTCGAACCCTATAGAGATTGCCTACGTATCATGTCCCCGCATGAATCAGACCGTGCGTAGTTCTGTCCACAAGTGCGAAAAATAAATACACCATTTTTGAATTTTTCCATCTTCATTAGCAAACGTTCTTTTACAAAGCAAAACATTTTTGAAAGGAAACTGACAGACTTGATGCAGACTACAGACTTTATGCAAAAAAGGGAAATACAAACTCCAACAGACAGTAGACTCTGAAGACAAGGAAAATACAGGCTCAAACTATGAATGTGTCAAAGTTTTGAATTTTGGCGCCCGCGGGGAGTCGTTCGGCCTCGCCGCGGGCTTTGGTGCAAGGCCCCTTTGCAGATCTTTCAAATCTTCCATGATCTGGTGGACATAAATCATTATTGAAGCAAAGAAGGTGGTACGAGACATATCCTCACAAGCTAGGCTCTTTATGGTGATGTAGTGCCCGATATCGTCGATTCTTCCCTTGATCTTGTCCCTTTCCATAAGCAACCGCTCTATTTGTTGATTCCGCATCCCCAGCACTTGAGCGTTGTAAAAGAGCTGATCCTGAAACTCATTCATCTGTTTCTTCATTCGGGCCATCAGATCATAGTAGCGCTTCCTATCTGTTCTGGCATCTCGGGCTTGTCTGAAGATCCGCTCTTCGTAGTCCCTCTTCATTTGCTGCATGAACCGTACTTGCTCTTCTGTCTTCTTTATCCATTTCACCTGGATTCTCGCTAGATCAGCTTTAGATTTTTCCAGATCTTCTTGATACTCGAGGACTTTCTTCTTTAGACCGTTTATGAGCCTTTTCTCAGCCCGACTTCTCTCCTGGCTTCTGGCAGCTATTTTCATTTCCTGAATTTGAGTTTTGAGGACCTCGTTTTCTTGAGCTAGTTTTCTCCTTTCTCCCTCATCTGCAGCGATATGCAAATCTTTCTCAAACTTCAAGTCCATAACTTGCTTCTCCAACTTGCCTATTGTCACCCTGTACTCGTGTTCTTTAGCCAACCAATCCCAATGTTCTTGCGACGCCTTGACGAATTCCTGGAGATGGGGTCTTTTAGCCGGCCTTTCATGCTCAAGTTCTCTCTTGTACCAAGCAAGGTATCCTGGCGCCACTTCACCTTTGGCCCGATCCTACACGCAAGTATCTGCTTTTAAATATTGGCATTCACTCCAGATCTGACGGACTCTTGCTTCAGGAAACTGTCCGTCAGGGCTAATCTCAATTACTTGAGCACTAAGATCTTCCTCATGTGGCACTGTTTGGCATCTCCCAAGTTGTCTCAAAACCCGATATGGCACGTAGGGCTGAATGCTCTTGAGCCCCATCAATAGGAGGTGGTCCTAGCTGCAGACATATATATGACCTCATTAATGGGAAACCATCCTAGCGTCCACTGTATTTGGCTGGCGGTGAGGGTCCGAAAGAATGATGTCCATGCCGTAACTCCCTCGGGTAGACTGACCCCCTTGATTCTTGTGTGGAATTCTTCTATGCAAGTTTTCTTCGAGGCACCATAACTCAAGAGCTGGGAACGGTGGCAGAGATGCTCAGTCATCCATATTTGTAGCAACAAGTTACACCCCTCGAAAAAGTTCCCTCTGGCTTTGCAGGCTGTGAGAGCTCGGAAGATATCAGATACTATCATAGGTGCAAGAGTGCTTTCATCTTGAGTGAGCAAGGTACTGACGACCCCGGCTATTTTCAAATCAATGTTTTCATCTTTCCTTGGAAACACAAAAAGTCCCAAAAAGGTTATCATAAAAGCCACTCGTCTATGCTCATCCCATTTCTGACGGTTAATTTTGCTGCATAACTTGTTACCCAGATTATTGAATCCTCCAACATTACCGTATCTGGCATATATGAAGCGTGGGTTACAAAAATCTGCGGCCAAATCTGGGTTATGGACTGTCCTGGGTATCTTTAATGAATCTAAGAACCGATGCGCGGTGACAGCTCTTGGAGCAACCAGGTATTTTTGCCTTATCGGAACTTCAGCATTTTCGATGCACCCGGCTATTTCCTCCAAAGTCGGGGTGAGTTCAAAATCGGGGAAGTGGAAGACATTGTGTGCCGGGTCCCAGCAGGTGACCAAAGCTCTTATGATATCCCCCCTAGGCTGGATTTCCAATAAACCCGTAAGATCTTTTAGATATTTCTTGACCTCATCTTGCCCCTTACCACCTAAATCATCCCACCATAGCCGCAACTCGAAAGGGATTTTAGTCATTATTGAAAAAGGTTCATTTTGCATCGTGCTCATCCTGCACATTTATTAAGGTGATTAAGAAATAAAATTCATTTGACTCAACAAATTGACTATTTTTAATTTTTCACAGATTAAAAGGAAGATCCGGTTCCGAACACGGCTTTTTAGCACTTTGGGAACGAAGATTTTAAGGCTGGGTGAGTCAACCGGTCAAAAATCCAAATATGACTAAAAGTGACCGTTTATGCAAAGTCAGCCTTCCGGTGTCCCTTTCGGGAACATTCGGCTATTTTTGCCAAAAGCGGCATTACTCGAGTTATTATTGTCTCTTTTTTATTTTCAAATTGAAACAAAAGACCCGGTTGAAAACACGGCCTTTCAGCGCTTCCGGGAGGAAGATTTTAAGGCTGTGCCCGCAAACCATTTTAAAAATGACTCAGGGTGGCTGTTCTTGCGAAAATAGCCTTCTGGTGCCCTTTTGGGACATTCGGCTTATTTTAAGTAAGAATGGCGTCACCCGACTTTTTTATGACAAAAATTTTGACATTTTTGTAAAAGGGAGGTTGGACCCGATGAGGGTTGCCTACGTATCCCGCACCCTATGAGAATCAAACCGACGTAGTTCGGGACGATAAAACAAACTTCTTTTTTAACACAAGACTCTTTTCATTGGCAAATAAAACTATTTTTCATAAACAAAACCCTTTTTTCTTTTTTTTTCTTTTTTTTTCACTTTCTCAAAAATTCGGCAGAGTTTCGACACTATTTGGACATTGGTTTTTTCAAAACAGGCGATTAACTCTCTTTAACCCTCATCCTGCTATTTCTCTTTCCTCAAAACATTCAAAAGTCGGTCAACATGCAAGTCCGAAGCAAATAAATGCGCGGAAAACAAATAAGATGCATCAGGATGGTCTTTTTCATTTCAGGTTGCTAGTCCTAGACGGACCCAACCCCTGTGTTGAGTCCCCTAAGTCAAATGCAACATGATACAAATAATCGTTCCTACTAGGGATCCGGCATGAAGTCACGTTATTATAGGTTCAAAGCCTAGGTATTTGTTATAGACTATGTACCCGAGCAGACAACTCAAGTCGAGGAGGGGGCAACGTACCGGGGACCCGCGAGATCGCCCGGCTTTGTAACTTGTCCGACCTCTTTCTTATTTCAGGGTATGACACTAACAGAATAGGGGGTCTCAACCAGTAAGCACATCCCCAGAGGTAAGAAGAGAAGGGTTTCGGCACAATTTAAATACAGTTCAGATAATATCAAAGCGGTAAAAGCATCATTTAGCACATTAGGCCCAAACATGTAAAAAAAATCACATAAAACAAAATATAAAAATTTATATAAACTCAAATTATTGAACCCTGAACCAGAGATTCTGGGTTCGTGTCCCCAGTAGAGTCGCCAGAGCTATCACACCTCCTTATTACCTGCGCCCACAGGGGCGTAGAGGGAGTTTTTCCAATTAAAGGACAATCGAAACGGGATTTGTTATTTAATTCAGAGTCACCACTTGGGAAATTTATGGTGTCCCAAGTCACCGGTTGAATCCCGAATCGAGGAAAAGATTGACTCTGTATTGCAGTCCGCGAACCAGAAATCCGGATAAGGAATTCTGTTAACCCGGGAGAAGGTGTTAGGCATTCCCGAGTTCCGTGGTTCTAGCACGGTCGCTCAACTGTCATATTCGGCTTATTTATCTGATTGTTTTTATATACATGTTGAACCTATGTGCAAATTTTAACTTTTTATCGCTTTTATTATTATTATTTTTAACGAGAATTGCAACGTCGTGAAAATACATCTCGAACCACGTCACATCAATGCACCCGTGGTTATCGATACATTTTGACTCCATTGAGATTTGGATTTGGGTCACATAAATGTGCACCCGAGTTTAAGAAAGTAAATTATTAAAAGTGCGTCTAAAACAATCTAGCATTTTATTAACTTTGAGGGAAGCCACGAAATTCGCTAAAGGGCGCGTCCCGAGGTCTAACATTTTTAAAGAAGTAGCTAAAGAGGGCCACATAATTTGTGATTTTATTTGGCGCGGCACACCTCGTTTATTTTAAGGACATCCTAAAGCAAGCTATTATTTTCTTTTGAATTTGTCTCTGAAGCCTAACTAATTAACTAGCATATATGAAAGGCCCAAGATCCTTATGAATCAGTTTCAAACCAATTAAGCCCAATAACTTAGTAAGTGAAGGCAAAACATTTTCAGCAAATTGTTCATAACAGCCCAGATTTCATTTATAAAGGGCTGGACAGTTTGGGCTTATGACGAGCCCAAAAATACGACGCTGGTTTTAATTTCGAGGCCTGCCAATGCCTTAGACCCAGACATCTCCTTAATTCAAATCGAGCAATGATTCTCAGCCAATAGATCAGTCAGACCATTCAATTCATTTAAAATGTTTTTACATGGATAGTTGCTTAAGTAACCTTAATAACTAGTTAATTCCACCTAAAAATCCTCAAACAAGTTTAACCGCGGCTAGAAGTGAGACAGTTTTTCAACAGGCAAAGACTGTCTATTACTTGTGAGTTTAAAGTAGAGCAATGTATTTTAATACCCCTAGTAAGACTAAACGAACATCACTAACCCAAAAATGTGTTCTGATCGTTAAGGTCCTAAGAGATCAAATCTATGTCATCAATAGTGCACATACACGGTCGTACGAACCCAGCAGTCCAAGTTAAATTCAATCCTACTATGAAACCAACAAATCTGAATTGATTCACACTAATGCTGGCATTTTTTAGCTGCTCACAGCAGTTTGAATATTGAATTGCTAACTACAAGTTAAGATCTAAAGTCAACTTTTATATTTATATTATTGCTAATATTGACAGTTAAACTAATCATCATGCTAAGCTACTGAATATTAACGTTCCAATACAAATTAATAGTCCAAACAGTCCAGTCTTACTTCATTACAACGAATCATACAGAAATAAAAATCAAAAGTAGTCAATTCTGCAATCAAACATGCTTCATTTTCGTTCCACTTCTCAACTTTCAATGTACATTATGATGAACGCGAAAGTGTACCTAGGCTTGCAGTGAAACAAAGGAGAAGAAAGAGGTTAGTAATTTCACAGCAGTAGCAACAGGAATCAACAATAATTTTTAACGGGTATCAGCAGCCAGAACTCAAATAGCAACAACAAACCAGTTTCAACCCAGAAATGAACTCAGCATACTCAAATTTAAACCCGGAATGAATTGTAGAACAACAACAGTAGATACCCAAACAGACCTGACTGTACCATACTACGCTCGAAACTAGACCAGAAAAACTTTCTAAAACTTTGACAACACTAAACCAGACTGCCTTTCAAAGGAACTCTCTATTTTCAGATTCTTTTGCAAAAAAAATAATCCTCCTTGTTATCTCAGGTCTGCCCTCTTTTATACCCTAAGATAGACCCTTTTTCCAGCCTGTTTTCACACTAGGCCAAATTAAGAAATGTGTGTCTCCCATCATATTCCCTGACAGTCACTACTAAGTGTTTAATTTTATTGTTTAGTTTTAAAGGTGTATGGGCAATGCTATATTTTAATCAAGTCTTTTTAAGCCTCCCCACACCATTATGTTTTGTTCCCGATTAGCACTAAACAAATGCATTAGTTTAATATTAATTAAGTGCTTTACTGACAGCCCACTTAGCAAGACCATTTGCCAAACTTTTAAACCCCCAAAATACCCCTGTAGACCCTGTGACTGCAGCTATAACCAATTCTCCTAAGTTCTGAATGCAACCTTATAACTCACTACTATCTAATTAACATGATCATACCAACACTGAATTCAAACCAATGTCAGATTCATTTAAGACCCTAAACAGTAGGATTCAATTCATCAAACTCAATAATAGCTTAAGCTTGAACCAGGTTGAATCAAATAACAACAAAATAAAGGCCCAGGATTTTAATGATTCAGAACACCCTTACAGGGAATGACACAGTAGGTTCAGGTGACAACTAAAACAAAGTTCATGTATTTTCAAAGCATTTCAACTGACCAAGCAATTCAAAATAATGTGACGAACGACTAAGCGATTCAAACATTGTGATGAACTAATCCTTAATTTTAGCAAACGGGCAATTAATTTATCGATTGCAAAATCAGAAATGTTCTAACAAAT
Organism: Nicotiana tabacum; assembly: GCF_000715075.1. NCBI lineage: Eukaryota > Viridiplantae > Streptophyta > Magnoliopsida > Solanales > Solanaceae > Nicotiana > Nicotiana tabacum. The sequence continues at coordinate 210,841,310 of NC_134080.1, forward strand.
CGACAAACTGCCTAGCTTCAATAATTGACTAAAATTAATGAGTCAACACCAATTACCAAACCAAAGCAAATTGACGTGATAGGAAATTAATCCGAAAAGACACATAAAAAAATGAGATGAAACAGAGAATAGAGAAGACCAAAAATGAGAAAAATGAAAGCTAAATAACAAACTCCAAATGGAAATAGGAAATACCTAAGATGAACGACCAGCTCGCTTGAACCAAATTTGGCATCTTTTGATTTTGGTCGGAATAGGTCTTAATCACGAGTTCTCAAACGAGAACACATGAATAAAAACTATTTCGGCCTCGAATTTTCAATACAGGCTCTTGATTTGAGAACTCAACGTTCGTTCATTCGAATTGAGATTCGACAAACTACGGTTTGATTCGAGGGGAACTAGGGGTGGTTTAGGGACGAGGGAAGTCAGGTGGACGTTGGGTGTTAGCCTGGAATTGATTGGATTAGTTAGGGTTTTTGGTCGATTTTTGATTGAAGATTCGAAGGCCCTGATCAGGATTCGAGGGGAATGGTTAGAGGGGTTAGGTTTAGGAGGTCGTGGGGAAGCTGGGGTGTGAATTTGGGGGTGAACGGAGCACTGTCCACCGGGTTTCAGGCGATGGAGTATGGTGGCAGCTATTAGGGTTTTTGGTCGTTTGGTCTCTCTGAAAGAGACGACTGAACAGGGGGGGGGTGTTTGGAAATGAGAGGGGGTAATGGGTCTGGGGTATTTTGGTATATTAGATTGAGGGGATTAATGTGATCCGTTGGATCAGTGAAGATCGACGGTCCAGATTAGGTTAGGGGGTCAAACAGGGTCGTTTTGGTTAAGTACTGAGGCGGGTTTGGTTCGGGGTAAACGGGTCGGGTTCGGTTCTTGGATACGGGTATTGATCTGTGACCGTTGGATGTGGCTTGGTTGAATGGCTGAGATTTTTTCCATTGAAACGATGTAGTTTGGTCCCTATACTACGTCGTTTCACCATCCTGTGAGAGGAGCTGCCTGGACCGGGTTTGGGACATGCCATTGGGCCAGGGATTTGAGCCCAATCCGATTTTCCTTCCTAGTTTTTGTTCTTTTCATTCATTTTGCTTTCTAAATTATTTTCTAAAATTATAAACCAAGTTAACTTATTAAAAATACTAATTATCTTCTAATAACATTTATCACATATAATTAAATGCCAATTAACAATAAAATCATACAATTCAACATTAAATTCTAAAAAATGCAAAGTACATTATTTTTTATGATTTTCATTTTCGTAAAACAAATAAGTGGTTAATTAATCCTAAATTGTAAATGCAAATGCAACACATATATTTTTGTATTTTTCAGTAGTAAAAATAGAATAAACATGCACAGACAAATACAAATAAATCACAAGCAACACACAACTATTTTATTTTGAATTTTTGTGGGAGTAGTTCTTGTAGGGCAAAAATCACGTGCTCACAAAATGTAGATAAAGTGTAGGACATTGATATACAACCAGAATTTGATAGAAAATGTAACAACACAAACCTGCAATGTAATTGAACTACGCTTGACATAATTCCCATTTAAGAGGGGATACGTAGGCAGCCTTATGGGTTCGGTCATATCATAATAAAATTTTCATTTCTCTCAAGATCAGAAATTAGGGCAGAATTTTGAGGAGAGTCCTCAAAATTCCGGAGCAAGTCCAGCCAACGCCAACATGTGTAAGACGGTCAGTAATCAGTTAAGAAACTGGGGCAAAATTTTGAGAAGGATTCTCAAAATGTCGAAGAAGGTTCAGCAGGGCCTATTATCCGCAAACAGCCAAAGGATCATCTACTAAACTGGGGCAGAATTTTGAGGAGGGCCCTCAAAATTCCGACATAAGAGAGATGCAATGCCTTTGAGATGTGTTACAGTTAGTAGTTCATCCAAATGTATCAATATATTTATGAAATAACTCTATTTTTATCAACAATTGCGTATTTTTCAAAAAACTCTATTTCTATAATAGTCAGGTGTTACCTAGGGGAACTCGAAAGGGGCTTTCAGGTTGGAGCAAAGCAAGGCCGGCAGACGAAGCACAGACCAACCTTCCCTCCTCCCCACCCACAAAACTTACAATTTTTCTGTGAACGCAGGCATATTTGACATGGAAATAACATCCGCAAATACATACACATAACAAATTTGCTATCAATCAGGACATCAAACATCGAATGTATCTCCAGCTAAGACATACACTACTCTTATTTGCTACCTGCTCTCTGCATGAGGCTAATCTTTTCCTCAATACTTGCACGAGGCTAATCCCTACCTCCCTATTTTGGATGAGGCTAATCCCTGCCTCCACACTTGCATGAGGATAATCCTTGCCTCCATATTTGCATGAGGCTAATCCATGCCTCCATATTTGCTTGACGCTAATCCCTGCCTCCATATTTGCATGAGGCTAATCCCTGTCTCCCTATTTGCATGAGGCTAATCCCTATCTCCCTATTTGCATGAGGCTAATCCTTCCTTCTATACTTGCATGAGGCTAATACTTGCCTCCATATTTGAATGAGGCTAATCCCTGACTCCCTATTTGCATGAGGCTAATCCTTGCCTCCACACCTACATGAGGCTAATCCTTGCCTCCATACTTGCATAAGTCTAATCCCTACCTCCCCACTTGCATGAGGCTAATCCTTGCCTCCCCATCTGTATGGGACTAAGAGATGTTCCTCTTCGCACAAATATTTCTCTATTTCTAGTACTATCTACTCGTTTTTCAATCAGGCTAAGCTCTGCCCTTCATTTCATAAGACTAGGCTTTGTCTTGTTAACATCATTACTGCATATCATGGGCTAAAATATTGCCAATCTATCCGAAGGCATCATAGTCTAAACGGCATCATCCTAATAGCCGGAAGACACCATGTCATGGCCTAAGGATCCCTCAAATTTACATATAATTATTCAAAGGCATCATTGTTCGGAGGCACCATTTGTCATGGCACGAGAACATCATTTCATGGCCTGCAAAACCCTCACTAAACAATTCATGGCCCGGGACATCATGGTCTGAGGACGTCATCTTTAACCATCCAAATACAACCTTCATGGTCTAAAGGGAATCTGCATCATGTTTAAATTTTCGCAAATACATGTTTGTAGCATCTTTTATCTGCAGGTAACCCGTAAGCAACCGCTATCTTAGCAGGAGCAATCTCGCTCCAGTTTTTTCAACTATCTCAAACCTTAACCACTCACCATAGCCGCTTTCGCATCTCGTGTCCGTTCTTGCAATGATTTCATCGGCATATTCCACCGATGAATCCAGAACAACACATGGCCTGGTTCCTATAAAACCAGGGATTGTAGACAACTCGAAGATCGGGGTCCGGCCTCTGTCTTTCAAAATATCCCGCCCGATCAAAATTGCCATCATTTCTTTACCTGAAAACTCTTTAATCCTTCCCGGGTAAAGATGGGTAGCTGTTGATACCCAATTTTTCCCAAAAAATATTTCAAATTGCATATATATTTTCAAAATCATGCATTGATTAGCAATTGATATTTTTCCACAATTTTCCTATATTTTAAATAATTTATCCAACATTTTATTTCCAAGAAATAATTATAAAATTACCTTACAAATGATTTCAAAAGCATTTCTTGATGTAATGTATTATTTTTGGTCCTACTAAGACCAAATTATTTCATAATCAGCCAAATTGGCACCTTTTGGTTTCTACACATGAAATTCATTTTAATTAATTTACATTGGGTATTTAACAAATAGCCACTTTAATTTCAATTATATCCTAATTAAATCAGACCCCAACCCAATTAAAATGGCCCAAATACCCCAGGCCCAATACCTTATCCTACCCGACCCAATCCCTTGTCTAATCTGGATCGTTGATCAATTTTAATCAACGGTCCAGATTTCCCCTTTCCTTAATTAACCCTAGAGACTATCTCCCTTCCCCCTCATTTCTCTCTTTCACTCCGCCGTTAGACTCTCCCCTCACCTCTCAAATTCTCTCTGCTAAAACCTAAAGCTCTCACCGACAGTTGACTTGCCGGTAACTATGGTGGTCTCACCACCATCCCAGCCCTCATGGCTCCTTCCTACGCCGGGTTACTGCTGCCTTGATGTCTTCAAAGGAACCAGAGGTGGTTCAACTCACCTCCATGGTTTTTCATGTCATTCTCAGGCCAATCTTGGCCTGTTCGAGTAAGATCCTGCCATCTCATGCTAGAACCTGTGGTTTCTAGGCCGATTCTCTTTCTCTTTGGGTTATCTCTCTGAAACCCTAACTATTAGCTCTTGATTTCTTTGATCTGTAATAGATTTGGGTATATTCCAAGTTATTTTGCTGTTTTCCTTGAAGATTTTCCGATTTTTCTAAAACGACCCTTCATCTTCAAACCAGGGTTTCTTAACCCCTTTTCAAAATGTCTTTTTCTTCTGATTTTAGTATTAATCTATGATTTTCACTATGTTTAAACGTTTATTTGAGTTTTCTCTTTTATCTGAGTTATTATGTTGATAACCCGAAGTTTCTTTGTTTTAATCTTGGATTCTGAGTCTATTTTGTGATAATATGTTCGCTTAATCTATATATGTGCTTGTTTCTCATGAGCCTTATGATTCTCTGTGGTTTTACCCTATTTTGTTCATCAGTGTCTTTGACTTTTACTTCTTCCGCCTATGTCATATTTATTCTATTAATTCATGTTCTGCTCTATGTGAATCCCTAATTGTGTGTGATTTTACACTATTTGGCTTATTAGGGTTTCTGATTCTTGCTATTATGTATTTATTCTGCTTGTTCTAATAAATTTGTGTCAATTTCTCCTAACTCAGTACTATTTGCTATTTTTGAATCTTTGAATCTCTGTGGCTGATCCTTCACCGATTTCTTGTGATATTCTTTACTTATTTTAACCTTTAAGATATTTTCTTACCTTAATCTATGGTCGAGCATCCTGTCAACTGATTCTTAAGTATTTTCCTTGATTAGAATCTGCTAAACCTAGTCTCGATTACATATTGTGTACTTGTACTATGCTTAAAATATTTCCTTATTTGTTATATTCAGCCTTATGTGATTTCCTTCATTATTTAGTATTTACCTGTTACCGTTTAAATTTAACTCCTTAATTAAAGAAAGTACTTATACTGATTTGATTCTAATTAGTACATAGTTCCATAATTACTGCTGAAATATGATTCTTGCCTTATTTTCTACCTGTTTTCAAACTATAAGTACCTTGCTCTTTCATTAGCACAAAGACACGAACACATTGGTTCAAAAACTCTCTCTCACACAAAAACTCTCTTCTGCTCTCTTTTCTATGGTTACTTGCTATTGTTCTAAGTCAGCCGGCTACAAGCCAAGGCTGATTACTCTACTCTCTTGCTCCTCACTTTGTGTTTATTACCTTATTTACTGGTATGTTCTGATTTCAATTCAAGTTCCAAAACTAATATCGTCTTTTTATTACTTCAATTCATCCTGTTTCTAGTCTGCTTTTACTTATGGTTTTGCTGTGAAACCTATAGTTGATATATTTAGATCATTAGAATGTTATGCACTCCCCTTCCCTTAGGATCAGTATGAACATGTTACCTCCCTCTATGAGGTTTGTCTCCATGTGACCTTGCTCTATCTGGTTTTTGGTATGAATCTCCTTGTAAAGTAGTCTGCACTCCTAAACTTGTATGATTTTGGGATTGATTTTAAAATATGTTGATCATATACTGAAACCCTTAAGCATTGCTGATTCTGTGACTATGGCTAATTAGTGTTTCTGAGCATATCTGTACCAATTCCAAAGACTTCTGCCTGCTATGTGATTACCATTATGAGTTTTACCTGTCCCCAATCCCATTTACCCCTGTGTGAAGGCTTGTGGTGCTAAACCTATTTTGGTTCTTTATTCTATGTGTGATGCTGAACCTGTTTTGGTTTTGAGGTTAGTCTGTTATTTGTTGATTGCCCTACTCTTTTCAAAACTGTCTTATTGAATAACTCCTCTATTGTTTTACAAAACTATTTTCAAGTCTCTTTTTAAATTATTTTCCTACTTAAACTTTTTTTTTTCAAAACTATGTCAAGCACTCTCACTCTATTCTTAGATCCCTAAGTTGTGCCCCTCTAATCTCTGACTGCTTAGGGATTCCTATGAGATCCCTCTGAACTCTGATGCATTAGAGCTAGCCCTTCCACACTGCACTTACTCAAATATGGTTGTAAAATCTGGGTGTGAGCACTGCCCGGGATCCCTTGAGGTCCTTAGGGAACTCTGACACACCCGGATATTGAGAAAGGCTATGAAACAATCTGAGCAGTTGAGGTTTTGGAAATCTGGGCCTACTTGTAGGCTCCCTATAGAGTAACTTCTTATTTTTTTATCTATTAATGTAATTCATTCAATGTTGGTTTGTAATATTCATTATAAACGAATATTGGGGCTGGCTAGTAAAAAAATGAGGGTAGCTATACATGTTATCAAAGGGTTGAAAACATGCTTTAGATTTATCTTTTTCTGTATATGCATTAGAATTCAAGTTTAGGACCAATACATGCAAAACATATCATGTATTAGATACCATGCTCCTAGGTTTCATGTATATTGTTTTCAGCATCTCATTTTGACATCCTTATTATCACTTAGAAATCCTGTTTCTAGGATAAATGAAAACATTAAAATAAACTGTTACTTATGCATATTTTGAAATCATGTTGTAACCTGCTGTGCATTTAGAAATCCTGCTTTAGGAATTCTGCATATAAACCATTCTGAACCTTATATGTGCATATTAGATACCATGTTTAGGATCTCGTTCATACTCGCTCAGTCACACCTAGGTAAACTACTGATGCATGAAAAAGGATATAAAATAGTCTCACATCTAATTATCCTGTTTAAGTAAAAATGGTAATAATTCTGTATCTTGTAAAACTTAAAACAATATGCTTTAGGTAAAATATCTCATACCCTGTTTTAATAGTTCTGGTAACAATTGTGCATTATCACACGCCTAGGCAAGCCTTAGGTAATCAAATTTCTTATAAAATTAGAAACTGCCTCTTTGTGTTTACTCCTTAATGGTTAACATGCTTAAAATCAGTAGGCAAACAGATTAGGCTCATGCTTCTAAGTTTAAAAAAAAGATAAATCTGCATGTCTCTTGTGTTCTGATACTCACCTAGACATCATGTCTTAGGATCCTGTTTAATAATACTGCCCTTGTTTGTGTTTGAGTCGTGCTATTTACATGCATTATCTGCGAAGGTAAACCTAAGCCTCTTATTTGCTCCTTCCTGCTTTTATTTGCTAAAGTCATGTGTGTTCGTGCTTGTCGCCTTAGTATTTTATCCTTTAAACCTTAGGGGTTTATCTAGAACTGCCTATAGGTAGAGGTCCTAATTTCTTCCAGGACCATTAAGAAGGGTCGGGTAACAGCACATATAGAGATTGCTAAATAACACTCGTTTAAATAACCGCTAAGGGGTGAGAAGGGTAGATATGGATATGATGACTACGCGCTAATGTCATGTGTAGCCCCTCATTGAGGAGTGTTTACCGGACATTGCGTGGGGTGATCCTATAGGCTAACCAACCTAGGACCCCTCCTTCCCAAATTCCCTTTACTTTCCATGTGTATACGATTTGTTTAAGACTTTCCTTTGTCTCATTATTTGAGTTATGTAATGTCCAAAACATGCTCTTATTTGTATTTATGTGTTTAAAATTATTTATTTGTTAATGGACTAGTTCATAAGATAAGTTCAGTCGGGACTCACCGTTGTGGACCAAGAGGGGTTCCTAACACCTTCCCCTCAAGGTTATTTCGAGCACTTACCCTAAATCTCTGGTAATGCAGACCAATCCAAGAGTTAATCGCTCTGGGTGCCATAACGCGCCATAATCCGTTAGGTGGCGACTCTTTAAATACCAATTTCCCAAAAGGAAACGAGTTATTTTCCCCATGAACGTTGGAACCCAGACTTCTCTCCGCAAAGGGAAAAAGGGGTGCGACATGAAGGATTCTTGCATCTCTGGTTCGATTCAAAGCTTTAGTCTCAACTAATACTTTAATTATTTCTGTTTAATCTACCGTGTTTCCTTTATTTTTACCTTATTTTTCCCTAAATCTAATTGTTAATCGATTCTTATGTGATATTTTCCTTATTCTCTATTGTATCCCCCTTATTCTAAGTGTTACTCGCATGATTACATGCCATTATTCTCTGTTAATATACTGAAGTCTTTGTCTATGTATTATTTGCCATAATTAAATAGATCCTAATTGATTCTATGTTTAATACTTACCGTGTTTCATGTTTATACTATACTACTATATAAACCACTCCGCTTTCCCCTTTAGGAGAGACAAAAAAGATAAAAAAAATCAATATACTCTCACTGATAAACTTATGATTTGGCTCTGTGCTCTCTTTGCTATCTTGTTCTATCTCTAGTTTGGCCGGCTGAAAGCCAAGGCCAAACTATAACGACCTGGCCGATCGTTTTGAGCTCTAACGCGTCGTTTGCCGGTTTGAGGCCATGAGCAGCTTCACTTCAGGTATTATGACTTGTACACGTGGTCGCAAATTGAAATTCGGAAGTTCGGAGTAGATTTTGAAAGAGAATTCTCATTTCGAAAGCTTTAGTTGGAAGAATCTGACTAAGGGTTGATTTTGAGTAAATGACCTTGGAATCAGAATTTGAAGGTTCCAACAGATTCGTATGATGATTTTGGACTTGGGCTTATGTCCGGATCGGGTTTTGGATGGCCCTAGAGCGTTTCGGCGCCTATTGTGGAAGGTTGGCATTTTGAAAGAATTTCATAAATTTGGGTTGAAGTGCATTTCAATGTTATCGATGTCTGCTTGGGATTTCGAGTTTGGGAATAGCTCCATATGGTGATTTTGGTATTGAGAGCACGTCCGGAAGTGGATTTGGAGGTCCGTAGGTCATTTTGGGGTCATTTGGCGAAAGTTAGAAATTTGAAGGTTTTTGAAAAGTTTGACCGAAAGTGGATTTTTTGATATCGGGGTCGAATTCTGATTCTGGAAGTTGGAGTAGGTCTGTAATGTTGAATGTGACTTGTGTGCAAAATTTGAGGTTAATCGGACGTGATTTGATAGGTTTCGGCATCAAATGTAGAAGTTTGAAGTCCTAAAGTTCATTAAGCTTGAATTAGGGTGTGATTCATGATTTCGACGTTGTTTGATATGATTTGAGGCCTCGAGCGAGTTCGTATCATGTGTTTTGGACATGTTGGTATAATTGGTTAAGGTTCTGAGGGCCTCGGGTGGATTTCGGAAGGTTAACAGAATGGATTTCGAACAAAGAAAGCTGCTAAAATTTTCTGTTGCAGAAGTTGTTCGCCAGAAAATTTCTGATGCGTGGAGTCGATTTTGAAAGCTCATATCTTGCAATCTATAAGGAATCTAAACATTTACAAAACATGAAAGTTATATCCCTTGCATTCTAGTTTCCAGAAAGATAAACCATTCATTATTTAGATATTTGTACATAAAGTTATGATCGATTGATTGAAGGCTGATAAAGCTATTTTGCAATTTCCCCCTAAATTTCTGATGCGAGGAGCCTACTTTGGAAGCTTGTATCTCGAAAGCTATAAGGAATCTGAAATTTGCAAAATATGAAAGTTGTAGATCTTTGATTCTAGTTTTTAGAAAGTTAAATCATTCATAATTTGAATATTTGTACAGAAAGTTATGTTCCATTGACTTAAGGCTGGTAGTAGTTCATTTTTGCCCAAAAATCAGGCAAAGTCACATTTCATACATGCGACTTGCCTAGGCAGAATGCCTAAAAATGGGAGTCAGCCGTTTTTACTCATTTTTGAGTTTTAAGTCTCAGATTTGTGCAATTTTTTGGAGCTTTTAGAAGAGGATTTTCACCTAGCACTTTGAGGTAAGTAATTTCACAACATGAGTTTAATACATAGATTATGGATAGATTAACATGTAAAAATTGGTGAAATCAAGGGTTTAGATGAAAACCTAGGTTTTGTATAAAAATGAGATTTGACCACGAAAATGGTTATGGAATTTGGTAAAAATCATATATTTGACTTCATAAGGTTATGGGTAACAACTTTCTTCAAAAACTTTCAAAATCTAGGCACGTGGGCCCGGGGTGAATTTTAGGAATCTTACATTTAGGGTTGGTAATCACCTTAATAGTTGGAATATGAATTTTTGAACATGTATTGATTACTTTATACACTATCATTAGTTTTGGATTGTTCCGCACCGAATTGAGGGTTTGAGCATAATCTTGGACCAGAAAGTGAGCTTCGGAGCGAGGTAAGTCTCCTTTCTAACCTTGTAAGAGGGAATTATCCCCATAGATGAAATAATTAAATATGTGCTTCTATTTGTGGAGGCTACGTATGCACGAGGTGACGAGGGTCTGTACGTAGCTACTATTATGCTTAAGTCCGGGTAGTTTAGGACCCAAAAGCATGTTATACTTGAAATATTTGTAACCTTATTAACAATTTAAATTGCTTAAATCATATCGAATTGGTAAATGAATTTTTAAAGAAATTAAATATTATCTTCTTGTACGCTAAAGAGAAGTTGCCATTTCTTTGGATAATTATTTTCCTAATGAATTCTTGATTTACTGTTTGATGTGTTTATTTATATTTGACCGCGTCACATGTATGATTCGCGAGCGGGGTAATGGATGCATCTATGGTTCGCGTCATTCGACCCTCTGGCAGTGCATAGTGATAACTAGGGATTATGGTTTACACTGCTTCTTACTTGAGTTTTAATTAAAAATATTGACAAAATAGTCCCAAAGGCTTACATGTTGTACCTATTTGCAGGGTTTGGTCAAAAAGGTGAAAATCAGTCAAAACCAGCTCAAAAAGGAGTGAAACATGCACAAGTACCAAGAACAAGTCCAAGCACAGTGCAGCAGGTCCACTGCGGCCGCATTCCATTTGGTGCGGTCCGCAGTAAGGAGATTCAGAGAGTGCATAATTCAAAAACTCAAGAATTGTGGCCACAAAGCATTTTATGCGGACCGCAATGGACTTACCGTTACCGCACTCGATATTGTGCGGTCCGCAATGATGGAGTTCATAGAGTTAGAGTTTGGAGATTTATTGCAAATGCGGTCCGCATTCCTCTTTGTGCGGACCGCAGAAGAAGCCACCGCGGCCGCGGTGCATTTTATGCGGCCCGCGGTGGCCAAGTTTGGAGAGCAAAGATTTAAATCCAAAAGCCTCACTGCGTCCGCACTCGATTTGTGCGGACCGCACTTATCCTGCAGGGGTATTTTTGTCCAGAAAATTCGGCCTAGTATAATTAGCTTCTTTTCCTATTTCTAGGTCATCATTTGTAATCTGACTTTGAGCTACACTCGTGAACAGTAGTTGTTAACCATTTTGAGTAATTTTAGAGTAGTTTTATCATCAAATCTTCAAATATTAGCTTGTAGTTAAATCTTATGGGTTTTTCTTCATCTATTTCTTTATTTTCTTCTATTATCATGAGTAGCTAGACCCATTAGCTAGGGTTGTGGCTCAACCCTAGTGTGAGTATTTGATGGGTCTTGAGTTTTAGGGCTTGAATGTCTATGGGTGTTTGATATTTGGACTAATTTGTGCCTTCCATGTTGAATTAGTGGTTGCAAATACTAATTTGTGCCTTTTTGACTTGGGCTCTTCTTGAGTAAGAGAGCTTGAGTCTAGGAAAATTAGTCCAACAAGGAATTGCGGCGTATTCAAGAGATTGATAGCCCCAATTAAAGGATTAAACCTAGAGATAGTAATACCCGACTTGAACCTCAGTTGCTTGCACAAAATATCATACCTAATTGGTCTTGAGAAAGTCAATTAGGGAAAAATCACTCAAACTACCGAGAGGTATAGAGTGAGAAGTTTGGTGCATTGGTTATATCGTAATCCCCAACATGAAAACTTAGCCTTAGACTTGAGAACCCGTCAAGTATCCACCTAGGAAAAAGTCATTTCCCTAGTGCCTCCTTAACTATTTAGACAACCTTTCAAGTCTCTTACTCTTTGCTTAATTTAGCATCTTATTAGCATAATATTAGAAGTAATCAAAAGACCAATGATGTTTGGAAGAGCAATTAAGAACAATTACGCATCTCTAATTTAGATAGGAACCCAATTTCCATTTCTAGCTCCCTGTGGAATTTGACCCCGACCATCTTGGGTAAAAGCTGCTTCAACCACTCTCGCTACTTTGTAGTAGTGCAGGGTTGACACCGATCACTTTTTGGCGCCGTTGCTGGGGAGCTAACGGTTTTGGCTATCTATCTAAATATTTTTGTATATTGTTCTTCTTTCCTTTTGCGTTACTAATTTGTGTGTGTCACAACTTCAGGTACAAAATGGCAGCAAACAATGCACCTATTGGAGATCTTCCGCCGGGGGAGGAGGTAGATGACAACATTAATGATGAGGTTCCTCTTGTACCTCAAGGAAAAAGGAGAGGCTTCCAAGCCAATGATAATATTCCAGACCCTCCCCCGCCACCTCCAAGAGCGGCTGCTCGAGTGCTTTCCAACCAAGGATATGCTAATGCAATTGTCCCACCCCGGATCCGAGCGGGCAATTTTCAAATTACTAATGTGATGCTGACATTGCTGGAGTAGCAAGGGTATTTCACAGGTGCTCCCAATCAGAATACTTACAAACATCTCAAGGGTTTTGTGGATACCTGTTGGGGGAGCAAGCAAACTAATGTGTCGAAGGATGCACTTCGGTTGAGACTATTCCCTTTCTCACTTAGAGAGAAGGCATTGGGTTGGTTTGAGAAACTTTCCAACCATTCCATCACTACTTGGGAGGAGTTGGCGGATAAGTTCATTAAAATGTTTTTCTCGCCGGGGCATATGGCAATATTGAGAGATGAGATCTTAGCTTTCAAGCAGGAGCCCACCAAACCATTACATGAGATATGGGAGCGATATAGAACCATGGTAAAGAAATGTCCCAACAATGATATGACTGAGGCAATGATACAATAAACTTTCTACCAGTGCATTAACACAACAAATCAGTGTATAGTGAACCAACTTGCTGGGAGTAACTTCATGAAGTTGTCTTATGATGAGGCTTGTGACATTCTTGATGAGATGGCTGACACATCCTCCGCATGGCAGTAGAGCCAATGTGCCACAGGGTGACCCCACGGTCACTAACTTGCACAAATATCTACATGACCATAGACAGGATATAGTAGAGCTGACAACAACAATGAACCAGCTAGCAAAGACACAGTTGCTACAGGTTCAAAATCCGCGCCAAGTAAATGCTATGGAGGGTGTCAACATGCTAGTGAACAAAAGAAAACAAAGAGGTCAACAAAACTAAGGGAGTTCGAATCAATATGACAATGATTGTGGTGGATTCCAAGATGATGGTTATGATGGGCAGAATGAAGAAGTGCAATACATGAACAACTATCAAGGCCAAAGAGGCAATTCTTCCAACCAACAACAATGGAGACCTCAAGGCAATTAGGGCAATCAACAACAACAAGGGAATAGTAATTGGGGGGACAACAACCAAAATTCCAATTGGGGCAATCAGGGAAATTGGAATGGCAACAACAACAATTGGGGTGGTAACAACAATCAGGGTGGTTGGAACAATGACAATCAAGGAAATCAGGGGAAAGGCTTTCAAAGGCCCCCAGTGTATCAACAACCGAACAATCCACCCCCATTTCCATACCAAGGTCCTAGTTCTTCCAACAATGAAATGTGGATAATTGAAATGATGTTTGAACAGATGATGAAAAAGAATGCAGACTCTGATGCTCAGTTGGCTTCCCACAATACTTCAATCAGAAACTTGGATGTTCAATTAGGCCAAATCTCATAATCCTTGAATACTCACCCTAAGGGGGCTCTACCAAGTGATACAGTAGTTAACCTGGAGGGTGGGAACAATCATGTTATGGCGGTAACTATAAGGAGTGGACGAGGCGGTGATGTGAATGCCTCCAAGAAAAAAGAAATTTTGAGTGATGAAGTTGAGTAGCAAGAAGATGAGAGTCCTTTGGTGGTTGAAAATGTGATTGATGAGAACGTAAATGTGGAAGTGAGGATTGATATTCAAGATTCCGAGGTGGAGATACACAATGACGTGAACCCGTCTAAGGAACATGTAATAGACATGCCGGAAATGGTTGTGCCTAAAGCCAAGGCTCCTTTTCCCAGGCCACCTCCACCTTATCCTTAAAGGCTCGCGAAGCAGAAAAATGAGAATCAGTTTAAAAAGTTTATTGACATGATGAAGAGCTTATCCATTAATGTGCCTTTGGTGGAGGCTCTAGAACAAATGTCGGGTTATGCTAAATTCATGAAGGACTTTGTGGCAAAAAAATGATCCATGGATTGCGAAACTATCAAGATGACCCACCAAGTTAGTGCAATTGTGCACTCAGTGGCCTCGAAGCTAGAAGATCCTCGTGCTTTCACCATTCCTTGCACCATTGGTAATACAGACTTTGCTAAAGCTCTATGTGATATGGGGGCAAGTATCAACTTGATGCCCTACTCAGTTTTCAAGACGTTGGGTATTGGGCAACCGAGGCTGACTTCCATGAGATTGCAAATGGCGGATAGAACTATGAAGAAACCATTGGGTATCATTGATGATGTCCTTGTCCGGGTGGACAAATTTATCTTGCTAGCTGATTTTGTGATCTTGGATTGTGAGGTAGATTATGAAGTTCCAATCATACTGGGAAGATCTTTCCTTGCTACTAGGAAGGCATTAGTTGATGTGGAAGCAAGGGAACTCACCTTCCGGTTGGGTGATGAGAAAGTGATCCTTCATGTGTGCAAGTCAATGAAGCAGTCCAACAGCTCTGAGGTGTGCTCTTTTGTGGACCTTGTCACGGCAGTGATAGTTGATGATACTAGTGCAATGATCAATGTGGAGGACCCTCTAGAGGCAGTATTGTTGAATCTTAATGTAAATAACGATGAAGGCCGAGTGGAGTGCGTGAATGCTTTACATGGAATGGGCTCTTACTCTTATGAGCCTAGGAAACTCTTTTTGGACCTTGAGAATAGGAAGACTCCACCAACAAAACCTTCAATCGAGGAACCTTTGGTGTTGGAGTTGAAGTCGTTGCCTCCACACCTCAGGTATGAATTCTTAGGCCCTAGTTCAACTTTGCCAGTTATTCTTTCTTCTTGTCTTACTAACATGCAGGTTGATGTCACATTGCTTTATGCACAAGATTATTCTAGAAGATGGTGTAAAGCCTTCCTTGGAACATCAAAGGAGGTTGAACGAGGCAATGCAAGAAGTTGTGATAAAGGAGGTGATCAAGTGGTTGAATGCAGGGGTTGTGTACCCCATCTCAGATAGCTCTTGGACTTCGCCAGTGCAATGTGTGTCGAAGAAGGGTGGCATGACCATGGTTGCAAATTCGCAAGATGAGTTGATTCCTACCAGGACCGTCACCGGGTGGAGGGTGTGCATGGATTACCACAAGTTGAATAAAGTGACTCGCAAGGATCAGTTTGTATTGCCTTTTCTTGATCAGATGTTAGATCGACTTGCTGGGTGTGCCTTCTACTATTTCTTAGATGGGTATTCTGGAACAACCAAATCTTGATTGCTTTGGAAGATCAGGAGAAGACCACATTCACTTGTACATATGGCACCTTTGCCTTTTCTAGGATGCCTTTTGGGTTGTGCAATGCACCGGCTACATTCCAACGGTGTATGATGGCCATTTTCACCGACATGATGGAAGATATTTTGGAGGTGTTCATGGACGACTTTAGTGTTATCGGTGATTCATTTGATGAATGTTTGAAAAATCTTGATAGAGTGTTGGTCCATTGTGAAGAAACCGATCTTGTTCTTAATTGGGAGAAATGCCACTTCATGGTTGAGGAGGGCATAGTTCTTGGGCATAAAATTTCAAAGCATGGTATAGAGGTGGACAAAGCAAAAATTTATGTGATTTCAAGGCTCCCTCCCCTTGCCTCTATCAAGGGAGTTAGAAGTTTTCTTGGGCATGCGGGGTTCTACCGGAGATTTATCAAAGACTTTTCGAAGGTAGTGAATCCCTTATGCAAGTTATTGGAAAAAGATGCCAATTTCGTGTTTGATGAGAGATGTATGCAAGCCTTTGAACTTCTCAAGCACAAGTTGACCACCACTCCTATTATCACCGCACCCAATTGGAGCTTGCCTTTTGAGCTCATGTGTGATGTGAGCGATGTTGCAGTTGGGGCGGCTTTGTGTCAAAGAGTGAACAAAATGTTTCATCCGGTGTACTATGCAAGCAAGACAATGAATGATGCTCAAGTGAGCTACACGGTGACCAAGAAAGAACTTTTGGCTATTGTGTTCGCGATGAATAAATTTCGGTCGTATCTCATGGGTGACAAGGTCATAGTTCATACCGATCATGCCACACTCCGATACTTGATGACGAAGAAGGATTCCAAAGCTAGACTGATGTGATGTGTCTTGTTACTTCAAGAGTTTGATTTGGAGATTGTGGACTGGAAGGGTAGTGAAAACCAAGTGGCGGACCACTTGTCTCGCTTGGAGAAGGGGGGAGGCCTCGTGATGCCCTAGAGATCAATGATTCATTTATAGACGAACAACTCCTTTCTGTGTCGATGAATGGTATGATATGGTTTGCGGACGTTGCTAATTTTCTTGTGATTGGTATAATCCCGTATGAGCTGTTTTCTAACCAAAGGAAGAAGCTCAAACGGGATAGTTTGGATTTCTATTGGGATGAGCCGTACTTGTTCAAGATTTGCACGGATGGTGTGATCCAAAGGTGTGTCCCGGAGGAGGAGCAATTGAGTATCTTAGAGGCTTGTCATTCCTCTCCCTATGGTGGCCATCATGGTGGGGCGAGGATGGCTTCCAAAGTTCTTAGTTATGGATTTTATTGTCCAACTTTGTACAAAGATGCAAGTGAACTTGTGAAGAGATGTGACGAATGTCAAAGAGCGGGTGGAATTTCGAAGAAAGATGAGATGCCTCTCAATACCATTCTTGAAGTTGATATTTTTGATGTATGGGGCCTTTTGAAGTGGTATTTGTGACTCCGTTTGGTGCACTTAACTTGAAGAACAAAAATGGGGAGGTTTTCAGAGTTAATGGGTGTCATACCTCCTTTTTCTACCCAGACGGGGTATAAGGGAGTTTTTCTAATTAAGGTGACAATAATCGAAACGGGATTATTTATTCAAGTTCAGAGTCGCCACTTGGGTTAATTTATGGTGTCCCAAGTCACCGGTTTAAAATCCCGAATTGATGAAGTTTGACTCCTATTTATGGTCTGCGAACACAGAAATCCGGATAAGGAATTATGTTAACCCGAGAGAAGGTGTTAGGCATTCCCGAGTTCCGTGGTTTTAGCACAGTCACTCAACTATTATTAATTGGCCTAATTATCTGATTAATTACACATTTTTAACCTACGTGCATTTTTAACTTTCAACCGCTTTTAGTGTTTATGGAATTATTTTCTAGAACAAGGCATGATTGTCGTACACTTGTCGTTTTGGTACACATTGCAAACCGCGTCACATGAAATGCACCCGCGATCTACAACATATTTATTTTATTATTATTATTAGTTGTTGTGGCCGGGTCACATTAAATGTGAACCCAGATTTGGAAATTAGGTATCATAACTACGTCACGGGAACCGTGCCCGTAGCTATGATAATTTTATTATAATGCACCTAAAGCAACTAGCGCATTTAATTATTTATAATCTTTTGAGATTGTTGTGATGCCAAACTTATGGGCAAGATGTTATTGGGGAAAATAAGCTAGCTAACATGATCTATTACTTGGCCCAGATTTTTCCATCTACCCAATTAAAAGCATTTATTCAAGAACCAAGACTACACACATCACAATCGAAATAAAACTAATTAAAACAATTTAAATGAAAACTAAGACATACTACTCAAACAACATAGAATCACAAATCAACCAACACACACACCAAGCTATCATAACACAGTGAAAGGAGAATGAAAATTGAGAAATGGAACTTTTATTGATGAACAAAGCTGAAAATTGCAAATCAATCAAGCTAAACAAAGCAACAATCCTTGGACGAAACACCGAAATTACAAACCGGAACCTCGAATTGACACTGGAATGCTCGAAACCCAAATCGACCTTAGTCAAACGATAAACTAAAACCTCAAATATCTGACAACTGTTGCAACCAAGTGAGAGGATTGTCCTGATGATTCTTTTATACATAACCGCTCCTTCCCACGGCGACCCCTCATCATCTTGTATGTCACCTTGCTCCTCATCCTCCCAGTGAAAATCGGGATAGGTTTCCTCCAAAAGAAAATTACTTTTCTGGTTTCTAATTACAAACTTTGAGCTAGTAAGAAAGTATTTCCTAAATCTAACATTCCCTTGTCCACTAGCAGCAATATGACCATACGAGAGATTGCAGTAACCCAAATGGACATTTAGGTTCAAATTGACCTTCTTTATGTAGTTTACATGTGATTTATATGGAATACCACATGAAAGGGAAACTGTGGAGGATAAAGAACATACAATAGGCATTTCCAACAAAGTAGAATAGAGAGTTCTTCAGAGATACAAGCTAACTAGGCCAAATCATAAAATTGTTTCAAAGAGAGAGATTCAGAGCATGATTTAGGCGAGGAAAGCGATTGATTTGTTTATGGCAGAGGGAATAGAGAGTTGTTGTTACACTTGCCGCGGCTTCACATTCCTTATCCAAAATGAGGGAACCTTTTGAGTTTCAGCGCTGTCTGCTATGTACGAAAAATGGAACGAAAAGTTCAGTTGTTTTTTTTTTTTGCTGAAGGAGATGAACGGCGGGGAGGGGGGTGTTAGGTCTAGAAATTGAAAATTTAGGGTAAGGTTTCTATAATTGGGTATTTTATATGGAGGTAGGAAGGGATAATGACCATTGTATTAGAAGAAAATAGATGGCGCGGATAAATCTTGCACTTAAGTAGGCTAATGGGTTTGGAAGAATGAGCTAAGGGTAATTGGGTTGGACCATGTCTTTTGGGTTTGAACTTAGGATAAAAATACCAAATAATTCAATGTATCTATAAAAATGTAAAAATCGCTCTAAATTAAAATAAACTAATATAAAACTAAATACTACGAATGAAACTAATTTTTTTGTATTTTCAAATATTATAATACTATAAATATAAACATACTAATTGACTTTAACCTATAAATATACTAATTGACTTTAACCTAAAGATAAAAAAAAATATTTTTTGTGATAAAAATAAAGTAAAAGAGTCAACACTATTTAGAATAGCGATACTAAACCTAAATTAAATATTTACGCTAAAATGTGTAAAATCTTGGGGAGGGTCAACAATTACATGTCGACATCTGCCACTCTTTGACTGGAAACGCGAAGAGTTTTCAGACAAAGAACGACAAGACAGATTTTTTGACCCGACCCTTATTTGGAGAGACCAACAACTAAGAGAAAGGAGAATATGACTGAGCCTTGGTATCTGAGTTGCCTACATATCCTTGGCTATAAAGGAATCATACCACATTTAGTTCAGAAGTGAATGAGGTCGAGGTGGAGAACCGATTGAGGTGTCGTCGAGGTTCTGGTTCGCGGTCCCGTTATTACATCAAAAATCAAAATTGAAAAAACTAACTAAGCCTATCAGCTACGAGTTACAAGATTCCTATCTATGAGTCTTTTGAAGCTTGATCTTAAGTCTTGGTTGGTTCTTCATGCGGACTCTGATCTGAATCTTGATGCTTGTTAGTTGCAGATGTTGATTCAATTCAGATCAAGACGGAACATGCAAAGCTTGTGACTTCAATTATGTCTTGAAAAGACAACATCTTTTCTCTACTTCTACACTTTGGATTCACTTTTTTTCTTTTATTCTTGATTGAGACTTCTTTTTTTGTTATCTCGGACCCCTGTCGACCCGCATTTTTGAGGCGAGCTTCTGCTACTTCTAACTTGAATTGGACTCTGAAATGACTTTCCTTGTTCTCCAGGCGGGCCCCTACTACTGACTTGAAACTTCAAATGACTCTGAAATGAATTCTCAAATGAGTTTCCTTGTTCTCCAGGTGGGCGCCTGCTACTACAATAAAATAGACAAAACAAAAGAAACTTTTCTACCCCAGTTTGTATAGGAAGATTTGTGAGTTCTTAGCAGAACTATAAATCACCTATGCTATTTGACGAGAGTAAAATTGAGGACTCGACTAGGATGTGCGTCTCCTGTGAGTAAAACCAAGAAAACTTAGACTAGCAAATGCCTCTGCTTAAAACAAAAACCTAAATGACCCAAACTAGGAAGTGAGTCTCCTAGATTTAAGGTTGAACTTCCAGAAAACTATAAACTATGCTTGATTAAAGTAAAACTGAACTATAAACTATGCTTGATTAAAGTAAAACTGACCCTATTCTCCAGGTGGGACCCTTGATTTCGAGAAAACTTAAAAATTGATAACTTAAGAAAACTAAAATTGACCCCCTTTTTTTTAGAAAAATTCAGGCTTTCCTTTTTTTTTTTCAAATTATCCTAGGAGAAAATTCGCCAGACTAGGTTTTCTATCTTAGGAGAAAGATTCATCAGACTAAGACGTTTATCCTAGGAGAAAATTCATCAAACTAGCTCTTCTATCTTAGGAGAAAGATTCATCAGACTAAGATGTTTATCCTAGGAGAAAATTCATCAGACTAGGTTTTCTATCTTAGGAGAAAGATTCATCAAACTAAGATGTTTATCCTAGGAGAAAATTCATCAGACTAGGTTTTCTATCTTAGGAGAAAGATTCATCAAACTAAGATGTTTATCCTAGGAGAAAATTCATCAGACTAGGTCTTCTATCTTAGGAGAAAGATTCATCAGACTAAGATGTTTATCCTAGGAGAAAATTCATCAGACTGGGTCTTCTATCTTAGGAGAAAAATTCATCAGACTAAGATGTTTATCCTAGGAGAAAATTCATCAGACTAGGTCTTCTATCTTAGGAGAAAGATTTATCAATTTATTATCTTAGGAGAAAGATTCATCCGACTAAGATTTTGATCCTAGGAGAAGGTTCATCAGATTAGGTCCATTTTGTTATCTTAGGAGAAAGATTCATCAGAATAAGATTTATATTGGGAGGAAAATCCATCAGACTAGGACTTTTTATCCTAGGAGGAAAAATGTGAAGATCAAAATCAAGATTTTATGCACAATAGCAAGACAAATAAAGGCAAAGATTTGAGAACCTTCCCTTTGTAGTCTCTTCTCTTCTTTTCTTTTCCTTTTTTTTTTGTTTTTTTTAACCACTTTACTTGCACTGCTTTGTTCCTGTTTCACACAAAGAAAAATTGGTCAGTTTTGAAAATGGTGGTCGGTTTGTGGCCTTCAGTCCTTGGGCTGCTTTGACTTTTGCTCAATCAGCTTGAGTAGGTTTCAAGAGACTTTTACTCTGCATCAACCCTGGTTGTTTACACTCATTATCATTTGTATTTGTGGCTCAATCAGCCTTATCCCAACGGGAGATCTTTGCTCAGGTGACCTTTTCTGATATCTTGAATGACTTCCTACTTTTGAGCAATTTGTCTGTCAGAGAGGATCACAAGTTATCTTTGTTTGCGCCAAGCAGGCTGACAATAGTCTTTTGGGGGGAGCTTTTGCATGAATCCTCAAGTCATGTTAAAAGTAACAACTGAGTGCGCTGGCCAAATTTACTTTGTGCAACTGAAAAGCTGGTAGCAAATTTTGAAATCTTTTCTTGCTTGTTTAACAAGGACTGACTCGGAGTGAAGGACACATTGATGCAAAGAAACAAATATTAACAAGAAATGCCTCGGTCGGGAAGGACAAGGGAAGAGTTTTTTTTTCTTTTTTCATTTTTTATTACGTTAACTAACCTTAATGATCATGACATGCATTTTGGACTTAACGGTCTGATCTATCCAACTAATCCAATCTTCCCTTTTATCATTTTTATGACCTTTGAAGTCGGGCTTGTTCGTGCCAATCCTTTTCATCATCTTCATGACTCACTTTCGACTAGTGGTGTCCCGAGAGGTTTTCACCAACAAGTCTCTCTCATTTGTTCATCTCTGCTTACCGTCACCTTACAGTGCCCATGAGGGTTTTCACTAGTAAGACTCTCATTTTCTTCTATTTCTTTTCTCTTTCTTTTGTGAGAAACTTGACAGTGTTCTATGTCATGTGACAACTGTTGCTCATTGCATGCTTCTCTTGACATTCTTGAAGGCTTAACGGGAGGTCTTATTGGGAAGGTTTTTGGATAAGGTTGGAAAGAAGGGTCGGCATGAAGGCTAAAAGTAGACTCAAAATGATGGGGTTGTAGACTTACAACTCTTGGAATCAACTCTTTTAAAAATGAAATAAAATCTTTGCCCTAGTTTCAACTATTGGGGATTTTTGGAATTTTTTTTTTTAATTCTTATTTGGTTGGACCGAACCGTGAGGCTGCCTACGTATCCTTTTTTAAGGAATCAGGTCAAACGTAGTTCAAACATCTATCCTAACTATAATTTTCTTTCTGTTCCTCTGTCTTTTTTTTTCTCTTTTCTTATCTTTTTTTTTTCTTTTTCTTTTTCTTTTTTTTGTTTGCCCAAGCTTCTGTCTTCTGAGGGCATGGACCTTCGACAATTCTCTTTTTTTTTCCTTATATTTTTCACTTGAACTTTCTAAGAATTGCCCCAGTTTATACTCCATGGATTTTTCTTTTTTTTTCTTTTTTTTCACTTGAACTTTCAAAGATCTGCCCCAGTTGTACTCTTGGGGCATGGACTTTTATTGTTATTTCGTTTGTTTTTTCATCATTTTTTTCGACTTTTGACTCTGAACTTGATTCCAAAAGAGGGTGGTCAAAGAAAATAACACAGACTAAAAGGGGTGACAAAGGGTATAAAATGTTTGGGTAGCAGAAAAAGGGCCTCCCAACCTCGAGAACGCCAAATATAGTATCTTTTCCCGATCACAGCATTGACAAACATGTCTGTCTTCTTGGTGTGTCATGGTCACAAGACACTTTCCATCCCTTAATGTCAAACTTTCCAACAAACTTTAATTGATTAAACATCCTCAAACCCGATCTTCATAATGATTTGAAGATGAATTTTACTCGACCTTAATTCCAAAGTATTTCAACTCTTTATTTATCCTCAAAAGTGTTTTTTTCAGTTATCCAATTCCAGATTAAATCAAATTCTATGATCTGGCCAAAATTTTCGCATGCATGTCATGTCATTAGAACTAGCGAGAAAAGAACTAAGAACAGAATGACACAAAATGACAAACTGTATTTCATTGAGTAAAGGATGAAAGGGTTTGACAACAAGACAACCAACCTAAAATCTGAGTTATAACCCCAAAATAACCCGGATAATGAAAATAGCAACAGAACAGACAGACAAGACTCACACAAACAGAATAGAGGGATAGAAGGGTTTGACTCAATAAAAAAATCTGGATGACAACCCTGAAATAACCCAGATAGTAGAAAAAACATCAAAACAAGCTACCAAGATTCCTTCCTAGTAAGGAGAGGATGACTTTTCAATTTCTAAGCTTGACATTTAGCCACAAATTTGCTCATCAAAATCACCATGACCTTCTCAAATTTCAGTCGGCAAGTTCCCGAGAGGATTCTCATACTCCATGTCACCCTGCATCATCCCCACAAAGTATGCATCATCATGTGCAGGTAAAGGATTCTACGCGATATTCTGGGTGTCACTGTCTTGGATCACAATCAGGTTTTCCTGGATCATCCTTTCTATTTCTCTTTTCAAATCCCGACAACTTTCAATATTGTGCCTTTGGGCATTGGAATGGTATTCACACCTTTTAGAAGGGTCAAAGCTTCTTGCACGTGGGTCCACATGATTTGGAGGAATAGGTGCAATCATGTTATAATGCTTTAATTTCTCAAACAAGCTTGCATATGACTCTCCTATTGGTGTAAAATTATCTTTCAACCTTTGCTCCCCTCTATACCCCTGGCTTGGATGTGGGTTATAAGGTACTTGAAAATTTTGTGGAGGCTGATAGAGATTTTGTGATGCTCGTGCTCACCTTTTGGGGTGTTTTGGTGGCTGGACAACATACTGAGTTGGAGCAACAGAGTGTTGCGGGTTCTGAGGTGGATAGTAGTGCTCAGGAGCGTCATCGGAAAACAGACGAGACTGGTCATACCTTCGAGATGCTCTCCTAGGACCTCTTCTCGACCCTGATGTCATCATGATTTCTTCATCCTTCTCATTCGTATCACTAAGATTATTAGATTCAATCTGGACAGCCTAAGTTGCGGCTTTGAGAACTGCTTGACTTATAATTCTGCCTGTCTTAAGACCATTCTCAACCATTTCCCCCATTTTGATTGCTTTCGAGAAGGATTTTACCTACTTCGGACATCATGTTTTGAAAATAATATGGCTCTTGAGCCTGAAGGAAGACAGTGATTAACTCGTGGTCATCCATGGGTGGCTTAACTCTAGTCGCTTGCTCTCTCCATTTAATGGCATATTCCTTGAAACTTTCAGTTGGTTTCTTCTTTAGGTTTGAAAGGGAATTGCGGTCAGGAGCGGTGTCAATGTTGTATTGGAACTGTTTGACAAAGGCCCGAGCCATATCATCCCAGGCATGACAGTGAAAGGTATTTTGATCCATAAACCATTCGGAGGCTGCTCCCGTAAGGCTTTTGTCACACCTCCTTTTTCCGCCCCCGCGAGGGTACAAGGAGTTTTTTTCAATTAAAGGACAATCGAAACGGGATTTATTTATTTATTTCAGAGTCGCCACTTGGGAGATTTAGGGTGTCCCAAGTCACCAATTTAATCCCGAATCGAGGAAAAGAATGACTCTGTATTACAGTCTGCGAACCAGAAATCTGGATAAGGAATTCTGTTAACCCGGGAGAAGGTGTTAGGCATTCCCGAGTTCCGTGGTTCTAGCACGGTCGCTCAACTGTTATATTCGGCTTGATTATCTGATTTTATACAAATATGAACTTATGTGCAAATTTTATCTTTTTACCGCTTTCATAATTGTTATTATTATTTTTACAAGAATGTGAACATCGTTTAAAAACATGTCTTTGGATTGCGTCACATAAAATGCACCCGCGATCCGGAACGTATTTTTATTCAATGTTTTAGGATTTGGATTTGGGTCGCATAAATGCGCACCCATGTTTAAGAATGTATTATTATTAAATCGTGCCTAAAGCGATTAGCGTATTATTATTTATGGGTAAGACTGTGGAATTCACTAAACAGTCCATCCCGAATTCTAAATACTCAATTAAATATTTATTGAGGGCCCCGCAATTAGTGCATTTTATTGGGCGAAGCTCATCTCATTTTATTTTTAAAAGGACAGTCCTAAAATGCCTACATTTTTTATTGAAATTTGTCTCTACAAAATAAAGGAGAAATATCTTAATTTATTTACATGTTATTACCTAGTTACATTATACTAGGCATGTTCTCAGTTTGTCAAATTAAAAAAAAACATAGCAATTCTAATTTTAATCCTAGACAATATTAACAATTTTTTTAGACAAATAACAAGATTTGTTGTTAGAAACAATTATGAACTTAAACTTGAACTTAACAATAATAACAATTTCTAAAAATACATAAACACATGAAACAAATTGAAGAAATAGTTAATTAAATTTCAATTTGAATCTAACAAACATCAAACTAACAAACATTCACTTAAACAATAATACAAACATGAAATGAATATGAAAACAACTAATTAAACTTCTATTTTGAAATCTGAAAATTAATTTAACAAACAACATGAACATGAACTAAAAATTAATTCAAACGATAAACAAAACAAACATTTGCCGATTTTAGATTCGAAAAATATCAAAACAAAATACGGACAAAATAAAACTCAAAAATCACTAACCGGATTGAAATGAAATATGTACGGACTGTTTCGTCAAACCTTGAATGGGAATAAATCTGTCCGGATTCAACGACGAACTCAACGATGAACTCACCTTCCTTGTAAACTTGACTAACTCAAAACTACGCTTGACGTCCTCGACTAAAACTCGACCAAACGAAATGGTCGAATCTTGTTTTGGGACTGAAGGCGACGAGAAGAAGAAAGCGTTGGACGCAGCAACTGTTTTTATGCCATGGATGTGAGAGAGCAGAAGCAACGACGGACAGCCATGGACGTGAAAGAGCAGAACATGAAAGAGCAAGGATGGACAGCCATGGACAGCCATGGACAACCATGGACAATCACGTGCTTACAACCATGGATGCCATGGACGTGAAAAAGCAGAAGCTGTATCCTGGACGGTAACAGAAGCAGCAGCACTGCTTGGACGCGGGCAGCAGCATGACACAGTGGCGTCGACTTGCCGGTGAAGAAGGCGCGACGATGGATGTTGAAGGGATGGACTTCCGACGGGCTAGGCGGCTGTCGCTACTGATTTTCAGTTAGGTTTGGTGGGGTGCAACTGCAGCTGGGGCAGTGAAGGAGATGAAGCAGTAACAACATACAACACATGACACCCATGGCGATGGGTTTTCTTTCCATTTTGGCCGAAGGTTTTTCCGGCGAAGCAGCGGCGAAGCAGACGGGGAGGTCGACGTGGATGGTGGTGCTAAGGGCAGCCATGGACGAGCCTGAAGTTCTGAAGGTTTGGAGAAGAAGCCATGGGAGGTGTTCTTGAGTCTTTGGGAAGAAGAAGATAGGGAAGGGGGGTGGCGGATTGTTTAGAAAAGTTTTAGGGTTTTTGTCTTCTTTTTTTGTTTTGTTTAGTTTTGTAAAATGTAAGACAAAGGGGTTTGGGTCTTTTGGGTTATGGACTGGGTCGACCCAGTTCGAAATGGACTGGGTCGTAGGGAAGATTGGGCCAATTTTTGGGCCTGTGGCTTGAAATTGAAGAAGAAGCCTAATTCCGACTTTCTTTATATTTTTGCTTTCTTTTCTTCTTTTATTTCTCTAAAACTAAATTATAAAAATACTTAAACTATTATTAAGAATTAAATTAAGTTATAAAAGTGCAAATTAACTCCCAATAACAATTAACGCACAATTAAGTAATAATTAAGCATAACATTGTATATTTGGACATTAAATGCTAAAAATGCAAAAGATGCCTATTTTTGTAATTTTCATTTTTTTGTGAACAAATTTAATTAGTAACAATTATAGAATTAAATCCTATATGAAAATGCGACATATTTTTGTATTTTTTTATTAATTTAACAAATAAACAAACACAGACAAATACAAATAATTATCAAAAATATCACAAAATCTCACAAAATTTCACACCAAGGCAAATCATTTTATTTTGAATTTTTTGGGAGTAATTCTCATATAGGGCAAAAATCACGTGCTTACAGCTGCCCCTCTTTGCCCGAAGACACGAAGGGTTTTCGTGCAAAGAAAAAGCGAGCGATTTTTGGCCATCTGAGTACTCCGTTGAAGCATTTTTTGAAAAAGATTTGACCGAACCTTTGCTTCAAAGGTTTCCTACATATCCTGGGCTAAACAGGAATCAAGTCAATGTAGTTCGGGAAATTTTGGTAGCTGGGACTACCGTGGGACTGCATTGTTACTGTTGTTGCATGCTATTACCACTGCTTACCGATCTCCTTGTTACACCATGCTTAAAAGAAAACAAGAAGCTAGGCTAGAGTACAATTTGTTTTTTGTTGCCTTGCTTCCTTGTCTGCTTGCATTTCTTCCGGTGCTTTTCTTCTTTTGACACATGTACTTGAGTTTGTACTGTGACCTCTTGTTGCAACCTTCTGTTTCCCGGTGCCGGGGAATTTTATTATTTCCTGCTGGGGATTCCTATTGTAATCCTCTGTTTTATTGTCCTCTGACTTGATCTTGAAATGTATGCCTCTGTTCTATGGGCGGGCTCCCCACTTCAATATTTGAAAATTAAAGACTTGAAATGTATGCCTCTGTTATCTGGGCGGGCTCCCAACTTCAATGCTTGAAATGTAAAGACTGAAATGTATGCCTCTGTTATCTGGGTGGGCTCCCAATTTCAACACTTGAAAATTAAAGACTGAAATGTATGCCTCTGTTATATGGGCGGGCTCCCAACTTCAATGCTTGAAATGTAAAGACTGAATGTATGCCTCTGTTCTATGGGCGGGCTCCCAACTTCAACAACTGAAATGTAAAGACTGAAATGTATGCCTCTGTTATCTGGGCGGGCTCCCAACATCAACAACAACTTTTAAAAATAAGCGCCATTCCTCTCTTCAGGCGGGCTCCTGACTTCAAATACACAACTTTTAAAATAAACGCCTTTCCTCTCTTCAGGCGGGCTCCTGACTTCAACAACAACTTTGAAAATAAATCGCCATTCCTCTCTTCAGGCGGGCTCCTGACTTCAACCAATACATCGTCATTCCTTTCTTTAGGTTGGCAAGATTTCAACAACTTTTTAAAACGCCTTTCCTCTCTTCAGGCGGGCTCCTGACTTCAACAACAACTTTGAAAATAATCGCCATTCCTCTCTTCAGGCGGGCTCCTGACTTCAACCAATACATCGCCATTCCTTTCTTTAGGTTGGCAAGATTTCAACAACTTTTAAAACGCCTTTCCTCTCTTCAGGCGGGCTCCTGACTTCAACAACAACTTTGAAAATAATCGCCATTCCTCTCTTCAGGCGGGCTCCTGACTTCAAACCATACATCGCCATTCCTTTCTTTAGGTTGGCAAGATTTCAACAACTTTTTAAAACGCATTTTCCTCTTTTCAGACGGGCTCCTGACTTCAACAACAACTTTGAAAATAATCGCCATTCCTCTCTTCAGGTGGGCTCTTGACTTCAACAACAACTTTGAAAATAATCGTCATTCCTCTCTTCAGGCGGGCCCCTGACTTCAACCAATACATCGCCATTCTATTCTTCAGGGGGGCTCCTGATTTCAACCAATAAATCGCCATTCTATTCTTCATGGGGGCTCCTGACTTCAACCATTTTTTTTTCAATTCAAACTTCTTCTTTTTTTTTTCAAATTATCCTAGGAGAAAATTCATCAGACTAGGATTTGATATCTTATCTTAGGAGAAAGATTCATCGGACTAAGATTTGATATCTTATCTTGGGAGAATAATTTCATCAGACCAAGATTGTGACTCTAGGAGATAAATCGTCAGACTAGGTCCATTTTGTTGTGATCTTAGGAGAAAGATTCATCCGACTAAGATTTTATTATATTATCTTGGGAGAAAAATTTCATCAGACCAAGATTTTGACTCTAGGAGATAAATCGTCAGACTATGTCCATTTTGTTGTGATCTTAGGAGAAAGATTCATCCGACTAAGATTTTATTATATTATCTTGGGAGAAAAATTTCATCAGACCAAGATTTTATTTCTTATCTTGGGAGGAAAAATTCCATCGGACCGAGATTTTATCGGGAGGGAAATTCATCAGATTAGGACTTTTTATCCTAAGAGGAAAATATAAAGATCAATGATTTGAGAAACTTACCTTTGCAATTTCTTCTTTTCTTTTCTTTTTCCTTTGCGCTGCTTTGTTCTTGCTTGCTGGGGATAATACCACTATGGGAGCCTTCTTTCTTCCCCTCCTTCAATTTTTTTTTTCTTTCTTTTTTTTCTCTCTCTCAACACTACTGAGAATAAAAGTGTTATCTTCTTGGGATAACGTTGTTGAGGATAATGCTGCTGGGGAATTGTATCCCTTCAAATCGATGCTTCATTCTTCTAGAAGCTGCTGGGGATGATAATGACTTTTGTTTTTCTGAGCACAAGTGTCATCCCTTTGTTATGTCTGCTGGGGAACAACTTCTCCATTGAAACTTATTATATTGGGGCAACATTGGTTCAAAGACCACTTCCCTTGAGACTCGTGTTATTTTTCATTCTACCCCGAATGGGTACCTGACTTCCAGAAAATTTTCTAAATGAAAGGAAAATTTTCTGCCCCAGTTTAACAGTCTCCCTTATGGCATGCATTTCTGACATCAATGCCATTTCTTTTACCTGTTTCAAAACAAAACTTGTTAGTTTGAAATGCGGTGGTTGGTTGTGATACGCCTGCTGGGATGGCTTTTTCCTTTCTCCTTCCCTGCTCTGCGTTCCAAAAAACTTGTTGGGGATGATATTATTTACTGGGGATAATCCCTTTCCGCTGGGGATATCCCTCTTCTTTTGTGGCACAGCTCGGAAATTGGCTTTTCCCCGACTTTTAGTCTCGCATGAATTTCCCAAATCATGCTCATTGCTCTCCTTGCTGTGTTCATGGGCCTTGGCCTTGAGGTTTATAACCTTTGGTTTTGCAAGGATATCCCTCTTGACACTCGTCAATCCTTTTGTCAATCTCCTTTTGCTGGAGATATCTTTCTTGACACTGGCCTTGCGCTTGTTCCTTGCTGACTATACCATTTGTATGTACTAGTCAGATCTTATCTTGGAAAGCTGATGGCCTATTTTGAAGTCATTTCCCACTGGTTCTGACCAAACAGACTCTACTGGGGAAATTTCTATGAAAGGAAAAGATAAAAGGAAACAGAATAAAAGACAACGGAAAAAGATGACTCTTTAATAAAATAAACTATAAATAAAAACCTATCAAACGCAAATACCGACTCTAATGGTAATGACATGCACATGTGGCCTATCCTCTGCCATCAATCATCTTTCAAGACCTTCAATTGGCAATTCCCCATCTGATTCTCAATCTTATTCGACTTGTAGTGCCCAAAAGGTTTTCACTATCAAGTCTCTCTCATTTTGGTTTTTCTCTCAGCTTTCATCGCCTTATGGTGCCTGTGAAGGTTTTCACCAATAAGACTCTCATTTATATCACTTTCCAGCTGGAGATATGGAGTGTTGTTGGTATGACTCTCTCTGCTGGAGATTAGTGTCCTTTCTGCTGTGGAACAGAATGTTATGTTCGCCGGTAAGACTCTTCATTTGTCTGACTTGGCATCTTTTAAAGACTGATCAGAAGGTCTTTCTTTGGACCGTAATGTGGGTTTTTGGATAGGGCTAGAAAAAAAGGGTATTAAAGGCTCAAAAATGCATTAATTTTGGGTTATTAGTTACAACCTTCAGAATTAGATTTATTTACAACAAACGCAACCTTTGCCCCAGTTTCTTGCTTGGGGACATTTTAATTTATGATTTTTTCATTTTTCAAAACTATGATCGAGCCGTGAAGCGCCTACGTATCCTCTTTGAGGAATCAGGTCAAACGTAGTTCCCAATTCCTCTTTTTTCATTTGACTTTCTTTTGTTTTTTTTTGTTATCATTTATATTTTCTTTTCTTTTTCGTTTTGTTGTTTTCTTTTCTTCTTTTTTTTCTTTCTTTTTTCTTCTTTTTTTTTCATGTTTTCATGCCATGCTCGCGTTTTCTAGTCGTTTTTACTGATTCCGAACGAGGGGTATGAAAGAAAAATAAGTAAGGCTCAAAAGGGGTAACGAAGGATAAAGTGTTTAGGTAGCAGAACAAAATGCCTTCGTCATTCCAGTCTTCAAAACATGCCAAATGCAAACAACACAACAAACAATAGATTTATAGTCTATTCCGATGGTGCTGGGCTTGACAATTATGTTAAACATTTGCTTTTCCCTTTGTTATTTCTAAAACATCATTGGGAGACACTCTCATTATCATGAATGACCCTCACGCCAATTTGGAGAATCTTGATTTTAACGGTTTTCTTTGTGTTTAACTTGCCCCAATTCCACATGACTCGGGCTTCAAATAATCCCAAATCGTTCTTATTTCCTTTAAATGGTCTAATCGCCTTTCCAGGGTTTTACGATTAACTTTTAAGGTTAGGCCCAAACTGTGTGCGCATGTCATGTCACTAGAATCGGCACTGAACAAAAATGATAAAAGGACCAAACAAAGAGATGACTGGAAATAAAGAAAGACCGGATTTTGTATTAGACTACCGGTGAAATGGTTTAAATAACAAAACAAACAAAACAATCCAGAACAAAATCCTAAAACAAACTGGACAAGACAATATCCGACTTATAACCCTAATAATCCGAACAACATAAATGTCAACAAAATAAGCCACCACAAGCTTCTCTCTTGTTAACCAAGGAACAGAGCGTCCTTCCACTTTATCAAGACTGGCATCTTAGCCACTGAGCTTTGCATCGATACTGCCAAGACCATTACCAGCTTTAATATCATCAACATCCGTTGGCAAGTTCTCGAGGGGGCTCGAGTGCACCATGTCACTGTTATTAATCACAACCCGCCCTTCTTGGATCATTTTCTCTACTTCCCTTCTCCAACTATGACAGCTCTCAATGTTGTGCCCTATGACATTGGAGTGGTAGGTGCATCGCGCTGCCGGATCAAAGCTCCTTGCAAGTGGATTTGGAGTACATGCGGGGAGTGGCTCAATCGAGCCAACATGCTTTAGCCTTTCAAACAGACTTGCATAAGATACTCCGATAGGGGTGAGAGCCTTTCCTCGTTTCAGCAACCTTTCGTTCCTAAATGCTTGATTGGGCCGAAAACCTGATCCAGGGGGCTTCCGGTAGGCTTGTGAGGGTGGATAGGCCTTCTGTGGAGCTAGGTATTTGGAAAGTGAAGCCCGTCTTTGGGACCCTCTCGTGGAGAGAAGTAGCATTGGGGAGGGGAGTAGCGTGGACGAGTGATGGAGCTACTCGGGTAGCTAGGAAAGCTGTCATAAGTGGGCTGGGATGGAGAGTATGGGGGATGGGTAATGCCAGAGTTTGAAAAGCTTGGCGGTGGTGGGGGTGGTGCTTTCCCAGTTATCCATGCCTGATACATGTCTGCCACATGTTGTCTCAGCATTTTCACTTCTTCTACCAACCCGTTGTTCTGTTCGACCAATTGTTGTCGGTCATCAGTACCGACCCACCCTGTTCTGAGGTTCTGTGTCATTTGCTTTGCAGGGAGGAGTTACCACAACCAACCACTTTTCTATATATGAACACAGCAAAGGGAAGCCATCACGTTAGTGTCAGGGCATTTGACAGATAATCATATATTAGAGATGCAATGCACCTAAGCAGTTAAACCGTTCTATCAGAGATGCGATGCACTTGCGCTTTCCTTTATTTTTCTTTCTTCCCTCTTTTTTTCTTTTTCAGTGGTGGTCGAATCTTATGGAGATTGCCTACGTATCATGACCCCGCATGAATCAGACCTTGCGTAGTTCAGACCAAATGAAAGGTAACAACAATGAGACACATTTGTTTTTATCAATTTTCATAATAAAATAAACTGGGTTTCAAAGGTTGAAAGATGACCAACAAACTCAAAAATCAAACAACCCATATATTCTAGCCAAAAGATTTATAACCTCAAAACAAAAAGGCCAGCTTCCTTTCCCCGTTTGACAAATGCAACCAAACGGCTATTTTTGCAAATGTGCCCCCTTCCAAATCTCACATGAATTTTGAGGCCGGGGAGGATTATTTTGACACTTTACAAACTTGTCCGTTCTTTTACGAAAATAACCTTTTGACGATTAAAAGATACTCTAAGGCTATTTCGGCAAAAACGGTTTTAAGACGCGGCCGAAGCTGGCTCGGCTTTATTTTGACCAAAAATTCAAATGGTATTCACCTAACCGCTGACTCTTTGTTGTTTTTTTTTCTTCAAATTACAATAAAAACCGGGTGTTGTAAACACGGCCCTTCAGCACCTCGGGGACGAAGATTTTTAAGGCTGTGTAGGTCAACTAGACCAAAAATCCTAAACATGACCCAAAAAGGTGGCTGTTTATGCAAAGTCAGCCTTCCGACGTCCCTTTCGGGAACATTCGGCTATGTCTTGATAAAACAGCGTCACCCGACTTCTTTATGACAAAATTAAAATTTGACATGTTTTTTATTGGCTATTTTTAGCAAAAGGGGAGGTTGGACACCACTAGACTTATTTATGACAAAATAAAAAAATTTGACACATTTTTTATTTATTTTTTGGTTTTTGACTATTTTAGCAAAAAAGGGGGGTTGGACCCGATGAGGGTTGCCTACGTATCTCACATCCGGTGAGAATCAAACCCGCGTAGTTCGGGCAAATTAAACGAACTATTTTAAAACATGACTCTTTTCCGTTTTTATTTTTTCTTGGCAAGACAATCTATTTTCCTTTTCTATTTTTGAAACAGACAAAATAACGATTTTTTTTTCATTTTCAACAAACAATAAAACAATCTATTTTAAAAAAAATAAAAAACTCTTTTTTTTCCATATTTTTTAGTAAAACAAAATAAAAAAATTTCCTTTTTTTTTCAAAATTTTGGCAGAGTTTCGCCAGTAATTGGTTATTGATTTTTTTTTTCTAAAATAATCAATTAATTCCCTAACTGATATATTCTTTTTCCCTTTTTTTCCTTTCAATTTTCCAACATTCCAGAGATTCAGAAACCGGTCAACATGCAAGTTCGAAACAAATATATGTACAGAGCAAGTAGGATGCATCAGAATGGTCTTTTCATTTCAGGTTGCTAGTCCTAGACGGACCCAACCCCTGTGTTGAGTCCCCTAAGTCAAATGCAACGTGATGAAAATAAGCGTTCCTACTAGGGATCCGGCATGAAGTCACATTATTCTATATTCAAAACCTGGGTCAGTGTACTAGACCGTGTACCCGAGCGGACAACTCGAGTCGAGGAGGGGGCAACTTACCGGGAACCAAAAGGCCATCCGGCTTCGTAACTTGTCCGACCTCTTTCTTATTTCAGGGTATAACACTAACAGAATAAGGAGTCTCAACTAGTAAGCACATCCCCGGAGGTGAAGAGAGAAGGGTTCGGCACAGTTTATATATACAGTCAAATAATATCAAAGCGGTAACAGCAGCATTTAGCACATTAGGCTCAAACATGTAAAAATCAGATAAAGCCAAATATAACAATTTATCTAAGCTCGAATTTCTAACCCTGAACCAGTGGTTCTGGGTTTAAAAAATAGGAGTTCCCCAGCAGAGTCGCCAGAGCTGTCACACCTCCTTTTTCCGCCCCCGCGAGGGTATAAGGAGTTTTTTTCAATTAAAGGACAATCGAAACGGGATTTATTTATTTATTTCAGAGTCGCCACTTGGGAGATTTAGGGTGTCCCAAGTCACCAATTTAATCCCGAATCGAGGAAAAGAATGACTCTGTATTATAGTTTGCGAACCAGAAATCCAGATAAGGAATTCTGTTAACCCGGGAGAAGGTGTTAGGCATTCCCGAGTTCCGTGGTTCTAGCACGGTCGCTCAACTGTTATATTCGGCTTGATTATCTGATTTATACAAATATGAACTTATGTGCAAATTTTATCTTTTTACCGCTTTCATAATTGTTATTATTATTTTTACAAGAATGTGAACATCGTTTAAAAACATGTCTTTGGATTGGGTCACATAAAATGCACCCGCGATCCGGAACGTAGTTTTATTCAATGTTTTAGGATTTGGATTTGGGTCGCATAAATGCGCACCCATGTTTAAGAATGTATATTATTAAATCGTGCCTAAAGCGATTAGCGTATTATTATTTATGGGTAAGACTGTGGAATTCACTAAACAGTCCATCCCGAATTCTAAATACTCAATTAAATATTTATTGAGGGCCCCACAATTAGTGCATTTTATTGGGCGAAGCTCATCTCATTTTATTTTTAAAAGGACAGTCCTAAAATGCCTACATTTTTTATTGAAATTTGTCTCTACAAAATAAAGGAGAAATATCTTAATTTATTTACATGTTATTACCTAGTTACATTATACTAGGCATGTTCTCAGTTTGTCAAATTAAAAAAAAACATAGCAATTCTAATTTTAATCCTAGACCATTTACATGCTGAAATTAACCAATATTATTTAACTAAATAAATTTCTACCAACTTCCTACTAGATGGCCTATTCGTTTGATTTTTGATTCGACGGAATTACTACACCATTTATTTATTTTTAGGCAATAGATGTAGATAGTTCATTTGTTAAGCTATCGTCGAATGTTCCACTATATGTATTAAATATCTACATGATTCTGATTTTTTGCAAACTACATAATTTATACATACAAATAAAATTCAGAATATAATTAAATATAATTCAGAATTTCAACTCTTCATTTTTTCGTATTCATACTTCATATTTCGGATTACAATAACCAGCGTGTCAGTTGTGTACCTGATATTGGAAGCAAAAGAAAATGAAGATGAGAATCAGCAGCAGCAGTAAAATCAGTACAACACAGCAACAATAGCCCAGCAACAGTAACAACCCAGTAACAGACCGGTGGAGTAGTAATCCAAAAAAAACAAAAGCTTAAGCTTTTATGAAACAACAATCAATTCTGATTTCAAACAACAAAAGAAAGCAGAATTTTTTTTTTAGTTTTTTTTTTATTTGAAAGCTTAAATATTTTTCGGACTTTTCTATCTCTTAAATGTTCAGCCCTTTTCTCTCTTATTTTCAGATTTGTTTCTCTCTCCCGTTTTTTTTCTGTCTGTCCCTCTCTCTTTTTTGTCTTGTGTTCAAGACTTAATATATATAATTACATCCCATAAATCTTTTAATCAATTAAAATCAACACTTTTTCTCTACCCAACCCATTATCTTCCCACTCATCCCCATTACAAAATAAACATATCACACCACCCCATTATATTTTGTCCCCCATGCTTCATTTAAAATAATATAAGATTCCCCCCACTATATTTTGTCTTGTCCCCCCTTTATATTAAACAACTATATCACAACCCACCCCATTTCATTTTGTCCCCCATGCTTCAAATAAACAATTACAAAATGTACAATTCCTAAACTACCCCCTCCGACCTTACTGAAATTACCAAACTACCCCTGAACGTACTACAAATTTACCAAACTACCCATCAGCTATAACACATCAATTAATCAAACTTAACCAAAATATAGACAATATGATCAATTTCTAACAATGTTCAAATAACAATATGAACACGGATGAACATCATAACAACAATATCACATGAACACGATTTTAACAACATTTCAACAACAAAGCACATGAACATGATTTCAACAACATTTCAACAACAAATCATATGAACACAAATTGAACAACAAGGAACAACTAAAATTTGATTGAACAATATTTTAGCAACAAACAATCCTATTTTCGGATTCAACAACAACAACAAACAAGTATATTTAGATTTCTAAATTCAATAATATTGAACTTAAAATCAACTATTCTAACAACATTACAACAAATAATTCTTATATTAAACTTTAAACAAGATTATGAGACCAATTCAAGAAATAATCATAAATGATAAACAAGAAATCAAACTATACAAAATTCAGATTCAAGATCATCCAAACAAAGTATGAACATGAATGAAATCTATATTAAACAACAAGCATGACGGATTCAAACGATTAAATCAATATATTTCCTTCAGCACAACTAAATTCTTTTTTAGACAAATAACAAGATTTGTTGTTAGAAACAATTATGAACTTAAACTTGAACTTAACAATATTAACAATTTCTAAAAATACATAAACACATGAAACAAATTGAAGAAATAGTTAATTAAATTTCAATTTGAATCTAACAAACATCAAACTAACAAATATTCACTTAAACAATAATACAAACATGAAATGAATATGAAAACAACTAATTAAACTTCTATTTTGAAATCTGAAAATTAATTTAACAAACAACATGAACATGAACTAAAAATTAATTCAAACGATAAACAAAACAAACATTTGCCGATTTTAGATTCGAAAAATATCAAAACAAAATACGGACAAAATAAAACTCAAAAATCACTAACCGGATTGAAATGAAATATGTACGAACTGTTTCGTCAAACCTTGAATGGGAATAAATCTGTCCGGATTCAACGACGAACTCAACGATGAACTCACCTTCCTTGTAAACTTGACTAACTCAAAACTACGCTTGACGTCCTCGACTAAAACTCGACCAAACGAAATGGACGAATCTTGTTTTGGGACTGAAGGCGACGAGAAGAAGAAAGCGTTGGACGCAGCAACTGTTTGGACGCCATGGATGTGAGAGAGCAGAAGCAACAACGGACAGCCATGGACGTGAAAGAGCAGAACATGAAAGAGCAAGGATGGACAGCCATGGACAGACATGGACAGCCATGGACAACCATGGACAATCACGTGCTTACAACCATGGATGCCATGGACGTGAAAAAGCAGAAGCTGTATCTTGGACGGTAACAGAAGCAGCAGCACTGCTTGGACACGGGCAGCAGCATGACACAGTGGCATCGACTTGCCGGTGAAGAAGGCGCGACGATGGATGTTGAAGGGATGGACTTCCGGCGGGCTAGGCGGCTGTTGCTACTGATTTTCAGTTAGTTTTGGTGGGGTGCAACTGCAGCTGGGGCAGTGAAGGAGATGAAGCAGTAACAACATACAACACATGGCATCCATGGCGATGGGTTTTCTTTCCATTTTGGCCGAAGGTTTTTCCGGCGAAGCAGCGGCGAAGCAGACGGGGAGGTCGACGTGGATGGTGGTGCTAAGGGCAGCCATGGACGAGCCTGAAGTTCTGAAGGTTTGGAGAAGAAGCCATGGGAGGTGTTCTTGAGTCTTTGGGAAGAAGAAGATAGGGAAGGGGGGGGGGGGTGGCGGATTGTTTAGAAAAATTTGTAGGGTTTTTGTCTTTTTTTGTTTTGTTTAGTTTTGTAAAATGTAAGACAAAAGGGGTTTGGGTCTTTTGGGTTATGGACTGGGTCGACCCAGTTCGAAATGGACTGGGTCGTAGGGAAGATTGGGCCAATTTTTGGGCCTGTGGCTTGAAATTGAAGAAGAAGCCTAATTCCGACTTTCTTTATATTTTTGCTTTCTTTTCTTCTTTTATTTCTCTAAAACTAAATTATAAAAATACTTAAACTATTATTAAGAATTAAATTAAGTTATAAAAGTGCAAATTAACTCCCAATAACAATTAACGCACAATTAAGTAATAATTAAGCATAACATTGTATATTTGGACATTAAATGCTAAAAATGCAAAAGATGCCTATTTTTGTAATTTTCATTTTTTTGTGAACAAATTTAATTAGTAACAATTATAGAATTAAATCCTATATGAAAATGCGACATATTTTTGTATTTTTTTATTAATTTAACAAATAAACAAACACAGACAAATACAAATAATTATCAAAAATATCACAAAATCTCACAAAATTTCACACCAAGGCAAATCATTTTATTTTGAATTTTTTGGGAGTAATTCTCATATAGGGCAAAAATCATGTGCTTACAGCTTTCCCCAAACTAAGTCATCAGTAATTCTTCCTTTCCTCCTGCCCCTCTTAGTTGATTGCAATACCTTTTTAGGCGGGCTATAGGATCTTCATGCCCATCATACTTTTCAAATTTGGGAGTCTTGAAACCAGGTGACAAGTGGACATCGGAGAACATATATAGATCCTTGAAGGCAATACTCTTCTGACCGGCCAACCCTTGCATGTTTTTCAATTGTTTATCTAAGCTTTTCACTCTTTGGGTCATTTCTTCCTGTGCCATCTTTTAGACAGGCTTTTCAATCTTTTCTGGAAGATCAAATTGGTACGAGTGGTATTCAGGAGAGTGGTATTGTTCCTACTGGGTAGAAAATTGTGACTCATGACTTTTCTTTTGTACCCCTGTCGGATGTGGGATGGTGAAGACATGTATAACAGTGGTGGTTATCTGATTGGTTGTCAATGGCAAGCTTTGAGAGCATGAAACAGAAATTCCAGCTACAGTCGTACAGTTGGGATAAGGACTGAACCTAGGTGGATAGGATTGATTAGACAATGAAACCGGAATGGCAGTAGTTGAGATGGTTGTAAACTCTGGAAAACCATGAGAAGAAAAGGGCGGTCCTTGACCATTAGCACATGCTTGACACATTTCGGTCATTTGCTGTTTCAGTATTCTTATTTCCTCAACCACAGTAGACTCTTGTTGAACCCTCGGACCCTGAGTCTCTTGAGCATTTGTAACAGTTTTGATGTCAGTTGTAAATGACATTTTTCCCTTGGATCTTGTGTTGTCAGCTTACCACAAACCGACCACCTCAAACTTTCTTTACAACTCAAAACAAAAGACACGTTAGAATGGACTTAGTCGGTCCTTATTATTATCATCATTTTTCTTTCTTTTTTTCTTCATTTTTTATTTTTTTAATGATTGATCGAACCTGATGTGGGTTGCCTACGTATCATATGGGAACATGAATCAGATCTTGTATAGTTCGGGAAGATCAGGAATAAAGTAAATAAACTGACTCTTATTTTTTATTTCTGAAAGAAAGACTAATAAAGAAGAAACAAAATATTTTTGGATTTTAATTTTTTTTTCAGAATGTTTACAAAGAAAGACTTCTAAAGAAGAATTTTTATTTTTGAATTTCTACTTTTTTTTGGAGTTTCGAAAGAAAAACTTTTAAAGAAGAAAGAAATTTTTTTTTTTATTTTTGGACTTTTATTCTGAATTTATGAAGGAAATACTTCTAAAACAAATATTTTTTTTAATCTTGAATTTTCTTTTCTATTTTTAAAAGAAAAACTTCTAAAGAAGAACGAAAATATTTTTGAATTTTTAGAAGAAATTAAAAGAATTTTTTTTTTTTGGATTTCTTTTAAAAATGGGGTTTCAAAGAAGACTTTTCTAAAGAAGTAAAGGAAAATATTTTTGGATTTTTTTTGTGAAAATTGTGGTCTAAAGAAAGGCTTTCTAAAGAAGGAAGTAAAGAAAAAATATTTTTGGATTTTTTGAAAATTGTGGGCCGGAACCGATGAGGTTTGCCTACGTATCTCACATCCGGTGAGAATCAGACCCGCGTAGTTCGCCCAGTTTTGACAGGACAAAAATTGACTTATTTTGAAATGACTTTTCCTCTTTTTTTAAAAATATTTTGGTAGAGTTTCAGGATAATTCAAATACCTACTTCTCACTCTATTTTCTTTTCCTTTTTTCTCTTTTTTCTTGGATTTTCTCTCCTTTTTTTCATTTTCTTTCCCTATTCTAGGAGCCAGTCAACATGCAAGCCGAAACAGACAGATACACAAATATCACGTAAGATGCATCAGGATGGTCTTTTAATTTGGGTACACCTGTCCTAGATGTACCCAACCCCTATGTGGAGTCCCCAAAGTCAAATGCACGTGATGCAAACAAGTGTTCCTACTAGGGATCCGACATGAGGCTATGTTATTCTAGGTTTAAAACCTGGGTGTATTGTTCTAGATCTGGCATACCCGAGCGGACAACTCGAGCCGAGGAAGGGCAATGTACCGGTAACCAAAAGGCCATTCGGCTTTGTAACTTGTCCGAGCCGCTTCCTAAAGGTATGACACTAATAGAAAAGGAGTAACGCCAGCATGCACATCCCCGAAGATGAGAAGAAAAGGGTTTCGTAGCAGTTTATATACAGTTCAGATAATATCAAAAGCGGTAAAAAGCAACACTTAGCACATTAGGACCAAACATGTAAGTAAAATCAGATAATAAATCAAACCAAATATAATAATTATTCTAAGCTCGAATTCTTGAACCCTGAACTAGAGATTGTGGGTTCTTCTCCCCAGCAGAGTCACCAGAGTTGTCATACCTCCTTTTTCTACCCAGAAAGGGTATAAGGGAGTTTTTGCAATTAAAGTGATAATAATCGAAACAGAATTATTTATTCAAGTTTAGAGTCGCCACTTGGGTTAATTTATGGTGTCCCAAGTCACCGGTTTAAAATCCTAAATCGAGGAAGTTTGACTCCTATTTATGGTCTGCGAACACAGAAATCCGGTTAAGGAATTCTGTTAACCTGAGAGAAAGTGTTAGGCATTCCCGGGTTCTGTGGTTTTAGCACGGTCGCTCAACTACTATTAATTGGCCTAATTATCTGATTAATTACACATTTTTAACCCACGTGCATTTTTAACTTTCAACCGCTTTTAGTGTTTATGGAATTATTTTCTGGAGCAAGACACGATTGTCGTACACTTGTTGTTTTGGTACACATTGCAAACCGCGTCACATGAAATGCATCCGCGATCTACAACATATTTGTTTTATTATTATTATTAGTTGTTGTGGCCGGGTCACATGAAATGTGCACCCGGATTTGAAAATTAGGTATCATAACTACATCACGGGAACCGTACCCGTAGCTATGATAATTTTATTATAATACGCCTAAAGCAACTAGCGCATTTAATTATTTCCTATTCTTTTGAGATTGTTGTGATTCCGAATTTATGGTCAAGATATTATTGGGGCAAATAGTCTAGCTAACATGATCTATTACTTGGCCCAGATTTTTTCATCTACTCAATTAAAAGCATTTATTCAAGAACCAAAACTACACACATCACAATCGAATAAAACTAATTAAAATAATTTAAATGAAAACTAAGACATACTACTCAAACAACTTAGAATCACAAATCAACCAACACGCGCACCAAGCTATCATAACACTATGAAAGGAGAATGAAAATTGAGAAATGAACCTTTTATTGATGAACAA
Organism: Nicotiana tabacum; assembly: GCF_000715075.1. NCBI lineage: Eukaryota > Viridiplantae > Streptophyta > Magnoliopsida > Solanales > Solanaceae > Nicotiana > Nicotiana tabacum. The sequence continues at coordinate 210,883,864 of NC_134080.1, forward strand.
AGCTGAAAATTGCAAACCAATCGAGCTAAATAAAGCAAAAATCCTTGGACGAAATACCGAAATTACAAACCGGAACCTCGAATCGACACTGGAATTCTCAAAACCCAAATCGACCTTAGTCAAACGATAAACTAAAACCTCAAATATCTAACAACTGTTGCAACCAAGTGAGAGGATTGTCCTGATGATTCTTTTATACAGAACCGCTCCTTCCCACGGCGACCCCTCATCATCTTGTATGTCACCTTGCTCCTCATCCTCCCAGTGAAAATCGGTATAGGTTTCCTCCAAAAGAAAATTATTTTTTTGGTTTCTAATTACAAACATTGAGCTAGTAAGAAAGTGTTTCCTAAATCTAACATTCCCTTGTCCACTAGCAATAATATGACCGTACGAGAGATTGCAGTAACCCAAATGGACATTTGGGTTCAAATTGACCTTCTTTATGTAGATTACATGTGTAATTTATATGGAATAACACATGAAAGGGAAACTGTGGAGGATGAAGAACGTACAAGAGGCATTTCCAACAAAGTAGAATAGAGAGTTTTTCAGAGATACAAGCTAACTAGGCCAAATCATAAAATTGTTTCAAGGGGAGAGCTTCGGAGCAGGATTTAGGTGAGGAAAGCGATTGATTTGTTTATGGCAGAGGGAATAGAGAGTTGTTGTTACGCTTGTTGCGGCTTCACATTCCTTATCCAAAATGAGGGAACCTTTTGAGTTTTAGCGCTATCTGTTATGTATGAAAAATGGAACGAAAAGTTCAGTTGTTTATTTTTTGTTGAAGGAGATGAACGGCGGGGAGAGGGGGTCTTAGGTCTAGGAATTGAAAGTTTAGGGTAGGGTTTCTATAATTGAGTATTTTATATGGAGGTGAGAAGGGATAATGACCATTGGATTAGAAGAAAATAGATGGTTAGGATTACATCTTGCACTTAAGTGAACTAATAGGTTGGGAAGAATGGGCTAAGAGTAATTGGGTTGGACCATGTCTTTTGGGTTTGAACTTAGGCTAAAAAGACCAAATAATTCAATGTATCTATAAAAATGCAAAAATCGCTCTAAATTAAAATAAACTAATATAAAACTAAATACTACGAGTAAAACTATTTTTTTTGTATTTTCAAATGTTATAATACTATAAATATAAATATACTAATTGACTTTAACCTAGAGATGACAAATATTATTATATTGTAATTTTTTAATTTTTGTGATAAAAATAAAGTGAAAGAGTTAACACTACTTAGAATAGCGATACTAAACCTAAATTAAATATTTACGCTAAAATGTGTAAAATCTTGGGGAGGGTCAAAAATTACATGTCTACAATGGGCACAGGGTCAAGCACTACCTGGGCAAGATTGATGACAGCCACGTGGTGGCACTGCTCCATCTAATGTAATTTGATGGTAACCTGCGTTGTGCCGCGACTTTAAATCAGGCGCTTCTTGGGAGGCAACCCATGTGTCTTTCCTTTTGTTTTTCTTTGATTTTCTTTGTAGTATAGGATTTGCTTTCGGACTAACTGGTTGTGAGTTGTTGTAGGATTGTTTTGATGCAGTGCAGGACTAAGTTGGAAAAATGCACTCTCTCTGAAGTTTGCAATGCGGCCTCATTGCATTTTGTGTAGACCGCAAGGGCCTCAGTGCGGGGGCAAAAATTCAATGCGGACCGCAGAGTTGATTGGTAAAAAATGAGAAGTCTCTGAAGTTTTCCACCGCGGCCACAATGCATTTCTTGCGGTCCATGGTGGACCATTGCAGCCGCATTGCATTTCTTGCGGTCCGCAGTGGACATCTCCCCAGTGCCACTTGTTTCTGAGTATCGCGGACCGCGGTACCATTTTGTGCGGTCTGCGATGGATAGGTGAGATGGGCCCCCGTTTTTTTACTATATATAGGACCTGAGGCCCTTATTTCAAACTTTTCGACCCTTTGCACTCAAAAGCTAAAAAATCACTGTTCATCTTATCTAATTGCACAAATTCAACTGCTACGTCTCGTTCATCTACATAGCATCTCACTTCTGGTAATTTTAATTTTGTCTTAGTTATTTAAGTTTGTTATTTTCTTTTAACTTTTATTTTTCTTAGTTTTTCTTCTTTTTCTTCCCGTTTTTATTTCAATTCTGTGTTGTAGGTTTGTTTAATCATGTTTAATTTAGGACTAATTAGTTAAAAACATTGATTCAAGACCTAGGGGATCAATAATAGATGAAAAATTGGACTAAAAATGTGAAAAATTAAAACCCTAAGTTGGTGTTGCTATTGGGTGTTCACCGCGGTGGATTTTGTGCGGTCTGCGGTGCTTCTGTGCGGTCCGCAATGTTATTTTGTGTGGACCATGGTGGTGAAACTTCTGAAAGCTGATAATTGAGGACTGCGGCCGCGATGGATTTTGTGCGGTCTGCAGTGCCTCAATGCGGACCACAATACATTTTTGCGGCCGCGGTAGCTTCTTTGCGACCGCACTTCATTTTGTGCGGTTCGCAGTCTGCAATTTTGACCGTCTGCAATTTTATTATGCAATGTTTCATCTATTACTAGGATACTAACAAGAACAAAATGTATTCTCTTTGCAGATCATGGTGAAATCACGAGGCAGAGGCGATAAACAGAAAGGGAAAAGAGAGTCCTCTCTGGGTAGGGGACGAGGCATGATTAGATTGACCCCGCAAGCCCGGCATGCCATAAAAAAAGACCAGAAAGATCATAAGGGCTGCTGATAGAGCTATTGACCACTCGGGAAGTGAGTATGTGCCCTCCCAGGAGGCGTCCGACTCAAACTCCATGCCAGAATATGTTCCTGACTGGCCGAAGAGGAACAGATTGAGGGATACAGCTTCGAGCTCTCCTACTGCCCAAGCATCAGTGCACATAGCTTCTGAGTCATCTGAGGGCTCAGCTGCAGGCAGTGATAATGAATATTCCACCTCACCTACAGCTTTACTATCCGGGGAGGATCCCGTAGAAGAAGAAGGAGAAGAAGTAGGAGGGGGTGAACCCCAGGTATGAGGGGTAGAGAGAACCAGGAATCCGGAGGCATGGCAAGATAGATTTGTGAGTGAAGTAGCCTACTACAAGTTCAAAGAATGATGGCCTGGGAGAAATTTAATACCTGAGCGGAAATTTATCACATTGGATCTTTTGCCTCACAACCCCAATGTGTTGAGGCAGTTCAGAGAGAGAGCATGCTAGGACTATTTCATAGGCCATGTGGAGGATGCCAATGAGTACTTAGTCAAGGAGTTCTACACCAATGTTACCCACATAAAAAAGGGCACTACAGTGACTAAGGTGCGAAACTTGAAAGTAAAATTTGATGGCAAAATGATCAATGATTACCTGGGCTTCCCAGAGGAGGATGAGACCTTATACTTAGACAAGGTAGATTTGGGGGAGGATGCCCTCCGTGGCTAGTTGAGTACTTGGCAATCCCAGGTACCACCCCAGTATGGTTGACAGCGGGGGTAAAAATTCTAAGGAGAACCTTTAACTTTGAAGCAAAAGGGTAGGAAACATTTGTTTGTAACAAGCTAGACCCCACCACTCACGACAACTCAATTCTTATCTCCCGGGCTATATTGGTGGCATCGATCATGGCGGGGTACCCGATAAACATAGGGAATGTGATGTCCAGGGTAATTACACGGGTGGTGAATGTAGGTGATAGATCCTAGCCCTTCCCCAATTTCTTGACCATGTACTTTGAGGATCTAGACGTGGAGAAGAGGAGATTTTATATGAAAGTGAAAGAAAAGGCACTGTTTTCTTGGTACATCACCAAGGGTCCTGACAATCCCAAGGACCCTAAGGGAAAAGCCACTACTTCAACTGGACAGTCTGAAGAGCCAGTAGTAGTAGTGGCTCCTACGCAGCCTCCTTCAGCCACACCAGACATGGCCCCAGGACCCTCCACTTCTTTAGCTCCAAATATCCCCTCATCTACAGTATATCCTTTGACTGCCCACCACCTGAGCCAGACCCTTGCCAGTATCAACAACTGGATAAGTACAACATGTAAGCCTTTGGAACTATTTTGTACACATTTTTAATCAAAAATAAAGTAAGAAGGAGTGTGAAATGAACCATAATTCCTAGTTATCAACTCCCCCAAGCTTAAACTTTTGCTTGTCCTCAAGCAAATAAAATAAGACCCACCTCGTAAGAGTAAATCCAAGAAAATTTAGCCGACCTAAAGTGACCTCATCTAGCATCAATTGGGACTAACAATTGCCATCAATTCAACTGAATCATTAAAAACATTTGACCTTCTAAACACCATGGATTTAGTGCGACACAAGAGCATCAAGAGTTGACTCAACCCATCAAAGAAACTCTTTCTACTACTTTGGTCATTGTGGAACCCAAACTCATACTCCTCAACTCTCCCTAAGCAAACCTCACTTTTAGATTGTAGCACTCAGAACGAGGATAGTGGAAACACTTATCTCTCTCAAAGAAAGGTCACAAGTCCGGCTCTAAGTACCATAAGCCTGCTCCTTATGTAAGTCACCACAAATGTAAGCTTCATTTAACTCAAGATCATATAGGGCTTTTGTGGCGATATAGTGAAGGCTTTTGATTCAGGGTAGGAAGTGTTTGGTCTACGTAGGTTCCATCTTCCCATTAGCACTTCAATTTGTTTCATTTTGGCACATATTCACTTGACTATTTAAGTCATTTAACTTCTTTCTAAGGGGTTAGAGAGATACACTGTCACTCTTTCTTGTTCATTTCAAATTTTTTTCTCCTTTCTCAACTTTCCACACCTTTCATCTCTTTACTTTTATTGAATCCCTTTATTTTTTTCTATATTGATCATTCTTTTTGTCCTTTTGATTTTCTTTCCTTTTTCATTGCCTTTACTTTTCTTCATTTTGTACCTTTTTCACTTTGTTGCATTCCTCGTCTCTCCCCCTAAACTTATGTTTTTGCCTTGTGCTAAGGAAAGATCGGATGCCAAGAGAGGGTAATTTTAGAACGGGTAAAGGCTTGTATCGTGGTTTGTGAAAGAAAAAGTCTATGGCTCAAAAGGGTTAACTAGGGATATTATCATTGGTAGGCTATGGAAGTGTTCAAGACATCATTTGGATCAAGGAGAGCCTATAATCACGTCTCAAGTCAAATTACACTTAGGATTTTTCCTAGACAAACATTCAGGGCAAGTTCTAGACTAATGGCTCGGGACTTGGACTTGCAATTCAACTTCTAACCACACAAGCTATGGGATTGCTAAAGAGATAGAGTTGGGGGCCCACAACAATCTTATCTAAGATTTGAGCAACACAATGGTCCTGAAAAAATCACTTGATGATTATCGGTCAACACAAGAGTCTCAAGGTCACAACTTTCACCATCTTATACACAACAATTTGTTTTTGACCATAGGATCAAAGGCAAATGTGTTAGGCCCAAGTGAAGCTTTGCCTGAGGCTCCATTACTCACTAGCTACTATTTACACAAAAAGCAAAAAGAAAACAGACTCAAACCCTTAAGAAGGTTTTTATGTCATCCATCATCGGGAAGAGCCACCCGGTTCACACAAATTCCATCTTTAGAAAGAACCGTGGCATTAAGAAAACCAAAGGCTTATTGCATGCAAAAACTCAAACAAGAAGCTACGAAAATAAAATAAGAAGCTATGAAAGGAAAAATGTGGAAAGTAAAATGAATATATACAAGAGGGGATTAAGTCGAATATACATAAGGGAGAATGAATATATAAATTAGAATGTAACTTTATATACAGACCAAAAGTAAAAAGTACGAAAAGTGCAATAAAATGATAAAATTATATACATACCAAAGGTAAAAAGAAAGCATAAAGAAAAAGGTAATGTCATATATACAGTCATCCAAATAGGGCTACCCCCTCAAATGAAAGCTAACATTGTCCTCAATGCTAACTACCCAAAATAAGCACAAGAAAAGATAGAGAGGAAAAAGAAACTCCCTATTGGCCCTCCGTCTGCATAAGATCCTGAGTTTGGGTCCCTAGGTCCTCGGTCTGCTCGGGAACCTGTGACTGGCTCCCTGTAATCTATGTCTCCACTGGGACCTAGGCCTGTACTGAGTCCTGAGCCTGTACTGGAATCTGTCATGAGTAGCTAGATCCATTAGCTAGGGTTGTGGCTCAACCCTAGTGTGGGTATTTGATGGGTCTTGAGTTTTAGGGCTTGAATGTCTATGGGTGTTTGATATATTGACTAATTTGTATTTTCCATGTTGAATTAGTGGTTGCAAACACTAATTTGTGCCTTTTTGACTTGGGCTCTTCTTGAGAAATAGAGCTTGAGTCTAGGAAAATTAGTCCAACAAGGAATTGAGACGTATTCAAGAGATTGATAGCCCCAATTAAAGGGTTAAACCTAGAGATAGTAATACCCGACTTGAACCTCAATTGCTTGCACAAATTATCATACCAATTGGTCTTGAGAAAGTCAATTAGGGCAGAATCACTCAAACTACCAAGAAGTATAGAGTGAGAAGTTCCGTGCATTGGTTATATCGTAATCCCCAACATGACAACCTAGCCTTAGACTCGAGAACCCGTCAAGTATCCACCTAGGAGAAAGTCATTTCCCTAGTGCCTCCTTAACTGTTTAGACAATCTTTCAAGTCTCTTACTCTTATCTTACTTTAGCATCTTATTAGCATAACATTAGAAGTAATCAAAAGACCAATGATGTTTGGAAGAGCAATTATGCATCTCTAATTTAGATAGGAACCCAATTCCCATTTCTAACTCCCTGTGGAATTCGACCCCGACCATCTCGGGTAAAAGCTACTTCGACCACTCTCGCTACTTTGTAGTATTGCAGGGTTGGCACCGATCATATAGTTTAAATATTGTTGGATCGGGTCTTACGTCCTCGACATGATTTGCGCATGCTTGTATTGCTTGCCTTGATATTTATAAATGAGGATATTGCTTCTCCAGAATGAGAATAAATGTATAAATGATGAAAATGAATTTGGAAATTTCCTATGAATAAAAGAATTGTTTGCTTGCTTCATGCTATTGAGTTACAACCATTTTTATAAAATCCTCGATTTATTATATTATTGGTATATCATTATTGGACCACTAGCAAGTGTCGAAGTTGACTTCTCGGCTCTACTTCTTCGAGATTAGATGTGATACTTATTGGGTACATGTTGTTTTCATACTCATGCTACACTTGCTGTGCATTTTTATTGCACAGTCACATGCATATCTAGTGGCCTGGTTTGCCGCAGCAACATGGTTGACACGGAGATTTAGGTGAGCTACACTTCTCGAGACGATTCGCAACCAGTAGAGTCTCCTTCAGAGTATTTTATTTATTGTATTTTGTTTCTATTGTCCAACTTGTTCCCAAACAGTTATTGTATTGTTTTCCTAAAAATTGGTCATGCACTTATAACACCGGGTTCTAGGATGTCTATGGGATTATTCGGTATTTTAAGATTGTTAAAGGTATTATTATTTATTTATTGAAATTTATCATTTATTATTTAATGTCTAAAAAGAAATAATTTCAAAAATCTTAAAATAAGAAATTACTAGTTATTTGGTGTTGGCTTGCCTGACAGTGGTGTCCGGCACCATCACGACCCTTAGTGGATTTTGGGTCGTGATACAAACATTTTGGGTTCTCGACTATTGTAGTGTTATTCTTGCTTTTCTCGCCTAACTGGTGAGTTACTGTACTTTGCCATCTTAGTTTTATGCATTTGTGACCCCTGTTTATGATCCAGCACGTTTAAAGTCTATTTCTGAGTATGATTCTGTCAATTTCATGTTTATATAAGTCTCCTTAGTCCTCTAATTAATATTGTTAGTTCTGAGACTATTTGTTTTGAATAATATGAATCCTCTTAGGTGTTAGCGTAATACTTTGAAATTTGCTTCCTGTATGCAGTTTTGTTAGTTCTGCACTTGCCTTGAATCTCTAGTAATCTCTTAGGGTAATACTAGAATACTGGTTAGTTCACCCATCCTGAATCTTTACAAGTTTGTCCTGATATTTTTTATCAGTACTATTCCCCTATTCTGTCACTCATGTACCCTAATAACCTGTCTTTTAGCATGTCTTTAATTCATATGATTGTTTGACTCTAGGGTAACTAGTTTATGGTTTCATACCATGTCCGAATACTAATTGGGAGTAAACATAACTTGTCCTAAAATGTTAGACCTTTCGGGCTTTAACTTATCAAGTACTATGCACCTGTGCATAAACAACTTTGCAAATTTTGCCAATTTGTCTTAATACAGTTATGCCTCTATGTATTCTGTATCTTAGAACTCTGTTATGATGGCTTTTTCCTAAAATCAAACTTGTTTTAAAATCTGTCCTTTACTATTGTCTCTTATGTGTTGCTGCCTTAAACTCTTATTCTTAGATCGTTTAGGTTCTATCCTTCACCTCCCCAGTGTGAGCACTGCTCGAGGTCCATGTAAGACTCTTGTGAACTCTAACACACTGAGATTTGGTTTCTAATATCCTTTGAACTGTTTCTAAGTATTTGTTCTTTGGTGTGAGTATTGCCCTGGGTTCTTGAAGCCCTTGGAAACTTTGACACACTAAAGATTTGGGTTCTGTATGCTATGGGTGAATCATTCACCACCTATTATTGTGTACCTGTGAAACTAAGCCTTGGAGCTGCTATGGTTTGAAGGCATGAGTTGCCCAGGAGTATTTGGGCCCGTTGTAGGCTCTCTATAGTTTATTTCATCATTATATTCATTCATTAATATGGTCTATAATAATTTTGTAACAAACAATTCTAGGGTATTTAGTAAATTGAGAAGGGTTTCTTATTTTCAAAGTCGGGTAGAAATCCTTCCTATAGAGTCTCTATTTGTTAATTCTGCCTATAAGTTCCATATTATGTTGTTGTGTGTTAGAAATCCTACATATAGGTTCTATGTTATGTTTACATGTTAGAAATCCTGCCTACAAGACTCGCACTGTGATCTGTTAGAAATCATGCCTTCAGGTATATCAGCTTGTCCAGTATTCGTATGTTAGCAATCACACCTATAGGATCTATATTTGGCTCAATTGTTTTCTTGCTCAATGTGTATAAATTCCCGCTCATATACTGCTCAATGCTAGAAATCATGCCTATAGGATTAAAATTATCTCAATATTAGAAATCATGCCTATAGGATTAAAATTAGTTCAATGATAGAAATCATGCCTATAAAGTTAAAACCAGTTCAAATCTAGAAATCATGCTTATAGGGTAATAATCATCACACTCGTAGAAGTCATGCCTATAGGATCCTATTAACTGATTCTGAATATGTTTTTGTTATTATCACTACCAATCACTTAGACAACATGCCCATAGGTTTTAACAATAATTCTGGACTTATGATTGTGATCCATTAACGCCTGAAACGCCCAGATATGATACTGAATTAAAATCAGTAGGCAATATACATAGGCCCTGACACCCGCATTAAGAGCTGTCTCTATAGCCTGTTCATCACATAGATGTCCTGCCTATAAGACTCTAAAATTAATAAAGCCTGCTAAATCAGTTACGTGCATTTGGCGTTTACATGCGGAGGTCAACATGAGCCCATATCTATCTTTATTTGAGAAGTCCTAATTGTTTTGCTTGTCACCTAGTATTTTGTAATTTTGAGAACCTTAGGCCTAGTCTAGAACTTCCCCAAATTGAGTTCCTAATGCCTCCAGAACCTTAGGAAAGGGACGAGTAATGCATGCATATGACACGAGTTAGAGTTAACTAGAGCGCTTTAGGTAAAAAATCAAAGATAGTAATCGGGTAGTAGGAGATGATAGTCTGTGCCCGCAGGATAATATGAGTAACACCCCGTCTTGGGGAGTTACGAAGTATTATTTATTTTACACTGGGTGATCCTATAAGCTAAAATATTTAGGACCCCCCATCCTTATTAAATAGTTTATTTGCCTTCTTAGACTAATTCGCATAATTTAAGTTCGGCCGGGAGCCACCTTCCCCTCAAGGTAATTTAAGCCCTTACCCGATATCTGGTGATACAAACTGGTATAATTTGAGTTATTTGCTATATGTGCCCTAACACACCTTAATCCGTTAGGTGGTGACTCTAATAACCAATTCCTTTCCCTACTTTCTCAAAAAGAAGTTGTCAAAATATCGAAACCCGATTTCGCGAGAAAAGGGGGCGCAAGATAACGTTCGATTTCTTTTGGTTTTAACTGACTATTTTTCTAAATGGGTAGAAGCAGGAGCATTCACCCAAATATGCAAACAAGAAGTGATCTCCTTTATATGGAAAAACATCGTATGCCACTTCGTCCTCCCCAAAGAGATCAGTTGTGACAACGAACCCCAATTTACATGAAAAAGGTCGCCTGAGTTTTTTGAAAAGTGGCATATCAAAAGAATACTTTCAACACTATATCACTCCGCGAGCAATGGGCAAGCGGAATCCTCCAATAAATCAATAGTGAACATCATGAATAAAAAGCTTGAGGACGCCAATGGACTATGGCTGGAGTTACTACCAGAAGTACTTTGGGCCTACCATACAACGCAGAAGACGAGCAGAGGAAGATGCCCTACTCATTAGTGTATGGGACTGATGTAGTAATAATAGTCGAAGTCGGAGAGCCTAGTTTGAGATACTCCCACGAGAGCGAGCCGAGGAACAATGAAAGCAGAAGGCAAGAGCTCGACGAAGCCGAAGAACAGGGAGATATGGCCTACGTAAGGATGATCGCCCAAACATAACAGGCAGAACACTATTATAAATAAAAGGCAAAGGTCAGACCACTCAAAGTCGGGGACTACGTGCTCAAAGTTAAAACACAAGCAATCAAAGACCCGCGGGAAGGAAAAATGAGAACAAATTGGGCTCGCCCTTAGGGTAAGTTTTTCGACCCTAACTGCAACACCCTTATCTCTCCCATCGACCGACGAGGAAGGAATGCCAACCAGCCGCGAGGACGATGGCTCATTACGTCACTCAACATTCGGAATCTCCACATATGGCCCCCCAGTTTCAGCCTCGATATCGTGAAGGGGTACACCATCTATGGACCACGTTGATGGCGGTACCTCGGACGACAAAGAAGCATCATCTTCAAGCACGACGATCGCCGGCTCATGACCACCCCTCACTAGATCCACAGCTCAGACGGTCCCATCGCCAATGTGTATCCACCTCCTTTTGCAAGAAATCAAACCCTCATCGCTTGGTGATGACTCATCTTCTTCATCTATTAAATGATGCAAGGGGGAAGTCGGAAGTTCTATTGCTGATGCATTCGATGACTGAGCCGACCTAGTCGCAATAGAAGGCGGAATGGAAGCAAACGACCGGGCAAGCCTGGGCACTGTCATTACAGAAGCGGACTCCAAATAGGTAGTTTTCCTCTTACAAAATACAGGAGGAGCCCTCGGTTTTCTCGAAGGTCCTCGAGCTGAAAAAGTAAAGTTGAAAAGTTCACTTACCACAATACTGTAACAAGCAAGGGGCCACAAAGTCAAAACAGTTTCAAGTAAAAATAAATGAACTTACCGGCCGCGGAAGATGCCAGCCCGAACTTCTTAAGAAAGGCCGGCCACTCGCGGATCTCCACTATATGAGGCAGAACCTGGCTAACCCAGTCATGAATATCCTCGACCAAAGGAGGAGGCTCAATCTCAGTTGCACAAAGAAGGAACGAAATGTCAGAACACGGTGAAACAGGTAGAGCAAATGCTTGATATTAAAAAAAAAGAGAAAAATACTTACGGGCATAATTCCAAGCCTCAAGGAACCCGTCCGAGTTGGCCACTACGTGCTCGACTTTGACAAAGAAGTAGTTGAGCTAAAACTGACGATTCGCCTTATCGTCCATCTTTACCACCAAACATTTGCTCCCTCGGTGGCGAAGATGCAACATTGTCCCCCTATGGAAACTAGGGGCGAAGAGATGCATCAAATGACGAAGTGAAACCTCGACCCCGACTAGATTTGCATATTTCGTAAGCATGCAGATAAGCTTGTAGATGTATGGAGAAAGTTGGATCGGGCAAACGCCGTAATAGCGGCAGAATTCCTCCGCCAATGGGATAATAGGGAAGGAGTAGCTGACGTGGAAAGGGTATACATAGAAAGCACAATACCCAAGGCGGTGTATTTGTACCACATAGTGCTCTGCTGGAATTAAATCGATGTGGGCAGAAATCTCGAACTTTACCCTAAAGTCAGCAAGTTCAGCCTCTTTCATCAATGACTCCGAGATCTCAGGGTCGTCCTCGGGCACCTTCGAAAAACCGGATCTAACCTTTTCACTACGAGGGATTATCTCCTCAACCGTAGGAAAATTCTCATCTTCGACGGCAACGGGAACACTTATAATGGGGAGGCATACGTACCGCTAAAGGAACAGGGTCAGATACCCTACCAGAACTAGAAGATACATTAACCATATTTTTTTCCTTAAAGAAGAGGATGTTGCAAGTGAAGAAGGGTTGTGAGTAGTTGGTACTACTGGAATCGAGGAAGGCAGATACACAGTAGTGAAGCTGAAGAGGATAAGAACTCTAAAATGAAGAATGAGGAAGAAGACACAGAGGTTCAATATTAAGAATTCAAAACATAGGTAAATGATTCCATATCCCTATTTATAAGAGTTCAAAAGCTAGACTCGAGAAATCAAACTGTCACTACCAGGCACAAGAATTGAAACAACAAAGTCACGAGAAACGGCGTAGGGCATCAGGAAAATGCATAATAATGACGCATGATTTCATGACATCATTCTGAATCAGTGTGACCTTAGGTTGCGGCTCACAAAAGGCCACGTTACTACCTCGTCTGAAATGCCACTACTCGACCTGCTCGCCTAGACTTCCCAACCACAACAAATAGGGCCTGCCCATCGAGGCCGTCCAGGGTCGGCCTCACTAAGCGGAGGGACTAACTATATATGCCAAAATCTGTCTTGAGGAAATTAAGTGTAAAGTGGCGTCACAGAAGAGATCGGCGGAGGTCAATTAGGAAGCATCAAGGTTTGTGATCGAGAAGCTAACGATGGCTGAGGTCGATTGTTGTGCCAATAGCTGTAACAATCACTATTTGAAATAAGACATTGAATATTCCCTGGGATATTCCCTTCATTAGTACTATTAGGGTTGTTAGGGATAGGCCTTGTATAAATAGAAAAAGAGATAAGTGGATAAGGCATATAATATTCATTTGATAAGAACACTTTTTGAGAGGAAGATTCTCTCTCTAGCAAAAATACAAATTCTAACTTTTCATCAAGATTCTTGCTCACGTTATTTCATACTTTTCCATCAGATCCGAGAATATAGTTCAAATATTCTGGGATTTGCATCAAGTTCTAGATCTAGAGACATTATCATTAATTAGGTTTAACCCTTCGTTACATAAGACTTAATAGTTTAATCGAAAGTATATACTCCCTCTGTTCCAGTTTATGTGAACCTATTTCCTTTTTGGACCGTTCCAAAAAGAATGACCTCTTTCTAAATTTGGTAACAATTTAGCTTAACTTACAATTTTACTCTTAATGAGAAATTTTTATAACCACACAAATACTCTGGGCCCCTTTTTGACATGTTTAGGACCACAAATTTCAAAAGTCTTCATTTTTTCTTAAACTTCGTGCCCAGTCAATTAGGTTCACATAAATTGAAACGAAGGGAATATTACTTTTTTGTCTTTTTGGTCAAACAGTCACGTCGTTGGATACATAGAGGGCCATTGTTACAACAAAGAGGATACACACACGTTGACTAGTGACACAGCTGCCATGATATGTAAGGACTAGGTAGTCGGTAAACATATCCAATCTTGAAGAATTAAAATAATATATACTAACAGTGCAAAAAATTATCTTTTTACTTGATTGATGTAGTTTGATGTGTTAATTGTAACGTAACACTATTGGTAGTAAAATGGATAAAAAAAGATAATTATTTACTCATATTTTTTATTAAAAAATGGATTGGATAATGAACTTATAGAAATGAATCACCACTTAAAAATGAATACTTAATGGATAACCAATAGGTTTAACTTTGTATTTGCAAAGAGTCAAATTGGGATTTCCTCAAATTTGGAAGACTAAAAATTCTTCCAAAATTGATCACATTCAAGAAGCCATGGATAATAGGTATCCATATTATCCATCATTTGACTGATTTTCTATCCGTATTAAATATGGGAAGGTCAGATATTTTATCCGTTTTTGCGTTATACGTTTTCGGCCCACCCATATTTGATTTGATCCGCACCCATTTGTCATCCCTACGTACCACTATCATTTTTATCGTGTCATCAAATTCATTTGTATCATAAAAATTTAATAATAATTATCTTATAAGTGACCTGATTGTGTCACATTTTTTTTTTTACAGACATTAAACTTTGGCACAACCATAAAAGATTAGAGGTGTATTGTCATTCCCAAAATGTAAAACAAGTCTATAAATATCTTTTGTTAATGACTATTATCAAGCATGTCTTCATGCAGAAAGAGCATATTTAATTTTCTATTTGGCCAAATATAGACCAGGTCAACGCAAGTTCTTCGGCTATATATGTTTATACGAGGCAAAGGTCAAGTGGCCAAAAACACCAAAACAAAAAAAATTCTTCCTTTTTTATCGACCGTCCTCAAGTTTGTTTTGGTGGAATTTACCTCTAATAATATGACTTTCAAATCTTCACCGAACAAATGAATTTGGTTTGTTATTGTCTCTTAATGAAGGCTTTTCTCTTGTCACCCTCTCTTCTTCTTCTTCTTTTTCCTTTACCAATTCATCACCCCTTTGGACATGGCCATAAACCTATCATTGTAATTGCAAATATTATAAGGATTGAAGAGAGAAGGGTTAGAAAAGAGAAATTCAAAGCTAGTTTAGATTACATTTTGAAGAAATAGAGGAAAGGAAATTATTTAACTGGCGAAAAGATGAATGACTTGTTTTCTCCTTCGTTAAAAAAATATCAGGACCTGAAACAACAGGTCCAGATGGATGATCTGGAAGCCGGGGCCGGAGGAGGGTCCGGCCTCGACCCTTCCCAGAATGAAAGCATTGATCTTGCTAAATTCTTTGAAGATGTAGAGAATGTGAAAGAAGATATGAAGGATGTTGAGAAGCTTTATAAAAGATTACAAGAATCAAATGAAGAGAGCAAAACCGTGCATAGTGCTAAAACTGTGAAGGAAATTAGGTCTCGAATGGATAATGAAGTGACACAGGTATTGAAACGAGTTAAGATCATCAAAGGAAAGCTTGAAGCTTTGGAAAGATCCAATGCAGCTCATAGGAAAATTCCAGGTTGTGGTCCAGGATCCTCTGCTGATCGAACGAGGACTTCTGTAGTTAGCGGTTTAGGGAAGAAATTAAAAGTTCTCATGGATGATTTTCAAGCATTGAGAGCAAGAATGAATTCAGAATACAAGGAGACGGTGGCAAGAAGGTACTGTTAAATTGTGCAACAATCTTATCTAAAAGTTTGAACTATTCGAGAGAGCAAACTCTAGGTCCTTTATAACTCTAATATAAATAACAGGGATAGGGGCGTTATCGAGCAAGAAAACAAATGCGTTAAGGCGCAATGGCTTTTGCACAACAGCTACACCCTTACTTCGTGCCTTATTTGCCACTGAGAAACTAATCTAAACAGAAACCCGTACATGCTTTATATCAAAGTCAACTTTTTCCCCTTTAGTTTAGAATGAAGGACCTTGCAACCTAAGTTGATCGGATTCTTTACTTTCGATATTGCACACATGTCGATACGACATGAGTGTGAGTAGGGGTAAGGGATCCGTATCGTCTGCTCAATCGATTTTGGGCACTTTCACCAAAATCAACGGAGAAATTCGGGACAAATACAATAATTTTTTAAATCAAAACAAAAGCTGGGTGAAACTGCAGGAAATGGAATACTTTGTATATAGAAATTTCTATGCTAGTCTTTTTCCTTTTATCTCGTTCTTGGATTCTCATCTTGATTAATATCTCTTTCTCGGAATACCTTGTAAGTGATCATATAATGTCTCATAATTTAGATATTTTTTTATAACTCTATTTTTAGATGTTTGAATATTTTTTTAGCCGGAACCCCACACCAATATCTGTACCCTCGAATCTTAACATTTAGATCATGAAGGATGTGACCACTAATCCCCACCAGTATCGGACATCCGCACCTGAGTCTGAGCAACTTAGCCTGCTACCTTGCCAACTTGCTTCACCCTATCTTTCTATTTTCTCAAATGGACATTTAGGAATCCCTTGTTCAAAGATCCTAACCTAGATCAATATCCATTCTCAATAGAACTATTTGTTTACTTATTTATGTCTTCAATAGGTACTTCACCGTGACAGGAGAGAAAGCAGACGATGATCTGATAGAGAATTTGATATCAAGCGGAGAGAGCGAGTCGTTTCTCCAGAAGGCAATTCAAGAACAAGGAAGGGGACAAATTATGGACACCATATCAGAAATTCAAGAAAGACATGATGCTGTGAAGGAAATAGAGAAGAACTTGATTGAGCTACACCAAATTTTCCTAGACATGGCTGCACTAGTGGAAGCACAAGGACAACAATTGAATGATATAGAGAGTCATGTGGCACATGCAAGTTCATTTGTTAGAAGAGGTACTGATCAACTCCAAGAGGCTAGAGAGTTACAAAAAAGCTCAAGAAAATGTACTTGCATTGCCATTCTCCTTATCATTCTGCTTATTGTTGTCCTTACTTTTCCACTTTGGTCGCCTTTAATTACTAGCCGATTGTAGAAATGATATTTAACAACAAAAGAAAAGACCCTTTTGGAAATATTCATTGTCAGAATATTTTCTTTTCTTTATTCATTGTTTGTGTGACAATACTTATAGAAGTAACTTCTGTCATATTAATGGCTTGTTTCATTATGTACATACATGTCGTAATCCTTATATTAATCTTTGTAATCAATGTGCCGCGAGAGAGCAAATGGTGCGATATGTTTGAATGTGAATAGTGATGTACGCAGAATTTTGTACATGCAGTTATTAAAATTTGAACGAGCAAAAATACAATGAATTAAATAATAAAAATCTAAAAAGTGAACCCTATCATATTTAAATTTTGAATCCCCTCCACTTTTTGAGTGTAGTATTTTGCATACCCCATTGAACCTGAACTTTTTAAGTGACAATGAATTATTCCTTCATGTTTGAAGGACGAAGGTAGGTACAAAATCGTCTCTTAAATATAGTTCTAAGTAGTTTTGGTCCTTCAAGCTTTTTAAAACTGTACACTTTTAGTCAATATCAAATATAAAACAAACTTTGGTTTTTAGATTTAACGAGAACTGTGAAAAACAAAAGGATTTAATATGGATTCAAATTTAAAGGTGCAATTTTTGCCATTTTTGGTCTATTTCTGGAGAGTGGTACAAAAATTTGAGGTGCAATTTTTTCTCTTTTTTTTTTTTTTAAAAAAATTTATTTCTAGTGTTTGATAAAGTATTTGGTAATGCGATTTCTAGGATTTGAGAGGACTTTCCTAGTATTTCTAGTTAATCATTTTTTCATAGTTCTCATTAAATCTCACCATTAGAATTTATTAAAGATATGACAGATATTAAAATAACTCACTCTTGACAAACTTAGAGGCAAAATTACTCAAGGGTATATTTAAAGGACTACTTTGAACTTATCGCCGAGATAAGGCACCATTTAGTCATTTTTTCTACGTACCCATGTGGCCTATACTATGAGAAAATGTTTAAATATACCATTCGTTATACTTTGGATCCAAATATAACTTTGCCGTAATATTTTTGGTTCAATACCCCTCTTCTGTTAAGTTTGTCCAAAGTGGACATCCAATCCTATATGACATTGATATCTTATGAGGTGGATGTCACGTGACATGCCACCTCAGCGCCCCCTAATCCATATATAAAAGACTAAAATTTGAAATATAATATTTTTCATAGTAGCGATAATGGTGGCAATACTGATGGAGAAGAAGAAAATTTTAGTGGTGGAAAAAAAATAGAAGGGAAGGGTAAAATGAGTTAGGGGCGTTGAGGTGTCAAGCCATGTGGCATCCACCTCAGCAAATGTCAGTGCCACGTAGGATTAGATGTTTGGACAAATTTGACGGAAAAGAGATATATTTGAACTAATAATATAACTATAAAGGTATATTTGGACTCAAAGTATAACGAGGGGTATATTTAAACCGTTTGTAATACTATGTAGGTATATTATGCCCTTTTCCCTTTTTTCTGATAAAAGCACCAACAAATGTTGGAGAAGCGCCAACTTCTTTCGATAAAACGACTCAAACTGCTGATTCTTCCTCTGTCATGTTCTTGAAACTATTTATCCAACGCCATTACAGCTCTGTTACTTCCCTCACAAATCCTCCTTCCAAAGAATCCGAAATAATCCAACTTTGCAGGTCAGGTTTGCTATCCCAAGCTCTAAACCTTCTCAGCACCATAAACAAAATCTCCTCAAAACCAATATTATACGCCACATTAATACAAGCATGTACAAAAGCTCATTCATTCAATCACGGGCTTCAATTCCATGCCCACGTCATCAAAACGGGCATCGAAAATGACCGTTTTGTCGGGAACAGCTTGCTTGCTTTGTATTTCAAATTGGGTCCCACTTTTTCGGAGACTCGTAGGTTCTTTGATGGCATGTTGTACAAGGATGTTGTTGCTTGGTCTTCGATGATAACTGGGTATGTTCAATTAGGAAAGCCCAATGTTTCATTGAAGTTGTATGGGGAAATGATCGGTTTGGGTTTTGAGCCAAATGGGTTCACTTTATCTGCTGTGATTAAAGCTTGTTCTGAAATTGGGATTTTGAAATTGGGCCGTGGGTTTCATGGTGTTGTGATTACCCGTGGATTTTATGAGAATAATGTGATTGTGAGTGCGTTGATTGATATGTATGGTAAGAGTTATTGTTCTGTTGATGCAGTTAAACTGTTTGAGGAATTGCCTGAACCAGATGCTGTTTGTTGGACTTCGGTTATTTCGGGTCTTACGAGGTGTGAATTGCATGAGGAGGCTTTGAGGTTGTTTTATTTAATGCATAGGAAGAATGGGTTGTCACCGGATTTGTTTATGTTTGGGAGTGTTTTGACTGCATTGGGTAATTCGGGTAGGTCGAGGCAAGGTAGAGAAGTTCATGCTAAGATTGTGACAAGTGGACTTTGTGGGAATGTTGTTGTTGATAGTAGTTTAGTTGATATGTATGCAAAATGTGGGCTGGTTGATGAGTCTCAGCGTGTTTTTGACCAAATGGCTAAGAGGAATTTTGTGTCATGGTGTGCGTTGATGGGCGGATACTGTCAAAAGGGTGACTTTGACGCTGTAATTGAGCTTTTTAGGATGATGGGGGAAGTTGATCTTTATAGCTTTGGAACTGTTCTTCGTGCTTGTGCAGGGTTGGTAGCTTTGAAGTCGGGGAAGGAAGTTCACTGCCAGTATTTGAGGAGAGGTGGCGGGAGCGATGTTATTGTGGAATCAGCTCTTGTTGATCTCTATGCAAAATGTGGCTTTGATAATTATGCCTATGTCATTTTTTGCCAAATGAAGGTTAGGAATTCGGTTACTTGGAACTCAATGATATCTGGATTTGCTCAGAATGGGAAAGGTGCGGAAGCCATTGCAGTATTCGAGGAGATGATTAGTGAAGGGGTCAAACCAGATTATATCAGCTTTATCGGGGTTCTTTTTGCTTGCAGTCACAGTGGTATGGTTGACGAAGGGCGAAAATATTTTCTCTCAATGATTAATGAGTATGGTATCAAACCTCATATTGAGCATTTTAGTTGCATGGTTGATCTTCTAGGTCGGGTTGGAGAGGTAGAAGAAGCTGAAAGTTTGATTCTTGGTGCAGAATTCAGAAATGATTCTTCCCTTTGGGCTACCTTACTTGGTGCTTGTACTAGTAGTACAAATCCTACTGTTGCAGAGCGTATTGCAAAGAAAATGATGGAATTAAATCCTGATTATCATTTGAGTTATGTTCTTCTAGCAAATGTGTACAGAGCAGTAGGTCGGTGGGCTGATGCTCTTGAGATTCGGCGGCAGATGCAAGAAAAAAGAGTGAATAAGATAACCGGGAAGAGCTGGATTTAAAACGAATACTAACAGCTTATGGCCTTTTCAGTGAAGAACTCTATCAGGTTGCCCCTACAAAGACTTTCCTGAAAGCGCTCAAGATGATATCACGGATACATGATAGCACATTTATCAATTTTACTCCTTTCAGGATGACCCTTGTTACAAACTGCAACTTGTAGTCCTCGCTTATATGTATTCCTTGGACTGGGGTAAGCATGCAGTATGAAGACCAATTGTCAGAGTATCCAGCATAAGCATTATAGACGTGTATAGCGGACACGTCACTGGATATAGAGATTTATCAACCCATAATATTGATAGCCTTAAGGTTTCCTAATAGTTCAAAATGTAGGACCTGACACATCTTGATCTGAGTCTTTTAGGAAAGGAAGAGTTACTAGTGACACAAGCCTTTCGATAACACGAGTGACCAAAATCGCGAGAATGCTTTCAGCTATGTGCAACATTGTAGAAATAGAATTGTCGAATTCTTTGAGATTATTTATAAACATTGACAGCAGAAAAAAAAAGCTGATTTTTTCAAAGCTTTCTTCCCTTTTTATTCCGCTGGTTTCAGGATGAGAGATTTAGTTGAACTTATCCTGTTACATCTTGAAATTGTATTGTCAATCACTATGAAATTTATCAGAGTTTCAAAGCTGATACTTTTATTAGGTTGCATCTCTTCTTTCCCCATATTAACTGAAAATGAATTTATACAAGACCAAACTATAATGGGCACCCTGTTCTTGAAGGATAAAAAGAGCAAACTGCAGCTTGTTGAAAAGTGCTACTAACTAATTATTACCAGGTGCTGATTTAAATGGAATCTATAGATCCCGTTTAGCTACTTTTTTTCAAAAACAAATTGAAAACATTGTTTGTTTTCTGAAAAACTGGTTTATGGCAGTTTTTGGATGAAAAATGTTCTTTCACTCATAAAACTTCAACTCTTTTTCTAAATAAAATGCATGCCCAAATACAACTTCAACTTCCAAAAATTATTTTTCAACACAACTTTAAAAATTCTTTTTCAAGTTTCAATAAAATCTATGCCCAAATGCTTAAATCTATGCCCAAATGCTTGTGGGGGAGGGGGGAGGGGGGGAAAGATGTTGTAATTTGCACAACAGCTCAGAAGCCCTCTCCCATTATCATTTTCAACTTTCTCAGTTTTGCAAGAACTATAAATTCATAACAGCTTTACAGGACAGCATATAATAAAAACCAAAACAGCAGAATATGCCAACATAACCACAACTCTGAACATACAACATTAACACTTGAGTTGGTGGGGTGCGCTAGGCCCAAGCAATAGTGCAAGACCAGGGCTACGCATGAAGGCCCAAGCAGCAAGCTACCTTGATGAGCCTTCCCCCTAAAAAATTGAGTTAATATCGTGTGAGCCAATGACCCACATATCAGATATTAAACTGATAAGAACAGATACTACACTTGATCTTAGCCAAAAGGCCGAGAAAGGTATGATTTACTTGGTGCACGGGCCTCTTCATTTATACTGCCTTTCAACTCTTTTTTTTCCATTTTCTATCGATGTGGGATGACAAACCTTATTATATAGGAACTCCTTTGCTTTATTTGAAGGATACCAAAGGGCAAACTACAGCTTGTTGAAAAGTGCAGATATAACTTCTTATTATTAGGTGCTGATGTAAATAGAAGAGAAAAAACCCAAAACAGTCCATTATCTTTGAAAGTAGACTTAAAATAATCCCTTGTATATTATATGGAGCACATTCAGCACTCCGCAAGCTTCCATTGAGGAACCGGAGAACTTAGTACACTGAAACAGATTTAGAATTTAAGTTTTATGGGTTCAACCTTTAAGATTTTTAGCATTGAACCCATTGTATTTTTGAAGTTAAGGGTTCATATTGCTATTTATTGCAATATTAGTGAATTATTACACATAAATTTATGTTCCGCGTCAAAAGTACTTAATTTAGTTGAACCGGCGCCGATACATTACATCGTCCTCTAAGTACACTTGATGAAGGGATTGATAAAATTGCCAGGAACTTTTGGAATGCTATCTTCTATCTTGCTTAGTTTATCAATGATTCTCAAACTTGAGAAGAAGCCTTCCCTTGGGTACCGAAATCACATAACCATGCATAGAAGCATCCGGGAACTGGTAAAGTACATAATTGTAACGACCCGACCGGTCGTTTTAAGCATCTGCACTTTGCTTGCCAGTTCCCGGGCATGACTAGCCCCGTATGATGTATTATGGCTTATGTAAATCGTCGATTTTGGTTTTCAGGGTAATCGGATCAGATATGAAAGAATGATTCCCAACTTAAAGCTTTAATTTGAAATGTTTGACCAAGTTTTGACCTTTTAATATTCGATCTCGGATTTGGATTTCTATGAGTTGGTTAGCTCCGTTAGGTAATTTTGGACTTGGGAGCACGTCCGGAATGTGATTTGGAGGTGCGTGATGGATCTAGGCTTAAATTGGCGAAAGTTAGAAACTTGGCGATTTCGGCTGGCAGTGGAAAGTTTGATATCGAGATCGAAATAGAATTCCGGAAGTTGGATTAGGTTCCTAGTGTCATTTTGTGACGTGTGTGTAATATTTCAGGTCATTCGGAGGTGATTTGGTAGGTTTCGGCGTCATTTGTGGAATTTGAAAGTTGAGAAGTTCTTAGGCTTGAATTAGAGGGTAATTTGGTGTTTCGATGTTGTTTTGGGTGATTCGAAGGTTCGACTTAATTCGGATGATATTATGGGATATGTTGGTATAGTTGGTTGAGGTCCCGAGGGCCTCGGGTGTGTTTCGGATAATTAGCGGGTGAGTTTAGTTGTTGAAAGAGCTGTTGATGTTGCTGGTGTCGGGTTTTTGAAGTTGGGGAGCGCTGACCGCGCAGAATTTATGCGGATAGCGGAAGGATTTCGCGGAGGCGGCAGGATTCTGCGGTCAGCAATGGAGGCTGGTGCGGACAGCGGAAAAATTGGTCGCGACCGCAGGAGCTGGAGGGGTGCACTATAAATACGAGGTTCGGAGTTTTATTTCATATTTTGACCTAAAGGACTCGAATCTTGGTGATTTTTCGAAGGTTTTTCAAGAAATTCATCGGGGTAAGTGATTCTAACTCGGAATTTGGCTAAAATACACGAATATATCATTGGATTTATCATTTGATTACTGAATTGGGATGAAACAATGGGGAAAATTGTAGAAACTTCATAAAATGGATTTTTGAGTTTTAAATGTCAATTCGAAGTCGGATTGAGTAAAACTAGTATGGTTAGTCTCGTAATCGAATGCGTTGTCGGATTTTGTGACTTTGGTCAGATTTTGAGACGTGGGCCCGGGGACCCTGGCTTGAGCCAATTTCGGGTTTGGGGTCTAAATTGATAGTTTTCTTGTGAAATTCATTCCTCTAGCATAAATTGGTGGTATTGTACTGATTGTGAATAAATTCGGAGTATTTGGAGGATGTGTCGAGAGACAATAGCATCGCGAAATAAAGATTTGATCTGTTTGAGGTAAGAGCTGGATTTAAACGAATACTAACAGCTTATAGCCTTTTCAGTGAAAAGAACTACCGGGATGCCCATACGAAGAAACATCCCTGAAAGTGCTCAATATGATAATACAGATACATAGCACAGTTGTCATGTATTCTTCGATTACATGACAGCTTGTTGTCTGAGTATCCAGCATTATAAACACGTGCACGGGTCCTGGCACATGATATAGAAACTTCTCAACCCATAATTTGATTGCCTTGGGGTTTTCTAACAGGAAAGGAGATTTACTAATGACACAAGTGTTGGGTTTTGTTATTAATAACAAAAGAGGTGTAAGTGAAAAATGGTGGAAAAAGAAATGGAGGGAAGTGAAATTTTGAATTAGTTCACTTTACTAATGCACTTTGTCCCTTTATTGGTATAAGGAAAAGAAAATCTTTGTGTATATATAGAGAAGCTCATCTTTTAGCTCTTAAAGATTTAAGAAGAAGACAAGCCTCGCGCCGTCGTCGTCACTCGGCTTTGGCTTCGTGTTACGACCCGAATTTTCCACCCTCGGGAGTCGTGATGGCGCCTACTAATGTGAGCTAGGCAAGCCAAATCTTTAATCTAATTATTTCATTGACCAATTATTTTTGTTTAACAAATATAAGACGATAACGTGGTAACAGCGGAAAAATATTCAAATTTAAGCGGAAGACAACAATATGATTTATGAAAACTGCATCTATTACAAATACTTAAGCTTTAACCACCCAAAACTTGGTGTCACAGTGTCACAGACGGTCTAAGATTTGCTATATACAAAGTCTGAAGAAATAACAGTACACTGTTTCTGAATAAAAGGAAAATAAAACAGGAAATAGGGATAGAGGGAGACGCCAGGGCCTGCGGACGCCTGCAGGTCTACCTTGGATCTTCATGTGGACTGAAGGTAGCCTCCAACTACGGTCTAAGAGCTGCTCCGGGATATGCACATAGTGCAGAGTGTAGTATCAGCACAACCGACCTCATGTGCTGGTAAGTGTCTAGCCTAACCTCGGTGAAGTAGTGACGAAGCTAGGACCAGACTACCAAATAAACTTGTGCAGTTCAAATATATATACAGGGGAAAAGAAATACAGAAATAAACAAATAAAGATGGGAGGGGGAAACATGCTTCGGGGAATAACAGGTAAAACAGAATATTAAGAGAATTATAAAGGAATCAAAATCAACCACTAACAAGAGTAAGGAAAACAAAGGCAGATTTCACTTTCTTTTCACATCTTGTTGCAGGCGTGCAACCCGATCCCATTTCATGTATCTCGTGGCAGGCGTGCCACCCGCTCCTGTAAGCACGTGATTTTTGCCCTATATGAGAATTACTCCCAAAAAATTCAAAATAAAATGATTTTCCTTGGTGTGCAATTTTGAGAATTTTTGTGACATTTTTGG
The DNA here is from genome assembly GCF_000715075.1 of Nicotiana tabacum. Taxonomy (NCBI): domain Eukaryota; kingdom Viridiplantae; phylum Streptophyta; class Magnoliopsida; order Solanales; family Solanaceae; genus Nicotiana; species Nicotiana tabacum. The sequence continues at coordinate 210,908,926 of NC_134080.1, forward strand.
ATAATTATTTGTATTTGTCTGTGCATGTTTATTTTGTTAAATTAATAAAAAAATAGTGAAAATATGTCGCATTTGCATTTAGGATTTAATCCTACAATTGTTAGTAATTAAGTTTGTTTTACAAAAATTAAAAAATTACAAAAATAGGCATCTTTTGCATTTTTAGCATTTAATGTCCAAATATACAATTTTATGCTTAATTATTACTTAATTATGCGTTAATTGTTATTGGGAATTAATTTGCGCTTTTATAACTTAATTTAGTTCTTAATAATAATTTAAGTATTTTTATAATTTAGTTCTAGAAAAAATAAAAGAAGAAAAAGATCAAAAATACAAAGAAAAATCGGATTGGGCCACTTCTTCAAATTTCAACCTCAGGCCCAAACAATTGTCTAACCTTCCCCGCGACCCGGTCCATTTCAAACCGGGTTGACCCAATCCATAACCCAACACCCCCTATCTTGCATTTCAAAAACAAAAAAAAAACAAAAAAACCTAAAAAACCCTAAACTCATCCCCCCCCCCTTTTCTCTCCATCTTCTCCATACAACCCTAAGTCCCCTCCCATGGCTGTTGCCCATCCACCCTCACACGACCTCCCCCTCCCCATTGACAACACACACACACTCACGCATACACCCTCGCACACACACAAACATACACTGTTGCGTCGTCTTCCTCATCGCCGACCACCTGAAGCGACCACCCTACTGCTTCACCACCTCCTTCGCCATGGCTGCGTCGTGCTTCTTCTGCTTCTTGCTGCGTCCACTGCTGCTTCTGCTTCTTGCTGCGTCGTGCTGCTTCTGCTTCTTGCTGCTGCCGCTGCTCAACCAAGCTGCTTCTTACTACCTCTGTCATCGTCTTCTACAACCTCGACTCCAAGCTCTGTTACGTCCAAACGCACCTCGCTTCTGCTGCGTTGTCACTGCTCGACAAGCATCTATTTTGTTTCAGCTGTGCCGCTGCCACCATTTAGTTTATTCAAAGTTTTGTCGAGGTCGTCTCAAAGTTTCGTTGGATTCGTTTAAAGTTCGTTCGAGTTCGTCATTGGTCATTTACGGTTAGTTGGTTTAAGTTCTATTTCATCCGTAATTTGTTTGATATTTTCAGATTTGAAATTAGTATAAGTTTGTTTCATTTTTCTTATTTATTTTTAGATAAAAATTGATTAGTTTAATTATAATGTTGTTAAGATTTAAATTGAAGATTCATTTGATTATTTTTCAGTTTGTTTTATTAATTTAAAAGGATTTAATGTTAATATAAAAGAATGTTAGTTTAAATCGCTTGAATCTGTTGTTTGTTGTAGATTAAATTCGTGTTCATTTTATTTAAAGTTCGTTTTTAATTCAGTGATTTAATGTGAAGTTATGTTTTGGTTTTTAATTTTTTTTGAATCATGTATCTTTGTTATAATTTTGTTGGAGTTAATTTAAAAAGATCAATTGATTATTTGAAGTTTAGTGATTTGAATAAGTTTATTTCTTTTGTTTAAACTTAATTCGAGTTTAATTTGAATAAAACTTGCTTATTATTGTTGATGAATCTTTTCATTTATGTCCATACTTTGTTTGATTGTTCTTGAATCCGAAATTAGTATAAGTTTGATCATCTTGTTTGTTGATTATCATTTTTGATTATTTCTTCGGTTTGCTTCATGATTTTGTTTAGTTTTAATATAGAAATTGTTGGTAGTAATGTTGTTAGATTTAATTTTAAGTTCAAATGATTATTGAATTTAGAAATCTGAATATACATGTTTGTTGGTGTTGAATCTGAAAGTAGGTTTGTTTGTTGTTAAAGATGTTGTTCAATCAGGATAATTTTAGTTATTTCTTTGTTGTTCATCACTTAGTTTGAATTTGTTGTTGAACATTGTTAGAAATTGGTCATATTGGCTATATTTTGGTTGAAATTGATTAAATGAAGTGGTTATAGCTGATGGGGGTAGTTTGGTAATTTGCAGTACGTTCAGGGATAAAATGATAATTTCAGTAATGGCAGAGGGGTATTTTTGGAATTTAAATTTTGAATAATTATTTATTTTGAGTTTTCTTTCCATTAAAATTAAGATAATATTAAAGTAATTAATAATGGGGGACAAAATATAATGGGGTGTGGGTGATATAATTGTTTAATATAATGGGGGACAAGACATAATGTAGTGGAGGGGAATATTGTATTTGTTTATGTTAGACATGGGAGACAAGATGTAATGGGGTGGGGTTGATATATTTGTTTAATGTAGTGGGGAATGAGTGGAAAGATAATGGGTTTGGTAGGAGAAAGTAATTGATTTATTAATTGATTAAAGAGTTTTGGGATGAGATATAAATAAAAGACTTGAATCAGATCTTGAAGGGGGACAGAGATATAGAGAGAGAAAAAAGAGCTGAATATTTAAGAGAGAAAGAAAATTCCGAAAAATATTAAAACTTTCAAGAAAAAAAAAAGAAAAAAAAAAAGAAATACAAATAAAAAAGGGGGCTGGAAATTAGAGGAGAGAATAGTACACACCTGATAAATATTCTGATATATGGGTTTAGAAAAGAAGGATTAAACATTAATTAGCCTTTCAAAATCTGAAAATTCCCTTGGTTTCTGTCCGTTGTTTGTTGTTGGTGTTTCTGGATTTTATTTTGATTTTCAAATCTGTCACTGGGATTTCTGTTGACTGGATTGCTGGTTATTATTGTTGTTGCTGTGTTACGTACTACGTGGCTGACTTTATTCTTCTTATATTGACAATACCAGGTACACAACTGTAATTTTGGCCTTTTGTAAGCTGAAAATGAAGAATGGAAGTTTAAATTTTTAATTTAGTTTTTTTTTATTAATTGCAGTTATGTTATTTCATGTATTATTATTCTGTAAATCGCCGTTGTTTTGCATAATTAGGCATATTGTAGCGATGTATTAAATAATGCTTTGCTTTAACCTGATTATTAGGTAGTATATATTTAAGCATGTTCATTACTGATTAAACTGTCAAATAATTAAAATAGAAGAAAATAACGTAAAAATGGCTTTATTAAATCAGTTTGACAAAATTGATTAAGTTCCTTATTCATAAGGGTTTTAGTATCGCCAACGTTAAGTTAATCGGAATCATGTAGCTAAATTCAGTTAAAACATGAATTAATTTTGCGAATCAAGTATTAGGACAGGATTTGAATTAAAACAAGGTTAGTTAAGGTTAAATTATTTAATTTTTAGAAATACGGTTTAGTAATCAAGATTATTTCTAATTTTCAGTATTTGTAAATAATTAATTTCAATAGCTCAAGTCATCTAACAATATGATTTTTAATCCGACTATGGGATAATTAGTTTTTTTTAAAAAAAAAAATTTGACAATTCCATGTTGTATTTATAATTATAATTTTTATTACTTTCCATTAATATTTGTTTTTCTCTTCTATTTAATATGTTATTTTTAAGTATGTAGAGATTGATTTTATATTTATAGATAAACTTAGTAATAATAAAAATGTAGTCATTAAAGGATATTCATAAAATAAGGAAGGATGTCGTTAAAAATAAATAGATGTAAACAATACAAAAATTTGCTGGATTCTCCAATCTTATTTATTTATTTTTTTAAAAAAAAATACTTAGATCCCGGGATGGGCCGTTTAGTAAATTTCACGGTCCTACCTAAAAGTATAATAACGCGTAGTCTTTTGGTGCATATTTAATAAGGTTATTTTCTTAAATATGGGTGTGCATTTATGTAACCGAAATCCCGATCTTGACGGAGTCAAAATACGTCAACAAATCACGTGTACACTGGTTGTGACGTGGTTCGAGATGCATTTTCACGACGTTGCAATTCTTGTATAAAATAATAATAAGAATAATGATAAAAGCGGTTAAAAGTTAAATTTTGCACATAGGTTCAACATGTATTAAATCAGATAATCAAGCCAAATATGACAGTTGAGCGACCGTGCTAGAACCACGGAACTCGGGAATGCCTAACACCTTCTCCCGGGTTAACAGAATTCCTTATCCGGATTTCTGGTGCGCAGACTGTAATATGGAGTCATTCTTTTCCTCGATTCAGGATTAAATTGGTGACTTGGGACACCCTAAATATCCCAAGTGGTGACTCTGAAATAAATAAATAAATCCCGTTTCGATTGTCCTTTAACTGGAAAAACTCCTACGCCCCTCGCGGGGGCGGAAAAAGGAGGTGTGACAGCTCTGGCGACTCTGCTGGGGATACTTTAAACCCAGAACCACTGGTTCAGGGTTAGAAATTCGAGCTTAGATGAATTGTTATATTTAGCTTTATTTATTATCTGATCTTATTACATGTTTTGGCCTAAATGTGCAAAATAATGCTTTTTACTGCTTTGATATTATTTGAACTGTATATATAAACTGTGTCGAAACCTTCTCTTCTTACCTCCGGGGATTTGCTTACTGGTTAAGACTCCCTATTCTGTTAGTGTCATACCCTGAATAAAAGAGGCTCGGAAAGTTTCTAAGCCGGCTGGCCTTTTGGTTCCCGGAAAGGAGCTCCTTCCTCAGCTCGAGTTGTCCGCTCGGGTACACTGTCTAGAACACCGACCCAGGTTTTGAACATAGAATAACGTGACTTCATGCCGGATCCCTAGTAGGAACGTTTATTTGCATCACGTTGCATTTGACTTAGGGGACTCAACACAGGGGTTGGGTCCGTCTAGGACTAGCAACCTGAAATAGAAAAAGACCATCCTGTTGCATCCTGTTTGATTTGCATATTTATTTGCTTCAGATCTGCATGCTGGCCGGCTTCTGAAATCATCAATTTTTAAGATAAATTGTGAAAAAAAAAGAAGAAGAGAAAAATAGCAGTGTAGGGAGATAACTACTTTTTAGAAAAATAAAACCAAAAGTTCAAAAAGTACAAAACCCTGCCAAAATTTTGAAAAATAAAAATAAAAATGTCTTGTTTTTTTAGTTTAATTTATTTGAAAAAAAAGAAGAAGAAAGGAGTCTTGTTTACAAGTTTAGTTTATGTCTGCGCCGGTTTGATTCTCACAGGACGTGAGATACGTAGGCAACCCTCTTCGGGTCCAACCTCCCATTTTGTAAAAAATCGAAAACAAATATATGTCAAAATTTTAATTTTCTGTCACAGAGTCGTGATGCCGTTTTTTATCAAAAGCCGAATGCTCCCAAAAGGAACGCCGGAAGGCTGACTTTGTATAAATGGCCACTTCTGTCATTTTTTTTTTTACTCGCACAACCTTAAAATCTTCGTCCCTGAAGTGCTGAAAGGTCGTGTTCGGAAGATCTGTTTTTTTAGGAAAATAATCAAATCATTTTGAGTCAAATATTTTTTTTTGTTTAATCATATTAATAAATGTGCAGAATGAGCACGATTCAGAATGAACCTTTTTCAATCATGAATAAAATTCCCCTCCAGTTGCGGCTATGGAGGAATGATTTAGGCAAAGAAGGGCATGACGAAATCAAGAAACATTTGAAAGGTCTCACGAGTTTGTTGGACATCAGGCCTCGAGGAGATATTATAAGAGCCCTAGTCCCTTACTGGGACCCTGCGCACAATGTCTTCCATTTCTCGGACTTTGAACTCACCCCAAATTTAGAAGAAATAGCAGGGTACATCGGCAGTACTGAGTTTCCGTTGAGGCATAAATACCTGGTTGCTCCAAGAGCCGTAGCAGTGCACCGGTTTCTGGACTCGTTAAAGATAGTCAGAACAATCCATAACCCTGATTTGGCAAAAGGTTTTTGCACTCTAAGCTTCATATACCAAAGATATGGCCACATAGGAGGATTCGACAAGCCAGAAAACAAGTTGTGCAGCAAAAGTAACCGTCGAAAGTGGGACGAACATAGACGGGTTGCTTTCATGATAACCTTCTTAGGGCTTTTAATTTTCCCGAGGAAAGACGGGAATATTGACATAAAGATAGCTGGGGTCGTCAGTACTTTGCTCACTCAAAAAGATAGCACGCTGGCACCGATGATTGTATCTGATATGTTCCGAGCTCTCACGGCCTGCAAAGCCGGAGGAAACTTTTTTGAAGGTTGTAACTTGTTGTTGCAAATGTGGATGACCGAACACCTGTTTCACCGAGCCCAGTTCCTAAGCCATGGGTCTTCTGAAAAGACATGCATAGAGGAGTTCTACACCAGAATTAATGAGGCCCGCCTACCTGAAGGAGTCTCGGCATGGACTTCATATTTCCGGACCCTCAACGCCAGTCAAATACAGTGGACATTGGGATGGTTACCGATCAACGAAGTCATATACATGCCAGCAGCTAGACCCCATTTTCTCTTGATGGGACTTAAGAGCATTCAACCTTATGCGTCGTATCGGGTTTTGAGGCAACTTGGGAGGTGTCAGATAGTGCCCAAAGATGAGGATTTAAGCACTCAGGTAATTGAGATCAGTTCCGATAGTCAGTTTCCTGAAGCGAGGGTCCGCCAGATTTGGAGCCAATGTCAATACTTAGAGGCAAATACTTGTGTGTTGAATCAAGCAAGAGGGGAAGTTTCACCTGGATATCAGGCTTGGTACAAAGGGGAAATGTCATCTGGAAGGCCGGCTAAAAGACCTCACCTTCAAGAGTTTGCCGAGTCTTCACAAGAACATTGGGACCGGTTGGCCAAAGAGCGGGAATATCTTGCCGAAATAGGCAAGCTGAAACAACAGATTAATGACCTAAAATTTAAGAACAAAGTGCAGGTTGCTGCCGACAAGGGAAAAAAGAACAGATTAACCAGAGAAAGCGAGAACCTCAAAGCTCAGATCCGGAGGATGAAAATGGATGCCAACAACCAACTAAGAAGCCGGGCTGATACGAGGTTGATAGCAGAGTTGAGGAGTCAGGTCAGCAAAAGCCGAGAAGACTTGGAGAGATCTGAGGCTTGTATAGCAAGAATGCGGATCAGGTGGGCAAAAGTTACAGCGGCGCGGAGAGAGCACCTATGGCAAGTGAAAAGGGACTACGAAATGAGTGTTGCGACATTGAGAGAGATAAACTCCATTCTCAATGATCGCATCCTTAAACAAACCCGGGATGCTAGAATAGATAGAGAACGCTGATATGAGTCGATAGCCCGGATGGAAGAACAAATGGAGAGGTTCCAAGATCAGCTCATTGACAATACTCGAATATTGGGACTAAAGAATCAACGGATAGAACAGCTGTGCATAGAGAGGGATAGAATCAGGGGTAGGATCAATGAGATAGGGCGCTATATCACCACGAAGTGCCTAACATGTGAAGAGATGCCCCGTGATATCCTTTTTGCCTCAGTCATGGGTTATGTCCACCGGATCATGGAGGAACTAAAAAGCTTGCAAAGAAGCCTGGCACCAAAGCCCGCGGAAAGACCGAACGATGCCTCGCGGGCACCAAAATCCAAAGCTTTAATGTATCCTTAGTTCAATCTTGCACTTGTTTATTTTTCAGAGTCTGTTGTCTACCCTTATGTTCTCTTCAAACATTCTTAAAAAGAAAAGTATGGAGTCTGTATTTTTGTTTGTTTTTGATGGCTTGTAATAGCATATTTGAATAATAAAAGTTATAATTGAGTCTTTATTTTATGGCACGAACCACGCTTGGTCTGATTCATGCGGGGTCACGATGCGTAGGCAATCTCTATAGGATTCGACCGTAATTATGAAAATATATATATGTATATCTGTCAGAACAAAATAAGCTGGGATGATGCATGCGGTCAGAGCAAAAGCATGTTAGAAATGATTAACTGCCTAAGAGCATTGCATCTCCCAACGTGCAATTACAATATCTGTTAAGACTCTAACACTAACAAGTTTGTTGTTTTTACAATCAATATCAGTTAGTTTTTTTGAGCGTACTGGCCCCATACCATTATCAAATAAGATCGAAAGGTCCTATACTAGAAAGCATGACTGGATCAGACAACAGTGTTGAGTCGGAAAAACGGCAAATCAGATGCTGAAGAAAGCCATGGAAAAAATGGAAAAGATGAGGCTGGAAATGAATGAAATGCAGGTAGCCTTGGCTAGAGCCCAAAAAGGGCAGGAACTACCTGTTACTGCTACTCTCCAACCAGGACACACGTCAGAATATCCCTCTCTCGGTCCTTCAACAAGTTTCCCAAGCCCTCACTATTATCATGGAAGAGAGGCTTATGATCCCCAAGCTCCACCACCCAATCAAAACCCTCCTCCACCAAATGTTCCCGTCTTTATGGCACCTCCCCCAGCCCCATTGCACAGATCATCCAGTGAGCCACTGTTTCAGGCTCACGACACACAATATTACCCCCTGAACTCACATTCAAAGCACCCGAGCCACATACCTATAATCCCCACTTTGAGGTCCCAGCGGAGATTGAAAAGCCGGCTAAGAGCCCAGAGCAGGACGAGGTGATGCTGAAATTTAAAAGCCTGGAGCAGTCCTTCAGGAACATACATGGGTTAGGCAACCAGGTCAGCGTGGCTTACAAGGATCTATGCCCTTTCCCTGACGTTCAATTACCAGCAGGGTTCAAGATGCCCAAGTTCGATTTATACGAAGGGCATGGCGATCCTATAGCACATCTACGGGGTTTTTGTAGCAAAATGAGGGGAGCAGGGGGCAAAGATGAGCTATTGATAGCTTACTTTGGCTAGAGTTTGAGCGGGTCGGCATTAGAGTGGTATACAAGACAAGATCCGAGCAGGTGGTACACCTGGGATGACTTGGCACAGGCTTTCGCAGGACATTTCCAATACAACCTTGAGATAGTCCCAGACCGTCTCACATTGCTAAAGCTTGAGAAGAAACCCAAAGAGAGCTTCCGAGAATTTGGGTTCCGATGGAGAGAACAGGCAGCCAGAGTTGATCCCCCAATGAGAGAGGGAGAAATGGTGGATTACTTTCTATAAACTCTCGAGCCAACTTATTTTGGTCACTTGGTGACGTCAGTTGGCAAATCATTCAATGAAGTGGTGAAAATGGGAGGTATGATAGAAGTGGGACTTAAGTCCAATAAGTACCTGAGTTACTCGGCAATTAAGGCAACAACTCAGGCCATTCAGAGCGGCACGAGATGTGCGCTCGGAAAGAAAAGGAGAGAGGAGGTCACGACAATAGAGGCCGACAATTGGTCCAGATCTAGAGGTCCTTCCCCTCATTACCAACCCAGACCCCATCGTCTAAACTACCCACACATTCCAAATTACCCTCCACAACCCTACTACCCACCACAAGAACAATATTTCACCGTCCATCAAGCCCAGACATACACCCAACCTCCGGTTCGCCCATAATGGCGCGCACCGGCTCCCTACAATACATACCCACCTCCACATAACACCTACCCACCACCACAAAACACCTATCCACCGCCAAGAGCCTATAGGAACCCTCCAGGGATGGGTTTCAGAGGAAATCCGGCCTCCAGAAATGAAAGATTGCAGAGGCAAAGAACTTTTACTGAGTTGGGGGAAACTTATATTGCCTTGTTCCACAAATTAAGGCAGTTGGGTTTATTAAATCCTGTTGAGCCTAGATTGCCAAATCCCTTACCCAAAAATATGGATCACTCGGTAAGATATGAATATTGTTCGGGATCTCCCGGACATGATACCGAGAAATGTTGGAGGCTGAAACATGTGATACAAGATCTTATTGATACCAACAAGATCGAGGTACAGGCACCGGAGGCACCCAACATCAACCAGAACCCATTGCCAAAGCACCCTGAAGCCCACATGATCGAGCTTGTGCACGAAGGAGGGGAGCCAAAGAAACCCTCACAGACAGTGATGATGATCCGTGCCACTCCGAAAGAAAAATCGACTGATGAGGAAGCAGGGGTACAGTTGAAGGGGGAAGATGTCAAGCCAGTGGTGATATTAGGGAAGAATCCATCTGCCGTTACAAGGAAACCAGAACCAGCCAAGTTGGTAATAACAGGAGCATCATCTGCACCCATGGTTGTTATGAAAGGGGTCTGCAGGGAACCGGTCATCATAAAGCCAGTAGTCCAAACACCAGTGATTGATAGCAAGGTCGTGCCTTGGAAGTACGAGAAGGTAGTGGTGATGTACAAAGGACAACAAGTGGAGGAGAATAGTTGTGATGCGCAGGGACTGACTCGATCAGGACGGTGTTTTGCTCCGGCGGAGTTGAGAAGACCCAATCCAGCTGCAACAAAGAAACCTGTGTTAGAAGAAGAAGTTGAGGAATTCTTAAAGAAGATGAAAGTGCAGGATTACTCCGTGGTCGAACAGTTGAAGAAAACACCGGCCCAGATCTCGCTGCTATCATTACTCATCCATTCAGATGAACATCATCGGGCCCTGATGAAGATACTGAATGAAGATCATGTGCCCAACGAGATTTCTGTAAATCACCTAGAAACGATTGCCAACAAAATTTTCGAGGTGAACAGGGTAACATTTTCAGATGATGATCTGCCAGTGGAGGGCACAGAGCATAATAAAACTCTCTACCTAACTGTCAAATGTGAAGATTCGGCAGTTACTCGGGCATTGGTGGATAATGGCTCAAGCGCCAATATTTGTCAATTATCTACCCTGAACCAGTTGAAGATCGACCACGGAAGAATCCACAAGAATAGCATTTGCGTCTGAGGATTTGACGGAAATGGAACAGCCACCGTGGGGGATATTGTACTTGAGTTGACCATCGGTCCAGTCGAGTTTACCATGGAATTCTAGGTATTAGATGCCGCGGTATCTTATAACCTTCTGTTGGGACGACCGTGGATCCATGTAGCCAAAGCCGTGCCATCCACCTTGCATCAGATGGTCAAGTTTGAGTGGGATAGACAAGAGGTCGTGTTGCACGGCGAGGACACTGCGTGCACCATAGGAGGCGCCATTGTACCCTTCATAGAGACCAATGATGACAAAGGTCCCTGGGTCTACCAGATTTTCGATGCAGTGTCGGCAAATAAGATCCCTGAGGGTGAAATCATGCAGCACCCTAGGGTAGCTTCCGCAACGATCATGATGGTTTCAGAAATGCTGGGTAATGGGTTTGTACCAGGAAAAGGCTTGGGAGCTGAGCTTCAGGGAATTGTTCAACCTGTTTCTTTGCCCAAGAATTTGGAGACCTTTGGGTTGGGGTTCAAACCGACTGCGGCAGATGTAAAGCGAGCGCGGAAAATGAAGAAGAAAGTTTGGTTTCTTCCCAAACCTGTGTCACGTCTCTCAAGATCTTTTGTTAGAGCAAGCGCCAAGGGGTCACCGGTCCCGAAAATTCTCGGGTCACTGATTGGGATTGACGGGGATGTGAATCAGAGCTTCGAAAGATTGTTCACTGATGTCAATATGGTAGAAGTCGGAGAGGGTTCCAGCGGAACAGACATACAGTTTATGGGGCCTGAGGCCAAAACCAACAATTGGACGGTTACTCCTCTTCCTACTCGGGGAGAGTCCTGGTAGTAGGCTTTGATTTTTGCTTTCTTGTTTTTCGGATTATTCAGGGTGTAATCCAAATCTCATTTTGTCTTGTAAAAGTGTGAACCTTGTTATCCCGCATTTTTAATAAAATTCTTTTTCTTGTCTCATTTTAATTTTGTTTTATTCTTTTCTCTTTAACAGTTCTCTTTTTACTGGTTCTAATGACATGGCATGCACGACGGATCTTCGACCTAGTCTAATAAATCAATCTGACTCTGATTTAATGATACAAGAGATCGATTGTGACGATAAGTCTGAATATGACGAGGATAAAGCCTTCGAAGAAATAAACCGAGAATTATGCCAATTTGAAGAGAAACCCAAGCCTAATCTGAATGATACCGAAGCTGTAAATCTAGGGGATGCGGATAATGTCCGAGAAACCAAAATCAGCATCCACATTGAGCCTGGCATCAGGGAAGAATTAATCAAAGCACTCATTGAGTTTAAAGATGTTTTTGCATGGTCGTATGATGACATGTCGGGTTTAAGCACCAAGCTAGTGGTTCACAAATTGGCCACTGACCCGGCATGCCTTCCCGTCAAGCAGAAACTGAGGAAGTTCAAGACAGATATGAGTGTGAAGATTAAAGAAGAAGTAACCAAGCAGCTGCAAGCAAAGGTTATTCGGGTCACTCGATATCCAGATTGGTTGGCTAATGTGGTGCCAGTACCAAAGAAAGATGGGAAGATCAGGGTATACGTCGACTACCACAATCTGAACAGGGCAAGCCCAAAAGATAACTTTCCATTGCCCAATATCCATATCTTGATCGACAATTGCGCCGGAGGAGAAATCGGCTCCTTTGTGGATTGCTATGCTGGGTATCATCAGATTCTGATGGATGAAGAAGATACGGAGAAAACAGCTTTCATTACGTCATGGGGGACTTATTGCTATCGGATAATTCCATTCGGTTTGAAGAACGCTGGGGAAACGTACATGAGAGCAATGACTACTGTGTTCCATGATATGATACACAAAGAGATCGAAGTGTACGTAGATGATGTGATCATCAAATCCAAGCATCAGGAAGACCACGTAGCAGACCTTAGGAAGTTTTTCCAAAGACTTCGAAGGTACGACATTAAGCTCAACCCAGCCAAATGTGCATTTGGTGTTCCATCTGGAAAGTTGTTGGGATTTATCGTCAGTCGGCGAGGCATTGAGTTGGATCCGTCAAAGATCAAATCCATCCAGGAATTACCGCCACCGAGGAACAAAACAGAAGTAATGAGTCTGTTGGGAAGGTTGAACTATATTAGTAGATTCATCGCTTAGCTCACAATGACTTGTGAACCCATCTTTCGATTGTTGAGGAAAGATGCCGCGATAGAATGGATGGCAGAATGTCAGGAGGCATTTGACCAGATCAAAGGGTATTTATCCAATCCACCTGTGTTGGTTCCACCTGAGTCGGGGAGACCATTAATCCTTTATCTAACGGTCCTGGAGCATTCGTTTGGCTGCGTGTTGGGGCAACACGACATCACAGGAAGAAAAGAGCAAGCCATCTATTATCTCAGCAAGAAGTTTACAGTCTATGAGAATAAGTACACTCAACTTGAGAAGACATGTTGTGCTCTAACTTGGGTAGCACAAAAGTTTAAGCATTATCTGTCGTCACATACTACTTACCTTATTTCACGCCTGGATCCATTAAATTATATTTTCCAGAAGCCTATTCCCACAGGAAGATTGGCAAAATGACAGATATTACTCACAGAGTTCGACATTGTCTATGTGACGAGGACGGCCATGAAAGCCCAAGCATTGGCCGATCACTTGGCTGAGAATCCTATTGATGAAGAATACGAGCCTTTGAGGACGTATTTTCCAGATGAAGAAGTGATACATATAGAGGAGTTAGAACTGAATGAGGAACCAGGGTGGAAGCTTTTCTTCGACGGGGCTGCGAATGCAAAAGGAGTTGGAGTAGGAGCAGTACTTATTTCAGAAATAGGACATCACTATCCTGTTACAGCTCAGCTACGTTTCTATTGTACCAACAACATGGCTGAATATAAGGCATGCATTTTGGGCCTACGATTGGCTGCAAACATGGATGTTCAGGACGTCTTGGTCTGGGAGACTCGGACCTCATAGTACATCAGATCCAGGGTGAATGGGAAACACGGGATTTGAAGCTTATACCATATCGACAATGTTTGCACGATCTGAGCAAGCGATTTCGATCAGTGGAGTTCAGACACATCCCGAGAGTTCACAATGAGGTTGCCGATACTTTGGCCACTTTAGCATCGATGTTGCACCATCCAGACAAAATCCATGTTGACCCATTGTATATTCACGTTCGTGATCAGCATGCTTACTGCAACATAATAGAAGAAGAAATGGATGGCGAGCCATGGTTTTATAATGTCAAGGAATACCTCAGGATGGGGATATACCCGGAGCAGGCAACCGGAGATCAAAAGAGAGCCATTCGACGACTGGCAAATGGATTTTTCCTCAGTGGAGGAATGTTGTACAAAAGAACCCCAGATCTGGGATTGCTGAGATGTATTGATGCAGGTCAAGCCACGATAGTGATGACAGAGGTACATGCTGGAGTCTGTGGGGCCCATATGAGCGGATATGTGTTGGCAAAGAAGATTCTGCGAGCAGGATATTATTGGCTCACTATGGAGCATGATTGTATCAGTTTCGTACGAAAATGCCATCAGTGTCAGATACACGGAGATCTGATTCATTCTCCACCAACGGAATTGCACACAATGTCAGCACCATGGCCATTTGTGGCATGGGGCATGGATGTCATTGGGCCTATCGAGCCGGCAGCTTCGAACGGTCACAGGTTCATTCTGGTAACCATCGATTATTTCACTAAGTGGGTTGAAGCCAAAACTTTCAAGTCAGTAACCAAGAAGGCAGTGGTGGATTTTGTCCATTCCCATATCATTTGTAGATTTGGGATCCCAAAAATAATAATCACGGACAATGGTGCTAATCTTAACAGCAACTTGATGAGAGAAGTATGTGAACAGTTTAAGATTACACACCGTAATTCCACCCCGTATCGGCCCAAGGCGAATGGAGCGGTTGAGGCAGCCAACAAAAACATAAAGAAGATATTGAGGAAAATGGTTGAAGGATCCAAACAATGGCATGAAAAGCTACCATTTGCGTTGTTGGGATACCGCACTACTGTTCGTACTTCAATAGGTGTGACTCCTTATTTGTTGGTATACGGAACTGAAGCAGTAATACCAGCAGAAGTTGAAATTCCATCCCTTCGAATTGTCGCTGAGGCCGGGATTGACGATGATGAATGGGTCAAAGCCCGACTAGAGAAGTTGAGTTTAATGGATGAAAAAAGATTGGCAGCAGTATGTCATGGCCAGTTATATCAGAAGAGAATGGCAAGAGCACACAATAAGAAGGTGCGCCCCAGGAAATTTGAAGTAGGGCAACAAGTATTGAAACGGATCCTCCCACATCATATTGAGGCAAAAGGCAAGTTCGCCCCGAATTGGCAAGGGCCGTATATTGTGAACAGAGTATTATCCAATGGCGTTTTACGTCTGACAGATGTCGAAGGAAGATGCGTCGACATGGCTATCAATTCTAATGCAGTCAAAAGATATTATGTGTAATTTCTTTTGTTGTTTATTTGTTTGTTTGTACTTAGTGTTTATCGGATAATGAAATGATGGAGGCAATTCTTTCTTCTATCCAAACACTTTTAACCTTTGCTTTACCCCTTTGAGCCTTACTTATCTTTTTATACCCCTCTATTGGAATCATTAATGAAAAAAAATGAAAAAATATATCAAAATAAAAATAAAAATTGAAGGTCGCAAGAAAACAAAGGAGTCAGTGAACTACGTTCGACCTGATTCCTCAAAGAGGATACGTAGGCGCCTCACGGCTCGGTCATAAGGTAACAAAAAAAAGGGAGAAAAAAAATCAAAAGAAAAAATCCCCAAGCAAGAAAACTGGGGCAGAAATTATGTTTCTAAATTTTGAAAAAAAAGAGTTTGATTCCAAGAGTTGTAATACTTTACCCATCAAAGTTATTTTGAATTTTATATCCTTTTTCTTATAAAACCTATATTAATGTCCAAAAAAGACCTCCTGATCAGTATCCGAGAGGTGTTAAGAAAGGCAAACGAAAACCAAGAATAAAACGCCGGTCCCCGACTGAATGAGGATCATGAGTTGAAAGAATTGATAGCCATAAGAATTCCCAGCAGAGAAAAATCTTATCGGCAACACTCCAATCCCTAGCTGAGAAAATAAGATGAGAGAGTCTTATCGGCGAAAACCTTCACAGGCGTCAAAGGCAACGTAAGCTAAGAAATACAAAATGAGAGAGTCTTATCGGTGAAAACCTTCACAGGCACCATAAGGCGATGGGAGCTGTGAGAAATGAGAGAGCCTTGTTAGTGAAAATCCCGCGAAGGGCACTATGAGGCGACAAGATAGATTTGCGGAAAGGATCCGCATTTTGCGAAGAATTGGGCACCTATTTATCCCCATCAAGTGAAGACATCAGAAAGATTGATTGACACAAATAGACTGGGTTGATTAATCCGGAATGCACAACATGATCGTTGGAATCGGTTATATCACCCAGATAAGTTCATTTCTTTTCTTTTCCCCATCATTTGTTCAGAAAGATTTTCTTTTTTTCTATCTTTTCATTTCTTTGTTTAAAAGAATTTTTCCAGAAATTTATGTTTTAAGGAAGGTCTTTCAGAGCTTACTACCAGTTGCCAAAATGGTACAACATAAAATGTGAAAAGGGCAGGCCAGAGACAAGGCAATAAGACAAAAGACGTTGGTTGCCAGGCCGAATAATATTGTCCTAAAATGGCAAGGAAAGTACGGGGAAGAACCGAAAAAAAACATGTTGAGGAAATTGTGGGCCAAGTTCCAAGACGATCCCCAGCAGGACTCCGACCGAATATCGACCAAGTTCCGAGGTGGTCGGACAACACAGAATGGGAAGGGAAGAAAGGAAAATCCATCTTCAGCAAAATAACCCCCAGCAATTTTTGAGATACAAAATGGGGAAGGGATAAATGGAAAAACCATCCCAAGCATAATGTTATCCCCAGCAAATAACATCATCCCCAACAAGTTTTGGGAATGCCGAACAGGAATAAGGGAAAGGGAACAATCATCCCCATCAGGAGTGACATGACTACTCGCCATATTTCAAGAAAAAAAAACTAAATTTTCTTTAATTTGAACAGGAAAATAAAGTGTTGATGATGGCCTAAAGATACGCCATAAGAAAGATCGCCAGAATTGGGGCAGAAAATTTTCTGCCATAAGTGAAAATTTTCTCGGAGAATCGAGGAAACAAATTCAAATTATTCTTTACCAATTAGGCGCCCACCAGTATAATGCGGGAATACATTTTTTGTCTTTTCATTTCATGTTCTAGGTCGCCCACCAGTATAATGCGGGTATGCATTTATGTTTTCATTTCATGTTCTAGGTCGCCCACCAGTATAATACGGGTATGCATTTCTGTTTTCATTTCATGTCCTAGGTCGCCCACCAGTATAATGCGGGTATACATTTCTGTTTTTATTTCATGTTCTAGGTCGCCCACTAGTATAATGTGGGTATGCATTTATGTTTTCATTTCATGTTCTAGGTCGCCCACCAGTATAATGCGGGCATACCTTTCAGTTTTTCATTTCATGTCCTAGGCGCCCACCAGTATAATGCGGGAATACATTTATGTCTTTTCATTTCTGTCCTAGGTCGCCCACCAGTATAATGCGGGTATACATTTCTATTTTTATTTCATGTTCTAGGTCGCCCACCAGTATAATACGGGTATACATTTCTGTTTTATTTCATGTTCTAGGTCGCCCACTAGTATAATGCGGGTATACATTTCTGTTTTTCATTTCATGTCCTCGGTCGCCCACCAGTATAATGCGGGTATACATTTCAGTTTTTCATTTCTAGGTCGCCCACCAGTATAATGCGGGTATACATTTCTGTTTTTCATTTCACGTCCTAGGCGCCCACCAGTATAATGTGGGAATACATTTTTGTCTTTTCATTTCATGTCCTCGGCCGCCCACCAGTATAATGCGGGCATACCTTTCAGTTTTTCATTTCATGTTCTAGGTCGCCCACCAGTATAATGCGGGTATACATTTCTGTTTTTCATTTCATGTCCTAGGCGCCCACCAGTATAATGCGGGAATACATTTCTGTCTTTTCATTTCATGTCCTCGGTCGCCCACCAGTATAATGTGGGCATACCTTTCAGTTTTTCATTTCATGTTCTAGGTCGCCCTCCAGTATAATGCGGGTATACATTTCTGTTTTTCATTTCATGTCCTAGGCCCCCACCAGTATAATGCGGGAATACATTTCTGTCTTTTCATTTCATGTCCTCGATCGCCCACCAGTATAATGCGGGCATACCTTTCAGTTTTTCATTTCATGTCCTAGGCGCCCACTAATATAATACGGGAATACATTTCTGTCTTTTCATTTCTGTTCTAGGTCGCCCACCAGTATAATGCGGGAATACATTTATGTTTTTCATTTCGTGTGCTAGGTCGCCCACCAGTATAATGGGAATACATTTCTGTCTTTTCATTTCATGTCCTCGGTCGCCCACCAGTATAATGCGGGCATACCTTTCAGTTTTTCATTTCATGTCCTAGGCGCCCACCAGTATAATGCGGGAATATATTTCTGTCTTTTCATTTCTGTTCTAGGTCGCCCACCAGTATAATGCGGAAATACATTTCTGTTTTTCATTTCGTGTGCTAGGTCGCCCACCAGTATAATGCGGGCATACATTTCAGTTTTTCATTTCTAGGTCGCCCACCAGTATAATGCGGGTATACATTTTCATTTCATGTCCTAGGTCGCCCACCAGTATAACGAGGGAATACATTTCATATTGTTGCATCCAGGCGCCCACCTTGTATAACGAGAGGAATACTTTTCAGTCTTATACTGCAGATCTTGAAATCAGTAACCCACCGGAAGGTAGAAGGTTACAACAGGAATTCCCAACAGGAAACAATAAAAAATCCTCAGCACCGGAAAACAGAAGGTTACAACAAGAGGTCCCAGCACAAACTCAAGCGCATGAGTCAAAAGGAAGAAAAGACGCGTCTTGAAAGAAGCAGCATGTGAACATTAAATTATGCCCAGCATAACAAAGCCTAATAAAGGAAGCCATATCCCCAGCGGACCGAACAAAATGATGCAAACTGGTGATTCAGGAAAGAAAGAGGCCGGTGTCATCCCCGTCAATTCTCGGAAGAAAGAAGCACCGGAATCGATGCAAGCCGACAAGAAAGCAAGGCATCAAGAACAAATAAAGAGATCTTGTAATCCGTAGTCTAGCCTAACTTCTTCACTTTTCTTTTAGGCATGGTGTAATAAGGAGGTCAGGAAGCAGTAAAAGTAGCATGCAACAACAGTAACATTGCAGTCCCACGGTAGTCCCAGCTACCAAAACTTCCCAAACTACATTGACCTGATTCCTGTTTTAGCCCAGAATATGTAGGAAACCTCTGAAGCAAAGGTTCGGTAAAAACTTTCAAAAAATGCTTCACACTCGGATAGGCAAAAATCGCTCACTTTATCTTTGCACGAAAACCCTTCGTGTCTTCGGGCAAAGAGGGGCAGCTGTAAGCACGTGATTTTTGCCCTATATGAGAATTACTCCCAAAAAATTCAAAATAAAATGATTTTCCTTGGTGTGCAATTTTGAGAATTTTTGTGACATTTTTGGATAATTATTTGTATTTGTGTGTGCATGTTTATTTTGTTAAATTAATAAAAAAATACAAAAAATATGTCGCATTTGCATTTAGGATTTAATCCTACAATTGTTAGTAATTAAGTTTGTTTTACAAAAATTAAAAAATTACAAAAATAGGCATCTTTTGCATTTTTAGCATTTAATGTCCAAATATACAATTTTATGCTTAATTATTACTTAATTATGCATTAATTGTTATTGGGAATTAATTTGCGCTTTTATAACTTAATTTAGTTCTTAATAATAATTTAAGTATTTTTATAATTTAATTCTAGAAAAAATAAAAGAAGAAAAAGAGCAAAAATACAAAGAAAAATCGGATTGGGCCACTTCTTCAAATTTCAACCTCAGGCCCAAACAATTGTCTAACCTTCCCCGCGACCCGGTCCATTTCAAACTGGGTTGACCCAATCCATAACCCAACACCCCCTATCTTGCATTTCAAATACAAAAAAAAAAAAAAAAAAAAAACCTAAAAAACCCTAAACTCATCCGCCCCCCCCCCCCCCTTTCTCTCCATCTTCTCCGTACAACCCTAAGTCCCCTCCCATGGCTGTTGCCCATCCACCCTCACATGACCTCCCCCTCCCCATTGACAACACACACACTCACGCATACACCCTCGCACACACACACACACACACTGTTGCGTCGTCTTCCTCATCGCCGACCACCCTACTGCTTCACCACCTCCTTCGCCATGGCTGCGTCGTGCTTCTTCTGCTTCTTGCTGCGTCCACTGCTGCTTCTGCTTCTTGCTGCGTCGTGCTGCTTCTGCTTCTTGCTGCTGCCGCTGCTCAACCAAGCTGCTTCTTACTGCCTCTGTCATCGTCTTCTACAACCTCGACTCCAAGCTCTGTTACGTCCAAACGCACCTCGCTTCTGCTGCGTTGTCACTGCTCGACAAGCAGCTATTTTGTTTCAGCTGTGTCGCTGCCACCATTTAGTTTATTCGAAGTTTTGTCGAGGTCGTCGCTTCGTCGTCTTCAAGTCCGTTTTTGTCAAAGTTTCGTTGGATTCGTTTAAAGTTCGTTCGAGTTCGTCGTTGGTCATTTACAGTTAGTTGGTTTAAGTTCTATTTCATCCGTAATTTGTTTGATATTTTCATATTTGAAATTAGTATAAGTTTGTTTCATTTTTCTTATTTATTTTTAGATAAAAATTAATTAGTTTAATTATAATGTTGTTAAGATTTAAATTGAAGATTCATTTGATTATTTTTCAGTTTGTTTTATTAATTTAAAAGGATTTAATGTTAATATAAAAGAATGTTAGTTTAAATCGCTTGAATCCGTTGTTTGTTGTAGATTAAATTCGTGTTCATTTTATTTAAAGTTCGTTTTTAATTCAGTGATTTAATGTGAAGTTATGTTTTGGTTTTTAATTTTTTTGAATCATGTATCTTTGTTATAATTTTGTTGGAGTTAATTTAAAAAGATCAATTGATTATTTGAAGTTTAGTGATTTGAATAAGTTTATTTCTTTTGTTTAAACTTAATTCGAGTTTAATTCGAATTTGAATAAAACTTGCTTATTATTGTTGATGAATCTTTTCATTTATGTCCATACTTTGTTTGATTGTTCTTGAATCCGAAATTAGTATAAGTTTGATCATCTTGTTTGTTGATTATCATTTTTGATTATTTCTTTGGTTTGCTTCATGATTTTGTTTAGTTTTAATATAGAAATTGTTGGTAGTAATGTTGTTAGATTTAATTTTAAGTTCAAATGATTATTGAATTTAGAAATCTGAATATACATGTTTGTTGGTGTTGAATCTGAAAGTAGGTTTGTTTGTTGTTAAAGATGTTGTTCAATCAAGATAATTTTAGTTATTTCTTTGTTGTTCATCATTTAGTTTGAATTTGTTGTTGAACATTGTTAGAAATTGGTCATATTTGCTATATTTTGGTTGAAATTGATTAAGTGAAGTGGTTATAGCTGATGGGGGTAGTTTGGTATTTTGCAGTACGTTCAGGGATAAAATGGTAATTTCAGTAAGGGCAGAGGGGTATTTTTGGAATTTAAAATCTGAATAATTATTTATTTTGAGTGTTCTTTCCATTAAAATTAAGATAATATTAAAGTAATTAATAATGGGGGACAAAATATAATGGGGTGTGAGTGATATAGTTGTTTAATATAATGGGGGACAAGACATAATGTAGTGGAGGGGAATATTGTATTTGTTTATGTTAGGCATGGGAGACAAGATGTAATGGGGTGGGGTTGATATATTTGTTTAATGTTGTGGGGGATGAGTGGGAAGATAATGGGTTTGGTAGGAGAAAGTGGTTAATTTATTAATTGATTAAAGGGTTTTGGGATGGGATATAAATAAAAGACTTGAATCAGATCTTGAAGGGGGACAGAGATATAGAGAGAGAGAAAAGAGCTGAATATTTAAGAGAGAAAGAAAATTCCGAAAAATATTAAAACTTTCAAGAAAAAAAATGAAAAGAAAAGAAATACAAATAAAAAAAGGGAGCTGGAAATTAGAATAGAGAGTAGTACACACCTGATAAATATTCTGATATACGGGTTTAGAAAAGAAGGCTTAAACATTAATTAGCCTTTCAAAATCTGAAAATTCCCTTGGTTTCTGTCCGTTGTTTGTTGTTGGTGTTTCTGGATTTTATTTTGATTTTCAAATCTGTCACTGAGATTTCTGTTGACTGGATTGGTGGTTATTATTGTTGTTGCTGTGTTACGTACTACGTGACTGACTTTCTTCGTCTTATATTGACAATACCAGGTACACAACTGTAATTTTGGCCTTTTGTAAGCTGAAAATGAAGAATGGAAGTTTAAATTTTTAATTTAGTTTTTTTTTATTAATTGCAGTTATGTTATTTCATGTATTATTATTCTGTAAATCGCCGTTGTTTTGCATAATTAGGCATATTGTAGCGATGTATTAAATAATGCTTTGCTTTAACCTGATTATTAGGTAGTATATATTTAAGCATATTTATTACTGATTAAACTGTCAAATAATTAAAATAGAAGAAAATAACTTAAAAATGACTTTATTAAATCAGTTTGGCAAAATTGATTAAGTTCCTTATTCATAAGGGTTTTAGTATCGCCAACGTTAAGTTAATCGGAATCATGTAGCTAAATTCAGTTAAAACATGAATTAATTTTGCGAATCAAGTATTAGGACAGGATTTGAATTAAAACAAGGTTAGTTAAGGTTAAATTATTTAATTTTTAGAAATACGGTTTAGTAATCAAGATTATTTCTAATTTTCAGTATTTGTAAATAATTAATTTCAATAGCTCAAGTCATCTAACAATATGATTTTTAATCCGACTATGGGATAATTAGTTTTTTTTTAAAAAAAAATTATTTGACAATTCCCTGTTGTATTTATAATTATAATTTTTATTACTTTCCATTAATATTTGTTTTTCTCTTCTATTTAATATGTTATTTTTAAGTATATAGAGATTGATTTTATATTTATAGATAAACTTAGTAATAATAAAAATGTAGTCATTAAAGGATATTCATAAAATAAGGAAGGATGTCGTTAAAAATAAATAGATGTAAACAATACAAAAATTTGCAGGATTCTCCAATCTTATTTATTTATTTATTTTAAAAAAAAATACTTAGATCCCGGGATGGGCCGTTTAGTTAATTTCACGATCCTACCTAAAAGTATAATAACGCGTAGTCTTTTGGCGCATATTTAATAAGGTTATTTTCTTAAATATGGGTGTGCATTTATGTAACCCAAATCCCGATCTTGACGGAGTCAAAATGCGTCAACAAATCACATGTACACTGGTTGTGACGTGGTTCGAGATGCATTTTCACGACGTTGCAATTCTTGTATAAAATAATAATAAGAATAATGATAAAAGCGGTTAAAAGTTAAATTTTACACATAGGTTCAACATGTATTAAATCAGATAATCAAGCCAAATATGACAGTTGAGCGACCGTGCTAGAACCATGAAACTTGGGAATGCCTAACACCTTCTCCCGGGTTAACAGAATTCCTTATCCGGATTTCTGGTGCGCAGACTGTAATATGGAGTCATTCTTTTCCTCGATTCGGGATTAAATTGGTGACTTGGGACACCCTAAATATCCCAAGTGGCGACTCTGAAATAAATAAATAAATCTCGTTTCGATTGTCCTTTAACTGGAAAAACTCCTACGCCCCTCGCGGGGGCAGAAAAAGGAGGTGTGACAGTTCCCATTTCATTTATCTCGTGGTAGGCGTGCCACCCGCTCCCATTTCATTTATCTCGTGGCAGGCGTGCCACCCGCTCCCATTTTATTTATCTCGTGGTAGGCGTACCACCCACTGCCATTTCATTATATCTTGTGGTAGGCGTACCACCCGCTCCCATTTCATTATATCTTGTGGTAGGTGTACCACTCCCTCCCATTTCATTATATCTTGTGGTAGGCGTACCACCCCCTCCCATTTACAAACCAACAATAATCACAAGGAATCCCGGCAAGGGAACAAGAACAATATAACAACTTCCCGGCAAGGGAACAATGATATTTCAACAACATCCCGGCAAGGGAACAATACTATCAAAACAAACATCCCGGCAAGGGATCATTAATATCAAACAAACATCCCGGCAAGGGAACAATGGTGATAATAACATATGAAGCGCAATAAACCACAATGGAGTCATAACAATTATAATACAAGACTCACGGGCATGCTTGACACCAACGTATAGATACTCGTCACCATGCCTATACGTCGTACTCCACAATTAACATGTAGCACATAAGACACAACTCCTAATCCCTCAAGCTAAGGTTAGACCAAACACTTTCCTCGATGACACAAACACAATTCACGATTCAACTATAGCTTTACCCCTTGATTCCACCACCAATTCGCTCGTATCTAGTCACAAGTTACTTAATTACGTCAATGAACGCTAAATGAATCAACCCCAATGCATGAAAATGAATTTCCTAAAGTTTTACCTAAAAAGTCAAAAATTGCCCCCCCGGGCCCACATGGTCAAAACCCGATTACCCATTCCCCTAGGAAACCAAATATATAATTTTTTTTTAAATCGGACCTCAAATCGAGGTCCAAATCCCCAATTTTTAAAAAACTTAGGTTCTACCCAAAACACCCAATTTTCCCATGAAAACCATTGATTTTAAGTTGAAATCATGTTAAAAGATGTTAATGATTGAAAGAAATGAGTTAAAATTAACTTACAATCATGTGTACAGTGCGATGAATACTTCAAAAGAATTATGGGACGCACTAGTACAAGACGGAAGATGCATACTTGAAGATGCAATTAATTCTTGCATGTAAAACACACACGCGTTCATGCATTCCTTTAAGTTTATAGTCATTCCCCATTCATGTGGGGGATTGTTGGGTTTTGTTATTAATAACTAAAAAGGTGTGAATGGAAAGTGGTGGCAAAAGAAATGGAGGGAAGTGAAATTTTGAATTAATCCACTTTACTAATGCACTTTGTCCCTCGTTGGTAGAAGGAAAGAAAATCTTTATGTATATATAGAGAAACTCATCTTTTAACTCTTAAAGAGTTAAGAAGAAGGCAAGTCTCGCGCCGTCGTCGTCACTCGGCTTTGGCTTCGGTCAAAGATTGATTGATTAATCTTTTTGGACAAAATCCTTTTCAATTATTTAATTAATTAATTAAATTAATTAACAAAAAATTCAATTCGCAATAACCCATGACCCGCGACTCGATCTAGTCCGTCTTCTTTCCCGGATTAATTTTAAATCCGTTTGTTTTTCCCACAATTTTTTCCCACCTGTTCCAACAACTATGGTTGTTCTGAATGGTTGCAAACCTTTTGAGAAACAGTGCCAAATTGGCTATAAATATTCCTTCAATCCTAGAATTTTGACTTGCAAAATTTTCTGATCTTCTTCTTCTTCTGCACATAAAAAATTCCAGTGTGTTTTACAGCCTTCGAGTGGCTCTTTGTTCATCGACGTTTTTGGTACCAACACTCCGGTGAGTTAAACCGTTCTATCCTGGGAGGATATATTCCAGAACCTCGGGTACTTGAGGGGAATAATTTCCTTAAGGACACACTGTGTATTCAGTGGAATTGATTTATTTCTATACTATTTTCAGAATTTATTTTGACGTTCCTATACTGTTTTCAGAATTTATTTTGACGTTCTAGTTTTACTAACTTTCTATTTCTGTTTTTCAGAAAGTTTATTGTTTTATTGATTTTACAGCAATACAGTTTTAATAACAACAAGCCTTTCGACAACACGAGTGACCAAAATCATGAGAATGTTTTCAGCTATGCGCAACATTGTAGAAATAGAATTATCGAATTATTTGAGATTATTTTAAACGTTGACAGCAGAAAAACAGATTTTTTTCAAAGCTTTCTTCCCTTTTTATTCCGCTGGTTTCAGGATGACAGATTAAGTTGAAGTATTTATCAGAATTTCAAAGCTGATACTTTTACTAGAGGCTGCATCTCTATCTTTCTCTGTATTAACTGAAAACGAATCTCTTATATGAACCAAGAGCAAGCTAAATGTAATGGGGCACTCTGTTCTTGAACTTGTTGAAAAGTGCAACTAATTTCTTATTACTAGGTGCTGATGTAAATGGAAGTATTTCGTTGTAATTTGCCCAACAGCATATAAGCCAGTCCATTATAAAATGATCTCTATTTTGCACGAACTCTCATTCATACCAGCTTACTAGACAACATATAGTGAAAACCAAAAGAGCAGAACACAAAGATTAGTACTTAATTTGGCGGGGTGTGCCAGGCCCAAGCAATAGTGCAAGACCAGGGCGACGCATGAAGGCCCAGGCAGCAAGCTACCTTGATGAACCTTCCCCCTTAAAAAATTGAGTTAATATCGTGTGAGTCAATGACCCACATATCAGATATTAAACTGATAAGAACAGATACTACACTTGATCTTAGCCAAAAGGCCGAGAAAGGTATGCTTTACTACATTCACAGGCCTCTTGTTTTATAATGCCTTTCAACTCTTTGTTTTCCATTTTCTACCGATATGGGAGTGACAAATCTTATTATATTATTCTTTTAAGTCCCCAGAAAGGAACTTCTTTGTTTTCTTGGAAGGATACCAAAGGGCAAACTGCAACTTGTTGAGAAGCGGAGAAAAAGCTCAAAATCATACATTATTTTTGGCTTTAGACTCAAAATCATACATATTCTTTCACATGGAGCACCAATATCCCATTTACTTTAACAAAATAGTGCAATTTTAGTCATAACCCTACACACATTTTTTTAACGGATACCTCCTTACGCGCCTTTTATTCCCTACAAACGATTAGCTATCAGTCTCTCTGTCTTCCATCGTTTTTTACGAAGAGAGTAATACCAAGAGCAGCTGAATTTTTTGAAAACCAAATTGGCTTTTGGAACATCCGGGATATTGCCGAGGTTTTCCTAACGAAGTTTTCTTCACCATTCAATGACGGTTCTCACCTGATTTTCGAGCTCTTTGACGTTGGCGATGATCAACCTTCTTTTAATTATATTTTTCTCTACGTGCAGAAGAGCTTATCAAGGTTAATAGATATCCTCAACTTTGTATACTATAGTCGGACCTTTATATAACAACATCGTCATATAACAATCATTTACTAAAAAAGTCAAGTTTTTTCGGAACCAATTTGTATGTTATGTTATAATATATGTTCTATAATAGTACTGCGCTATAACAACTAAAAATATCTGAAACAAACGAGGCTATTATAGAGAAGTTTGACTATATATTAATACGAGCTTTTCTGACAAACCTTTTCCAGTGCTTGCTGTTGCTTTAAGTTTCCGCAGCATCCTCTATAGCTAGGAAAGCATTGAGGTTTTTAACTTTTTTCACCAAATGTTCAAGCTGTCCCTTTGCACCAGCAATTAGCTTCACATTTTTACTTATTGTCTCAATAGGTTCTCCAATAAAAGATTCAGCACTGCACCTGATATCTTTCTTTCTTTTGGGTAAGCAAAGAATATAAATTAAACAGATAGTTTCTCAGCTCTAAGACTTTCTTTATTTTCAGAATTGTTCTAATTGTTTCTTTACGGATGAGTTGCTTGGCATTACTTGTTGGGATTTTATGTATTTAAGTTTATTAAATACTTAAAAGAGTGTGAATGGGAAATTGAGGGAAATGAAATTTTTGAGTGAAATTTTAAGTTTTCCCCCTTGGCAAAGGGACATTGTCCCATATTGGAAGAGGAAGAGGGTTTTTATTGGTATATAAGCAATTGCTCTTCTTCTAGCTATTAAAGAGTTGAGAAGAAGACAAGCCTCGCGCCATCATCGCTTGGCTTCGATTGATTGATTGATTTTTTGCACCAAATTTATTTGTTAATAGTAAAATATTAACAGAAATGTTATTAAATATTTGTTTTAATAACATAATATTAATATTAAAATAAATATTAATATTAAATCCTCCCATCCGTTTTTCAGTTTTATTTTCTCTCTTTATTGTTGAGTAAATAGCGATTTATGTTATGGCATTTATGATGTGGCCGTTTTGCATAAACAACCATTCCGAAAAGTTGCACCTCTTCAGATTTCAGCCCAACTTTGGCTATAAATACAAGTCTATCCTGCTCAGAATTTCCATACGATTTTCTGAGTTTCTCCTCCTTCTTCTGCATACTTTTAACATCAAACAAAGCAACAGTAAGTGTGATTTGCTATCGAACTTTGTGTTCGCTGAAATATTGGGGTTTGAAGTACCACTACACTAGTGTGTAATTCGTTTTATCCTGAGAGGAAATAATCCATAACCTTGGGTACTAGGAGGAGATTAAATTCCTTAAGGAAACACTATGAATTCAGTGAGCTCGGATTAAAATTCCGTTTCTGTTTATGTTCATTTATATTTTCCTGAATATTTTACAAATACAGTTTACTAACAAGCTTAAGGATTTTATATATTTTCTGTATTTGTACTCACTGTGTCTGGAGAGTAAAACCTTTGTGATTTTGTACTCTATTGGAAATTAAAATCTACGTGATTTTAACGTTTGTGTCATTCTTTTACAGAAATGACTAATGAAAATGTGAACCAAGTTGTTCCAATGGTGACTGTCAATGCCTCAACGAGCCGAACAACACCGGCAGCATTGGCACCGGCGGAGAAACCCGGAAAATTTTCCGTGATTGATTTCAAGCGCTGGCAGCAAAAGATGTTCTTCTATTTGACTACTCTAAGTCTCCAGAAGTTCATCAAGGAAGATGTTCCTGTGCTGTCCGATGAAACTCCAAAAACTGAACGCTTTCTCGTGATTAAGGTGTAGAAGCATTCAGATTTTTTGTGCAAGAATTATATTCTAAGCGGGCTGGAGGATGCTTTGTATAACGTCTACAGTGGCTTGGAAACGTCAAAAGAGCTGTGGACTGCGCTTGAAAAGAAATACAAAACCGAAGATGTCAGGTTGAAGAAGTTCGTTGCTGCAAAGTTTTTGGACTACAAAATGGTAGATAGCAAGTCTGTTATTATCCAAGTCCAGAAATTGCAAGTGATTATTCACGATCTCCTTGCTGAAGGTATAAATCAAATTAATACTGATGTTGAAAGTAGTAATCTTAGTATTTTTACTAACAGAAATTTCATTGAAGGTCTTGTCATCAATGAAGCATTCCAAGTAGCAGTGATGATTGAGAAGTTGCCTCCTTTGTGGAAGGACTTCAAAAATTACTTAAAAAAGAGATGTCCCTTGAAGATCTCATTGTTCGGTTGAGAATCGAAGAGGACAACAAAGCTACTGAAAAGAGAGGCCGTGGAAACTCAACAATAATGGGAGCAAATATTGTTGAAGAGAATAAAAAGAAGAAGAAGGCTTCTGGACCGAAATGCAACCCAAGCAAGGAGTGGTTCAGTGGAAATTGCTACAATTGTGGAAAATCCGGACACAAATCTACCGAGTATCGTGCTCCGAAGAAAGACAAGAAGAAGGGTCAAGCAAACATGGTTGAAAAGCATGATGATATTGATGACTTATGTGCCATGCTTTCCGAATGCAACTTGGTGGACAATCCTAAAGAGTGGTGGATTGATTCTGGAGCCACTCGCCATGTTTGTGCTGTTAGAGAAGCTTTTGCTACTTATGCTCATGTTGGACCCGATGAGATGTTTTCTATGGGAAATGCTGCAAAGGCCAAGATTGAAGGATGTGGGAAGATATTTCTCAAAATGACTTCTGGCAAAGTTGTGACTTTGAACAACGCCCTTCATGTTCCCGAGATTAGGAAGAATTTAGTCTCTGTTGGACTTCTTGTTAAGAATGGTTTTAAATGTGTTTTTGTTTTGATAAGGTTGTAATAAGTAAGAATGAAAATTTGTAGGAAAAGGTTACCTTATTGAGGGCCTTTTCAAGTTGAATGTAATGGTTGTTGAAAATAATAATAAAATTTCAGCTTCGTCTTACTTAATTGAGTCAAATGAATTATGGCATATACGTTTGGGTCATGTCAATTATAAAGCCTTGCGGAAAATAATTAATTTGGAAGTATTGCCTAAGTTTGAATGTGACAAATCAAAATGTCAAGTATGTGTGGAATCTAAGTATGTTAAACATCCTTATAAGTCAATTGAAAGGAATTCAAATCCTTTAGACTTAATTCACGCAGATATTTGTGACATGAAGTCAATACCATCTCGCGGTGGAAAGAAGTATTTCATAACTTTTATTGACGATAGTACTCGATATTGCTATGCTTACTTACTTAATAGTAAAGATGAAGCAATAGACGCATTCAAGCAATACAAAAATGAAGTTGAAACGCAACTTAACAAGAAAATAAAAATGATAAGAAGTGATATGTGTGGTGAATATGAATCTTCTTTTGAACAAATATGTTTAGAATATGGAATTATTCATCAAACAACGGTCCTTTACACGCCCCAATCCAATGGGATTGCAGAAAGAAAGAATCGTTCATTAAAGGAGATGATGAACGCATTATTGATAAGTTCTGGTTTGCCACAGAACTTGTGGGGGGAAGCCGTTCTTACGGCTAGCCAAATACTAAATCGAGTACCCTATAGCAAAACACAATCCATTCTATATGAAAAATGGAAAAGAAGGAAGCCCAGCTTGAATTATTTTAAAGTGTGGGGGTGTTTGGCAAAAGTACAAGTTCCTAAACACAAAAGGGTAAAAATAGGACCGAAAACTGTTGATTGTGTTTTCATAGGATATGCGACCAATAGTAAAGCATATCGATTTCTGGTTCATAAATCAGAAGATCCCTACATTCATGATAATACGGTTATAGAATAAGATAATGCTGAGTTGTTTGAAAATATATATCCATATAAAAAGGAATGTGAGTCCATTGGTGAAGGACTTAAATGACCTCGGGAATAAACAAAAGAAAGTACATTTAATTAGGAGGATCCAAGACGTAGTAAACGTCAAAGAACGTCTACTTCATTTGGACCAGATTTTGTGACTTTCTTATTGGAAAATGAGCCTCAAACATTTAAAAAAGCTATGTCTTCTTCGGAATCATTGTTTTGGAAATAGGCAGTTAATAGTGAAATAGAATCCATACTGAACAACCATACATAGGAATTGGTTGATCTTCCTTCTGGAAATAAACCGTTGTGTTCTAAATGGATCTTTAAGAGGAAAATGAAAGATAATGGCACTATTGACAAATTTATGGCAAGACTTGTGGTCAAAGGGTATAGACAACGAGAAGGTCTTGACTATTTCGATACATACTCTCCAGTTACAAGAATTACGTCCATACGAACGTTAGTAGCGTTAGCTGCATTTATGGTCTTGAAATTCATCAAATGGATGTTAAGACAGAATTCTTAAATGGAGAGTTGGAAGAAGAAATTTACATGGAACAACCTAGAGGGTTTGTGATTCCAGGTAAAGAAAATAAGGTATGTAGACTTGTTAAGTCCCTTTACGGACTAAAACAAGCACCCAAATAATGGCATGCAAAATTTGACCAAACAATGTTGTCAAATGGTTTTAAAATAAATGAATGTGATAAATGTGTGTACATTAAAAATGTTCCAAATCACATAGTAATTGTTTGTTCATATGTGGATGATATGATGATAATGAGTAATGACA
Organism: Nicotiana tabacum; assembly: GCF_000715075.1. NCBI lineage: Eukaryota > Viridiplantae > Streptophyta > Magnoliopsida > Solanales > Solanaceae > Nicotiana > Nicotiana tabacum. The sequence goes on from NC_134080.1 coordinate 210,940,247, forward strand.
TTGCCAACATAAATGCGACTAAGCGTATGCTAACTGGCAAGTTTGATATGAAAGACTTAGGAGTTGCTGATTTAATTTTAGGAATTAAGATCCATAAGACTTCTCAAGGTCCGGCATTGTCACAATTGTGGACATGTGATTTTTGACCCTCCCCGAGATTTTACATATTTAGTATTTAAATATTTAGTTTAGGCCTAATATAGTTGTTTCAAATAATTTTGACTCTTTTACTTTAAATTCGAAAATACAAAAATAGTTTTGCTTTGTCTTATTTTATATTTAAGCTAAGGTCATTAATATTCTTGTAGTAGTACTATTTTAGTTTACTATGTTTTAACTTATGTTTATCTACTTTTATAATATTTGAAAATACCAAAAAATTTGTTTCACTTTTAATTTTTAATTCTTACATTAATCAATTAGGAGCGATTTTATGTGTTTACAAATATTTTATACTAATTTGGAAGAAACTTGGATTTATTAATGAAAATTTCAGTTTTTCTTGTTCAAATGGAGCCCAATTTCAAACCCACCACCAAAGGCCCAAGTTCAAGACCCTTCTTCTTCATAACCTACACAAGACAAACCCTAGAGGACAACTTTAGGACCCATGGCTGCCTTCTTCAACCCTTGATCACACTACAAGGACCGTTGAACCCTAGACACAAGCAGTCGCATCTCCACCCACCTTCACTGAACCAGCAGCTCGCCGAAAACCGCCGCCAGGCACTCCTTCATCTTCTTCTTCATCTCCAAGCCAAAGCAACGCCGGCGACTCTCAACCAGTCAACTAGCTAGCCGCCCGCCAGCCTAACGCCATCAACGACCACCCAAGCTTCTTCTTCAACATGAAATGAATCAACAGCAGCTGAACAAAAAGCCATCATAGATCAAAATCTAAAAAAAATATCTGTCTTCATCTTCAACCTTGGACAGCCATTTTCTTTGGTCACATATGTAAGATTAGTGAACAACAAAAGATAAACTTATTGTAATATTACATCATTGCAGCATATCCTGAAGAAAATAGAAGCGTTGGCTGTGTCAGTTAGCTAGTCGTTATTTTAGTTCTGTCCTAAGTCCGATTTCGGATTTTAGCTTCTTTGTCTAATTTTTGATCTTGAAACCATGGAATCTGACTGAATTTGATGGAAGTTGTTTTGGTTTCGAGCTTCTGGCGCCGATTCGAGTTTTCATCTGCGGTTCCGGCATTTTGTGAAGTTGCCATACAATGAAACTTCAGGTTCATTGAGGTCGATTTCTCATTTCCCTTCTACTCCTTGTTTGCTTAACATCATGCTCTTATTGTTTGGTTAATCTATTATTGTTCTGTCTTTGAACGTCATTTTATTGCTGTTTAGTTTAATATGTTTGGATGAATTTTGATAGTTAGAGTGAGTTTTGATTCTATATTTAATTGTTATAGTTACTATTCAGATGACAAAAGGATTAATTATACATATATAAGTAGATTGATTGGAGTTCTGTATTGAATATGGGGTTTTGGACATATAGAATGGGAAATTAAATTCATCCCATTAATAGTTTTATCTTGTTTGCTTGAAATCACTAGTAGCATGCTTAGGCCGACCACACTCGGGTAGCAAGCCTTAGGATTTTGTTAGTTTCGAGGCGAGGGGTCGTTCCCTTAGTTAAATTTATCCGGAGAATGCCCCGAGGGATTTGTATATATTTTATTGCAGGGGCATGCCCCGAAGTGAATGTAATTAGAGGTCGTGGCGAACATCGTAGAAGAAATAGCGTAGGATAATTTAGAACTTTAATTTTTCTTCTTTTAATTTTCTTTCATTTAGGTGTGGACGACCTCGAGCCTCTTTTGATTGTTTATTTTCTTTTTATGTGTTATTACCTCAATTTGAATATCTTAAAAGCCGACTTGATCAAGTATGCAACCGTACTAGTTACGGGACTTGGGGAGTGCCTAACACCTTCTCCCCGAGTCAAATGAACCCCCTTGCCCAGTCTCTGGTGCAGATTTAGTTTTGGAGTCTAAAGTGTTTTAAAGGAAAAAATTATTTTTAAAAAAAACGGTGGCCTGACACACCAAAATCAATGTCAGGTGACGACTCGGAGTTATTTCCTTTTGAACACAAATTTTTGTCACTTTCTAATTGAAAAACCCTTTCGAGATTTACAAATCTCTTTTATTTATTTTTTTAAGAGCGATGAAGTAGAGGTTTGGTAAAAAAAGAGGGTGTGACATCTCTGGCGACTCTGCTGGGGATTTACAGGTTCGAGCTAGTACTTGATCTTGTTGGCTTTTAAGGATGATCGGTTGAGGTTTTTATGTGTTTTGTTTGCTTTATTTGATTTTTATTTTTGTTTATGTCGTTTTATTATTTGCTAGTTGCTTATTCGTTTACAGTTTTTCCTTTATGTGTTACTGCTTTATAAATTGTCATCAGTTGCATAACCCTGAGTCTTTTTTTTTGTAACAAGTCTTTCGGAGTACGTTTGAGCGTACACGGTCCTTTTTTGAGTGACTCGTGTCTTTAGAGGGTGGCATGGGAGCGTGGAGTGGGCGAACAGCTAGAGCAGCCGCCATCGACCACGTGCCACCACGAATTGCCTTGTCGAGTGAACCCCAAATTTAGGTCAGCCTGTAGGTCATTTTTATTTGCATCATGTCATTTGGACCTAGTAGGGCTCGATCCCAGGCACCGTGTCCCTTTGTAGGAAGCCTATCCAAATTTTGTCAAAAATGGGCCCGTTGCCTAAAAATACAATCAATCATCCCTATGTGATACATGTTGCACCTTTGAGGGTAAAAAGGTCATTTGACGGACCGATGCTTGGGAAAGAAGGGTAAAAAATGATGCAAGTAGGGCCCAGTTATATTTGTTTTCACAACCTTTTCAAAAAAAAATGAAAATGAATAATCCAAAAAGATTTTACACTTTCCCATCATTTTTCAAAAAATAAAATAAAAAAACGAAAATGAAAAATCCAAAAAGATTTTGCACTTTCCCCTCATTTTCCAAAAAATCAAAAAATGAAAATCCAAAAAGATTTTACATTTTCCATCATTTCTCAAAAAGACAAAGAAATATATTTTTTCCAAATTAGTGTCATTTTTTAAGCTTTCTCCCATGTCCAATCTTCCCGAGCTACGCATTCCTGATTCTCGTCTTTCGGGACATGATACATAGGCAACCCACATAGGGTCCGATCTTCCTAGTAAGTCTTAGGTTCTTGGCTTTGCGGGGTCTTAGCCATATCTTACATGTTTAGCCACTTTTGGCCACATCGGCCATTCTTGCAAAATGGGGTCATTTTCGCAAAAGTGGTTCAATAACCCATGTCTTAGGATCTTGATTCCACAACTAGGTGTCATAATACTTTAAGGTTCATCCTTTTTGAGTTTGCATCTTTGGCTACTTCTGGCCATATCAGCCGTTTTTGCAAAATGGGTCATTTCTACAAATTGATTTTGGGCCATGATTATTGGGAGTTGAATCCATATATGCTTTAGTGAGGTATTTTCATGTCTTTGAGGTCACCTTTGTTGAGTTTACATTTCTAGTCATCTTGGCCACATAGGTCATTTTGCAAAAAGCCTTAATCATGCCTTGCATGTGTCCAATAGAAGGTGTCGTGGCGTCACATGTATCTTGAGTCACTAACTCTATTTGATCTTATTTTTCCCATTCAGGTATGGATCAATTTGCTAGAGTTTGAGCATGACAAATACCCCAGGACCATTCTAGTCAAGACCATTCCATGCACGAGTTGCTTGAGGAAACTTTTTATTTTTAGTCTATTTTATGTTGTCTTGTACAGTAGTATCGAGTCTGTCAGTCTAGTTAAGATTTTCGAGTCTTTTGTTATAGTACTTCCTATTTTGTATTTGAAAAACAAAAAAAGTTATAAATGGAAAATTCAAAAAGATTTATTTTAGTTTATTTTATCCATCACTTTTCCAGAACTATGCTTGATCTGATTCATGAGGGACATGATACGTGGGCAACCTACATAGGGTTCGATCGAAGCATCTTTTAAAAAAAAAGAAGAGAGAGATGAAATTGTGGATGTGAGGAATGAGAGAAAAGAAAAGAGAGACAATTAAAAAGAAAAAGATAGGAAGGAAAATGAGCAAGCCAAGAAGTGCTAGAAAAGAAAGAAAAGAGAAGGTTGAAATGAGCAAAATTGGGATGATGTCAAATGATCTTGTGACCCTCGAAGTCATTCTAGAACCATTAATTGTTGCTAGGGGCATTGCACGCAATGTGATATTTCTATCTGATAAATGTCATAACGCTAACATGTTGGCTTTGTTTTGCTCCCTTTTTGTTACTTTCATTGTGATCATAACAGAGGGTGGTTAGTTTGTGGCACTTTGGCGAGTCATCTGTACAACACAAGGTCAAAGAGCAAGGTAGACATGGATAGCAAAGACTTGAACACAGGAGTTGTTGACCCCTCGAGGGAGTTTGTGGAGTCGGAGTATGAATTGAAAGAGGAGGTCCAAAGATTGAAACGACATATGGTAGAAATGTATCAGTCTTGGATCAGGAGACATTCTCCACCTTCATTCCCCACTAACTACACTGAAAACCTTACAACTATCCCACCACTGTCACAAGCCCAGGTTCCCATTACCGTTGACCTTTCTCCTCAACATGCACCGGGCTTTACCTCTTACCACAATTACCTTGGCACTCCTTTCCAAACTTTCCATGCTCCACCAGCCAAAACAACCTCATACCCTGCTCCGACATCTGCTCCAACTTTTATAGCTCTTCCACTAGCTACTCTTCCTCGATCCTCTAGCGAGACTGTGTTCAAAGTCCCCGATGCCTAAGGAAAGAGACCCAAGGAAAGTATTAAGGAGTTTTGGTTAAGATAGAACGGACAAGTTGCTCGGGTCAGTTCTCCAATTGATAGAAAAGATGTTGCTGAGCCCCGCCAAAGACATGATCCAGGGGGCATTCCTGCTAAATGCTTTCAGCCTCAATACCGACCCCATAAATATCCTAGTACTCCAGATAATCCTCACCAATGCTACTTTCCTCCACAAAATTCCCAAAGTCATACCTCACATTCCCAGTACTCTATTCACAATGTACCGCCATATGCTCCACATCCACAAAACCCGCAACGGCTTGCACCGCCTCCACAAATGTCTTACCCACCTCTACAAGCATATCAACCCCCTACCCGAAAGAGGTTCCAACAAAGGCCAGAGTACAAAATAGTCAACAGCAAAGAGAAAAGTCTTTCACTCCTATTGGAGAATCATATGCTAGTTTGCTCCAAAGGCTGAGGCAATTGGACATGTTGGAGCCAATTCAGATAAAAATGTCGAAGATCCTTCCAAAGAATTTTGATTTTTCTCAAAGGTGCGCATATTGCTCTAATGCCCCGAGGCACAACATAGAAAAGGGTTGGCATCTGAAAAGAGCAGTCTAGAAGATTATTAATGCAGGTGACATTACCGTACAAATCCAAAAGCAACAGATACTAGCCAAAGTCCATTATTTGTTCATAATGAGACGCATGTGGTGGACATGATTTGTGTGGAAAAGAAATATGAGAACACTTATGAATCCCTTGGAGGGCCACTTACTGCAAAGTTTTCAACGCTATCAGTCTCGGTTATAGAGGTTGATCTTAAGGACAAGTTGGCAAAAGGGACCAAAAATCTATTTGCTAAGGTCAACGTGATAGAAATTGGTGAAGGTCCTAGTAATTTTGATGTGCAACCCAGTGGCTAAGATGTCGAGCCTAGTAATTGGAAAGACACTCCTTTCTTGGCTAGCCAGGAAGGAGTTTTGGTAGTTTATTTTATTGTCATTTCTGTTGTCCGGGTTATTTCAGGGTTGGAATCCGGATATTGTCTTATGACCCAAGCCCTTCTTCTTCTTCTTATTTTGCCTAGTTTGTTTAGTTGTAGCAACTAGTCTAGTGTTATCTAGGATTGCTCCAGGGTTGTAACCCATGTCTATTTTGCTTGTTTTGTTCAAACCCTGTTCAACATCCGTCTAATGCAATCTCCTGTTTTCTGTTAGTTCTAGTTAGTTTTTATTTAGGTCACTTTCTCTTTTATAATTCTTTTCATGCTGACTCTAGTGACATGACACGCACATATAATTCTCAGCCTGATCTTGAAAGTTAGTCTACTCATGATGCAATGGCACAATTTTGAATATGATAAAAGGATGCATTTGAGGGAATATGTAAAGATTCACGCATTCTTAGATGACTTGAAGCTTGAATTGAGTAAAACTGAGGCAGTAAGTCTTGGAAATCAAGAGGTTGATAAGAGCATGCAACAAGAAAATGTCTCTCAAGCAGTTTGAGATAAATCAGTCACTGCTGAAATGCATTCTTTCACATCAAGGTAAGGTTGAGTCAAGTCTGCTTCGAACTGGCCAGTGTCATTCATTGAGACAAAGGTATTGCCCGTTGGCGCTTTCTGTTTGTGTTGATGCCATCAATAAATATTGTGTATGATTTCTTTGCTTATCTTTAATTTCATGCTTGTACCTGGCATTTTTAAAGTTCGGTACGATGAAGACATTTTATTCTGCTACCCAAACACTTTTATCCTTTGCTACCTCCTTTTGAGCCCTAATTTTTTCTTTCATACCCCTCTTATGGAATCAGAAATAGAGTTAGGAACTAGAAAAGAAAAGAAAAAAGAGAAAAGGAAGAAAAAAGGGAAAAGAGAAAAAGAAGAAAAAAGGGGGGGAAAGGAGAAAAAGAAAAAAAATTATTTTTGTGTTTGAACTACGTTCGACCTGATTCTTGTCACTACAAGATACGTCGGCAACCTTACGATTCCGTCACACCAAATAAAATATTTCATAATCCCCCAAAATCAAGAGTGGGCAGATTTTCTTAGAAATCTCATAAAAAAAATCCCCATACTCCAAGAAACGGGGGCAGAAGTTTTAATTTTGCCAAAAGACCTGATTCCAAAAGTTTTAATTTTGAACCCTTTCATCTTAAATTATTTTGAGACTTCATGTCACCCTTTCTTTCTAACCCTGTCCAAAAGCCTACATTACGGTCCAAAGAAAGACCTTCCGACTAATTTTTGAGGATGTCAAATCAAGTGTGTGGCGAAAGTATGACCTTCTTGCATCATGGGTAATACCTTGTTCTCAGTATAAAGAGGGAAAATGATAAAATGAGAGAGTTTTATCGGTGAAAACCCTCATGGGCACCGTAAGGCGACGGTGAGTTGAGAAAAGAACAAAATGAGAGAGACTTGATGGTGAAAACCTTTAGGGCACTATAAGTCAATTGAGGATTGTGGATCAGATGGGATAATTGAAGCGTTGAAGCCCAGTTTCATGGCTCAAAGGTACAACAAGAGTTGAACATTAGACTTGCTTGACATATTAGGCCATTTAATTCAAAGGTGCATGTCATGGTCATTAGAGTTGGTATCCATCTGATAAGTTTCTACTTTGTAATTTTCTTGTTAGGTATCATCTCTTTCCCTTGTCCCTTATTTTGTTCCTCTTATTTTGTTTGAGTCCCTTCTTGAGTCTGTTTGGTCAGAACAAGTGAGAAATGACTTCAAAATTTGCTATCAATTTTCTAATTGCACAAAACGAATTTAGCTAGCACATCAAAGTGGCGTAAGTCAAGGAAAATTGGTATGCGCATTGAGTTGGTAACAATCAACATGCTTTGGGATTCATGTGAAATGCAAGGGTTCGATAAATGTCAATTCATAAGCAAAATACAACAAAATAGAGGATATTGGGATCGAATGGAGTAGAGGTGTTTTCTGTGATAAGGGTTGAAAGAAAATGGGTAGTCGATAACAGTTAAGGTTGTCCAAGTTGAAATCAAAGTTATCTTGGCAAGTGTAGAAGCAGCCGCTCTCAAGGTCAAGGCCACAAACTAACCACCACATTTAAACTCACAAGTTTTCTTTGTTTGAAACAGGAACAAAGCAGTGCAAGTAAGTGGGTTCAAAAACAAGAAAAAAAAGAAAAGAAAGAAAAAGAAAAAAAAAGAGAAGAATCGACAAAGGGAAGTTTCTCAAATCTTTTCTCATACCTGTTTTGCTAGTGTGCATAAAATGTTGCTTTTGCTCTTCATATTTTTTCTCCTAGGGTCAAAATCTTAGTTTGACGAATTTTTCTCCTAAGATAAAAGACCTAGTCTGATGAATTTTCTCCTAGGATCAAAATCTTAGTCTGATGAATCTTTCTCCTAAGATAGAGACCTAGTCTGATGAATTTTCTCCTAGGATCGAAATCTTAGTCGGACGAATCTTTCTCCTAAGATAAAAGACTTAATATGATGAATCTTTCTCCTAAGATAGAAACCTAGTCTGATGAATTTTCTCCTAGGATCGAAATCTTAGTCGGATGAATCTTTCTCCTAAGATAACAAGATAGAAGACCTAGTCTGATGAATTTTCTCCTAGGATCGAAATCTTAGTGTGATGAATTTTTCTCCTAAGATAGAAAATCTTAGTCTGATGAATCTTTCTCTTAAGATAATAAAAAAGGACCTAGTTTGATGAATTTTCTCTTAGGATCGACATCTTAGTCTGATGAATTTTTCTCCTAAGATAGAAGACCTAGTCTGATGAATTTTCTCCTAGGATCAAAAATCTTAGTCTGATGAATCTTTCTCCTAAGATAACAAAAAAAGGGACCTAGTCTGATGAATTTTCTCCTAGGATCAAAATCTTAGTCTGATGAATTTTTCTCCTAAGATAGAAGACCTAGTCTGATGAATTTTCTCCTAGGATCAAAATCTTAGTCTGATGAATCTTTCTCCTAAGATAACAAAAAGACATAGTCTGATGAATCTTTCTCCTAAGAGAGACCTAGTCTAATGAATTTTCTCCTAGGATCAAATCTTAGTCTGATGAATCTTTCTCCTAAGATAAGAGATCTAGTTGGATGAATTTTCTCCTAGGATCGAAATCTTAGTCTGATGAATTTTTCTCCTAAGATAGAAAACCTAGTCTGATGAATTTTCTCCTAGGATCGACATCATAGTCTGATGAATCTTTCTCCTAAGATAACAACAAAAAGAAAAAAAGAAAAGAAAAAGGAATTATTCTGATGAATTTTCTCCTAGGATCAAAATCTTAGTCTGATGAATCTTTCTCCTAAAATAGAAGACTTAGTCTGATGAATTTGCTAGTCAAATGTTCTTGGTTTTACTCATAAGAGATGCACATCCCAGTCATGTCTTTAGTTTTGCTCTCATCATTGCATCAATGACATAGGTGATTTACAGTTTTGCTAATAATTTACAAATCTTCCTAGTGCAAACTAGGGCAGGAAATTTTATTTGTTTTGTTATTTTGATTGCAGGCACCCACGTAGAGAACGAGGGAAGACATTTTAGGGTTCATTTCAGAGTCATTTCAAGTTTCAAGTCAGTAGCAGGCACCCACCTGGAGAACAAGGGAAGTCATTTCAGAATCCAATTCAACTTAGAAGTAGCAGAAGCTCGTGGCAAGAATGCGAGTCAACAGTCTGAGATGATCAACAGAAGTAATCTCAATCCAGAATAAAAAAAGAAAAAACAAAACAAAAAAAAGAAAAGGGAAATGAATCCAAAATGCAGAAGCAGACAAGAGGTGGATTGATCAAGACATGACTAAAGTCACAAGCATGGTGTGTCCGGTTCTGATCTAAAAAACTGAAGAAGAATGAATTAGCACCTGCAATTAGCGAGCGTCAAGGTTCAAATCTAAAGTATGCATGAAGAACCATTCAAGACTCAAGATCAAACTTCAGAAGACTTATAGATAAGAATTTTGTAACTCATAGCTGACAGGCTTAGTTAGTCTTTTTTATTTTTTGATTTTGATGTAATAACAGGACCGCGGACCGGAACCTTGACAGAACGGCACCTCAATCGGCTCTCCATCTCAGTATACTCCGTCACCTCATTTACTTCTGAACTACACGTGGCTTGATTCCTTTATTGCCGAGGATATGTAGGCAGCTCGGATACCAGGGCTCGGTCACATTCTCCTTCTTTTAAATTTTTGGTCTCTTTAAATAAGGGTTGGGTCAAAATACCTGTCTAGTCGTTCTTTGTCTGAAAATACTTCGTATTTCTAGTCAAAGAGGGGTAGCTGTAGACATGTGATTTTTGATCCTCCTCGAGATTTTACATATTTTAGTATTTAAATATTTAGTTTAGGCCTAATATATTTATTTCAACTAATTTTGACTCTTTTACTTTAAATTCGAAATACAAAAAATAGTTTTGCTTTGTCTTATTTTATATTTAAGCTAAGGTCATTAATATTCTTGTAGTAGTACTATTTTAGTTTACTATGTTTTAACTTATGTTTATCTACTTTTATAATATTTGAAAATACCAAAAAAATTGTTTCACTTTTAATTTTTAATTCTTACATTAATCAATTAGGAGTGATTTTATGTGTTTACAAATATTTTATGCTAATTTGGAAGAAACTTGGATTTATTAATGAAATTTTCAGTTCTTCTTGTCCAAATGGAGCCCAATTTCAAATCCACCACCAAAGGCCCAAGTTCAAGACCCTTCTTCTTCATAACCTACACAAGACAAACCCTAGAGGACAACTTTAGGACCCATGACTGCCTTCTTCAACCCCTGAGCATACTACAAAGACCCCTGAACCCAAGACACAAGCAGCCGCATCTCCACCCACCTTCACTGAACCAGCAGCTCGCCGGAAACCACCGCCAGCCACTCTTTCATCTTCTTCTTCATCTCCAAGCCACAACAACGCCGGCGACTCTCAACCAGTCAACTAGCTAGCCGCCCGCCAGCCTAACGCCATCAACGACCACCCAAGCTTCTTTTTCAACATGAAAAGAATCAACAATAGCTGAACAAAAAGCCATCAGAGATCAAAATCTAAAAAAACCATCTGTCTTCATCTTCAACCTTGGACAACCATTTTCTTTGGTCACATATGTAAGATTAGTGAACAACAAAAGATAAACTTATTGTAATATTACATCATTGCAGCATATCCTGAAGAAAATAGAAGCGTTGGCTGCGTCAGTTAACTAGTCGTTATTTTAGTTCTGTCCTAAGTCCGATGTTGGATTTTAGCTTCTTCGTCTAATTTCTGATCTTGAAACCATGGAATCTGACTAAATTTGATGGAAGTCGTTTTGGTTTCGAGATTCCGACGCCGATTCGAGTTTTTGTCTGCGGTTCCGGCATTTGCATTGTGAAGTTGCCATACAATGAAACTTCAGGTTCATTGAGGTCGATTTCTCATTTCCCTTCTACTCCTTGTTTGCTTAACATCATGCTCTTATTATTTGGTTAATCTATTATTGTTTTGTCTTTGAATGTCATTTTATTGCTGTTTAGTTTAATATGTTTGGATGAATTTTGATAGTTAGAGTGAGTTTTGATTCTATATTTAATTGTTACAGTTACTATTTAGCTGACAAAAGGATTAATTATACATATATAAGTAGATTGATTGGAGTTCTGTATTGAATATGGGGTTTTGGACATATAGAATGGGAAATTAAATTCATCACGTTAATAGTTTTATCTTGTTTGCTTGAAATTGCTAGTAGCATGCTTAGGCCGACCATACTCGGGTAGGCAAGCCTTTGGATTTTGTTAGTTTCGAGACGAGGGGTCGTTCGCTTAGTTAAATTTATCCGGGGAATGCCCTGAGGGATTTGTATATATTTTATTGTAGGGGCATGCCCCGAAGTGAATGTAATTGGAGATCGTGGCAAACGTCGTAGAAGAAATAGCGTAGGATAATTTAGAACTTTAATTTTTCTTTCATTTAGGTGGGGACAACCTCGAGCCTCTTTTGATTGTTTATTTTCTTTTTGTGTGTTATTACCTCAATTTGAATATCTTAAAAGCCGACTTGATCAAGTATGCAACCGTAGTAGTTACGGGACTTGGGGAGTGTCTAACACCTTCTCCCCTAGTCAAATGAACCCTCTTACATGAATCTGTGGTGCAGATTTAGTTTTGGAGTCTAAAGTGTTTTAAAGGAAAAAATCATTTTAAAAAAAACGGTGGCCTGGCACACCGAAATCAATGTCAGGTGGCGACTCAGAGTTATTTCCTTTTGAACACAAATTTTTGTCACTTTCTTATTGAAAAACCCTTTCGAGCTTTACAAATCTCTTTTATTTTTTTTAAGAGGGGTGAAGTACAGGTTTGGTAAAAAAAAGGGGCGTGACAACAATCTCATTATATTAAGATAGTACTTGAAAAATTCAAGTACTTGGGCTTTAAAGTTGCAAAGACTCCAATTGATGTAAATCTTGCATTAGCAAAGAACAAAGGCCAAAACATATCACAATTGGATTATGCTCGTGTGTTGGGTTGCTTAATGTACATCATGAATTGTACACGACCAGATATAGCTTGTGCTATAGGTAAATTGAGCCGATATACGAGCAATCCAGGTTAATCTCATTGGATGGACATGAAACGAATTTTGGGGTATTTACTACATACTCAGGACTTTGCTTTGCACTATAGTAAATATCTTGTGGTCATTGAGGGATACTGTGATGCAAATTGGATCACCGGATCAACTGATTCCAAGTCCACAAGTGGATATGTATTCACTATTGGTGGATGAGCGGTATCTTGGAAGTCATCCAAATAAACTTGTATTGCCTGCTCTACAATGGAGGCTGAATTCATAGCCTTAGACAAAGCCGGTGAAGAAGCTGAATGGCTCCGAAATTTCTTGGAAGATATTCCATTTGGTCCAAACCGCTGGCACCAATATGCATACATTGTGATAGTCAAGCGGAAATTGAAAGGGTTGGGAGTGTTATGTATAATGGTAAATCTCGTCATATATGATGAAGACATAAAACCGTTAGGCAATTACTCTTTAGAGGAATTATCACGATTGATTATGTAAAGTCAAGTGATAATGTGTCGGATCCACTTACAAAAGGCCTAACTAGAGAGGTAGTTGAGAAGTCATCAAGGAGAATGAGACTATGGCCGAGAACAAGTCATAGTGGCGGTAACTCTACCTAGAAGACTGGAGATCCCAAGATCTAGGTTTAAGGAAATCAAATAAAGTCATTAATGACGGTTCAACATTATCAACTAAATTGTTGGTCCATTCTCGTGATGAGACAATGTTCAGTACCAAGGATAAAGCCTTAAGGCTTTTTAATGATTTCTAAATTTGATACGGGGTATATCAAATAGTGTATCTACGGGATGGCACGTTTAGGAATCACCTATGTAAATGTGAAGTGTTAGCCGCTTCAAGGAGAATCTTGCAAGGCCAGTTCTCTATGCACTCATGAAACCATGCGGTATTCATGGCTGAAACGAACACAACAATGAGAACCAAAGACAGTTAAGGGTTGGTTGTGTGACTTGTGGTTGTCTAGGTATACACAAAAGTTTGACAGCTCAAAGATATCAAATCTGCCGATTGATCGAGTATATCCGACATAAGTTCACTATAGAAAGTTCAAAGGGAAACTTACTTATCCAGATGCAATTAATCCTTGCTTGCGAATCACACAATTTTCCATGCATGTTTCTGTGATATAGTAATTCCCCATTCACGTGGGGGATTGTTGGGATTTTATGTATTTAAGTATATTAAATACTTAAAAGAGGTTAAATGGGAAATTGAGGGGAATGAAATTTTTGAGTGAAATTTTAAGTTTCTCCCCTTGGCAAAGGGACATTGTCCCATATTAGAAGAGGAAGAGGTTTTTTATGGGTATATAAGCAATTGCTCTTCTTCTAGCTTTTAAAGAGTTGAGAAGAAGGCAAGCCTCGCGCCGTCGTCGTCGTCGCTTGCTCGGCTTTGTCTTCGGCTTCAGATTCGGATTCAGATCCCTCCTTGGCAAAGGGACATTGTCCCATATTGGAAGAGGAAGATGTTTTTTATGGGTATATAAGCAATTGCTCTTCTTCTAGCTCTTAAAGAGTTGAGAAAAAGGCAAGTCTTGCGCCGTCGCCGTCGTCGCTCGCTCGGCTCGACTTCGGCTTCGGATTCAGATTCGGTCAAATGATCGATTGATTGGTTAATTTTTTGGACCAAATTTATTTGTTAATAGTAAAATATTAACAAAAATATTATTAAATATTTGTTTAATAACAGAATATTAATATTAAAATAAATATTAATATTAAATCCTCCAATCCGTTTTTCAGTTGTGTAACTGAAAATTAAACTATCCTCTTCAATATTTCCTCTTTATTTTCCCTCTTTATTGTTGAGTAAATAGCCATTTATGTTATGACATTTATGATGTGGCCGTTTTGCATAAACAATCATTTTGAAAAGTTGCACCTCTTCAGATTTCAGCCCAACTTTGGCTATAAATACAAGTCTATTCTGCTCAGAATTTCCATACGATTTTCTGAGTTTCTCCTCCTTCTTATGCATACTTTTAACATCAAACAAAGCAACAGTAAGTGTGATTTGCTACCGAACTTTGTGTTCGCTGAAACACTGGGGTTTGAAGTACCACTACACCTTCGTTCTATCCTGGGAGGAAATAATTCATAACCTTGGGTACTAGGAGGGGATTAAATTCCTTAAGGAAACACTGTGAATTTAGTAGCCTCGAATTCAAATTCTGTTTCTGTTTTTCATTTCTGTTTATGTTCATTTATATTTTCCAGAATTATTTTACAAATACAGTTTACTAACATTACTCTCTTCGCAAAAACGATCAAAGACAAAGACACATAGTAGCTATTCGTTTGGAATTTTTTAAATTTTCAAAAAATTCCGAAACTCAACTTCAAGTGAAATTTAAATTTTTTATATCCAAACGTTGATTTCGAAAAAAAATTAAAATTTACCTGAAAAAAGTGGGTTTTTTAATTTATGGCCAATCGGGCCCTTAAAATGATCCCTTGGAGTATATTATATGGAGCACATTTAGCACTCTCAAGCATAAACCATGATATCTTAGTGGAAAGTGAGGTGCAAAAGCCAAAAGTGGAGCATATCTGCAAAACCACAAGCTTCCATTTTGAGGAACTGAAGAACTTAGTACACTTCTAATGACTATCTTTAATTTCTTGGAAAGCTCATTCTTCCTGAACCATTTCATTCCTGATATTAAAAAGTGTAATGATTCCTTTGATCACCTAAACATGAGAATGAAGACATTTAATTGTCGCAACACGCACCTAAGACCCTCTTCCACTATCATTTTCAACTTGGCTGCACATTTACAGGTCTAACAAAAAGCCAGAGCGTGCGTGTTCTCTGTTTTGCAACAGAGAACAACTCTATCAATTTGTACCAGTTTTACTAGACAACATACAGGGGCGGATGTAGAGCATTGATACCGTGTTCATTTGAACTCAGTACTTTCGGCACAAAGTAAAAATGTACAAGTAAAAATCTACTAAAATTGCAATAAATAGTAGATATGAACCCATAATTTTTAAAAAATAATGGGTTCAATAATAGGAACCGTAAAGGTTGAACTCATAAAGCTTAAATCCTAGATCCGGCCTCTTGACAATATATATGTGAACATTTGCATCAAATCTTACTACAAGGGCAGGTATACTCCACCAAAACAGTTTGAACATATGTCGATAAGCCTAACTTGAACAGGAAAGATTAAGGACCGTTTAAACATAGATTTTCAAAAAAAATTCTGAAAAAGCTGATTTGGGTAAAGTATGAATTTTGGAGCAAGTTTTGACACGTTAAAAAATCCTTTTTTTCTTTCATTTTTCTGGTTAAAAGTCTTAAATAATCATGATTAGGCCTAAAAAGAAGTCTTAAGCTATATTTGGGCTTTGATGAACCTTATAATACTATTACACTTCTTCCCAGAAGGGAACTCCTTTGCTTTCTTTGTAATGTAAATAAACCATCCTATTTCTCTCCTAAATAACTCACCTCAGAATATTTTGCGTGTCACAACACGAGTCTTATCAAAGCTTTGATTACTCATGCTTATTTCAAAGCATTACACAGTAACAGGAAGAAGGTGCTCATCCATATTTTTGCCAGTCTTTCCCAGATTTTAATTACATCCTTCTGAACTATATAACTAATCCAGGATAATTAATCTTGGGATAACTTGCTTCCCAACGAAACAATCCCCTAATAGTTGCTGATGTTAAAAAAATATAGTGTGTGTGTGTGGGGGGGGGGGGGTGTGAAGCCTTTCGTAGCCCTCTTTTACTATATCATGTTCAACTTGGCTGCACATTTGCAGCTCCAAGAAACATGAGAGCCCAATAACCAAGTCAGGAAGATCATGCCTGTTAGTATTTCCATAATCATGTATTACTGCATTGTACTCTGCTATGTGAAGCTTTAATCATTGAGCTCGAGATTATTTGAATAGCTCAGAGAACAGGATTTTTTTATGATATGGAAATAGTGCAAATTTACAATGTAACCAAATTCCAACATACCACAATCATCCAATCTCAGGTTCAATCAAAATCAGAAGCCTCAATCTAGTTAACTCTTTCATCCATATCTCTCATTCTCCACTTTCTACGCAAAAAGCTTCGTTCCAATCAAATTCTCATCAAAATCCTAGCATAAGGATGCCCTTGTGGTACCAATATATTCATCTTGGAGGGCTTTTTCATTTTCCTCCTCAGAAACTGAATTATTCAATCTACAATCTTCAGCAGACTTATCATCTAAAGATCCATAAAACAATTCCTTACTTTCAACAACAACAACAACAACAAACCTGGAGTAAAGATGCTATTTCCGAAAGAAAACAACTTCATAATCTTCATATCATTTTTATTCCTTCTACACGTTGATTTTGCATTAGATAATCACAAGAGGGTGTTCTGCTGCCTTGCCCTAGATTTCAATTTCATAATCATATTACTATCCCTTTGAACTACTAATAGTTTGCTTGTACTGGTGTTTGAACTTAATTTGGTGGAGTGCACCAAGCCCATGCAATAATGCAACACATGGGCGACGCGCGAAGGCCCAAGTAGCAAGCTACCATGATAAGCCTTCCCCCTTAAAAAATTGAGTTAATATCGTGTGAGTCGATGACTCACATATCAGATATTAAACTGTTAAGAACAGATACTACACTTGATCTTAGCCAAAAGGCCGAGAAAGGTATGCTTTAGTTCGTACATAGGCCTCTTGTTTTATACTGCTTTCAACTCTTTGTTTTTCATTTTCTATCGATGTGGGATTGACAAACCTTATTATATTACTATTCTTAGTTCCCAGAAAGGAACTCCTTTGCTTTCTCTGAAGGATACCAAAGGGCAAACTGCAGCTTGTTGAAAATTACAGCTATTATTTCTTATTACTAGGTGCTGATGTAAATAGAAGAGAAAAGACACAAAACAGTCCATTATCATCTTTGAGGATAGACTTAAAATGATCTCTTTTATACTATATGTAGCACATTTAGCACTCCACAAGCTTCCATTGAAGAACTTAGTTGACCAATGATTCTCAAACTGGAGGAGAAGCCTTCCTTTGGGTACCAAAATCAAATAACCATGCGTAGAAAAATCCGGGAAATAGGGAAGTACCTTATGAGTTTGATAAACAGTCATCTAGGAAATTATGAAGAATCTGTGTAGCAAAATATTGACTATCTTTAATTTTTTTACAAAGCTCATTCTCCCTGATTGTATACAGTCGAAAGCTCCTCCTCGCCGTCTTCCCTTAAGTTTGCTCGAGATAAATGCTGCAGACTATAGAGCACCACAAACTCTCAACATTAGAGTTCTTGCGCGATCTAAACCTTACAAATTGTATCAGAATGGTTAGCATCTCAGGCACCACAAACTCTCAACATTAGCGTTATTACTGTTTATTGTTATCAAATGCTACGTTGTTATTTCTGATTTGTGGAATATTCACTACATACCACTGCCACTGTCCACCGTACTTGCACAGTGTCTATTGCTTCTTTAAAAATCCATCTAAGGATATTATTGTTAGTTAAGATTAATCCCTATTTACCTAAATTTAATTATTTGAACCAAGATCTATATTTTTTGGTCAACCAATAGTTACAACAAAGAAGATACACACACCTTGACTAGGTACACAGATGACATAATATGTAAGGACTAGGTAGTCAGTAAACATATCTAATCTTGAAGAATTTAAGACTCCTATTAAATTTTTGCACGACCGATGTAGTTTAATGTATTATAACATATTACTCATCATTTTTATCATGTCATCAGATTCATTTTATCATAGAAATTTATCAATAATTATCTTATAAGTGACCTAATTGTGTAACATAATTATTTTCACGACATGAAACTTTGATACAACTATAAAAGATTAAAAGTATACTGTCATTCCCAAAACGTAGAGGCGAAATACATAGTTTACCCATCCAACTTACGCTCAAATCCCTATTACACACCTGTTGACCATGGGTATAACTTTACACAACAAACCTTTCAAATGTGTGTCAATTACACACTACTTTTGACCAGCCTCTGGGACGTGTGAAACACGACCAATGCGGCGCGTGAAAAGTTATTTTCTGCCTCACTTGACAAATTACAACGGCTAATTACTGGAATTGGGCCCATTTTCTTAACCCTAACACCCAATTCTTCATCTCCTTCTTATTAAAAGCAACCATTTTCATCTTCTTCATATTAAAAGGAACCAATTTCAGCCAAATAAACCCTAACTATTTCGACCCACCCATCTAAATCAAAACGGTTAAACAACCTAAAATGAGAATACTAACTTGAAAATGAAGAAAGTAACATCAATAAAGAGCATATGTGTTCCCGTCGGATTCACTTCAAAGGCTAGGACTGAAGAACAGGGATTTGAAAATGGAATTATGTTTGTTAATCTGGTCGCGAAGTTGTTTTTAATTAACAGGGTCGGATCTTTTTTGGGTCGGAATTAAGAAAATGGTCGGTTTGTCCATTTTAATTAAAGAATCGTTTGTTTTTTTAATTTAAATAAGCGTGTGTATACATAACATTGAATATTAACGGGCTGGTCAAAAGTAGTATGTAATTGACACACATTTGAAAAGTTTGGTGTGTAAAATTATACTCGTGGTCAACATGTGTGTAACAGGGATTTAAGTGTAAGTTGGATGGGTAAACTATGTATTTCGCTAAACTTAAAACAAGTCTAAAAATATCTTTTGTTAATTACTAAAAGAGCAATTTAGTTTCCCTACGAAGAAACATTTCTGAAATTGCTCAAGATGATAATGCAGATACATAGCACAATTATCATGTATTCCTCGTTTACATGGCAAGTTGTTGTCTGAGTATACATCCAGCATTATAAAGGCGTGCACGGACCCGGCACATGATATAGAAACCAGAGACGGATGCAGTGTGAAAGTTACGGATTCAATTGAACCCATAACTTTTGACGCAGAGTAGAAATTTATGTGTAAAAATTCATTAAAATTGCAAAAATAATAGATTTGAACTCATAACTTTAAATATATAATTGGTTCAATGTTAAAAATCTTAAAAATTGAACCCATAGAATTTAAATCTTGGATTCGCCTATGATAGAAACTACTCAACCTATAATAATTTTGATAGCGTTGGTGTTTTCTAATGGCTCAAATTAAAGTGTATTATCTGGAACATCTTGGTTAGTCTTATAGGAAAGGAGATTTACTAGCGACACAAGCCACATGTCATGAGAGTGTTTTCAGCTATGTGCAACATTGTAGAAATAGAATTATCGAATTCTTTGAGATTATTAATAAACTTTGACAGCAGAAAAACAGATTTTTTTCAAAGCTTTCTTCCTTTTTTTATTCCGCTGGTTTAGGATGATAGATTTAGTTGAAGTTATCCTGTTGCATTGAAGTTGTATTGTTTAATCACATTGAATACTTTTATTGTGTTGCACTTGCATCTCTATCTTTCTCTATATTAACTGAAAATGAATCTCTTGTATGAACCAAGAGCAGGCTAAATTTAATGGGCACTCTGTTCTTGAAGGACTAGAAAGAGCAAATTGCAGCTCGTCGTAAACTGCTACTAACTTTCTATTACTAGGTGCTGATGTAAATGGAATATTGTTTGACCAAAAAAGTGTAAAACCCATTTGTCGAACTAATTATTGATAATAAAGAAGGTAAATCTTAGTCAAACATAATTAATTCCAGATTCAAACATACAGAGTGTGAAATAGAAGAATAATAAGAAAGCTTTCTTAATGTAATAATCGTATATCGAACATGAGAAATGAGCTTATAGGTTGATATGAGAAATGAGCTTATATCTAAGGTTGATATGCATCATAATGGTCGTCCCATTACCATTCCTCTTAGGGAGGACCATTCTAGTCATATTTTGATCCATACAAATATATAGCCTGACATTTGCAGAACTCGAACAAAAATCATTAGGCACTTGATTTGGTAGGGTATGCCAGGCCCAAGCAATAGTGCAAGACAAGGGCGACGCGCAAAGGTACAGATAGCAAGCTATCTTGATGAAACTTTCCCCTTAAAAAATTGAGTTAATATCATGTGGGTCAATGACCCACATATCAGATATTAAACTGATAAGAATAGATACTACACTTGATCTTAGCCAAAAGGCCGAGAAAGGTATGCTTTACTTGGTGCATGGGCCTCTTGTTTTATACTGCCTTTCAACTCTTTTGTTTCCATTTTTTATCGATGTGGGATTGACGAATTTTATTATCCTATTACACTTCTTAGTTCCCAGAAAGGAAAGGAACTCGTTTGCTTTCTTAAATAATTTATCCCAAAAAAGAAAGGGGCTTGAAACCTTATTATCCCAGATAAACCTTGTAAAATGCATTGTAAATGTGAATTAGACCAAGCCGCCGTAAAAAATATCCGGTTTTCTGTTTCAAAATACGAAGTGTTTCTCCACATCAGAGAGAACCATTTCGTTCCAGATATTAAATTGTGTAATGATTCCTTTGACCACTTAAACATCAGAATGAAGACATGCTGTACATTTACAGCTCTAACAAAAAGCCACATATATGTGAACATTTGCGTCAAATCTTTACTACAAGGGCAGGTATACTCCACCAAAACAGCTTGAACATATGTCAATCAGCCTAACTCGAATAGATTTGGTGGATTTTGATGAACTGAACATATTCCCGACACAAACATAAAATATTTAAACTTGATTTGGTGGGGTGCGCCAGGCTTTGGCTATAGTGCAACACCAAAGCAACACACAAAGGCCCGAATAGCAAGCTATCCTAGTGGACCTTCCCCCTTAAAAAATTGAGTTAATATCGTGTGAGCCGATGACCCACATATCAGATATTAAACTGATAAGAACAGATACTACACTTGATCTTAGCCAAAAGGCCGAGAAAGGTATGCTTTACTTAGTGGTTGGGCTTCTTCTTCTATAATGCCTCTCAACTCTCTGTTTTTCAGTTTCTGTCGATGTGGTATTGACAAACTTTGTTACACTTCTTAGTTCCTTTGCTTTCTTTGCAGTATAAACCATCCTATCTCTCTCCTATATACCTCAGCCCAGAAAAGGAAAGGGGCTTGAAACCCTGTAACGTTAAAGTTAGTCAAGAATATTTTGCGGCTCGCAACGTGTGCCTTATCATAGCACTTTATTTCATTTGATTACTCGTGCTTATTCCAAAGCATTACGCAATAATAGTAAGAGAGTAAAAAATGACAGCCTAATGCACTAAGCTCCCGCTACGTGCGGGGTCCGGGGAATGACCGGACCATAAAAGTCTATTGTACGTAGCCTATTTCCACAGCTCGAACCCGTGACCTCCTGGCTACATGACAACAACTTTAACAGTAAGAGGGTTCTCATCCATATTCTTGCCGTCTTTTCCCATATTTTAATTCGATCCTTCTGAACTATATTTTCCCTGTTATGGTGTTTGAAGAACTGCAAACAAGTATAAATTTGGCAATACAAAGACAGACATCGTAAACAAAGTATCTATTGTCCGTGCCATTACTAATTAGATCCAAATAAATTTTGTTTAGCCCGAGAAGTAAGTGTGTATTAGGAGTTAAAGACATCTATGTAGATATTAAAACCTGATTTTTTCAAAGCTTTCTTCCATTTTATGCCGCTGGTTTCCGGATGATAGATTTACTTGAAATGCTCCTGTTGCATTTTGCAATTGAATTGTTAGTCACCTTGAAACTTATCAGATTTAAACTTGATTTGGTGGGGTGCGCCGGGCCCGTGCAATAGTGCAACGCATGGGCAACGCGCAAGAGCTCAGGTAGCAAGCTACCTTAATGGACTCTCCCCTTACAAAATTAAATTAATATCGTGCGAGCCAATGACCCACATATCAGATATTAAACTGATAAGAACAGATACTACATTTGATCTTAGCCAAAAGGCCGAGAAAGGTATGCTTTACTTTGTGCATGGGCCTCTTCTTTTATAATGCCTCTCAAGTCTCAAGTCTCTGTTTTCCATTTTATGTCGATATGGGACTGATGAACCTTAATATACTACTACTACTATGACTCTTCTTAGTTCCCAGACAGGAACTCCTTTGCTTTCTTTCTAGTGTAAACCATCCTTTCTCTCCAAATAACTTGCCCCATAAAAGAAAAGGCAAAAATATAAAATTAACCGGTCAGCCGAATATAATTATATTTGCTAACCAAAAAATGTATATTATACATATATTTATATTTCGTCGGCTATTATTTTTGGGAACAATTAAAAATATACATTTCTAAAAAAAACGGGGGTTGATACCCTGTAACTTTAAGTTAGTCAAGAATATTTTGCGGCTCAGAGCATGAGTCTTATTGAAGTTTTTGTTTCACTTGATTACTCGTGATTATTCCACAGCATTACATAATAACAGGAAGAGGGTGAAAGTACAGGGAGGGGTGAATTGTTGTCTAATTAAAATTTAGTCGACTAATATGGGTATTAGTCGACTAACCACGAGACAGAAAGAGTAAAAGCAGTAAAGAACAATAGTAAGACACACACGATTTATACTGGTTTGGTACTGTTGTTGTACTTACATCCAGTTCCCTTGGGTCACAAGGGTTCCTTTAAGATCTTTGAATAAATTTACACGATTGAGGGTATTTTTGTGTTTACCATCAACATATAGAATCAGCAGTTGAGTTCTAATCAAGTGACACAACTTTCTTTTGTACTCTAGATCTCTCTATCTTTTGAGACACTGCTAACTCAGAATTACAGTGTTTGAACTAAGAAGTAGACAGATTTGAAATACTCTTTTTGTAGTTGCGTAATCTTCTTCTTGAGAGAGCAGCATTTTTATACCAGAGAAAAGTGTTGTTAAACCCTTTTTGAAATGGGAGGCATAAAATCTTTAATTAAGGGATTTGACCCAAGAGATGCCTCTTTGAATCTTGCTCTTTGACTGGACCAGATTCGAATGTGACCTTCCTTGTCACATTTGAATTCAAGGAGTGATTAATTAGTGAGTGTATTCTTCAAAACTGGAATGATCAAGATTGGTAATCTGAGTTCCCTTGACTGAGTCAATTTGCTTCTTGATTGATCATTAATGTTTGTAACTGAATCTTCATTTAATCCTTGATTAGGGACGAGTCAAGATGCCTCTTAATGATCATTAATGCAGTAACTAATTCTTTCTTCTTCCTTTATTTTGAACCCAGTAGCAATCTTGCTAATCACCTTCATTCTTTCATTTTTGTTTGCCCTGAAAATATAACATAAGATAATATTGTCATCATTAAAACGTAACTTAAACCTATCAATCTCCCCCTTTTTGATGATGATAATCAAGAAGGAGTAAACAAGTTTAAAGAAACTTAAGATACTTCCCTTTAGGAGTTGCTCCCCCTGAGCTAGTGTTTCCCTTGAATTGAATTGTTCCTATGTTTGGAAAGTTGTGCTCATGTCTCCCCTTGAGTGTTTACTCACATTTTTTCTCCTCCTTTGACATCAATCAAAAAGGAAAGAGTAACATAACATAGAGAAACACAAAGCAATATAATAAACATACTAAAAGGGTTAGAGCAGTAGAGCCTTCAGCAGAGGCTTAAGTTAGTACAGAACAAAAAATAATAGTCTAAAAACCACAAAAAAAAACATAAGTTGTTTGTCACAAAACAGCCAGAGATAATTAATGACGTCCCAGAAAATATTTGAGGGTGTTGATCACTTTGGTGCATAAGGAGTCATAGGAGTTGTCAACATCCTTGACGAGCTTGTCCATTTTTCAGTCATGGAATTGAAGGTCCTTGTTCCCTGTCTCCTTGTAGCCCCTATGTCTATCCGAATCTTTGCTACATCTGAACCTGTCACCTTAGTGACTTCTCTTATTTTATCTACCTATTCTTTCATTCCCACCAGCAGCATCTTGACTTCATCAAGTTGTTGTTGAATGTGTGGAAGACTTTGGGAGGTAGTCGACTGAGGGGCTGGTTGATCAAGTTGAACATCTACCGGAGCTGGAGCACTTTCAACCTTGGCCCTTTTAACCCATCCATTTTCACTCAATGAGTAACCTATCATAGAAAAAACAGTTTTATCATAGGTACTGGAGATGTGCTTGGGAGTAAATGGTGCTAAATCAACCTTCATAACTTCTAGAATATGAGAGACAAGAATGCCATAAGGCAGACAAGCAGCAAAAGAGGAAATATCCCTGATACTCTCAAGCATATATCGACGAATCCACACAAACCAATTAAGACCTTTATTGTTGACTAGACAGTAGAAGACAAAGATATCTCTAGTAGACAATGAACTTAAGGACCCAGACCTGGGAAGCAAAGTAGTGGCAATAATATGGGCCAAAACCCGGTGTTCAAATTTCAGATTTTTGGGGCCAATGTCAGGGGGATTATCAGACAAGAAGGTTTTACTTCTTCAAGAGACACATCAAAGTCTTTGGGCTAAGAATTTTGGACAAACACATCATACCTACTAAATTGGCAGAAAAGATATTTTCAAATTGGTAGGAGTCCAACATAATTCTAGTACCTAAGACCATAGACTCTAAGTCATCCTTATCATTCACAAACAGATTTGCATAAAACATTCTCATAGGTTCTTCATATACAGAATTTCCAAGAGTGTAAAATATATGGGAAAGGTACTGGAAATCAAAAATTTCAGTCACATCACAATGAAGACTATAAGAGAGAGACTTACACATCGCCCATAAGCCATGAATTTTGACTTATAGGACTCAAACCTTGCCTTTTCACTGGGGGCCATAGAAGATCAACTTGTCTTCTAGACCGAAATCCAAGCCTTCTACCTTGCACTTTTTGCATGCAGCCTTTTTGGGGGTTTGCTCCATGTGTCGTTTTTCGGCCTTTTTCTGGCTAATGGGTTGATTTTCTGATGAGGCACTGCTATCATTATCAGTCTTGAGTAGGTCTGAATCAGTAGATGATTCTATATCTATCGTTCTTCTGTATTGAGAGGTTTTTGAACCCTACGGCTTCGCCTGGTTGTAGAGGAAGGGTTTCTTTTGGCCATGGAGAAATCGAAAGGGTGTTTGGTAAGGAATGAGGAAGGAGTTTTGGAAGATGGAGGGTTTTTATCAAGGATTTGAGATAAGTAAAGAGGCATCTTGGTTATCGGAAGGGTCAAATACAGACGGAAGTAATGGTTCTGAATGACTACAAGTAATAATTACACTTTCACAGTAAAATTGATTAGTACATGGATAATTAAGGAAATAAAATATACTGAAAACATATAGAATAATTTAACCAATTAAACAAGCAACTAGTTTACAAATTTGGCAGAATGCCAATCCTTTTTTGAAGGATACAAAATCTTTCTTCTAAAAGAGGTTTAATGAAGATATCTGTAAGTTGAGAATCAGTGCTAATGAATTCTAATGCAATATCACCTGTTGCAACATGATCACGAATAAAATAATGTTTAATTTCTATATGCTTCGCTCTAGAATGATGCATAGAATTTTTAGATAGACAGATAGCACTGGTATTGTCACAAAAAATAGGAGTAGTAGTAAGAGATAAATCATAATCAAGGAGTTGATGCATGATCCATAAAACTTGTGTACAACAACTTCCAACAGCTAGGTATTCTGCTTCAGTTGTTGAAAGAGCAACACAATTTTATTTCTTGTTGTGACAAGATACTAAGGCATTTTTCAGTAATTGACATGTCCCACTGTACTTTTCCTATCAGTTTTGTCTCCTGCAAAATCAGCATCTGAAAAGCCTCTTAAAGAAAAATTGTTAGAATGATCATACCATAGGCTGAATTCAGTAGTACCAATTAAATATCTAATAATGCATTTAACATCAGTCAAATGTGATTCCTTAGGAGCTGACTGAAATCTAGCACATTTACATACACTAAATATAATATCTGGTCGACTAGCAGTTAAATAAAGTAGAGATCCAATCATTCCTCTATACATGGTTTCATTAACCATTTTTCCATTGCTGTCATCATCTAGAACAGTAGTTGGACTCATAGGAGTACCAATAGCCTTAGCCACTAGTAGTTGGTGCAAAGGTTTCATCATAGTCGATTCATTCTTGTTGAGAGTAACCTTGAGCCACTAGTCTTGCTTTATTTCGAACAACTTGGACTGATTCATTCAATTTGTTTCTGAAAACCCATTTAGTCCCAACAATAGAGGAGTTTTGGGGTTTTGGAACTAATTCCCAAACTTTGTTTTTTTCAATTTGATCTAATTCTTCTTTCATAGCATTGATCCAATGAGAATCTTTTATAGCTTCATCAATCTTCTTGGGCTCAATTTGAGAAATGAGAGCTACATGAGACTTGTCCTTTTGTGATCTTTTGGTAGTTATTCCATCCTGTGGGTATCCAATAATGAATTTGTGAGGATATCCTGGTTCGTTACTCCATTCATTTGGAGTATTCCCAGAAGATATGTTAGTCGACTGATCTGGTTGAGATAAGTCATGATTTTCTGAAGGAGATTCAGCTGGTTGATTTTGTTGATTAGCTGACTCAGTTGATGATCTTTTCCTACAATAACAGATTTTGGAGCACACGAAATTTCCTCATCTTCAAGAACATGTTCATTCCTTGGGCGAGGGTTAGTATCAATAAAAACAACATGAATAGATTCTTCAATGCATAAGGTTCTCTTATTGTAAACTCTGTAAGCTCTACTAGAGGGTGAGTAACCAAGAAATATACATTCATCACTCTTCGGATCAAACTTGCCCAGATTATCCTTACCATTGTTATGAACAAAACATTTGCATCCGAAAGGGTGAAAGTAGCTGATGTTTGGTTTCTTACCATTCCATAGTTCATAGGGAGTCTTTTTGAGAATAGGACGAATGAGACATCTGTTAATAATATGACACGCTGTACTTACAGCTTCTGCCCAGAAATGGTGAGGTAAAGAGTTTTCCACTATCATCGTTCTTGGTATATCCTTCAAGGTTCTGTTTTTTCGCTCTACTACACCATTCTGCTGAGGAGATCTAGGTGAAGAGAAATTATGAGAGATTCCTTGATCATTGCAGAAATTTTCAAACACTCTACTTTCAAACTCTTCTCCATGATCACTTTTGATTATAGAGATGTAATAACCTTTCTCACGTTGAACCTTCTTAAAAAAGACTTCAAAATTCCTTAAGGCATCATCTTTATGACTAGGAAATATAACCCATGTAAATATAAAAAAATCATCTACAATAACAAAAGCATATTTCATACCTCCAATACTAGTAGTTCTAGTAGGGCCAAATAAATCCATATGCAGCAGTTGAAGAGGTTTAGATGTAGAAACAATATTTTTAACTTTGAAAGAGGATCAAGTTTGCTTTCCTAATTGACATGCATCACAGATATGATCTTTTGAAAAATCAAGTTTTGGAAGACCAATGACAAGGTCATGTTTGAAAATTTTTGAATGGTGTGCATGCTTGCATGTCCAAGTTTCCTATGCCAAATCCAGGGTTCTTCAATTATAGAAGAAAGACAAATTTGATCCCCAAAGTTTTCTAGGTTTTTGATTGTATAGACATTTATGTCCTTGAATTGAACTAGAATTTGAAAATTTTTGTAGACCATTCAATTGAAGCCTGAGTTCGTTTACTTCTTCTTGAAGTATATCACATTCAACTTCGCATATTTCTAGTTTCAGCGCCCAATCCTTCTTTTCTCTTTCTCTTTTGACTTTTCTGAGTTCATTTACTACTCTTTCAATGTCTGCAAGAGCAATATCAACAAATTTTTGAAGTTCATAACAAGATGGATATAAAGGAGTACGTACCTCACTAGTTCCTTCATCCAACAATGAATAGGGTATTCTTGAATCATCTTCTTCTTCATTGTTGTTTGTCATTAGTGCAAGTTTATCTGGTTCTTCATTGTTGCTAAGAGCCATAAAACACATATTGGCAATTTCCTCATGATCAGATTCCTCCTCATCGCTCCATGCTCCAAAAGCTTTCTTTTTTTTGCACATTCCTGCTAAGCTTCCTTTTTAATTCAGGACAGTCAGCTTGGAGATGTCCGAGTTTTCCACATTTATAACATCTTCCATCATTTTTATCTATTTCATTGCTCGCCCTTCCTTTTCTAAAATTAATCTTACCTCTTCTGTAGTTGTTGTTTCTTCTCATCATGTTGGTCATAACTTGCGATAGCATTGCAATGTTTTCATCTTGTTCTCCTCCTTCTATTTCATCTTCATTTTTAGGTTCAACCATAATTGCCTTGAAAGCAACAGTTTTCTTTTTCTCTTGAATTTGTCTATCAAGATGAGTTTTCTCAAAAGCGATCAAGTCACCTCTGAGTTCATTATAGGAGATTTTGTCCAGGTCTTGACATTCTAGAGCGATAACTTTTGGTTGCCAAATTGTAGGTAGACTTGTGAGGATCTTTCTAACATGTTCGCCACTTTTAATAGGTCTTCCAAATGATTTGAGGTCTCCAAGAATTTTGCTAAATCTGGAAAATATTTCTTCAAAAGATTCTCCATCCTTCATTTGAAATAATTCATATTCCCTAACCAGGAGATTTATTTTAGTCTCTTTTACTTTGTTGGTTACTTCATAAGTGACTTCCAATTTATCCCACATTTCTTTTGCAGTCTCACAACTGGATATTTTTTCATATTCTTCTCCACTGATAGCGTTGTATAGTAGATTTTTTGCTTTTGCATTCACAGTGATGACATCAGCTTGTTCATCAGTGTAATCGTCCAAATCCAGATGATCAGTTGATGTGATGATTTCACCATTTGCATTTTTTGTTGGAGGAATTGGAAGATTTTCCTTTTTTATCACACCACATACTTTGATGTCGTATGACATGGTGTATGTTTCCATGCGAACCTTCCTATGTGAAAAATGCTGACCATTGAAGTAAGGAGGTCGAACCTAAGAGGTTCCTTCTTGAAAGAGAGCACCAACAATAGTGTTGGATCCCATTGATCTTTTCCTCACTAGTGGTAAAGCACAGGTTGTGAGCCTTGTTCTGATACCAATTGAAAGTACAGGGGAGGGGGGGGGTGAATTGTTGCCTAATTAAAATTTAGTCAACTAATACTCATATTAATTGACGAACCACGAGATAGAAAGAGTAAAAGCAGTAAAGAGCAATAGTAAGACACACACGATTTATACTGGTTCAGTATCGTTGTGGTACTTACATCCAGTTCCCTTAGGTCACAAGGGTTCCCTTAAGATCTTTGAATAAATTTACACGATTGATGGTATTTTTGTGTTTACCATCAACATATAGAATCAGCAGTTGAGTTCTAATTAAGTGACACAACTTTCTTTTGTACTCTAGATCTCTCTATCTTTTGAGACACTGATAACTCAGAATTACAGTGTTTGAACTAAGAAGTAGATAGATTTGGAATACTCTTTTTGTAGTTGCGTAATCTTCTTCTTGAGAGAGCAACCTTTTTATACCTGAGAATAGAGTCGTTAAATCCTTTTTGAAACGGGAGGCATAAGATATTTAATTAAGGGATTTGACCCAAGAGATGCCTCTTTGAATCTTGCTCTTTGACTGACCCAGATTCGAATGTGACCTTCCTTGTCACAACTGAATTCAAGGAGTGATTAATTAGTGAGTGTATTCTTCGAAACTGGAATGATCAAGATTGGTAATCTGAGTTCCCTTGATTGAGTCAATCCGCTTCTTGATTGACCATTAATGTCTGTAACTGAATCTTTATTCAATCCTTGATTAGGGACGAGTCAAGCTCCTCTTAATGATCATTAATGCAGTAACTAATTCTTCCTTCTTTGTTTATTTTGAACCCAGTAGCAATCTTGTTAATCATCTTCATTCTTTCCTTTTTGTTTGCCATGAAAATAAAATATAAGATAATATTGTCATCATTGAAACTTAAACTTAAAACTTATCAGACGGTGCTCATCCATATACTTGCCGTCTTTCCCTAGATTTCGATTTCATAATCATATCTCCATCCTTCTGAAGAAATGTAAACATTTCGAATCATAAACTCTCGATTTACATGTTCGAATTACTGAATTACTTAAAGAGAAGAGAAAAGGGTGTCAAAGGTAAGAATACTAATGACAGTATATATAAAGTTCAGAGAATTATTTAACGTGACGAGCTTAACAAACTATTTGGCCAAGTAATCAAATTAAAACGAAGGTTGATAGAACAAAGTTTTTATTGTATTTACAAAAGATGATTAAAAGAAATACTAGAATGTCAACCTAACACAACTTCTGAACCCCCTTAACTTTTAGTAGCTCTGCCCCTGCTATAGTATACAACAAAGCTACCTACAAACAATTTATACAAACATAAGCTTCATCATGGTTTAGGTTACTAACATACTTTGACAATGTGGATTTCGAATCTGAATTGTATCAGAAGTAGTTCTAATATATTATCATACAATAGGACCAGAACTAACAAAAAACAAAACTTGATTTGGTGGGGTGCGCCAAGCCCAAGCAATAGTACAAAACCAGGGCGATGCGTGAAGGCCCAGGCAGCAAGCTACCCTGATGAGCCTTCCCCCTTAAAAAATTAAGTTAATATCATGTGAGCCGATGACTCACATATCAGATATTAAACTGATAAGAACAGATACTACACTTGATCTTAGCCAAAAGGCCGAGAAAGGTATGATTTACTTAGTGTTTGGGCCTCTTCTTTTATTCTGCATCTCAACGCTTTGTTTTCATTTTCTATCGATATGGGATTTGCAAACCTTATTATACAATTATTCTGCTTAGTTCCCAGAAATGAACTCCTTTGCTTTCTTTGAAGGATTCCAAATGGCAAACTGCAGCTTGTTGTTTAGCTAAGTTTTGAGCCTCTTGCAAAATAACTCTTTTATCTTAAGTATTAGTATATCATTTATGAAGATGATTCAACTCCCATTACAATAAATCAAGGCTATGCCTGTACTATGATGCCAGAGAATATGTCCACTGTCCAGTTTGCTGTTATATTTTTCATTCTTAATCTATCCGGGGATTAAGATATCAACTAAGATCACAAATAATAAATTTACAAGGATTGTCCATACTATGATTTGATATCAGATATACTAACTAATTATCTCTAGTTTTTGATTAATAGACCTATAAGTGCAACTCGAATAGAAACCATTAATAATCCCTCCGTCCCAATTTATGTGGCGGAACTCTGATTTCGAGAGTCAAACTTCTTAATTTTGATCGTGAATTCAGACATAAAATCTTTAAATTTTTTAAATAAAATTTATATATTTGGTCTTACTATAAGTCATACTCCATTTGTTTCAGTTTATGTGAATCTATTTTTTTTTTCCGTACAAAAAAGAATTACCTCTTTTTATATTTGGAAACAATTTACCTATATGCAATAATTTATAGCCACACAAAATATATGTGCTTCATTTTACACCACAAGTTCGAAAGTTTTTTCTTTTTTGGGATAATGTATAAAATCCTCCCTGAACTATACCCGAAGTTGCTTCGACACACCTCACCTTTGCGGGGATTCTATGACCACCCTAAACTTTTTTAAAGTGGAATAAATGCCACCCTAAGTGATGACGTGGCATATAGAACCAAACAATTGCAAGCGGTGAAATACATGCGCGACCACATGTAATTTCGTATTTTTTTAAAATCTATTTCGTTTTCTTCCTTTTTCTTTTCTTTTTAATTCGAGATATAATGAATCTATTTTGTATTTAAAAAAATGAAAAAGACAATTATTTTTGTATGAACTTGAAAAATTATTAAAGGTGTTGAGCATATTCAGACATCGTTGAAATTTAAAAGTTGAGATTCAAATGCTAAATTCATTCTAAATCCATAGTTGTAGAAGAGATTCGAAAATGAAAAAAAAAATTGAATCCACCATTGTTGAGCCTTGAAAAAGTTTAAAGAACAAAAAAATGGGGTTGTCAAAATTCTTGGTTGTTGGCCAAATTGATCACTCAGATGTGATGATAATGTTGTTGTGAAGTTGTAGTTGAAATTTGAGCTTGATTGGTGCGAATTTAGCCTAGTTTTTGTTGAATTTTGACACAAAAATTAGATTTGGAGCTCTTGAAAATGGATGATAAAATGGGGATGAAGAGCTCTTGAAAATCAGCTTTGGAATTGACACGTGACCATTTAGTATAGGTTAGAGCCCTTTTTTAAAGTTCTCATGCGCTTGAAGAAGTTGTTCTCACCTAGTGCTCCAGGTCAGCAATAAAGGTGCAAAGAATT
This sequence comes from Nicotiana tabacum, assembly GCF_000715075.1. NCBI lineage: Eukaryota > Viridiplantae > Streptophyta > Magnoliopsida > Solanales > Solanaceae > Nicotiana > Nicotiana tabacum. The sequence goes on from NC_134080.1 coordinate 210,972,850, forward strand.
ACGAAAAAATAATAATTTTGGAGGGTAATAGGACCCGACACAGGTAAGGTGTATCATAGCAACTTCGGGTATAGTTCAGGGGGATTTTATGCATTATTCCTTCTTTTTTCTTAAACGTGCCTAGGTTCACATAAATTGAAATGGATAGAGTAATAATTAACAATTCAAAATATCTAAAAGACATATGAAATAATTACAGTCAAAGAAAAACTCCTTCCTTTGACATTTGAAATCCGAACTCCACCACATAAATTCAGGGGCAGATCTACGTGCAAGGGACGGGGTGGTACGCCAATTTTGACCGAGACTATGCAATAGTATGTATACATGCATGTATATATAGAAGGAAAGTATACAAATATTTTAAGTGGCATCCTCAATAGCAAAAAGGCTCAAGGTGCCACTGGCAAGGCACCACCATTTTCATCCATATGGTGTGGGTTCGAATGAGGATGTTTTGTTTCTTCTTTCTCTCTACTTAATTGTTCTTTTTTGTTTATTAATAGGACCTATTAAATTTTTCTTTGATCTTATTAGTTTATTTTGAAATTTCTTTTCTCCTTATTTTTTCTCTAAACATTTAACAGAATATATATATATAAAAAAATCTTTCACAAATTTATTCAAAGAAATTCCCATTGTTGCACTTTCCTAACTCCTCCCAGATTTATCAATGGATAAAGATAAATTAATTGTTTTCTCCAGGACCATAACTCTGAAAATTTATTTGCAGAAACCAAAATAAAAAAGAATCCTTGAATAAGTTATTGTTTTAATCAATGATGAAAGTTTATTTTGTTGTTAGATTACTCTAAAGTAGGATAATTATATATAATATCGGGTGAGTTAATTTTCATAAAAAATATAAATTGAAAAATGTCTGTAAACTTACTTAATATAGAGTACTTATTAGTATATGTTTTTGCCTTAAGTATCTAAATATAAAGTGACAACGAGTGTTTTTTCTTGTACAAAATGCATAATCCAGTTGAATTTTTATGTTTTTTCCAAGTTATCATAATTATTACGTAATCTTTTTGCTCGATCAATTTGTTTATATTAACTCCAAAGACGAATAACCCAAATCGAAATCCAAATCGATTAAATTTATATCCTATTTAGGCAATGTAAATAGTAGTACTGCATTCAAAATTTTTGGCACCCAGAGCCTTTAAATCTTGAATTCGCCGCTGCATAAATTGGAACGGAGGAAGTACTTAATTTGTACCTGGTGTAATGTTAATTAGGAACCTTGACTTTAATTGATTCCTAATATGCACTCATGCAGCTAAACAAATTTTACAGGTAAAAATGATAATTTAGTCATCACTTTTGTGAAGTGAATATATGCGAAGAACTTCACATTTTCTGCCAAAGTGGGACTGGACAACTTTAACGAAGTTGCTAGGAAGGAACTCCATTTCTTTGAAGTGTAAACCACCCCATCCCATCCCGTAAGGTGTTTCAAGGAAAATAGCGAATCAAGCCGACAAAAAAATCCATAATTATTGGATTTGATTTGGTTATATATATAGATCATATGCACTCTTGATTTTTAATCTAGTTCTTCGATTGATTTTGGATGATGATTTACCAGCTAAGAGGTTAGAGTTAGATGTCATCACGATTATTGGTGGAATTTTGGACGGTGACAATGGCCCAAAGAATTAATGTCGCCATAAAGTTGTAAATAGCTAGGCCTGTCTCTGTTATGATATGTTGTAAAGATTTGAGTTTTAAAAATAAAGAAACTAGTCATATGTACAAAGAAAATGCTTTCAGAATCCCCAAATGAAAACTAAATAAGAAAATAACAGAAAGAGAAAGTGCAAAGCATGAAGACGTCAAATTAAAAATAAAGCTCCACTAATATTGCAAACAAATGATGATCCAAATCCTTCTCAATCGAATTTTTCCCACCTTGTTTTCTCAAGATTTTACTCTTTCTTCTGCTTGCACTATTTGTCTTTTTCTCTTCCCCTCTGTATAAATTTATACATAACCAACGCCTAGTGAAACACACCGTGCATGTAAAAGAAGAAGTCTAAAGAGAATACAAAAAATAACACATAAAATAAACCCATAACACAACAGAAATAACTTATCTTTTTTTTTTTCTTTCCAACATGAGACTAGCTCAGTTTTCTGCCCTATTTTTTCTTCTTCTACAATTACCAAGTTTAACTTATTGCATTGAAGCTGCTAATCATGAGTTTTTTATGGATTGTGATAATAATGCTAATTATCATGTGGGAAAACCAGATGTGGATTTATTAGAATTTCCACTGAATTTAGAATATTTAGAAGCTGAATTTTTTTTGTGGGCAGCTTTTGGGCGTGGCTTAGATAGCTTCTCACCTGACCTTGCCGCCGGTGGGCCGCCACCAATTGGTGCTAGAATTGCCAAACTTAGCCCTCTTATTAAAGATGTTATTGCCCAGTTTGGTTTCCAAGAAGTTGGTCATTTAAGGTATTCTTCATCTCAATTTAAAACAATTAAGGGGTCGTCCGGTGGGCATGAAGAAAAATATTGCAGGCATTAGCTTTTGGTATTACTAATTAAGGGCGGATTTAGGGGGCGGAAGGCGGCTCATCCAAATATTTTTCGCCGAAAAATTACACTATATGTATAAGAAAAAATCTGTTTTATTACCTCTATATATTATGTTCTGAATCCACTTAACATAGCCCAAAAGCATAGCTTAGTGGTCAACGGAGTTCAAAATCTCTCTAAGCTTATTGGTTCAATTCCCACTAGCTACAATTTTTTTTAACTTTTTTCTTTTTTGAACCCCTTAGCGGAAATCCTGTTTCCGCCTTTGTTACTAATCTCTTGTTTGGTGCACTTTTTTCAACATATATATTAGTAATGCAAGTATTGGTTATACACCCTATTTAGTAATATTATTGGTTATACACCCTATTTGGTAGTATTACTCTATGTATAAGTAATATATAGCAAACCGTGATATTAACAATACCAAGGCTATTAATGCATGCATTAGCATGGTTAAAGATAAAATTGTCCTTAAAATCCTTTAGAATTAAAAAATAAGGAGGATATTTTTGTAAACAATAATTTTCTTAAAAATTATGCAATGCATTTTAATTTTTAATACAACACACCAAACAATGAATAAGAAATAATGTCTTCATAACTAATGCTTGCATTACTAAATCATACATTACTAATATATTTTATCCGGCATTATTCTTATAAACCCTACCAAACAAACCCTTCGCGAATATGATGTTAATTTGTACATGCAATATGTTAGTATTAAATGAAATGACAAATTGATGTACAGGGCAATCAAGAAGACAATAGCAGGATTTCCAAGACCATTGCTAAATCTTACTGCAGAGTCATTTGGCACAATTATGAATGATGCATTTGGACATACTCTGGAACCACCTTTCAATCCATACGCTAATGACATTAACTTTCTTCTTGCATCATATGTTGTTCCTTACGTTGGACTCACTGGATATGTTGGAGCTAATCCTAAACTCAAGAGTCCTACTGCTAAAAAGGTACTTCTTCCGTTTCAATTTAGATGTGGTAGTGTAACTCGACACAGAGTTTACGAAAAAAGAAAAAAGAGTTTTGAAACTTACGGTCTTAAAAGCTTAAAGGGTAAAAATTGTATGGGGTCATAACATTTGTGTGGTTATAAAAAATTCTAATTAAAGGTAAAATGGGTAAATAAAGAGTTTAAGTTACCAACAAGGGTTGTGGTGGAGTGGTAAGTACTCCTTCATCCTTAACCAGAGGTCTTGGGTTCGAGTCCATGGGTATGGAATCACCTTTATTAGGGAAAGCTTTACCCCCAATGTGGAACTTCCCGGCGCGAATCCGAATTTAGTCGGACCCCAATGTGGGTACCGGACATCGGGTGGGAACCAAAAAAAAAAGAGTTTAAGTTGAATTATTTCCAATAGTAGAAATGTGTGATTCTTTTTTAAACAGACTAATAAAAAAAGTGTGTCATATAAATTGAAACAGAGGGAGTAGTAACTAAATCTCACTTCAATTAATTTTCATTAAAAAAAAATATGGGATCAGATTTCATTTTTTTGCATTTGACTTGCTAGCGATTCCTTATGTATCTCCAGTTGTATTTTCACGTCTAGTAGCCGAATTTATTCCATTGTTAGCCTTCCATTTTAGTGTTCTTACGGATAATGTTTCTTTAAAATAATTTATATTCAGAGGCAGATCTAGAATTTTAAGTTTATGGATTCCTAAAAAAATCTTAAATTAATATATAATAATAACTGGATTAGCGACTGGGTTCCAAGCTAAATATTCTTATACATTTAATATATTTTTCAAGACAAATACAGAATTTAGACAAAAGCTACTGGATTCACGGAAACCCGTAATTATTGTGTTGGATCTGCCCTTGTTTCAGACTACTGGATTTCTTACAACAAACTCAGTAATTTGAGATTTGGGGAGAGTAAGATGTAAACAACCTTACCCTTAGCCCCGGAAGGGCAGAGAGGCTGTTTTCCCATAGACCCTCGACTAGAGAACGACAAAGAAGCCAATCATCGCGAGGATCATAAATGTTCTTTTTTTCTTTTCTTTTCTTTTCAAACTAAATGACTTATACACGTCATGTGAATATTTCCAGTTAGCAGCAGGATTATTAGGAGTGGAATCAGGGCAAGATGCAGTTCTAAGGACGTTACTATATCAGAGAGCAATAGAGAAGGTGGAACCCTACGGAATACCAGTGGCAGAATTCACGAGCCAAATATCAAAGCTGAGGAACAAGCTAGGACACCAAGGATTGAAAGATGAAGGGCTTATTGTAAAACCAAAGGAAGGTGCTGAAGGGAAGATAAAAGGGAACGTGCTAGCCGGCGACAAACACTCTCTTGCCTACGGTCGGACTCCGGAGGAAATACTCCGGATAGTGTACGGAACCGGAAAAGAAAATAAATCGGGTGGTTTTTTTCCTAAGGGAGGTGACGGTCGGATTGCCAAATCCCATCTCGGAAAAATTAAGAAATCTGAAGGCTAAAAGCTTTGTTTAATATCCAGCTCTGCATGAAAATCATGCATAATATAGATAGATAGTCATAGACGATAGGAAAAAAATGAAGGAAAGGAGTAAAGAGGGTGTGGAAAAAAAAATGAGCTTCTAAAATACAATTAAGAACGAGCTCATTATTTTGTGCTTTCTATTATTTTGTCGATTTTTTTGTTCTATCGTTTCTTCATATTATTGATGCATTTGTTTTCTTTTCTGATTTCTTTCTCTCACTCTCTCCTCTTCTGTTGATATTTGACGATTTTTATTTGTTTTTTCTCTTCGTCTTGGTTAGACTCGGTAATAATTCCTATAAGGATGAGAATTTATTATTATATGTTACTAGTGTTAGAACCCGTGCGATGCATGAATAATTTGACCAAATATTGATCTTATAAATTATGATCTGATATATCAATTGTTTTGATAAATATTAGTTGTTATTTTTTTAATGCAGTATGCAGAAATATAACAAAATCTATACAAAATTAAAGGATACACATCATATAGCAATCAAATAAATTATTTGTTCCTTATTTATTCTTTATTAAATTAGCTTAGTAATATACATTTTAGGCTAGACTTTCTTCCTGTATATGGTTAAAACCGGGCCTACCCGATTTTACTATTTGATCAAGACCAGGGAATTGCATCGAGGGTCAGTCTTGTAATGGATCAGACCAGAGCACGAAGACAAGGTATCGAGTTCGAGAATCGAGGTACCTGTCGAGATCGAGGCCAGCAGCGATCGAGACCGAATATGACAAACTTCGAGCAAAGCACAATAACGGAAAAGCGAGATATCCGTAACCGGTCGAAAATCACGACGAAAATCCCGGAACAGATTAAATCAAGGGCGATTGTTTAGGCTAATCATGGGATTTACTTTCGTAATTAGACTTGTACTATTGAGATATCTTATTTAATTAATACTTATTTGTATTCTTCATAATTAGAAAATTAGTTGGAGTAGTTAGAAAGTTAGTTAGCATTAGTTAGTATTAGTTTTTTAATAGTGCCAATTGTACAAAGTTGTGTATATATATTCTGTATTGTATCAATAAAGTTTGAGCTTTATTTCATCAATTCCATCGTCTTTCTTCCTCTCATTCTCTCCGAGTTCTAGAAGTTTCACTTCTCACCATGGCGGACATGGCTGAGCTCATTCATTCTGATTCTCAGTGAAGATCTTTATATGGTATCAGAGCGAGGTTAATCACGCACATCATCTTCCCCTACCTTTGTTATTTTTCATTTGTCTCCTTGTTTGATTTCATTAGGTTTCAGAATTTGCCCTAATTATTAGGGATTTCGTTCTATCGTTAACGATTTGCTGTCAAAATCGTGATAGTTGAAAATTCTTCTATTTTCTTCATCAATTTCATTCGATCATGGTCGTCCTTGACCAAGACAATTTGACTGGAGTAGAAACTACCGCCACTGTTGCTACGACGAACACATGAATTGATCCAATTGATCCTCTATATCTTCACTCGTCTGATAATCTAGGAGCTATACTTGTTTCAGCTGCTTTTGATGGAATAAGGTACAGATCTTGGAGGAGAAGTGTATTGAGGGGGTTATCTAAGAAGAACAAATTAGGCTTTATAAGCAGTGAGTGCAAACTGCCAGATCCTTCGTCACCACAATTTCGACAGTGGGAGCGCTGTGATAATATGGTGACCTCTTGGATCCTAAATTCACTCTCTAAGGAAATCGCAGACAATGTAGAATATGGAAATGATGCTGTTGAGCTTTGGAAAGAACTAGAGGATTGCTATGAACAAACTAAAGGAATTAGGCTGTATCAAATTCAGAAGGAAATCAATGATCTTTCCCAAGGTACTCTTGATATCACTACTTACTATACTAAGTTGAAGAAGCTTTGGGAAGAGCTTACTACTTTGAACAAAAGGATTCAATGTAGTTGCACTTGTAATTATGGTGCAAACGAGAGTATGTACAAAGCTGAGCAAGATAGGAGGCTGATACAGTTCCTTATGGGACTAAATGAGGTATATACAATAGTCTGAGGCATCATACTTATGATGAATCCATTGCCAAGTTTGGCACATGCATTTTCACTTCTAGTTCAGGATGAAAAAAGAGAGATTAGGCTAGTTAGCCAGTTATCTGTTGAGTCAACCTCAATGAATGTGAGTACATTAGGACAGGGGACTTTTAAGGCAAACTTCCCAACACACAACAATTACAGTGGAATTCCTAGAAACAGGCTCATATGTGAATACTTCAGAAAGCCAGGACATAGTAAGGACAGGTGTTACAAGTAACATGGTTACCCACAAAACAATCAGAATTGTACACTTCTCGAATAGTCAGAACAATAGCCAAAATTCTAGGTACAATAAAGGCAAGAGAGTAGTTGCAGCTGTGCAAGTTCCCAATGAAGCTGTTACCACTAAAGAGAATGAGAACAAAACACAAGATGATGGAAGAAATATGAATTTGACTGAAGAACAGTATGAATGTAAGGCCCCGTGGAAATTTTTACTCAAAAACCAGAATTTTGTGATGCCAAGATAGGATCATGTGTTAGAAATTCATCGCGGTTCGGACCCTTTAGATTGATCGGTGCGTTAAAAAGTTAAGAATTATGTTAGCCAGAAAAGTGCGTTTCTGCGGTCCATTATGCAGTCGCATAATAGGTATGCGGACCGCATAGTCGCCGCAGAGTCAGTCAATGTGTTGGTTAAATTGAGGCCAACTACGCGGCCAATTATGTGATCGCATAATCAATATGCGGGCCGCATAGTCATTGCATTATCCCCTTGGAATTTTTATAAAGGGCATTTCTGCGGTGCATTATGCGACCGTAGAACAGGTATGCGGACCGCATTTCTGTCGCATACCCAGACAGTTTGTCCAGGTTTTGGAGCCATTTTTGCGGTCTATTTTGCGGGCCGCATGTAGGGGCGGATGCAGCGTATAACCTACGGGTTTAACTGAACCCATAACTTTCAATGCAGAGTAAAAATTTATATATAAAAATTCATTAAAATTGCAAAAATAATAGATATGAACCCATAAATTGAAAAATACAATGGGTTCAATGTTAAAAGCCCTTAAAATTGAACTCATAAGATTTAAATCCTGGATCCGCCTCTAGCCGCATGTCCATTATGCGATCGCAAATCATGTCGGGGATCCTATTTTCTAACTTTTGTAACCCGACCCCATCCCATTAAAAACACCACATTAGACCATTTTCCTGTTATTTCGAGTGAGAGAGGAAGTTCTAGAAAGAGAGGGAGTGATCTTCATCTAGTCCCCACTCCATCCTTGCCCCAAATCCTTGAAAATTGTCAAGTGAAATTGCTAGGTCTTCACCCTAAGAGGTAAAAGCTTGTACCCTCATCTATAATTTCGAAATTTTTATTAAAATAAGTGATTAACAAGGGGTTCATGGGTATAAGGGTTGATAATCTTGCATGGATAAAAGATAATGGGGTATGGGATGGTTGTGAACCAAAAGAGATAACAATTGTGGTATAGGACACTTAGTGCTTGATAATTTACTTGAATGAGTTAGAATCTCTTTCATGCCTCTAATTCTTGGTTCAACTTGTAATTTTCATAAAATAGATTGAAGTTGCTAGGAAATTTCAGAATTTATTGTAAGGATTTAAGGAATGTTCTACTGAGGTATGTATGGCTAAAACCCCGTCTTTTAGAATTGAGCTCCGTTGGTATTTGTGTAAATACAGTAAGATTAAAGTTGAATTGTTTTATTGATTGTTGTTTCACATGAATTTGGGGTTGCGACCTTATATGCGTGAAAGATGTGTCTCAATAAGATCAATGTGTTATTCTTGATAACTTGAAAGGGTGCAAGGAATATGAATCATGTATTGAGATGCTTAGACCTTAAGGTGAGATTGAAGCTGCATATATTGTGCCATCTATGTGAAGACTCATCTATGCTTACAATTTTATTTGCCCTTGTGTGCACATATTATCCTAAACTACAAATCTAACATTGAACGTGGAAATGATGTGATAATTGTGGCCCCAAGTGCCTATGAAATGATATATGTGAAACAAAGATTGAAATGAGAAATGAAAAAGGAAAACGCCTTGGTAAGGCGGCCTAGCCGATCGGGCCGAGATCGGATGCCATGCCGCACACATAGTGGTATTGTATTTGTGATTGAAGTATATGTATCAAATGAGGTAACCTAGCTGATCGGGTCGAGATCGGACTCCGCTCAAGATAGTGGTGGTATTGTGGACAATGATGAACAATATGACATGCCCCAAAACTAAAAGCTATGGGAAAATGATGTGAAAAATTGTATGATTCTTTTATTTGATGATGTTATGATCATTTAAAGTGCTTGAGTTATACTTGTAATTTCCTTATTCTTGTATGAAATTTCTTTTTAACTAGATGGTGTTTAGTTATACATACTAGTACTATTCCATGGTACTAACGTCCCTTTTGCCGGGGGTGCTACATTTTTAAATGAATGTAGGTGGCTCTATTGCGGATAGTGCCAATCGCGCGTAGCAGAGTACCTTCTTCTCAAAGTCTTGGTGAGCCCCTTTCTCCTTCAAGGGGCTATGTTGTACATCTTTTGATAGAGATATCCACTTTTGAGGTATAGTCCTTGTTGCTGGCATTGTCATCATTGTCTTTTGTATCCTTAGAGGCTCCGTAACGTATGTGTGGGTTATGTATGGGTGTTGGATGGGTCTATGAACTATGTTGTAATTCTAACTCTTGTTACTCTAAAGTGAAATTGTATTGAATATTGGGAATTTAACTACGGTTTAAGGTTGTGATGTAAAATGAACTAACAATGTTGAATGTGCAATCTTTCCTATTGTTTAAATAAACGAAAGCTTGGTTTTCTTAATCATATTGAGTTGGGTAGAAAGTGTTCGATAAGGCTTGCTCAGTTGGGTTCATTCGATTGAGCGCCGGTCGCGCCTTCCGAGGTTGGGGCGTGAAAAACTTGGTATTAGAGTCTAAGGTTTTGAAGTGTCCTAGGATGTCTCGGAGTCGTATCTAGTAGAGTCCTTCTTATCGGTGTGTAGTCGACCACATCTATAAGTTGGAGGCTACTTGGGCATTTAGGAATAACACCCTTCTTTGATATTCTGAATCGTGCGGAGAAACTGTTCCCTCTCTAATTAGTGCATTGTTCTATCTTTTAGTAAATGGCACCTAAGAAGAAAGCGAGAATTGGCCAAGAAGCAAATGCCACCTCAAGAGTGGCTGATGAATTACTGCTTGATACTGCATGTGAGGGTAGTCACCCTGCTATCACCCTGCCTAGTTCTTCTATTCCAAAGCAGACTACCCCAGTTCCTACACATGCGGAGGGTACCACTAACCCTCCCATTGATACTCCTGCTCCGCCTCCAGCCCCAACTTCCGGTTCTGGTATTTCTGATGGGGATCTTAGGGGAGCTATTCAGATGTTGACCCAGCTAGTGGCCTCTCAGGCCTAGAGGTCGAATGCTGCACCTAGTTTATCTAGCCAGCAAGGGGATTCCACCAGTTCCAGGGTAAACAGATTTCTTCAGTTAGACCCTCCGGTGTTTATGGGTGCCAATCCAGAAGAAGACCCCTAGGATTTTATTGATGAGATGCACAAGACCCTCAGGGTTATGATTGCAACTGAGATAGAGGAAGTAGAGTTGGCTGCCTATTGTCTGAAAGGGGTGGCCTATTCGTGGTTTGAGTTGTGGGAAGATTCTCGTGAGGAAGGGAGCCCTCCGGAAAGGTGGAGCGAGTTTGTCGATGCCTTTATAGATCATTTCCTGCCTGCTGAGACAAGGGCAGCCCTTGGAATAGAGTTTGAAAATCTGAAGCAAGGTAGTAGGAGTGTGTAGGAGTACCACATGGAGTTTTCTCGCCTATCCAAGTATGCCATTCATATGTTGCCCACAATGGAGGCCAGAGTGCGTCGGTTTGTTCAGGGCCTTAATCCTTTGACTATTAATGAGGCTTCTATGGCTGCGTTGAATTTTGACATGAATTATGGAAAGATAGTAGAATTTGCTCAGGCCACAGAGAACCATAAACTGAAGAACAGAATGGAGAGAGAGGGTAACAGTAAGGCCCGATCTACGGGCAACATGAGAGAGTCATTAGGTGGGGGAAGATCAGCTTTCAGGGGAGGATCATCAGGGCCGTCCCAGTCTGTTGCATAGTCTTCAGCTAGTGCACCGCCAGTAGGGCCCAACCAGAAACAGTGGAGTCGTTTCAGGCCCGGTCATAGGGGATCCCATCAGCGAGGTCGGTCAGGAAAGAGGTCCTAGTAGCAGCAGAGGTCCCCGTGCCCCAGGTGCGGGAAGATGCACTCAAGGGTTTGCTATTTGGAGTTACCCGTATGTTATGGATGTGGGATGAGGGGTCATATTCAGAGACATTGTCGTGTATCCCGTTAGGGAGCGGGTAGGGGCACAACACAGTCATCCAGTCTAATAGCTGCTACATTTTTAGCCCCTTCTCCAGCTCGAGGTTCCCCAGCACCCGCAGGGCATGGTGCAGCTAGGGGTGGTGCGCAGAGTTTAGGAGGACCCAGTAGGTTCTATGTTATGAGTGGTCGCCAGACAATAGAGGCTTCTCCAGATGTTGTTACAGGTATTCTGACTGTCCAGTCTCATGATGTGTATGCATTTATTGACCCTGGTTCCACCTTGTCCTATGTTACACCTTTTGTTGATGTGGAATTTGAGATAGAACCAGATCAGCTTCATGAGCCATTTTCGGTGTCTACTCCAGTTGGTGAGTCAATTACGGCTGCTCGAGTTTATAGAGGTTGTGTTGTTATGTGGCGGGGTAGAAATACCATGGACGATCTTATTGAATTAGGGATGGTCGATTTTTGATGTAATAATGGGAATGGATTGGCTTCATTCATGCTTTGCCAAACTTGATTGTCGTACTAGAACCATGAGGCTTGAATTTCCTAATGAGCCCATTATTGAATGGAAGGGAGATAATGTAGTGCCTAAAGGTCGGGCTTATTTCTTACCTTAAGGCCGCGAAGATAATCAAGAAAGGGTGTATCTATCATTTAGTTCGGGTTACGGACACCGATGCCGAAGCACCTAGCCTTGAGTCCGTACCAGTTGTGAATAGATTTTCGGATGTCTTTCCAGATGAAATCCCTGGGATCCCACCAGATAGGGAGATCGATTTTGGGATCGATGTGATGCCAGGCACGTAGCCTATATCAATTCCACCTTATAGAATGGAACTGGTAGAATTGAAAGATCTAAAGGAACAACTGAAGGATTTGCTAGAAAAGGGTTTCATCCGGCTGAGTGTGTCACCGTGGGGCGCACCGATCTTGTTTGTAAAGAAGAAAGATGGGTCGCTACGGATGTGCATTGACTATGGGCAACACAACAAGGTCACAATCAAAAATAAATATCCCCTGCCAAGAATAAATGACTTGTTTGATCAATTGCAAGGCGCTACGTGTTATCAAAAATTAACTTGCGGTCTGGGTATCATCAATTGAAGATAAGGGAGCAGGATATTCCAAAAACAGCTTTCAAGACTCGGTGTGAGCACTTTGAATTTCTGGTGATGTCATTTGGGCTAACAAATGCCCTGGCGGCTTTCATGGATCTTATGAATCGAGTCTTCATGCCTTTTCTAGAGTCCTTTGTGATAGTGTTCATTGACAATATTCTTGTGTATTCCCGAAGTCGGGAGGACCATGCTGACCATCTCAGGGCGGTTCTGCAGACTCTTCAGCAACATAAATTGTATGCAAAATTTTCAAAATGTAAATTTTGGCTTGAATCTGTCGCGTTCTTGGGTCATGTCGTCTCCAGGGAAGGAATTAAGGTTGATCCTCAAAAGATTGCAGCAGTGAACAATTGGCCCAGACCTACCACTCCAACGGAAATTTGCAGTTTCTTAGGTTTGGCTGGGTACTACAGGAGATTTGAGGAGGGGTTTTCTACTCTTGCCTCTCCATTGACTAAATTGACACAGAAAGCGGTTAAATTCCAATGGTCCGATGCTTGTGAAAGGAGTTTCCAAGAATTGAAATTAAGATTGACTACAACACCAGTATTAGCCCTGCTAGAGGGTACAGAGGGATTTATGGTGTATTGCGATGCTTCAAGGATCGGGCTTGGGTGTATGTTAATGCAACACGACAAGGTTATAGCTTACGCTTCTAGACAACTCAAGAATCATGAAAAGAACTATCCAGCTCATGACTTAGAGCTTGCAGCAGTGGTGTTTGCGCTAAAGATTTGGCGACATTATTTGTATGGGGTCCATGTGGATGAATTTACAGATCACAAGAGTCTTCAATATATTTTCAAGCAGAAGGAGTTGAATCTGAGACATAGAAGATGGCTAGAGTTACTCAAGGACTATGATATTGATATTCTCTATCACCCGGGAAAGGCTAATGTTGTGGCAGATGCTCTTAGTCGAAAATCTATGGGGAGCTTGGCTCATTTGGAGGCGTATCAGAGGCCTTTGGCTAGGGAGGTTCACCAGTTGGCTAGTTTGGGAGTTTGCCTTGCGGACTCTATTGAAGGAAGAATAATTGTGCATAATAGGGCTGAATCATTGCTTGTGGCGGAAGTGAAAGAGAAACAATTCAACGATCCATTGTTAGCACAACTGAAAAGGGGGAGTCATAAACACAAGACCACAGCTTTTTCCTTTGGCATGGATGATGGTACCCTACGGTACCAAGGCCGCCTATGTGTTCCGGATATTGACGGTCTTCGAGAAAGGATCATGACAGAAGCTCACACTTCCAGGTATTCCGTGCACCCAGGTTCTACGAAAATGTATCATGATCTCAAGGAAGTTTATTGGTGGAATAACATAAAAAAGGATGAGGCGGACTTCGTGGCAAAATGTCCAAACTGTCAGCAAGTGAAGGCCAAACATCAAAGGCCCGGTGGATTGGCCCAAAGAATAGAAATTCCAATGTGGAAATGGGAGATGATTAATATGGATTTTATGGTAGGGTTACCACGCACTCCGCATAAGCTCGACTCAATTTGGGTAATCGTGGATCGACTCACGAAATCAGCACACTTTTTGCCAATTAAATCTACCGACACAGCGGAACAATATGCTTAGTTGTATATCAAAGAAATAGTCAGGTTGCATGGAATTCCAGTCTCAATCATTTCAGATCGAGGGGCTCAGTTCACTACCAACTTTTGGAAGAAATTTCAGCAAAGTTTGGGTAAGCAGGTAAATCTTAGCACAACTTTCCATCCTCAAACCGACGGGCAAGCAGAGCGGACTATTCAGATGCTTGAAGACATGTTGCGTGCTTGTACTCTTGATTTCAAAGGTAGTTGGGATGACAATTTGCCACTCATAGAATTTGCTTACAACAGTAGCTTCCATGCTAGTATCCAGATGGCACCATTTGAGGCGTTGTATGGTAGGAGATGTAGATATCCCATTGGGTGGTTTGAGGTTGGAGAAGCTGAATTGATAAGGCCGGACCTCGTGCATCAGGCTATGGAGAAAGTCAAGACTATTAAAGAGAGGTTGAAAACTGCTCAAAGTCATCAAAAGTCTTAGTCGGATGTTCGTCGCAGAGATTTGGAGTTCAAAGAAAATGATTGGTATTTCTGAAGGTTTCTCCAATGAAGGGTATCATGCGATTTGGAAAGAAAGGGAAATTAAGTCCGAGGTATGTCGGACCGTACAGAATCATTCTGAGGATTGGTCGGGGGGCATACAAGCTCGAGCTGCCACCCGAGATGTCATTGGTTCATCCGATCTTCCATGTGTCTATGTTAAAGAAGGTAGTGGGAGATCCGTCCACTATTATGCCAGTTGAAACTATTGAGGTTAATGAAGAACTGTCATATGAAGAAGTTCCAGTTGGCATTCTTGAAAGATAAGTCCGAAAGTTGAGAAATAAGGAAATTGCCTCCGTAAAAGTGTTATGACGGAACCAGTGTAGACATGTGATTTTTGACCCTCCCCAAGATTTTACATATTTTAGCCTTTAGATATTTAGTTTAGGCCTAATATTGTTATTTTACCTAGTTTTAACTATTTTACTTTATTTTGTCGCAAAAATAAAAATTACAAAAATATTTTCTTTTATTTAGGTTGTTGATATTTTATTTTGTTACTTTTAGTTTATCTACCTTATATAAAATTCAAAAATACAAAAAATAGTTACACTTTATTTTCAAGGATATTAGTGTTTTGGATAGTAATATTATCTTAATTTTACAATAATTTTAATCTAATTCCATGTTTATCTTTTAGTATGAAATTTGAAAAATATCAAAATAGTTTAACAATATAATATTGTTTATTTTAATTAATTAGGATTAATTTTATATTTTTATATTAATATGGAAAAATATTGGGCTTGTTAAGCTTTTCTTATCCAAATTTGGCCCAATTCGGAATGACCCACAAGATTTTGAGCCCAATACCATATACACCAAATTAAAACCCTTACACCCCATGAGCTCCCTTCTTCTTCATAACCAAAAAAAAAAACCTACACCCTTTAGACTTGAGATAACAGCTGCATACACACAAGAGAGGAGACGTCAGCCCTCTCCTCATGAAACCAAACGGCCAGATCCCATCTCCTCTTGAAATCCAATTCACTATCGCGTCTCCACCCAGCATGAAAAGATGGAAACGTTAATGTAAAAAGAAATGGTCTAATTGGTGTATTTGTATGGAGAAAACTTCATATATTTTCAAAATTTCTTTCTTCAGTAGGATCCATTTTTTTTAGTACGTAGGATCTAAATTTCCAAAAAAAACAAAAAAAAATATTTTCAATTTCTTTCTTCATTTTAATCTTGGAATTTCGCTTAAAAACATGAAGTTTGATTGAGTTCGAGGTCGCTCGATTCTGTCCGTGTATTGGTGGAACTTTCATCAATTTAAAGTTTGATTTTCAGTTGCCATAGTTGCTGAAGTTATATATTGGAAAGCGATCTCAGGTTCAATTCTTCCTACTCTTACTTTTATTTTGGAGTCAATTTCCAATGTGATATGAATAGAGTTCTTGACAATAATTTGTTTGGTTGAAGATTATTTAAGGCCTGTCACTTTCAATGTTATGTCCAAACTATATGCAGTAGACTCTAAAACAAAATTAAATGATCTTGTTTGCCCTTTAGGAGTTAGTGGCTTTAAACTTCGTTCACATGGCAATTAAACCACTATATTTATTATATTATTTCTTGTTTGATGCCCTTTAGAGTAGAGTTGGAACATATAATTAATTTGGGGATATAATATAATTTAAGCTTGATCATAGTCGGGTTTAACTGTTGGAAAAGTTAAAAAAAAAGTGAGCATGTAATAGTTTTATTATTTCTAGTTTTACTTCTCTTCTTTTGTTATCGGTAGGAGCATGCTTAGGCCGTCATCACTTGGGTAGGCACGCCTTAGGATTTTGTTAGTTTCGAGGGGAGAGGTCGTTCCCTTAGTTAAATTTATTCGGGGAATGCTCGGAGGGATTTGTATATATTTTATTTCAGGGGTATGCCCCGAAGTGAATGTAATTGGAGGCCTTGGTGAACATCGTAGAAGAAATAACGTAGGATAATTAGAACTTTAATTTTTCTTCTTTTAATTTTCTTTCATTTAGGTGGGGACAACCTCGAGCCTCTTTTGATTGTTTATTTTCTTTTTTGTGTGTTATTACCTCAATTCAAACATTTTAAAAGCTGACTAGATCAAATACGCAACCGTACTAGTTACGGGACTTGGGGAGTGCCGAACACCTTCTCCCTGAGTCAAATGAACTCCCTTACTCGAATCTCTGGTGTAGACTTAGTTTTGGAGTCTCAAGTGTTTTGAAAGGAAAAAAAATTATTTTTAGAAAAACGGTGACCTGGCACACCGAAATCAAATGTCAGGCGACGACTCTGAGTTATTTCCTTTTGAAACACAATCCTTTTGTCACTTTCTAGTTGAAAAACTCTTTTGAGATTTACAAATATTTTATTATTTTTAAGAGGTTTAAGTGAAGTTTGTTTAAAAAAGGGGTGTGACATCTCTGGCGACTCTGCTGGGGAGTTGTAGGTTCGAGCTGGTACTTGATCTTGTTGGCTTTTAGGATATTCGGTTGAGGTGTTTGTTTTCTTTATTTGTTTTGTTTATTTGCTGTGTTTGTCTTATTTTCTTGTTTTGTTGGTTATTTGTTTATTGCTTTTCTTAATGTGTTACTGCTTTATAAAATATCATCATTTGCATAACCACGTGTCTTCTTTCTACAACAAGTCTCGGAGTACGCGTCGCGTGCACGAACTCTTTGTTGAGTCACCCTTAATTTAGGAGGGAGGGCCGTCAGACGTATGGAGTGGGTGGAAAGCTTGAGCAGCCACCATTGACCATACGCTCCCCCGAATTGCCTTGTTAGTGAACCCCAAACTTAGGTCAACCTTTAAGTCATTCTTACTTGCATCATGTCATTTAGACCTAGCAGGGCTCGGTCCCATGTACCGTGTCCCTTTGTAGGAAGCCTATCCAAATTTTGTCAAAAATGGGCTCGTGGCAAAAGACATTCAATCATCCCTATGTGATACATGTTACATCTTTGATGGTAAAAAGGTCATTTGGTGGACCGACGCTTGGGAAAGAAGGGTGAAAAATGCAGCAAATAGGGCCTAGTTATATTTTTTTTCACAACTTTTTCAAGAAAAGACAAAAAAAAAATTAAAAATGAAAAAAAAAAGATTATGCACTTTCCCATCATCTTCCAAAAAATCAAAAAAAAAAATCCAAAAAGATTTTACCTTTTCCATCCTTTTCCAAAAAGACAAAAAATATAGTTTTTCCAAACTAGTTGCATTTTTTAAAAGCTTTCTCCCATGTCCAATCTTCCCGAACTACGCATACCTGATTCTTGTCTCTCGGGGCAGGATACGCAGGCAGCTCACATAGAGTCCGATCTTCCTAGTGAGTCTTAGGTTCTTGGCTTTGTGGGGTCTTAGCCAAATCTTGCATGTTTAGCCACTTTTGGCCACATCGGCCATTCTTGCAAAATGGGGTTATTTTCGCAAAAGTGGTTCAATTACACATGTCTTAGGATCTTAAGTCCACAACTAGGTATCATATTACTTAAGGTCCGTCCTTATTGAGTTTGCATCTTTAGCCACTTCTGGCCATAGCAGTCGTTTCTGCAAAATAGGTCATTTCTGCAAATTAATTTTGGGCCATGATTATTGAGAGTTTGAATCCATATAAGCCTTAGTGAGGCATTTCCCATGTCTATGAGGTCAATCTTGTTGAGTTTACACTTCTAGCCACTCTTGGCCACATAAGTTAATTTTCACAAATAGCCCAATCGCGTCTTGCATGTGTCCAGGATGTGTTATGGCCTCAAATAGTGTCTCGAGGCGCTAATTATATTTGATCTTATTTTCTCAGTCAGGTATGGATCAGTGTACCAGAGCTCGAGCTTGACAAATACCCAGAATCATTGCATCTAGGAGCTGCTTATAGATACTTTTATGTTTTGAGTCTGTTATTCATATTGTCTTTTACTTTCTAGTCTTGTACAGTAATATCGAGTCTTTTGTTATATTACTTCCCATTTTGTATTTGAAAAACCAAAAAAAAATTAATTATAAATAAAATTCAAAAAGATTTTTGTTTCTTAATTTATTTTGTCCATTACTTTTCCAGAACTACGCTTGATCTGATTCATGAGGGACATGATACGTAGGTAACCTACATACGGTTCGATCGAATCATCATTTAAAAAAACAAAAAAAAAAAGAAAAAGAGAAAAAAAAGAATGAAGTTGTAGGACGTGAGAAATGAGAGGAGAGAAAAGAGGGGGAAAGAAATGAAAAATCAAGTGGTGTTAGAAAGGAAAATGAAGAAGGAAATGAGGCTAAAAGAGTGAAACTGGGATGATGTCATATGACCTTCGTACCCTCGAAGCCATTCTAGAACCGTTAACTGTGACTAGGGGCATTGCACGTAATGTGATATTTTTATCTGATAAATGTCCTAACGCTAACATGTTGGCTTCGTTTTGCTCCTCTTTGTTACTTTCATTGTTATTATAACAGAGGGTGGTTCGTTTGTGGCACTTTGGTGATTCGTCCATACAACACCAGAAAGCACAAGGCAGTCATGGCTAGCAAAGAAACAGACACTGGGGTTGTACACCCACCAAGGGAGATTGTAGAATCAGAATCGGAACTAAAAGAGGAGGTCCGAAGGTTGAAACAACAGATGGCAGAAATGTATCAATCTTGGATCAGGGGGCATCCTCCACCTTCCTTCCCCACTAAGTACACGGAAAACCCTGCAACTATCTCACCACGAACACAAGCCCAGGTTCCCACTACTGTTGCTCTTTCCCCTCAACGCGCCCTAGGCTTCACCCCTTACCACAATTACCCTGGCACTTCCTCCCAAATTTTCCATGATCCACCAGCTAAAACAACCGCATTCCCAGCTCCAGATACCCAATACTATACCCCGAAACCCACTTTCAAAGTCCCAGATCCTTATTCCTACACTTCTCACTTTGAGCCTCATGTTGAAACTGAGAAACCACCCAAGAACGTGGAGCAGGAGGAGATATTTAGGAAGGTAAAAAGTCTGGAGCAATCATTGAGGAATATGCAGGGGTTAGGAAGCCAGGTGAGTGTGGCTTATAAGGATTTGTGTTTGTTCCCTGATGTTCAACTACCTGTCGGGTTCAAGATGCCCAAGTTTGACTTGTATGACGGACATGGGGATCCTGTAGCTCATCTGAGAGGTTACTGCAGTAAAATGAGAGGCGCCGGGGGAAAGATGAATTGCTAATAGCGTACTTCAGCCAGAGTCTGAGTGGGGCAGCTCTAGAATGGTATACCCGCTAGGATACCAGCAGGTGGTACACATGGGATGATTTCGCTCAGGCCTTTGCTCGACATTTCTAGTACAACATAGACATTGTCCCGAATCGCCTGTCCCTGACCAAGGTAGAAAAGAAGCCTAGTGAAAGCTTTAGAGAATATGGTTTCCGATGGAGGGAGCAAGCTGCACGGGTCAATCCTCCGATGGAAGAAGATTAGATGGTTGAATACTTTATTCAAGCCTTGGAGCCTACTTACTTCGGCTATTTGATCTCAGCCATTGGTTAGCCTTTCAATGATGTGGTAAAGATGGGATAAATGGTGGAAGAGGGACTAAAGTCAAGCAAGATCATGAGCTATTCTACCTTAAAAGCCACAACACATGCAATTCAGAAGAAACATGATGATGTTGCCATGGCTGTATCAGGATCGCAACATATCCCAACGGGTCCGCCTCACCAATATACTCAGCCTCGACTCCGACCCCAACCCCAAACCTATCCCCGAGCTCCACATAATCCACATCAGTACTATCCTCCGAACAATGTCCAGTCATTTGTTCAACCACTGGGTCACTCCTTATGGCGATCACCAGCACCGCATAATACTCTTTCGCCGTCACAACATTGTCGAGCACCCAACAACCCTAGAAAACAAGGGAATAGAGGGGGAAAAAGGCAAAGAAATGGTTTTACGCCAATCGGAGAATCCTACACAAGCTTGTTTGAAAAGTTCAAATAGTCTAGCCTGATTGAGCCGCTCTTTGGCTATACTCCGGACCCATATGCAAAAGGTTTTGATCCTACTGTATAGTGCATGTACCACTCTAATGTCCAAGGGCATAGCATTAAAGATTGTCGTGCTTTGAAAAGGGAGATAGAAAGAATGATTCAAGAAGGGATAATTGTGGTCCAGGACAGTGACACCCAGAATATCGCATAGAATCCTTTACCTGCACATGATGATGACACTTTGGTGACATGCTGACTGAAGTTAACGATATTGAAATTGGTGAAGGTCCCATCAATTTTGATGTGTAATCCAGTGGCTAAGATGTCGAGCTTGGTGAATGGAAAGACACTCCTTTCTTGGCTAGCCAAGAAGGAGTTTTGGTGGTTTATTTTGTTTGTCATTTCTATTGTCCGGGTTATTTCAGGGTTGTAATCCGGATATTATTTTGTGGCTCAAACTCTTCTTCTTCTTTTGCCTAGTTTGTTTTATTACAGTAACTCGTCTAGTGTTTTCTAAGATTGTTCCAGGGTTGTAACCCATGTCTATTTTGCTTGTTTTGTTCAAACCCTGTTCACCATCTGTCTAATACAATCTCCTGTTTTCTGTTAGTTCTAATCAGTTTTGTTTAGGTAACTTTTCCTTTTATAGTTCTTTTCATACTGACTCTAGTGGTATGACATGCACGCATAATTGTCAGCCTGATTTTGAAAGTTAGTTTAATCATAAAGCAATGACACAGTTTTGAACATGATAAAAGAGGCATTTGAGGAAACAAGTAGAGATTCGCACATTCTGAGATGACCTAAACTTTGAATTGAGTGAAACTGAGGTAGTAAGTTTGGGAAATCAAGAGGTTGATAAGGACATACAACAATGAAATGTCTCCCGAGCAATTTTGAGGTAAATCAGTCAGTGCTGAAATGCATTCTTCCACATCGAGATAAGGTTGAGTCAAGTTGGCTTCGAACTGGCAAGGCTCATTCATCGAGATAAAGGTATTTCCCATTGGCACTTTTGTTTGTGTTGATTCTATCAATAGATACCATGTATGATATCTTTGCTTATCTTCAATTGCATGCGTGTACTTGGCATTTTTTAAAGTTTGGCATGACGAAATCATTTTATTCTGCTACCCAAACACTTTTATTCTTTGCTACCCATTTTGAGCCATAATTTTTGTTTCATACCCCTCTTTTGGAATCAGAAATAGAGTTAGGAAATAGAAAAAGAAAAGAAAAAGAGAAAAAGAGAAAAAGAAGAAAAAAAGGAAAAGAGAAAAAGAAAAAAAAAAGAAAAAAAGGAGAAAAAAAAGAAAAAGAAAAAAAAGAGAAAATGAAAAAAAAACAACAACTTTGTCTTTTGAACTACGTTCGACCTGATTCTTGTCACCTCAAGATACATAGGCAGTCTTACGGTTCGGTCACACAAAATAAAATATGTCACAATTCCCCAAAGTCAAGAGTGGGGCAGATTTTCTTAGAAGTCCCCTCAAAATAAAAATCCAAAAAAAGAAAGAAAATCCCCAGACTCCAGAAACTGGGGCAGAAGTTTTAATTTTGCCAAAAGATATGATTCCAAAAGTTGTAATTTTGAACCCTTTCATCTTAAATTATTTTGAGCCTTCATGCCACCCTTTCTTTTCAACCCTGTCCAAAAGCCTACATTACGGTCCAAAGAAAGACCTTCCGACCAATATTTGAGGATGCCAAATCAAGTGTGTGGTGAAAGTATGATCTTCCTACATCATGGGTAATACATTATTCATATCGCAAAGAGAGAAAATGATAAACGAGAGAGTCTTATCGGTGAAAACCCTCATAGGCACCGTAAGGCGACGGTGAGTTGAGAAAAAGAGCAAAATGAAAGAGGCTTGATGATGAAAATCGTTCAGGGCACTACAAGTCGACTGAGGATTGTGGATCAAATGGGACAATTGGAGTACCGAAGCCCAGTTTCACAGTTTAGAGGCACAACAAGAGTTGAACATTAGACTTGCTTAACATATTAGGCCACTTTAATCCAAAATGCATGTCACAGTCATTAGAGTTGGTATCTACATCTGACAAGTTTCTACTCGGTGATTTTCTTGTTAGATGTCATCGCTTTATGTTGTCCCCTTAACTCTGTTCTTCTTGCTTTGTTTAAATCCTCTGGAGTCTGTTTTGTTAGAACAAGTAAAGAGATGACTTCAAAATCTGCTACCAGCTTTCCAATTGCACAAAGCGGATTCTGGCTAGCATGTCAAAATGGCATAAGTTAGGAAAGAACAGTATGCGCACTGAGTTGATAACAATTAACATGCTTTGGGATTCATGTGAAATGCAAAGGTTCGGTAAATGTCAATTCATGAGCAAAATGCAACAGATAGAGGATATTAGGATCAAATGGAGTGGAAGTATTTTCTGTGATAAGGGTTGAAAGAAAATGGGTAGTCGATAACAGGCAAGGTCTTCCAAGTTGAAATCAAAGTTATCTTGGCAAGTGCAGAAGCAACCGCCTTCAAAGTCAAGGCCACAAACTAACCACCATGTTTTAAACTCACAAGTTTTCTTTGTATGAAATAGGGATGAAGGCTATGTTCATAACAAAGCTTGAAATTTTCAGGTGTAATGCCCTGATTCTACTTGTGCAAAGGCTATTGAGAAGATCAAATATCACCCTTAGGAGAAGCACTTCCTAGTCTGGGCCTTTCAAGTTATATTTTGTTTTAGGAGATGCACTTCCTAATTCTACAACACAATAGAGTGAGACTAGCCAGTTAGGAGTTATAATGAGAATGTCATTGGTCGTCTATTGATGCAGGGCTTTACCTGCTAGTTTTACTATACCAGTCATCTATTTCGTATTTCGTATTCTGTATTTCATATCTCTTGTTATGCTGTTATTTTATTATGCATTTTTATGGTACTAATATATCGGCTCCTGTTGCTTTTTTTGAGCCGAGGGTCTCCTGGAAACAGCCTCTCTACCCTTCGGGGTAGGGGTAAGGTCTGTGTACATATTACCCTCCCCAGACCCCACTTGTGGGATTATACTGGGTCGTTGTTGTTGTTGTTTGTTGTTGTTGAGACGCACTTCCTAAATTGAGATTTTACCCCTAGGAGATGCACTTCCTAGTCTGGGTATTTCAAGTTATATTTTTATTTTTAGGAGACGTACTTCCTAATATTGGTCATTTAAATTCATCCCCAGGAGATACACGTCCTAGTTGGAGTCATTGAAGTTTTACCCATTAGGAGACACACTTCCTAGTAGGGGTCTTTTAGATTACACTTGTTGGTAGACGCACTTCCTAGCTTTGGTCATTTAAATTCATCCCTAGGAGACATACGTCCTAGTTGGAGTCATTGAAGTTTTACCCATTAGGAGACGCACTTCCTAGTAGGGGTCTTTCAGATTCCACTTGTTGGGAGACGCACTTCCTAGCTTTGGTCATTTAAATTCATCCCTAGGAGATGCACTTCCTAGTTTTAGTCATTGAAGTTTCACCCCTAGGAGACTCACTTCCTAGTCTGGGTCTTTCAGATTTTGTTTTAGGAGACACACTTCCTAAATTGAGAGTCTACCCCTAGGAGACGCACTTCCTAGTTTGAGTCATTAAAGTTTCACCCCTAGGAGACGCACTTCCTAGCTTTGCTCATTGAAATTTTACCCATTAGGAGACGCACTTCCTAGCTTGAGTCATTGAAATTTTACCCATTAGGAGACGCACTTTCTAGTCTGGGTCTTTCAGATTATACTTGTTAGGAGACGCACTTCCTAGTTTGGGTCATTTAAGTTCATTCCTAGAAGACTCACTTCCTAGTTTGAGTCATTGAGTTTCACCCCTAGGAGACGCACTTCCTAGTTTGGGTCATTCAGGTTTTATTATTAGCAGACACATTTGCTAGTCAAAGTTTCTTGGTTTTATTCACAGGAGGCACACATCCTAGTCGAGTCTTTAGTTTTACTCTCATCATTGCATCAATAGCATATGTGATTTACAATTTTGCTAACAACTCACAAATATTCCTAGTGCAAAACTGGGGCAGAAAATTTTGTTTATTTTGTTGTTTTGATCGCAGGCGCCCACCTAGAGAACGAGAGAATCCATTTCAAGTTCTTTTCAGAGTCACTTCAAATTTCAAGTCAATAGCAGGCGCCCACCTGAAGAACGAGGGAAGTCATTTCAGAATTCAATTTAAGTTAGAAGTAGCAGAAGCTCGCAACAAGAATGCGAGTCAACGGTCCGAGATGATCAACAGAAGTAATCTCAATCCAGAAAAAAAGAAAGAGAAAAAAAGAAGTAGATCCAAATGTAGAAGCTGAGACAAGAGGTGTATTGCTCAAGACATGACTAAAGTCACAAGCATGGCGTGTCTGGTTTTGATCCGAAAAGCTGAAGAAGAATGAACTAGCACCTGCAACTAGCAAGCGTCAAGGTTCAAATCTAAAGTTTGCATGAAGTATCATTCAAGACTCAAGATCAAGCTTCAGAAGACTTATAGATAGGAATTTTGTAACTCATAGTTGACAGGCTTAGTTAATCTTTTTCATTTTTGATTTTGATGTAATAACATGACCGCGGACCAGAACCTCGACGACACCTCAATCGGCTCTCTACCTCGGTACACTCCATCACTGTTCCTTCCATTATAGCCAAGAATATGTAGGCATCTCAAATACCAGGGCTCGGTCACATTCTCCTTCCTCTTAGTTTTTAGTCTCCCTAAATAAGGGTCGGGTCAAAAAACATGTCTAGTCGTTCTTTTGTCTGAAAATACTTCGTATTTCCAGTCAAAGAGGAGCAGCTGTAGACATGTGATTTTTTACCCTCCCCAAGATTTTACATATTTTAGCACATGTGATTTTTGACCCTCCCCAAGATTTTACATATTTTAGCCTTTAGATATTTAGTTTAGGCCTAATATCGTTATTTTACCTAGTTTTATTTTACTTTATTTTATCGCAAAAATAAAAATTACAAAAATATTTTCATTTATTTAGGTTATTGATATTTTATTTTGTTACTTTTAGTTTATCTACCTTACATAAAATTCAAAAATACAAAAAAAATAATTACACTTTATTTTCAAGGATATTAGTGTTTTGGATAGTAATATTATTTTAATTTTACAATAATTTTAATCTAATTCCATGTTTATCTTTTAGTATTAAATTTGAAAAATATCAAAATAGTTTAACAATATAATATTGTTTATTTTAATTAATTAGGATTAATTTTATATTTTTATATTAATATGGAAAAACATTGGGCTTGTTAAGATTTTCTTATCCAAATTTGGCCCAATTCAGAATGGCCCACAAGATTTTGAGCCCAATACCATATACACCAAATTAAAACCCTTACACCCCATGAGCTCCCTTCTTCTTCATAACCTAAAAAAAGACCTACCCCCTTTAGACTTGAGATAACAGCTGCATACACACAAGAGAGGAGACGACAACCCTCTCCTCTTGAAACCAAACGGCCAAATCCCATCTCCTCTTGAAATCCAATTTACTATCGCGCCTCCACTCAGCATGAAAAGATGGAAACGTTAATCTAAAAAGAAATTGTCTAATTGGTGTATTTGTATGGAGAAAACTTCATATATTTTCAAAATTTCTTTCTTCAGTTGGATCCATTTTTTTAGTCAATAGGATCCAAATTTCAAAAAAAAAACAAAACAAAAAAAATATTTTCAATTTCTTTCTTCATTTTAATTTTGGAATTTCACTTAAAAACATGGAGTTTGATTCAGTTCGAGGTCGCTCGATTCTATCCGTGTATTGGTGGAAATTTCATCAATTGAAAGTTTGATTTTCAGTTGCCATAGTTGCTGAAGTTATATATTGGAAAGCGATCTCAGGTTCAATTCTTCCCACTCTTACTTCTATTTTGGAGTCAATTTCCAATGTGATATGAATAAAGTTCTTGACAATATTTTGTTTGGTTGAAGATTATTTAAGGCCTGTCACTTTCAATGTTATATCCAAACTATATACAGTAGACTCTAAAATAGAATTAAATGATCTTGTTTGCCCTTTAGGAGTTAGTGGCTTTAAACTTCGTTCACATGGCAATTAAGCCACTATATTTATTATATTATTTCTTGTTTGATGCCCTTTAGAGCAGAGTTGGAACATATAATTAATTTGGGGATATAATATAATTTAAGCTTGATCATAGTGGGGTTTAACTGTTGGAAAAGTTAAAAGAAAAGTGAGCATGTAATAGTTTTATTATTTCTAATTTTACTTCTCTTCTTTTGTTATCGCTAGGAGCATGCTTAGGCCGTCATCACTTGGGTAGGCAAGCCTTAGGATTTTGTTAGTTTCGAGGGGAGAGGTCGTTCCCTTAGTTAAATTTATCTAGGGAATGCCTCGATGGATTTGTATATATTTTATTTCGGGGTATGCCCTGAAGTGAATGTAATTGGAGGCCATGGAGAACATCGTAGAAGAAATAGCGTAGGATAATTAGAACTTTAATTTTTCTTCTTTTAATTTTCTTTCATTTAGGTGGGACAACCTCGAGTCTCTTTTGATTGTTTATTTTCCTTTTGTGTGTTATTACCTCAATTCGAACATTTTAAAAGCCGACTAGATCAAATACGCAACCGTACTAGTTACGGGACTTGGGGAGTGCCTAACACCTTCTCCCTCAGTCAAATGAACCCCCTTACCCGAATCTCTGGTGCAGACTTAGTTTTGGAGTCTCAAGTATTTTGAAAGGAAAAAAAATTTATTTTTAGAAAAAACGGTGACCTGGCACACCGAAATCAAATGTTAAGTGGCGACTCTGAGTTATTTTCTTTTGAAACACAATCCTTTTGTCACTTTCTAATTGAAAAACCCTTTTGAGCTTTACAAATCTTTTATTATTTTTAAGAGGGTTAAGTGAAGTTTGTTAAAAAAAGGGTGTGAAAACCAGTAGGTTGAGGAAGCCACTTGGGAAGCCGAGGAAGAAATGAGAAAGAAGTACTCACATTTGTTCGAATAGTCATGTAATAGCTTTTATGCACTTGGTTCCCCTGAACTCTTATCTTATGATTTGATCCATGTAAAACTGTCCTGTTTTGGTTATATGTTGCCTATGCAGCCATGGTTAGTATTGTACAGGTTATATTATGACTGTAAAATGTGTACATGCTGTTATGATATGTTTCTGGGGCTCTCTGACAGGTGGATAGGCCTAGTTACAAAGGAAGCTCTGGCAAAACTTTTGAAAATTTAGGAAGTTAGCCAAATTTAGGGTTGTGGATATGTTTCATGTTGTGAAAAACTGAGGTTGCATAGAGATTGCTAATAAGTGAACCTTGATCCTCATTCGAGGACCAATGATCTTAATTGGGTGAGGATGTAAGGGCCCATAGAAATTTCTACTCAAAAACCTGAATCTCATGATGCCAAGATAGGATCATGTGTTAAAAATTCATCGCAGTTCGGACCATTTGGATTGACTGGTGCATTAAAAAGTTAAGAATTATGTTTGCTAGAAAAGAGCGTTTCTGCGGTCCATTATGCGGTCGCATAATAGGTATGCGGACCGCATAGTCGCCGCAGAGCCAGTAAGTATGTTGGTTAAATTGAGGCCAACTATGCGGCCAATTATGCGATCGCATAATCAATATGCGGGCCGCATAGTCATCACATAATCCCCTTGGATTTTTTGTGAAGGGCAGTTCTGCGATGCATTATGCGACCACATTTCTGTCGCACACCCAAACAGTTTGTCCAGGTTTTGGGGCCAGTTTTGCGGGCCGCAAGTCCATTATGCGATCGCAAATTATGTCGGGGCTCCTATTTTCTAAATTTTATAATCCGACCCCTTCCTATTAAAAATACCCCATTAGACCATTTTCCTGTTATTTCATGGCATATGGAGTGAGAGAGGAAGTTCTAGAAAGAGAGGGAGTGATCTTCATCTAGTCCCCACTCCATCCTTGTCCTAAATACTTGAAGATTGTCAAGTGAAATTGCTAGGTCTTCACCCTAAGAGGTAAGAGCTTGTACCCTCATCTATAATTTCGAAATTTCCATTAAAATAAGTGATTAGCAAGGGGGTTCATGGGTATAAGGGCTGATAATCTTGCATGCATAAAAGATAATGGGGTATGGGGTGGTTGTGAACCAAAAGAGATAACAATTGTGGTATAGGATGATGAAAATCTCTCACAAAAGTGTCCTAAAATCGCTATGCACACTTAGTTCTTGATAATTTACTTGAACGAGTTAGAATCTCTTTCATGCCTTTAATTCTTGGTTCAACTTGTAATTTTCATAAAATTGATTGAAGTTGCTAGGAAATTCCGAAATTTATTGTAAGGATATAAGGAAAGCTCTACTGAGGTATGTATGGCTAAAACCCCGTCTTTTGGAAATTGAGCTCCGTTGGTGTTTATGTAAATGCGGTAAGATTAAAGTTGAATTGTTGTCTTGATTGTTGTTTCACATGAATTTGGGGTTGCGACCTTATATGCGTGAAAGATGTGTCTCAATAAGATCAATGTGCTATTCTTGATAACTTGAAAGGGTGCAAGGAACATGAATCATGTATTGAGATGCTTAGACCTTAAGGTGAGATTGAAGCTGCATATATTGTGCCATCTATGTGAAAACTCATATATGCTTACAATTTTATTTGCCCTTGAGTGCACATATTATCCTAAACTACAAATCTAACATTGAAAGTGAAAATATTGTGATAATTGTGGCCCTAAGTGCCTATGAAATGATATATGTGAAACAAAGATTGAAATGAGATGGTTGATGAAAAAGGAAAACGCCTTGTTAAGGCGGCCTAGCCGATCGGGCCGAGATCGGACGCCATGCCGCACACATAGTGGTATTGTATTTGTGATTGAAGTATATGTCTCAAATGAGGCAACCTACCCGATCGGTTCGAGATCGGACTCCGCTCAAGATAGTGGTGGTATTGTGGACAATGATGAATAGTATGACATGCCCCAAAACTAAAAGCTATGGGAAAATGATGTGAAAAATTGTATGATTCTTTTATTTGATGATGTTGTGATCATTTAAAGTGTTTGAGTTATACTTGTGATTTCCTTATTCTTGTATGAAAGTTATTTCTAACTAGATGGTGTTTAGTTATACATACTAGTACTATTCCATGGTACTAACTTCCCTTTTGCCGGGGGTGCTACATTTTTAAATGAATGTAGGTGGCTCTATTGCGGATAGTGCCGATCGCGCGTAGCGGAGTACCTTCTTCTCAAAGTCTTGGTGAGCCCCTTTCTCCTTCAAGGGGCTATGTTGTACATCTTTTGATAGAGATATCCACTTTTGAGGTATAGTCGGGGCCTTGTTGCCGATATTGTCATCATTGTCTTTTGTATCCTTAAAGGCTCTGTAGACGTATGTGTAGGTTATGTACGGGTGTTGGATGGGTCTATGAACTATGTTGTAATTCTAACTCTTGTTACTCTAAAGTGAAATTGT
The DNA here is from genome assembly GCF_000715075.1 of Nicotiana tabacum. Lineage (NCBI taxonomy): Eukaryota > Viridiplantae > Streptophyta > Magnoliopsida > Solanales > Solanaceae > Nicotiana > Nicotiana tabacum. The sequence goes on from NC_134080.1 coordinate 211,002,888, forward strand.
ATTGAATCTTGGGAACTTAACTACGGTTTAAGGTTGTGATGTAAAATGAACTAACAATGTTGATTGTGCAATATTTCCTATTGTTTAAATAAACAAAAGCTTGGTTTCCTTAATCATATTGAGTTGGGTAGAAAGTGTTCGATAAGGCTTGATCTATTGGGTTCACTCGATTGAGCACCGGTCGCACCTCCCGAGGTTGGGGCGTGACAATGAACAGCTTGTAAGCTTGCTTCAACAATTTCATGTGGGGAATAGAGATGTTGGGAGATCCTCAGGGAATTCACACTCACCCAATTCCAATGCTGTCAACTTTGCAAGTATGATAGTATGCACCTCTTCTATTGATTTTGGTAAACTTTCATGTAAATGCTTTGAGTCGAAGATTGATACATGGATATTGGATTCAGGGGCTTCCAATCACATGACTTTTAATAGATCCCTACTGTCTAACATCAAATTCTTGCCTTATCCTCTTCTAGTAGTCCTACCTAATGGATACAAAGTCAAAGTATCTGAGATTGGTGATGTTGTTCTTACACCAAAATTAGTACTGTACAAAGTCCTTTTAGTCCCTTCTTTCAAGTTCAATCTTGTGTCTTTTTATTGGTTGACTAAACACCTTAAAGGCATGACATCAACTGATGATACTTGTCTTCTACAGGCCCCTTCAGTGAAGAGGCCTCTAGAGATTGATAAAGTAAGAGATGGCTTGTACCTGCTTTGCTCCAAGTGTTTGAGAGACAACAATTCCTCCACCATAGCTTCTGATCATCCCTGTGATGTAAATAGTCCTTCTTTGAATAATCTGCAATGCCATATACCTTCATTTGTAAATAAGCCAATTCTGAGTCAAATGCAAAACCTTTCTCTTTCAAATGTTAATACTTTTACTTTGAATGCTGATGTTTCTAGATCTAATTCATGTCTTTCCAATAATGTGAACATCTTATGGCACAATAGACTTGGCCATGTGCCATTTGCAAAGATGAAAGGTATCTCTACCATACCTGTTGAATTTTCCCCCAAGCAACCATTCATATGCACAATCTGCCCCATGGCCAGACATACCAGACTACCCTTTCCTCAAAAGACTAACACTTCTTCTAAAGTTTTTGAGTTACTTCATATGGATTTATGGGGACCCTACAATGAACACACTCATGACAGATACAGATACTTCATCACTATAGTAGGTGATTACAGTAGAACCACTTGGACTCCGTTACTAGCATGCAAGAGCAATGCTTTGCAAACAATCAAAACTTTCATCTCCCTAGTTGAAAATCAGTTCAAAACCAATATCCAGTCCATTAGATCTGACAATGGATTGGAATTTAACAGTTTAGAAACCAACACTTTCTTTCAGTCAAAATGGATTATTCACCAAAGAACATGTCCTTATATACCACAACAAATTGGAGTGGTGGAAAGGAAACATAAATATTTGCTTGAGACAACTAGAGCCCTACTTTTCCAATCTAAATTACCTTTGAAGTATTGGGGGGAGTGTGTTCTAACAGCCACTCACATTATAAACAAATTACCTACTACATATCTCCAAAACAAGTCCCCTTTTGAAGTCCTATATGGGAAGAAACCAGACTATACACAGCTGAGAAGCTTTGGTTGCTTGTGCTTTCCTACAACACCTAAAGTTCACATAAGAAAATTTGAACTAAGGTCAGTTCCACATGTCTTTCTAGGTTATCCATTTGGTGTCAAAGGTTACAAAGTCTTGAATTTGTTAACAAAGAAAATACACATTAGCAGAGATGTTGTCTTCCATGAGTTTGTATTTCCTTTTGAAATATATTCTAAGTCTAAGTCTGTGTCACTTCCCAGATTCTTTGATAATATCTCTTCTGATGAACTAGTGACTGTCAGTCAGGACAATGCCACAACACTGCCTACTAACAATTCACCTTCTGATTCTTCATATGTGAATTCACCTGGTCCAGTTGATCCTATACCTACTCCTCCCTCTTTACCTTGTTCATCTTCTGATTCTCCCTTTCAAACTTCTCCCCCTGTCAATTATGCACCTTCTCCCTCATACTCACCTCGTTCTCTCAGTTCCCTTTTAGTGATTCATCCCTTTGAACTTCTAAGAAGATCACAGAAGGAGCACAAAACTCTTACATATCTGAAAGACTATGTACATAATGTCAGCAATGTTGATAAACACTCCTTTTATCTCAATAACTTGTTCTCTAAATTTCACCACATAACCCATGAATCAATGAATTCTAACAGTCAGGCTTTGGTAAGCAGCATTTGCAATGATAGTGAACCATCTTCTTTTGAAGAGGTTGTTGTCAGTCCTGCTTGACAAGCAGTCATGATTCAAGAGTTTGAGGCACTCTATGCCAACAACACCTAGAACTTAGTGCATCTTCCATACAATAAAAAGGCAATAGGTTGTAGATGGGTTTACAAGGTGAAACACAGACTTGATGGCGCAATAGAAAGGTTCAAAGCCAGACTGGTTGTGAGGGCTATACTCAGCAAGAGGGTGTAGACTTCACAAAGACCTTTTCTCCAGTAGTCAAGATGACTACAGTGAGAACACTTATTCAAGTTGTAGTAAAGAATAATTGGCAAATATTTCAATTGGATGTGAACAATGCTATCCTTCATGGGGATTTGCATGAAGAGGTGTATATGCAAATTTCACCAGGTCTCATGGTGAAAGATCAATCCTTAGTTTGCAAACTAAATAAATCCTTATATGGTCTTAAAGAGGCTAGTAGACTGTGGTATGAGAAGTTAACTAAGGCCTTATGTTCTAAAGGTTTCAACCATTCCTTGAATGACTATTCAATGTTTTACAAGCAAGATGAAAATTTAGGGGTATACGTGGCAGCATATGTAGATGATGTCTTAGTCACAGGAACAGACCAAGAGGGAATACTTCAGCTGAAAGTTTTCCTTCGTGACAAGTTTAAGATAAAGGATTTGGGCAACTTGCACTACTTCTTAGGACTGGAAGTTCTATACAAGCCTGATGGTGTAGTTATTTCTCAAAGAAAATTTGTTCTAGATTTGCTAAAAGAGTACAGTTGCATGGAGTACACTACTTTCAGTTCACCCCTTGATCCTAATGAAAAGCTAAAGGCCAAGGAGGGAAAACCATTAGAAGATCCAACCTTTTACATAAAGCTAATAGGAAAATTAAACTTTCTTACTAACACACGATTAGACATAGCTTTTAGAGTACAACACTTACGCCAATTCATGCAAGACCCTAGGAAACTCTGTTGATACCAAATTTTTCCCTTATATATTTTTAAAATACATATATAGTTCCAAAATAGTGCATGAGCATCAACCAATATTTTTTCATAATTTTCTGTAATTTTAAAAGAATTTTAATTAATTTATTCTAACATTTTATTATCCAATAATTATTAATTGCATCACAAATAATTTTATGATGATTTATTACTTCATTTTTTATCATTTATATTTATATTAAGCTTTAATCGTTTTATGCATAATTATATTTGTATCTTTAAGCTATAATTGCAATAACTTTGCAATAATAGCCTGTATATGCATAATTACATTATTTACACGAAAAATGATATTTTGTATTTTTATAATTTTAAATAATTATTTTAAATTATTTTATGCATAAAAATCATTTTTATCATTTATTAACTATTTTTTACAAATTATTTTATCAATTAATTGGGTATTTAACAAATAGCCTCTTTTAATCTGGTTTAATTTCGGACCTGGCCCAAAAATACTACCCTAGCTCAATTAAATAACCCTGATCCATAACCCATAGCCCAACTTCCTATTGACCCGCGCAACCCTAGAACAAATCATGGCTGTTGAACTTAGAGGTCAACGGTCTAGGATGTTATTTCCTTTTTAATTAACCCCTAACCCCCCAAACCCTACTCACTTCCCATAACCCGCCGCCCATGTTTCCCTTCCCTCCTCGCTTTTCTCTCAAATTCTCCCCTAACACTGGCCGCCGTCACCTGACCCCTTCAATCCATGGGGTTTCCCATCGATCTTAGACCCCATCTGGCCTCCTACCTCTACTGGTTGTTCAATTTTTTTGTTGTTTGATGGAATCTCAAGGAGATTTGAACAAGACTCGGTCCAAACTTTTCATTTTCTCGATGAACCTGCATGTGTTCATCTCTATGTTTGTGAGTACTGTTATCTTCATGTTTATTGCTTAAATCTCTGGTTCCAAACCAGATTTTTTTCTCACCTCTGTCATTTTTTAAAACCCTAGTCACTTTCTACTCGAGTCTATTAAGATCTCTATAGATCTGATATGATTTTGAGTTTATCTGATATTTCTCTGTAAAAATCTTCTGTTTTTCTTTTTATTAACCGATTTTAGCTTTTCTCTAAAGCTAGGATTTCATCTTTACGTTTCTGCAAAAATTTTCTAAAGAGCTTGAGTGTTTAACTCCGGTTCTCTTTGTTTGCTCGACTGGTTTTCATATCTATGTTCTAATCCCTAGGGTTTCTAATTATTTCACTGTTTGTTTTGATATTTGCCCGTTATTCTTTGGCACTGTTAATTAACAAAGATTAACTGATTTTATTTTCCTAATTAGTGTTCGAAATTATATTTTCTGTTGAAAGCAGTATTTCTCGGTGATTTTACTTATTTTTCCTTATTTGTGACTCATAATTGGTACTACTCGCCTTAATTAGGTTACTAGCCTGATTTCTCGAATTTTATTGTTTTAACCTATTATGCTCCGCAATATTACGCCGATATTACGTCCCGCAGTACTACATTACGATGATGATACGCTTCGCAGTATTATATTATGACGATGTTGCACCCTGTAGTATTGTACACTGAATTTGTCGTAAGGAAAATGACATCAGCCCAAGGAAAAGATTATTTGGAGATTAAAGGATTATGCTATTTCAAATAAGTGATGAATAAATTCGTGAAGGTGAGAGGGGAAGCAAGTCAAAGAAAATAAATTTTCGTCCAAGTTTGGCATGTTGGGATAAAATACGGGCCGAGCGTTAATACCCAATATTTATGGACTAGTACCATACAACGTACCACATGACCATGATAGTAAGATATATAACGTGTGTGAAAATTGAGTAGTATTTTAATTAAGTGGAAATAATTCTTAATTATGTGGATAATTGATTAATTATTGGGTAATGGGACATTACCTAGTTAATTAATAATTAGTGATGGATTAATTAAAGTCTTTGGATAAAGACTAAAGTAAAAAACTTGGAAGCCTCTTGAAACTCATTAAATGACTCATCATTTGACACGAAAGGTGGCTACTTAAATATTGGGTGTCATCTTTATTTGGAAGAGGGGCTAAATGCATACACGGGGAGACAGTTTACTACTTGAAAATGATACTACAAGTTATTTGACAAGAAACACTATATTGGTCTCAAAGGGGAACATAGAGGTCAGATGGCAGGAAGACACGATTCTAACGAGATTTCTTAGCACCATAGCAATGTGAGATTTTGAGACTCTAGAGGAGTACGGTGCAACCTTTTCAAGAATATTATACGGATTTTCCCTACTCCAGGTATGTTAAGGCTAAGCTCTTCCTTCATTTTGGCATGATCTCGTAATTACACGAGTTTGATAACGAGGCATAAAGAAAAATTCATATTCCAAAATTTATGTATATTTTTCTAGTTTTGTAGGTTACAATATTCTCCTTGTTGGGACTTCATATTCAATTGAGTATCTCCTTATTCTAGTCAAGAGAGTAGAGAGTTTATATATACAGTACTAAAGTATTTTCATTACCATCGAGCTATAATCGATGGGCAGACCCCAATTGGGCAATCTCTAATCAGATGGTAAGTTATATACCCAGCCTACTGTGGTCGAGCGCCTATGAGTGAGCCCAGTTGGTCGAGATATAGCGCCTAGTATGGCCGAGCGCCTATGAGCGAGCCTACTACGGTAGAACAATTATATATATATATACCGAGCCTTATAGGGCCGGACAACTATTTTACTTACTATATTGAGAAAGTTGAGTCAGTATCAGCAAGTGAGCATATTTCAGATTATCTTTGACTTTTAGTTATTATATTATCATTTCAGTTTCAGCTTCCAGTATATTGCCTTACATACTCGGTACATTATTTCGTACCGACGTTCCTTTTCTAGGGGTGCTGCATCTCATGCGTGCAGATTCAGACAGACATGCGGGTAAACCTCCACATTAAGTATTTCCCGAGTTCAGCTTAATCGGTAAGCTCCATGCCTTTCGGAGTTGTCGGGTCTAGAGCTTTATGTACATCTTGTGTATATATGTATATAAGTTATGAGTAGGTTGGAAAGCTATTTCGATCACAGTATATGTATGTACTAAGAGGAGTAAGGTTCTTGATAAGGAGCTTTAAGGCGAGAATACTTATCCACTCTTACAAAATCGGAAGGAAGACATAATTTTCAGCAAGTAAAAGAATCAAGGTGAGGAAGGGTACGATGTACCCAATTAATGAAGATTATCATTATTTACCATTCAGGAAGAGAGATATAAGCCTTTTGTGTTACTTTCAACAATAACAGAAGTAATATAAGAGAAGGACATAATATCACGATCCGACTGGGGTTAGAGTAAACCAAGATGGTGAATGGATTGTTTGTGTTAGTTGACATTTCCGATGAATATTACAAATGTGCTAATAGAACTTCTTGTGAGACACCCAGGTGATGCACTCTAGAATATTATGATTAGATATGAATACTAGGATGATAAAAAAAATTGTGAAGATAGGCACTGAAAGCCTGAAAGGGATAAGTATTACCTTAGTGTGACTCTCGTCCCTAGTAGAGAGAGGACGTTGAGCAATCCGAAGAGTCGATGAATGAAGCAAGGAGAGCTAAAAGCAAAAGAATATCTTATTGATGTTTTCACAAGATAGGGATCGACAGGAATATTAGCAGAGTAATAAAAAAAGAGATAAGGAAGAATTATGAGTGAGATGTGATACATGGATGACAACGGTAGAGTCTTACAGAATCTATAGTCAAATGAAGAAAGAGACGAGAGGTGATGGGCCTTAAGACAACAAAAGAGTATAGGCCATACAGTCACATCCTCATTTTGAGAAATAAGTTCACGACTCTAACAGGATTAACAGAAGGAAAAGTTATACCCTAGAATAATATAAATCAGTATGGACTGGTGAACAAGACAAACTAAAAATGAATTTGGGACTGAGTGATGTGGTAATAGTCAGCATCATGAGAATTTTATATTACATTTCGGCGATAATAGAATGGACAACAGAAGAAGATCCATGATGAATTCAGAGAATGGTCACTCAGGAAGACGCTTCCCTAAAGCAAGCAATGAGAGCAAAGTTAAGCTTAAGGGATTGTATATGCCAGTTACACTAAGTGTCACCATCGCGAGTAAGGAATTTTGTTATCCTTGGTATAGAAAGATTACCGCAAGGCGAGTAAGGGTCATTGATGATGTGAAAGGACACCAAAGATGAAGAGGAAAAAAACATCTATAGGCAGGTCGTCATAGCTCCAACTCTTAGTACTCCCTTAAAGGGGGGGGGGGGAATGTGGAGTGATGTGGCATTAAGTAAAAAATTAAGTGGATCTAGTAACTATGGAATGATAAAGGAAGAATGCAATAAAAATGAGAAATGGATGAGATTGCACATATTCAAGTGCTACAGATATGCTATGATTCCAGAACATTATGTAAGCACGACGTCAAGAAAAAGAAGTAAGGATTCCTGCTCGGGATGTTATTGATAAATAAGGAGCAAGTACGTGAGGTAAGTTAAGACAAAGGAAATAACCCAAGAAAGATTACGCGGAATATGGATATGATGATGGGCCAACGAGTAGTTAGTAGTTGATTCAGGAAGAGCCTAGTCATGACTAGACAAGAAGTTACAGACAAATCAACAGATCATGCAAGATAAATGTAGTAAACCCTAACATGGAGAATTCAGCCTCGCAGTAATGTCATTATAATACTTGAGATATATTCAAATAGGAGTCAGGGTAGTTAAAGGTACCGTATAAGTATTACGGGGATAAAAGAAAGTGTCACTGGGAAGACAGTTAAAATATCAGTTCAAAAGAAACCCTACAAGCATAAGGACACGGAGGTAAGCAACTATGGATAATTATAGGCAAAGAAGGACATCAAAAGGTCCGCAATAAGCTCACAACTTTACAAGAGTCAATGGTTTTCCCTAAGTACTACAACGAAAGACTAGCTGAGAAAATAAGGGAGAAGGCTTCAACCTAAGCACAAGGACCTAAAGAGGAAATGGTCGTGTAACAACAGTCTCACAACAACATTATAAGTATTCCAAAAGAAAGTGGCACCTGCCGTGGCTAATGAAGGGAAGTAAAATTAAAAGTAATATTCAGAATCATATGAGTTGCACAAAAACTCTGGCATGTGTGGGCACTAAGATAAGCTAAATATGGATGCAACAAGGGGGCATAACGACCAGGAAAAGTAATAGCTTACGTTGAAAGAAAGCTAAGATGGAACGAAAGAAATTATTCGATCAATGATCCAGAGTTGGTTATGTTATGAACACACTTAAGGTTCAGATTTTTACACATGCAGCATATACAGCCGTAGAAGATTCTGGTATACGTTAAAAGAAAGAATTGAGCCTAGGTCATAAACGAAGAACTAAATTGTTAAAGAATTGTATCATGCATATTCCTTAGCGCCCATGAAAGGCTAAATAATATAACTAATACCATGAACCCCAAATCGGGAGATAACTTAAGTCGACATAAAGACCGATTAGAAGAAGGAGGAAACTAAAGAGTTACATCAATGAAGTAAATCAGGAATCTGATTATTGGACCCAAAAGTTAGAGGAATCATGATTAAAAACATAGCAGAATCACTCTTAATATTAGAGGTGCAAGAGAGATATCACAACAACCATATTCTATAACGGCTTTATGATAAAGCCAATTAGAAAGCTCCCACCGGATTTTATAGGCACCAGAGGTAAAAGTATTATAATAGAGCTTCAAATGGTGGATGTGATTTATAGCTATGTGGGAGGGAGGTGATGAAAGAGAGAGAGAAGAATATGAGGTGATATTTTAAAATAAGTAAGGTAAGGTGAACAACGTAAGAAATACTCGAGTATATAAGGATGAGAGGAGTCCATACTTCAGGTAAAAGACTAGAAGAGCTGGATTCAGTATCTAGGAATGATAGCAACATCGTCAGTGGCATACCTTCCAGCCTATGGTTTCTAAGTACCGAAAGGTCTAATTAGAGAGTAAAAGAAGAGTTAGAGACGATGCAATGTCTCACTTGATGTTCCAGAAAAGCATAAGGGAATCGATCGTAAACTAAAGTATGATAGAACGACAAGGTTTTAGAAAGACAAGATTAAGGATAAGGAGAAGGCAAGTGAGAAGGTGACGAAAATGGATAAGTCCTCGGGATTAAGCCCGTGAAAACAAAGGAGCTGATGGTTCCTCTCAGTTATAGAAAACTCAATATAGCCTGAATGAACTCAAAGAAGTCTATGACTAGTAGCATTTAGAAGAGATGGGATGCTGTCCTGATAGCATAATGAGGGTGTAATTGTGATAAATAAAGGATGACATTTGGGCTTTTGCTTGAGTAATGATTTGAAGAAGAAAAAAAAGGGGGAAGAGGATTTTATGAATTGTAAGGGACTAAAATACCCATATAAGGTGAGTCACATTAGGATGCTATAAAGTATGGTTATGGAACTATAGTATCACCCCTAGGTGGATTAATCTAATTATTTCAAATGTCCCAATTGAGACGTGAGCCCTAGCGGCGGTGTTACATAAAAGATCAAGTTATCAGTGGTAGATGATGAATCAACATTAAGGTAAATCAACAATAGATGGATAAAAGTTCACATTATGAGATAAGATTAGACCATCAGTCTTAAGGATAAGTAATGAGAGTAACCTGAAGTTGGTTGCATACCTTAGTAACGATAGATCGAAATAAGAATTATAGTATAGTATGACCTGTAGATGCAGTAAAGTCATACGAATGGATAACTAGGTCTATGAAATAAGATATAGCCATATTCGCAAGTTCTACAAAGTACCGAGCGAAGAACTTCAGTACACCTATAGATGCCCAGAGAGGCATCCTATTAAGCCTTGTATATGTTTGCAAAGTAAGGCCTAGAGATTGGCTAAAAGCTGGAGGAAAAAGGAGAGAAGAGTCGCATATGCACACTTACAAGGTCAGTATCGTAGAGGCTGCATGATAGAAGGTAGTAACAATTACGAGATTGGAAGGAATTTGATAACAAGTCATGGCGTGAGAAAGAGGCCAGAAGGGGGGAATGCCTTGGCCTTTGGATTTATTCACAGAACAACTGCCTAAATGACAAGGAGAGTATTAAGGTGTTCACAAGAGCTATAAGTTATGAAAATAATAAGAGCATCAGTCAATATCCGAGGACAAATGTTCCAAAGGGGGGAATGATGTTACGACCCGCAATATTACGTTGATATTACATCCCGTAGTACTACATTATGATGATGCTACGCTTTGCAGTATTAAATTACGACTATGTTGCACCCTGTCGCATTGTACATTAAATTTGTCGTAAGGAAAATGACATCAGTCTAAGGAAAAGATTATTTGGAGATTATAAGTATTATGCTATTTCAAACAAGTGATGAATAAATTCGTGAAGGTGAGAGGGGAAGCAAGTCAAAGAAAATGAATTTTCGTCCAAATCTGGCATGTTGGGATATAATACGGGCCGAGCGTTAATACCTGATATTTATGGACTAGTACCATACAAGGTACCACATGACCATGATAGTAAGATATATAACGTGTGTGAAAAGTGAATAGTATTTTAAGTAAGTGGAAATAATTCTTAATTATGTGGGTAATTGGTTAATTATTGGGTAATGAGACATTACCTAGTTATTTAATAATTAGTGGTAGATTGATTAAAGTATTTGGATAAAGACTAAAGTAAAAACACGTGGCAGCCCCTTGAAACTCATTAATGACTCATCATTTGGCATGAAAGGTGGCCACTTAAATATTGGGTGTCATCTTTATTGGGAAGAGGGGCTAAATGCACACAAAGGGTGACAATTTGCTACTTGAAAATGATACTACAAGTTATTTGACAAGAAATACTATATTGGTCTCAAAGGGGAACTTAGAGGTCAGATGGCAGGAAGACACGATGCAAACGAGATTTCTTAGCACCGTAGCAACGTGAGATTTTGCGACTCTAGAGGAGTACGGTGCAACCTTTTCAAGAATATTATACGAAATTTTCCCTACTCCAGATATGTTATAAGCTCTTCCTTTATTTTGGCATGATCTCGTTATTACACGAGTTTGATAACGAGGCATAAAGAAAAATTCATATTCCAAAATTTATGTATATTTTTCTAGTTTTGTAGGTTACAATATTCTCCTTGTCGGGAATTCATATTCAATTGAGTATTTTCTTCTTCTAGTCAAGAGAGAAGAGAGTTTATATATATAGTACTAAAGTATTTTCATTAAAATAGAGCTATAATCCATGGGCAGGCCCCTATTGGGCAACCTCTGATCAGATGATAAGTTATATACCGAGTCTACTATGGCCGAGCACCTATGAGCGAGCTCAGTTGGTCGAGATACAGAACCTAGTATGGCTGGGCGCCCATGAGCGAGCCTACTACGGTAGAATAAGTTTATATATATACCGAGCCTTATAGGGTCAGACAACTATTTTTCTTACTATATTGAGAAAGTTGAGTCAGTATCAACAGGTGAGCATATTTTAGATTATCTTTGACTTTCAGTTATTATATTATCAGTTCAGTTTCAGCTTCCAGTATATTGCCTTACATACTCGGGACATTATTTCGTACTGGCGTCTCTTTTCTGGGGACGCTGCATCTCATGCGTGCAGGTTCAGACAGATATGCGGGTAGACCTCCTCATTAAGTGTTGCCCGAGTTTAGCTTAATCGGTAAGCTCTATGCCTTTTGGAGTTGCCGGGTCTATAGCTTTATGTACATCTTGTGTATATATGTATATATGTTATGAGTAGGTCGGGAAGCTATTCCGATCATAGTATATCCACCAGTAGAGGCATGTAGACATATCCTGTCAGTTAGTGCAATATGTTGGGCTTGTAGGCCTTGTATGTATATTTGGTTGGTTTGTCAACTATAATAATTATGACGGCCTTGTCGGCCCAACTTTATATTAATGTTTAGTCAGCATTCGCAGTTGTCTTGCAATATGGCCCTTGGCTAAAGTATGACATCACATGTTCAGAGTTCCTTAGTCGCAAGTTGGTACGCAAGGATAGGTGAGGCATTGCGTGCCAGTCTCGCCCCCAGGTTCGGGGCGTGATATAACCAACCCATAAATGGTCTTTGATTTATTTGGTTACCTTATTAAACCTCAAACTTGGCTATTAATTGATTCTCCCTAATTTAAGGGGTCTTTCCCTGATCCTGCTGTGTTAATTGATTGGGTTTAGCTCTAATTAACTGGTTAATTTGTTTGCATGCCTTATTTGTGAACTCTTAACTTTCTTTGACTTATTTGTTTACTTTGTTGAATGCTATATAAACCTCCCCATTCTGTTTTTTAGAACACACAAAACACACACGGAAAGATACATAAAGAAACACCTACACACACATAAACTCTTACTCACACACTCACAACTGTAGTTCTTTCTGTTACTTCTATTTGCTATTCTGTCTAGCCGACTGAAAGCTAAGGCTAGACTCTTGGATTCCACTTGCCTTCACCTTCCTATTTGCTACCTCTTAACTGGTATGCCTCAATTTCTGTTATCATGCTCTCCTCTATATGCTATGTAGTCAGTTCATTATGAATTTCAACATGCTTCTGTTTGCTCTATGTTCTTGTTTATTGCTCTCTTAACTAGCATGCCTTAATTCCTGTTCACTTATCATGTTAGTATGATTAGTTAACTTTAGCATGTCTCTTTTTAGTCCATGACACTTGTTACTTGTTTATGAAAATAACATGTTTAAATTCTATTACCCCACCTGTTTTGTATGGCTGTTTGGCTAGTCATTTTAATTTCATCATGTTTTCCTCTGCGTAATACCTATCTGCATGATTACAAAAATCGAGTTAAATCCAGCAATGTGAACTTTGTTTTGATTACCTGGTACCTATTCAGAAGTTATTTAGGGATTATGAATGTGTGTAGTCAGTTCTGTCTATGATTTAAGTGTTCCTGTTTTGTTGTGATTGTTTAATTATTTGTATTTATATCTGAACCAATCTACTGGAATATGGTTCTGTTCTGTTTCTGTTCACTTCTGAAAAATCAAACTGCTTTCTTTCTGAAATTGTCCCCTACCCTTATACACTATTTTCAAACTTCTACTCTTAGTTATTTAACGTCCTACCACCCCCAGTGTGAGCATTGCCTAGGGTCCATGAGACTCATCCGAACTCCGACTCACTAGGGCTGGCCTTCCAAACTCTTTACAAAACTGTTTCTTTGAAAAGGTTCTGGTGTGAGCATTGTCCGGGGTCCATGAGGCCCTTGGGAACTTTGACACACCAGAAGCCCATTTGTGTGTTATGAACTACATGTGGACATTAGACTTGCTTGAAGGCCTGACTTCCAGGTTGACATTGGGCATGCCAAGGCTCCCTATAGTATAATAATTTTTTTCATTATGTAATTTATTCATAATGGTCTGTAATAATATAATAATCCTTGTAAAAATAGATATATGGTTGTCACACCTCCTTTTCCTACCACCCGAGGAAGGGGTATAAGGGAGTTTTTTTCATTTTCAGTGACAATCAAAACGGGATTATCTATTTAAAAATTCAGAGTCGCCACTTGGAATAATATATGGTGTCCCAAGTCACCGGTTTAAATCCCAAATCGAGGAAAGATTGACTCTGTTTTACAGTCCGCGAACACAGAAAGTTGGGTAAGGAATTCTATTAACCCGAGAGAAGGTGTTGGGCATTCTCGGGTTCCGTGGTTCTAGTACGGTCGCTCAACTATTATTATTGGCCTATTTATCTGATTTTAAAACATCTTTGAAACCTATGTGCATTTTATTCCTTTTTAAACCGCTTTTAATAATCCAATTGTCATACAACTAATTATTTGATTACACATTGCGAATCGTGTCACAGAAACCGTACCCACGATCCACAACATGTTTATTTTATTAACAAAATTAAATTGGGGTCGGGTCACATAAATGTACCCCCGAATTTTTAGAAATTAAGTGTCATGACCACGTCACGGGAACTGTACCCCGTAGCTCTGACAATTATTTAATTAACCCTCTTGAAGCAAACTACGAAAATTCAAGGCATTTTTACACTAGTTAAGATAACCAATATGAGGGCCATAGATTATGGATTTTGTTTGCGTATGGCGCACCTTAATTTATTAAAGGGAAAGTGTTCAACTACATGAACTACAAATATTCATATTTAAAACGAATTTTGAGATTAAGTATCACAAACTACGCCACGGGAACCGTACCCGTAATTGTAATAAATTAATTACGTTCCTAAAGCCACTAGCGTATTTGAATTATTTTTCTAATCTTTGAAATTATTGCGAGGCCATGAATTAGGAAAATTATTGGAATGATATAAGACTCTAGCTAATAAGATTTAACTCAATTATGTGCAAATAACTATCCAAAGATAAGACAAAAACTACAATTAATTCTTATAACTAGTCATGCAACTATTTAACCTTGAATTACAAATGCTAAGACTAATGAACAGGAACAACCACTTTTTTTTAAAAAAACTTGTTGGCTTCGATCCAATGCAATGTTTCTAAGATTTAAAATCACACACACAAAGAGATAGCCAAGGCTACTTAATTTGAAGATGGAAACACCAAAAGAGCATCGATAAAACAAACATTAGCGCTCCTTTCGATTCAGATTATTCCAACCAATAACATGTACATATAAACTTTAACATAAAGATTAATTTACACCTACACATATTGAAAGCTGGATAGAAAGTCTACCGAAGCTGGATTAATTTTTCTTTTGCGGCTGGTCTTCTCTTTCATTTTTAATGAGACTGTCGTCCCTTTATGTGTGTTTGCGGCTAGTTTCTTTTTCGTTTTATAGCGAGGGGATGGGGAATTAAAAGGGGTGGCCGATTGCCTTCTTGGGGGGTTGGCTTGTGGGAGTTTGCAGTGAGATGGATTTGCAGGGAGTGAGGGGCATTGAATTTTTGGCAAGATTTTGCCAAGTAGTGAAGTTAGAGCTGATGGCTTCAGCTGCGGCTCATTCTAGAGTTCTTAGGGTGTAGGTCTCGATTAGGATTTAGGAATTAGGCTTTATTTATAGGGGGTAGGAATTATGTTAGGTCAAATAAGGAATGGGTATGGGCTCAATGTTTTGGGCTATTCGAAATTGGGCCTTTTCAATTAAGACCAAATAAAATTAGCCTCAAATTTCATACACTTTATTCTAAAACAAGAACAAAAATACTACACCATTAACTAATTAATCCTACTTAAATAAAATAAATATTAAAATAAAACTAACCGTTAAAACAAACCTATTTTTTTTATTTTTCAAATATCATACTAAAAGATAAAAAAAATTGAAAAATCATTGTAAAATTAAAATAATATTCCTGAAAATAATGTGGAACTATTTTTTTTAATTTTATGTAAAGTATATAAATTAAAAGTAACTAGATTAGCTAAAAAAATAAAATATTTTTGTAATTTTTATTTTTTGTGATAAAAATAAAGTAAAAGAGTCAAAATTAGTTGAAATAGTGATATTAAACCTAAACTAAATATTTACATGCTAAGATATAAAAAATCTTGGGGAGGGTCAAAAATCACATGTCTACAGCTGCCCCTCTTTGACTGAAAATATGAAGTATTTTCAGATATAGAACGACTATACAGATTTTTTGACCTGACACTTATTTAGAGAGACCAAAAACTAAGAGGAAGGAGAATATGACCGAGCCCTGGTATCTGAGCTGCCTACATATCCTTGGATATAAAGGAATCATGCCACGTGTAGTTCAGAAGTAGGAGGAGTGATGGAGTATACCGAGAGGGAGAGCCGGTCGAGGTGCCGTTCCGTCGAGGTTCCGGTCCGCGGTCCTGTTATTACATCAAAATCAAAAAATGAAAAAGAATAACTAAACCTGTCAACTATGAGTTACAAGATTCCTATCTAAAGTCTTCTAAAGCTTGATCTTGAGTCTTGAATGGTTCTTCATACAGACTTTGGATTTGAACCTTGACGCTTGCTAATTGCAGGTGCTAGTTCATTCTTCTTCAGCTTTTCGGATCAAAACCGAACATACAATGCTTGTGATTTCGGTCATGTCTTGAGCAACTCACATCTTTCATCAACTTATGCATTTGGATTCACTTATTGCCTTTATTTTTTTTATATATTCTGGATTGTGACTAACTTCCGTTGATCATCTCAGACTGTTGACTCGTATTCTTGCCACGAGCTTCTTTTGTTGCTGACTTGAATTACATTCTGAAGTGAATTCCCTTGTTTTCCAAGTGGGTGCCTGATTGCCAAAACTTGAATTGTCTTCCTTTGAAACTTGAACCATTTTCCTTTGTTCTCCAGGTGGGTGCCTGATTGCTGAACTTGAACTGTCTTCCTTCGAAACTGCTTTCCCTTGAAACTTAAATTGTCTTCCCTTGTTTTCCAGGTGGGCGCCTGATTGCCAAACTTGAATTGTCTTCCTTCGAAACTGCTTTCCCTTGAAACTTGAATAGTCTTCCCTTGTTCTCCAGGTGGGCGCCTGATTTCCAAACTTGAACTGTCTTCCTTTGAAACTTGAGCTATTTTCCCTTGTTCTCTAGGTGGGCGCCTAATTGTTGAACTCGCACTGTTTTCCTTTGAAACTTGAGCGGTTATCCCTTGTTCTCCAGGTGGGCGCCTGATTGATAAGATTGACCCGCTTTCCTTTGAAATTGTGTCGTCTTCCCTTGTTTTCCAAGTGGACGCCTGAATCTACAAAAGAAATTTTTCTGCCCCAGTTTGCACTAGAAAATTTGTGATGTGTTAGCAAAACTATAAATCACCTACGCTGCTGATGAAGGATGCAATGATGAGAGTAAAATTAATAACTCGACTAGGTTGTGTGTCTGCTAAAAGTGATTGAGCTTGCGGAAAACTATAAACTAAGCTTGACTAAAGTAAAAACTGACTCTATTTTCCAGGCAGAAACCTTGATTTCAAGAAAACTAAAAATTAACCCTCTTTTTTTTCAAATCCAGACTTCCCTTCTTCTTTTTTTATAAAAATTTATTCTGGGAGAAAATTCATCGGACTAGGTCTTTTTTTTTTGGTATCCTAGGAGAAAGATTCATCAGGCTAAGATTTCTATCCTAGGAGAAAATTCATCAGACTGGATTTTCTATCTTAGGAGAAAAATCATCAGGCTAGGTTTCCTATCTTAGGAGAAAAATTCATCAGGCTAAGATTTTATCCTAGGAGAAAATTCATCAGACTAGGTCCTTTTTTGTTATCTTAGGAGAAAGATTCATCAGACTAAGATTTCTATCCTAAGAGAAAATTCATCAGACTAGGTTTTTTATCTTAGGAGAAAGATTTTCATCAGACTAAGATTTTATTGGGAGAAAATCCATAAGACTAGGACTTTTTATCCTAGGAGGAAAGAAAAATGTGAAGATCAATGACAAGATTTTATGCACAATAGGAAGATAAATAAAGGCAAAGATTTGAGAAACTTCCCTTTGTCGGCTCTTCTGTCATTTTCTTTTTTTTTTTTTTGTTATTTTTCCCTTTTTTTGTTTTTTTTCTTTCTTTTTTTTTTGAACCACTTTCCTTGCACTGCCTTTTTCCTATTTCGCACAAAGAAAAATTTGTCAGTTTTAAAAATGGTGGTCGATTTGAGGCCTTGAGTCTTGGGCAGCTTGGCTTTTGCTCAATCAGCTCGAGTCAGTCTCATGAGACTTTTGCTCTGCATTAACCCTGATTGTTTCACACCCAGTACCATTTGTATTTTGGCTCAATTAGCCTTATCCCAACTGGAGATCTTTGCTTAGGTGACATTTTCTAATATCTTGGATGACTTCCTGCTTTTTGAGCAACTTGTCTGTTAGAGAGAATCACCAGTTATCTTTGTTTGCGCCAAGCAGGCTGACAAGAGACTTTTGGGGGGAGCTTTTGCATGAATCATCAAGGCATGTTAAAAGTAACAACTGAGTGTGCTGGCCAAATTTACTTTATGCAACTGAAAAGTTGGTAGCATATTTTGAAATCTTTTCTTGCTTGTTTTGAGAAGGACTGACTCAAAGTGAAGGACATAATGATGCCAAGAAACAGTATTAACAAGAAATGCCCCTGTCGAGAAGGACAGGGGAAGAGTTTTTTTTTTCAATAACTAGCCTTAATGACTATGACATGCATTTTGGACTTAACGACCGATCTACCAAACTAATCCAAACTTCCTTTTTACCATTTTATGACCTTTAAAGTCGGGCTTGTTCGTGCCAATTCTTCGCATCAGCTTCATGACTCACTTTCGACTAGTGGTGCCCCGAGGGGTTTTCACCAACAAGTCTCTCTCATTTATTTTCTCTACTTACCGTCGCTTTACAGTGCCCGTGGAGGTTTTCACTAGCAAGACTCTGTCATTTTTTTTATTTTTTTCCTGTTGCTTTGCTTCCTTGTGTGAGTAACTGACAGTGTTCTATGTCGTGTGACAACTGTTGCTCATTGCATGCGTCTCTTGACATTGTTGAAGGCTTATCGGGAGGTCTTATTGGGAAGGTTTTTGGATAGGGTTGGAAAGAAGGGTAGGCATAAAGGCTCAAAGTAGACTCAAAATGATGGGGTTGTAGACTTACAACTCTTGGAATCGACTCTTTCAAAAGTGAAATAAAATCTTTGCCCCAGTTTCAGCTATTGGGGATTTTTGGAATTCTTTTTTTTTGTTTTTTTTGAATTCTTATTTGGTTAGACCGAACCGTGAGGCTACCTACGTATCCTTTTTTTAAAGGAATCAGATCAAATGTAGTTCAAACATCTGATCTAACTCATTTTTTTCATCTTTCTTTATGTATCTTTTTTTTTCAAGTTGCCCCAACTTCTATTTTTGAGGGCATGAACCTTTAACAATTCTTTTCTTCTTCATTTTTTCACTTAGAACTTTCTAAAAGCTGCCCCAGTTTGTACTCTTGGGGCATGGACTTTTATTGTTATTTCATTTTTGATTTTGTTTTTTGTTTTGACTTTTGACTCTAAACTTGATTCCAAAAGAGGGTGGTCAAAGAAAATAACACAGGCTCAAAGGGGTGACAAAGGGTATAAAGTGTTTGGGTAGCAGAAAAAGGGCCTCCCAACCTCGAGAACGCCAAACATAGTATCTTTTCGCGATCACAACATTGATGAACATGCCTATCTTCTTGGTGTGTCATGGTTACAAGACACTTTCCATCCCTTAATGTCAAACTTGCCAACAAACTTTGATTGATTAAACATCCTCACGCCCGATCGTCACAATGATTTGAAGGTGAACTTTACTCGACCTTAATTCCAAAGTATATCAACTCTTTATTCATCCTCAAAAGTATTTTTTTTCTTTTTTTTTTTTCAGTTATCCAACTCCAGATTAAATTAGTTTCTAAGATCTGGATAAATTTCCGCATGCATGTCATATCATTAGAACTAGCGAGAAAAGAACTAAAAATAAAATGACACGAAAGGACAAACTGTATTTTATTGAATAAGGATGGAAGGGTTTGACAACTAAACAAGCAACCTAAAATCCGAGTTACAACCCTAAAGTAACCCGAATAATGAAAATAGCAACAAACACAGACAGACATGACTCATACAAATATAATAGAACGATAGAAGGGTTTGACTCAATAAAACAAACAAAATCTGGATCACAACCCTGAAATAACCCAGATAACAGAAAAAACATCAAAACAAACTACCAACATTCCTTCCTAGTAAGGAGAGAACGACTTTTCAATCGTTAAGCTTGACATTGGGCCACAAATTTGCTCATCAGAATCACCATGGCCTTCTCCAATTTCAGTGGGCAAGTTCCCGAGATGATTCTCATACTCCATGTCACCAGGCATCATCCCCATAAAGTGTGCATCATCATGTGCAGGTAAAGGATTCTGCGTGATATTCTGGGTGTCGCTGTCTTGGATCACAATCAATTTTTCCTGGATCATCCTTTCTATTTCTCTTTTCAAATCCTGACAACTTTCAATATTGTGCCCCTGAGCATTGGAATGATATTCACACCTTTTAGCAGGGTCAAAGCTTCTTGCACGTGGGTCCACATGATTTGGAGTAATGGGTGCAATCATGTCATAATGCTTTAACTTCTCAAATAAGCTTGCATAGGACTCTCCTATTGGTGTAAAATTATCTTTCAACTTTTCTTCCCCTTTATACCTCTGGCCTGGATATGGGTTATAGGACACCTGAAAATTTTGTGGAGGCTAGTGGAGATTTTGTGATGCTCGTGCTCGCCTTCTGAGGTGTTTTGGTGGCTGGACAATATACTGAGGTGCAGCGATAGAGTATTATGGGTTCTGAGGGGGATAGTAATACTCAGGGGAGTTATCAAAAAACACACAAGGCTGGTCATATCTTCGAGACGTTCTCCTAGGACCTCTTCGCGACCCTGATGTCATCATGATTTCTTCATCCATCTCATTCGTGTCACCAAATTAGATTTGGACAGCCTGAGTTGCAGCTTTGAGAGCTGCTTGACTTATAATTTTGCTTGTCTTAAGGCAATTCTCTATCATTTCTCCCATTTTGATTGCTTCCGAGAAGGATTTACCCACTGCAGACATCATGTTTTGAAAGTAATCGGGCTCTTGAGCCTGAAGGAAGACAGTGATTAACTCGTGGTCATCCATGGGTGGCTTAACTCTAGCCTCTTGCTCTCTCCATTTAATGGCATATTCCCTGAAACTTTCAGTTGTTTTTTTTTCAAGTTTGAAAGGGAATTGCAGTCTGGGGTGATGTCGATGTTGTATTGGAACTGTTTGACAAAGGCTTGTGTCATGTCATCCCAGAAGTACCAGTGAGATGTGTCTTGATCCAAAAACCATTCGGATGCTACTCCTATAAGGCTTTCCCCAAAATAAGCTATTAGCAATTCTTCATTTCTTCCCGCACCTCTTAGTTGATTGCAATACCTTTTCAGGTGGGCTATGGGGTCTCCATGTCCATCATACTTTTCAAATTTGGGAGTCTTGAAACCAGGCGGCAAGTGGACATCGGGGAACATACATAGATCCTTGAAGGCAATACTCTTCGGACCTGCCAACCCTTGCATGTTTTTCAACCGTCGTTCTAATCTTTTCACTCTTCGGGTTATTTCTTGTTGTGCCATCTTTCGGGCAGGCTTCTCAATCTTTGCAGGAAAATCAAATAGGTACGAGTGGTCCTCAGGAGAGTGATACTGCTCTTGCCGGGTAGCAAATTGTGGGTCATGACAAGACTGTCCTTGGCCATTGGCCCATGCTTGGTACATTTTGGTCATTTGCTGTTTCAGTATTCTATTTTCCTCAAACACAATAGACTCTTGTCGAACCCTCTAACCCTAAGTCTCTTGAGCACTTGTAACAGCTTCGATGTCAATTATCATTTTTCCTTGGAACTTGTGCTGTCTGTTTACCACACACCGACCACCACAAACTTTCTTCACAATTCAAAACAAAAAACAAGTTAGAATGGACTCAGTCAGTCCTTATTATTATCAACATTTTTTCACTTTTGTTTTTCATTTTTTTTCTTTTCTTTCATTTTTTTCTCATTTTTATTTTCAATGGTTGATCGAACCTGATGTGGGTTGCCTACGTATCATGTGGGAACATGAATCAGATCTTGCGTAGTTCGGAAATATCAGGAATAAAGTAAATAACTAACTTTTTTTGGATTTTGAATTTTTTATTTTATTTTTTCGAAAGAAAGACTTATAAAGAAGAAAGAGAATATTTTTGGATTTTGATTTTTCTTCAAAATTTTTGCAAAGAAAGGCTTCTAAAGAAGAGAGATTTTTTTTTTAAATTTCGAAAGAAAAACTTCTAAAGAAGAAAGAAAATATTTTTGGATTTTGATTTTTCTTCAAAATTTTTGCAAAAAAAGACTTCTAAAGAAAAGAGATATTTTTTTTGAATATCGACCTTTTTTTTTGGAATTTCGAAAGAAAAACTTCTAAAAAAGAAAGAAAATATTTTTGGATTTTTGGATCTTTATTTTGAATTTATGAAAGAAATGCTTTTAAAGAAAAAGAAAATATTTTTGAACCTTGAATTTTCTTTTCAATTTTTGAAAGAAGAATAAAAAATATTTTTGTATTTTGAGAAGAAATTAAAAGAAAATACTTTTGTATATATTTTTTTAAAAAATTGGGGTCTAAAAGAAAGACTTTCTAAATAAGAAAGTAATGAAAAATATTTTTGGATTTTTTTTAAATTGTGGTTGTAAGGAAAGACTTTTCTAAAGAAGGAAATAAAGGAAAATATTTTTTGAATTTTTGAAAATTGGGGGCCGGAACCGATGAGGTTAGCGTACGTATCTAACATCCAGTGAGAAGCAGACCCGCGTAGTTCGCCAGTTTTGACAGAACAAGGGAAACATGACACTTAAAATTTTTGACTCATTTTGAAATGACTTTTCTTTTTTCAGAATTTCGGCTGAGTTTCAGAATTTTCACTTTTTTTTTCTTTTTTGATTTTCTTTCCCTATTCTAGAAGCCAGTCAACATGCAAGCCAAAACAGACAGATACAGAAGTAGCACGTAAGATGCATCAGGATGGTCTTTTAATTTGGGTAAACCTGCCCTAGACGGACCCAACCCCTGTGTTGAGTCCCCAAAGTCAAATGCACATGAAGCAAATAAGCGTTCCTACTAGGGATCCGACATGAGGCTGCATTATTCTAGCTTTAAAACTTGGGTGTATTGTTCTAGACCTGGCTTACCCCAGCGGACAACTCGAGCCGAGTAGGGGCTACGTACCAAGAACCAAAAGGTCGTCCGGCTTTGTAACTTGTACGAACCTCTTTCTAAAATAGGGTATGACACTAACAGAAAAGAAGTCACGCCAGCGTGCACTTCCCAGGAGATTAGAAGAGAGGGGTTTCACAACAATTTATATACAGTTCAAATAATATCAAAGTGGTAAAAAGCGGCATTTAGCACATTAGGCCCAAACACGTAGAAAATCAGATAATAAACAAAAGCCAACTCTAACAGTTATTCTAAGATCGAATTCTGAACCCTGAACCAGAAGTTCTGGGTTCTTCTCCCCAGTAGAGTCACCAGAGCTATCACACCTCCTTTTCCTACCACCTGAGGAAGGAGTATAAGGGAGTTTTTTCCAATTTAAGTGACAATCAAAGTGAGAATATTTATTTAAAAATTCAAAGTCGCCACTTGGGATAATTTATGGTGTCCCAAGTCACCGGTTTAAATCCCGAACGAGGAAAGATTGACTCTGTTTTACAGTTCGCGAATACAAAAATCCGGGTAAGGAATTCTGTTAACCCGGGAAAAGGTGTTAGGCATTCCCTGGTTCCGTGGTTCTAGCACGATCGCTCAACTATTATTATTGGCCTATTTATCTGATTTTAAAACATCTTTGAAACCCATGTGCATTTTATTCATTTTAAACCGCTTTTAATAATCCAATTGTCATACAACTACTTATTTGATTACACATTGCGAATCATGTCATGGGAACCGTACCCACGATCCACAACATGTTTATTTTATTAACAAGATTAAATTGGGGCCGGGTCACATAAATGTACCCCCGTATTTTTAGAAATTAAGTGGCACGACCACATCACGGGAATCGTACCCGTAGCTCTGACAATTATTTAGTTAACGCACCCAAAGAAAACTACGAAAATTTAAGGCATTTTTACACTAGTTAAGATAACCAATATGAGGGTAATGTATTATGGATTTTGTTTGCGTATGGTGCACCTCAATTTATTAAAGGGAAAGTGTTCAATTACATGAACTACGAATATTCATATTTAAAACTAATTTTGAGATTAAGTATCACAAACTACGCCACGGGAACCGTACCCATAGTTGTAATAATTTAATTGCGTGCCTAAAGCAAACAACGAGATTCATTTATTTTCCTAATCTTTGAAATTATTGCGAGACCATGAATTAGGGAAATTATTGGAATGATATAAGGCTCTAGCTAATAAGATTTAACTCAATTATGTGCAAATCACTATCCAAAGATAAGACAAAAACTACAATTAATTCTTATAACTAGTCATGCAACCATTTAACCTTGAATTAAAAATGCTAAGACTAATGAACAAGAAACAACCACTTTTTTTATAAAAAAAAATTGCTGGCTTCGATCCAATGCAATGTTTCTAAGATTTAAAATCACACACACAAAGAGATAGCCAAGGCTACTTAATTTGAAGATGGAAACACCAAAAGATCATCGATAAAACAAACATTAGCACTCCTTTCGATTCAAATTATTCCAACGAATAAGATGTACATATCAATTTTAACATAAAGATTAATTTACACCTACACATATTGAAAGCTGGATAGAAAGCTTACCGAAGCTGGATTAATTTTTCTTTTGCGGCTGGTCTTCTCTTTTATTTTTAATGAGACTATCGTCCCTTTATGTGTGTTTGCGGCTTGTTTTCTTTTTCGTTTTCTAGCAAGGGAGATGGGGAATTAAAAGGGGTGGCCTATTGTCTTCTTGGGGGGTTGGCTTGTGGGAGTTTGCAGTGAGATGGATTTGCAGGGAGTGGGGGCGTTGAATTTTTGGCAAGATTCTGCCAAGTAGTGAAGTTAGAGCTGATGGCTTCAGCTACGTCTCATTCTAGAGTTCTTAGGGTGTAGGTATCGATTAGGATTTAGGAATTAGGATTTATTTATAGGGGTAGGAATTAGGTTAGGTCAAATGGGGAATGGGTATGGACTCAATGTTTTGGGCTATTCGAAATTTGGGCCTTTTCAATTAAGACCAAATAAAATTAGCCTCAAATTTCATACTCTTTATTCTAAAACAAGACCAAAAATACTATACCATTAACTAATTAATCCTACTTAAGTAAAATAACTATTAAAATAAAACTAACCGTTAAAAAAACCTATTTTTTGTATTTTTCAAATATCATACTAAAAGATAAAAAAAATTAAAAAATTATTGTAAAATTAAAATAATATTCCTGAAAATAAGGTGGAACTATTTTTTTTTTTGAATTTTATGAAAAGTAGATAAATTAAAAGTAACTATATTAGCTAAAAAAGAAAATATTTTTGTAATTTTTATTTTTTGTGATAAAAATAAAGTAAAAGAGTCAAAATTAGTTGAAATAGAGATAATAAACCTAAATTAAATATTTACATGCTAAAAAATAAAAAATCTTGGGGAGGGTCAAAAATCACATGTCTACAGGGGTTATTAGTAAAAGCTGGGGAGGGATTTTTTATATCTTTGTTGGGTTTGGGTAGAAATCATGCCTATAGGTTGTGGTGATTCTTTATGCCATTAGAAACCATGCCTATAGGACTTATCTCATTATTTGTAATCCTGAATTTTCACTTTGCATCCTAGAAATCCCGTTTCTAGTCAGTTTTATCAATTTTGCATCAAGAACTATATTTTTCAAACCCCTTGCGTGCATTAGAGATCATGTCTCTAGGATCTTCTTTATTGAACTCGCTTGGCAACTGGTTAACGCCTTTACCCGCTTAAATATCATGCCTATAGGAATTAAGCGTAAAAACAGTTTCAACACTTAGATATCATGCCTATAGGAAATGCATATAAAATCAGTCTTGACACTTAGACATCATGCCTATAGGAAGTAAGTGTAAAAAATCAGTTTCTGTGTTTAGATATCATGTCTATAGGAAATAATGCTTATAATCAGTTTCAACACTTAGAAAGCATGCCTATAGGATCTAAAAAGATAAAATCTGCCTATTAAAATCAATCACTGGTTTTCTAAACTGTAGTCGGTAATTAACAATTTTAGGATTCTGCTCTGGTCCTCACTTAGGCAAGCGTGTAGGGTAATTAAAAAATCTGGGTCTATAAAAAACTTTGATTTCTTGCTGCTTGAAACACGCCCAGATTCAGAATATTAATAAAAATCAGTAGGCAAACTGATAGATACTGCTGCCCGCTTTAATAAAGCTTTATGTATTTTGTTCATGCTCATCTAGATATCCTTGTCACACCTCCTTTTTACCTACACCCCGAAAGGGGTATAAGGGAGTTTTTCCAATTAAAGTGACAATCAAAACGGGATTATTTTTTTTAAAAAAAATCAGAGTCGCCACTTGGGATAATTTATGGTGTCTCAAGTCACCAGTTTCAAATCCCGAATCGAGGAAAAATTGACTCTGTTTTACAGTCCGCGAACACACAAATTCGGGTAAGAAATTCTGTTAACCCGGGAGAAGGGGTTAGGCATTCCCGAGTTCCGTGGTTCTAGCAAGGTCGCTCAACTGTTATAATTTGCATATTATCTGATTTCAATACATGTTTTAGCCTATGGTGCAATTTTTAACACTTTAAAACTGCTTTTATTTATTTAAAGAAGATTTTAACGTCGTCTAAAACATGTCTTTGGACTGCGCCACATGAAATGCACCGCAATCCGAAACACATTTTATTCAACGTTATTAAGATTTGGATTTGGGTCAAAAGTATCGAGTTGGGCGAGAAAATGATAGCA
The DNA here is from genome assembly GCF_000715075.1 of Nicotiana tabacum. Taxonomy (NCBI): domain Eukaryota; kingdom Viridiplantae; phylum Streptophyta; class Magnoliopsida; order Solanales; family Solanaceae; genus Nicotiana; species Nicotiana tabacum. Next base: position 211,029,628 of record NC_134080.1, read on the forward strand.
GCCAACGATAAGAAGGTCAAAACTTATAACTTTAGAGTCGACCAAATCCCAGGTGCGCCCCCGGTCCTGAAAGGTGTAGATTCGAGGAAGTTTGTGCAACGACCGTTCATAGAGGAAGCGGCTCCGAAACCCATTCCAAAGAAGTTCAGAATTCCAGAACTCCCAAAATACATTGGGACCTCGTATCCCAACGAACATGTCACTGCCTATACGTGCGTGGTGAAAGGAAACGACATAAAAGACGATGAGATCGAGTTCGTCTTACTGAAGAAGTTTGGAGAAACGCTTTCGAAGGGGGCCATGATGTGGTACTACAACCTAGTTCCCAACTCCATAGATGTGTTTGCCATGCTAGCAGACTCCTTTGTAACAGCGCATGCCGGCGCCATCAAGGTAGCAACAAGGAAGTCTGACGTATTCAAGATTAAGCAGGGGGAGAACGAAATGCTGCGAGAATTCATGTCTCGTTTCTAGATAGAACGAATAGACCTACCTGTTCATGTATCTACCCCGGTGGGCGATATTATTATTGTAGACCGTGTGTACCGGTCGTGTGTGGTGACTATCGTGGGTCTGGAGACCCGAGTGGATCTATTATTATTGAGCATGTTGGATTTCGATGTCATTTTGGGCATGGATTGGCTATCTCCGTGTCGTGCTCTTCTGGACTGTCATGCTAAGAAAGTTACATTGGCTATACCGAGTGTGCCACAGATCGAGTGGCGAGGTGTACTGATTATGTTCCCAGTAGGGTGATCTCATTCTTGAAAGCCCAGCATATAGTTGGGAAGGGTTGTCTTTCGTATCTAGCCTTCGTGCGGGATGTCGGTGTTGAGACTCCCAATATTGATTCTACTCTAGTTGTGAGGGATTTTCCCAATGTTTTTCCCACAGACCTGTCGGGCATGCCTCCAGATAGGGATATTGATTTTGGTATTGACTTGGTGCCGGGTACTCAGCCCATTTCTATCCGTCGTATCGTATGGCACCAGCAGAGTTGAAGGAATTAAAAGAACAACTTCAGGAACTCCTTGATAAGGGGTTCATTTGGCCTAATGTGTCACCTTGGGGTGTGCCAGTTCTGTTTGTGAAGAATAAGGATGGCACATTGAGAACGTGCATTGATTATAGGCAATTGAACAAGGTAACAGTCAAGAACAAGTATCATTTGCCTCGCATTGATGATTTATTCGACCAGTTTCAGGGAGCGAAGGTGTTCTCCAAGATTGATCTTCGTTCAGGTTATCACTAGTTGAAGATCAGGGATTCAGATATTCTTAAGACAGCTTTCAGGACCCGATATGGTCATTATGAGTTCTTGGTGATGTCTTTTGGGCTGACCAATGCCCCAGCAACGTTCATGCATTTGAACATCGTGTTCCAGCCTTATCTTGATTCATTCGTGATTGTCTTCATTGATGATATTCTGGTGTATTCGCGTAGTCAGGAGGAGCACGCGGAGCATTTGAGAGTTGTGTTGAAGAGATTGAGGGAGGAGAAGCTTTATGCAAAATTCTCCAAGTGTGAGCTTTGGCTCAGTTCAATGGCTTTCTTAGGGCACGTGGTGTCCAGCTAGGGTATTCAGGTTGATCCGAAGAAGATAGAGGCGGTTCATAGTTGGCCTAGACCGTCCTCAGCCACAACAATTCGAAGCTTTCTTGGTTTGGTGGGTTATTATCGCCGTTTTGTTGAGGGATTCTCATATATCTCATCGCCCTTGACCAAGTTAACTCAGAAGGGTGCTTCATTTTTATGGTCAGACGAGTGTGAGGAGAGCTTTCAGAAGCTTAAGACAGCTTTGACCACAGCTCCAGTGTTGGTTTTGCCATCAGCTTCAGGTTCATATACCGTGTATTGTGATGCTTTGAGAGTTGGGATTGGTTGTGTATTGATGCAGGAGGGTAGAGTTATTGCTTATGCTTCTCGTCAGTTGAAGCCCTATGAGAAGAACTACCATGTTCATGGTTTGGAGTTGGCTGCCATAGTTTACGCATTGAAAATTTGAAGGCATTACTTGTATGGCATATCTTGTGAGGTGTTCACTGATCATTGCAGTCTTCAGCATTTGTTCAAGCAAAAGGATCTTAATTTGAGACAACGGAGATGGTTGGAGTTGCTTAAAGATTATGATATCACTATATTGTACCATCCGGGAAAGGCCAATGTGGTGGCCGATGCTTTGAGCTGAAAGGTAGTAAGTATGGGGAGTTTGGCATATATCCCAGTTGGGGAAAGACCTCTTACAGTTGATGTTCAGGCGTTGGCCAATCGGTTTGTGAGGTTAGATATTTCGGAGCCCAATCAGGTATTGGATTGTGTGGTTTCTCGGTCTTCCTTACATGATCACATAAGAGAGCGCTAGTATGATGATCCACACTTGATTGTCCTTAAGGACAGAGTTCAGCATGGTGATGCTAGAGATGTGACCATTAGAGATGATGGGGTGTTGAGGATGCAGGGCCAGATCTATATGCCTAATGTGGATGGACTTCGGGAGTTGATCCTTGAGAAGGCCCATAACTTGCAGTATTCCATTCATCCGGGTGCCATAAAGATGTATCAGGATCTGAGACAGCACTATTAGTGGCGGAGAATGAATAAAGACATTGTGGGATTTGTAGCTTGGTGTCTCAATTGTCAGCAGGTGAAATATGAGCATCAGAGATCGGGTGGCTTGCTTCAGCAGATGGATATTCCCGAGTGGAAGTGGGAGAGGATCACTATGGACTTTGTTGTTGGGCTTCCATGGACTTTGAGGAAGCTCGATACTATTTGGGTGATTGTGGATCGGCTGACCAAGTCCGCACACTTCATTCCAGTGGGTACTACCTATTCTTTAGAGCGGTTGGCAGAGATCTATATCCAGGAGATTGTTCGGTTGCATGGTGTCCCAGTTTCCATCATCCCAGATAGGGGCACTCAGTTTACATCGCAGTTTTGGAGGTCTGTGCAGCGAGAGTTGGGTACTCAGGTTGAGTTGAGCATAGCTTTTCACCCTCAGACGGACGGGCAGTCTGAGTGCACTATTCAGATATTGGAGGACATGTTGCGTGCTTATGTTATTGATTTTGGAGGGTCATGGGATCAGTTTTTACCAATTTCAGAGTTTGCCTATAACAACAGCTACTAGTCGAGTATTCAGATGGCTCCATATGAGGCTTTGTATGGGAGGCGGTGTAGATCTCCAGTTGGTTGGTTCGAACCCGGTGAGGCTAGGCTATTGGGGACTGATTTGGTACAGGATGCTTTGGAGAAGGTGAAGGTGATTCAGGAGAGGCTTCGTACAGCGCAGTCGAGGCAAAAGAGTTATGTTGATAAGAAGGTTCGAGATGTGTCCTACATGGTTGGCGAGAAGATTCTGTTGAAGGTTTCACCCATGAAGGGTGTTATGAGATTTGCAAAGAAAGGGAAATTGAGTCCGCGGTTCATTGGGCCTTTTGAGGTGCTTCGGAGGATTGGGGAGGTAGATTATGAGCTTGCCTTGCCACCCAGCTTGTCGAGTGTGCATCTGGTATTTCATGTTTCTATGCTCTGGAAGTATATTGGGGGTCCATCTAATGTTCTGGATTTTAGCACGGTTCAGTCGGCTGATGATTTGACCTCTGATGTGGAGCCAGTAGCTACTTTGGGCCATTAGGTTCGAAAGTTGAGGTCAAAGGATATAGCTTCAGTGAAAGTGCAGTGGAAAGGTCGGCTCGTGGAGGAGGCTACCTGGAAGACTGGGCAGGATATGCGGAGAAGATAACCCCACCTGTTTGAGGCTTCAGGTATGTTTCTTGATTTGTTCGCGGACGAACGTTTGTTTAAGTTGGGGAGGATGTGACGACCCGGCCAGTCGTCTCATGAATTACCACTCCGTTTTCCCCATTTCTGCTTCGTTATGCTTTATTTATCCGTGTTATGTGGTATCGATTTGGTCGGATCGAGTTGGGGAAGGATTTGGTAAGGTTTGATACACTTAGTCTCTTTAGAGTGAGTTTAAGTTGGAAAAGTCAACCGGATGTTGGCTTATGTGTTAGAGGGCTCGGATGTGAGTTCCGATGGTTCGGTTAGCTTCGGGAGATGATTTGTGGCTTAGGAGCGCGATCGGAATGAATTTTGGAGGTCTATAGTAGATTTAGGCTTCAATTGGCGAAGTTGATATTTTGGCGATTTTCGGTTGGTAGGCGAGATGTTGATATAGGGGTCGGAATGGAATTCCGAGAGTTGCAATAGTTCCTTTGTGTCATTTGGGATGTGTGTGCAAAATTTTAGGTCTTTCGGTCGTGGTTTGGTTGGGTTTTTGATCAAAAGCGAAATTTGGAAGATTTTAGAAAGTTTGGATTGAATCCGATGTGTTTTGGGTGATTTTATATTGTTTAAGGTATTTTGATGGTTGGAACAAGTTTGAATAAGGTATTGGGATATGTTTGTGCTTTTGGTTGAGGTCCCGGGGGCCTCGGGGTGATTTCGGATGGTTAACGGTGAAGTTGAGATGTTATTGCAGCTGCTAAACTTTGCTGCTTTTGGTGTTTTCGCACCTGTGGTTTGGGGACCGCAGGTGTGGCACCGCACGTGTAGAAGGGGAGCCGTAGAAGTGGATTTGAGACGAAGAGTTAGGAACCGCAGATGCAGTAGTTGGACCGCACCTGCGGAGTCACAGGTGCAGAGATTGGATCGCAGATGCGGAATTGGTCCGCTAAGTGATTTCCGCAGAAGCGGAGGATAGACCGCATATGCGGTACCGCAGAAGCAGCAATGGTGCCGCAGATACGGAACAACTGGGTAGAAGGTATAAAAAGGGTCCTTCGCGAATTATGGGTTTATTTCACCATTTTTTACTTCGGCTTGAGAGCTTTTTGGGCGATTTGAAAGAGGGATTTCAATAGAACTTCATTGAGGTAAGGAATTCGGACCTAAAACGCGTTTCTATGCTATTATTTCATGGATTAGAGCTAGAAATTATGGAAATCAAAGGTTAAAATTGGGGAAACTAGGGCTTGGAAACTTAGGCCTTTAATTGTGGATTTGAAGGACCATTTGGGGTCAGATTTGAGAACTTTTGATATGTATGAACTCGTGGGGAGATGAGGAACCTATTGATGTAAAAATTATCGAATTTCGAGATGTGGGTCCGAGGGTCGGGTTTTGGTAATTTCGAGTTTTGTGCCCTTTATTGATTGTTTTTTCTTGGGCTTCGTTCCCTAAGCATATTTTGACGTCCTAGTTCTGGTTTTGGATACATTTGATGCACGTGGAAGACGATTTGAGGGGAAAAGGCATAGCGAGCTAAAGATTTAGCCGGTTCGAGGTGAGTAATGATTGTAAATGATGTTCTGAGGGTTTGAAACCCCGGACTGCACATCGTAGTGCTATATTGAGGAGACGCACACACTTGATGACGAGCGTGGGGTCGTGCACTGTTGGGGATTGTGACTTAGTCTATCCCGAATGACTATTTTACCGTGTATTTGACTGAAATATATTTACTATCATCATGATTTGGGCTGAATGCCATATTTTGGCCTTGTGCCAACTATTTGAACCCTTCAGGGATTTTTACTGGTATTTCCTCACTGTTTTGACTTTATACTTGAACTCAGTCATGTTATATTTCATTGTTTTCGCACTCAGCCATGTTTACTCTATTTTAACACTTACATGATCTTTTAAATGATATTTTTGGGCTGAAAATCATGTTTTACAATTGCCCGATTGGCTTGTGAGGATTCTTGACTGAGTAAGGCTGAGGGCCTATATTGTGAGCAAACACTGATACTGATTTAGAGGCCAAGGGCCTGAGATATGTACGCCACGAGGTGGCTTGATTGATATGAGGCCGAGGGCCTAGTTTTGATGTCACGAGATGGCTTGTTATTGCGCTTGGGCCGTAAGGGACCCCTCTAGGAGTCTGCACACCCTAGTGAGCGCGGGTACCCATTGTGTTGTGAGATTGAGCCCGAGGGGCTGTTAATGTGGTGACACTGTGCCCGAGGGGCGAACTTCTATTTGTTTACTTTACCGTAATTACCTGTCAATTACTTGCTTACTTGTTGAAAGAGGATTTTACTTGACTTTTCACTATTTTACTGCTTTTAAATGGTTTTACTACTTTATTATATAATGCCTTATGCCTTACGTGTTTTCTTACTTTCAACAGTTATTTACATTTGTTACTCACTGAGTTGGAGTACTCACTTTACTCCCTGTACCCCTGTGTGCAGATTCAGGCGTAGTTGGTTCCGCTCCCAAGTGCTGATTCAACCAGCTTCAGGCGGGTGTTCGGAGATTACGAGGTAGTTGTTGACGTCCGCAACCTTGTGTCTCTATTCCTTTATAGCTTCCATTTCTTATCAGACAATTGTACTAGTTTATGGATTTAGCATAATTGTATTATGACTTATAGATGCTCATGACTAGTGACACCCCAGTTAGGGTTGTGTATAGGTGTTCTTTCGCGTATTTATGTTATCATGGTTAATTCGGATTTATTTTATCCTATTTAGACCATTTTCTTAAATGCTTAACTGTTAATAATCAAAAAATGGGAAGTGTCGGTTGGCCTTGTCTTCACGAGAGGCGCCATCACGACCGGGTCCAGGTTAGGGTCGTGACACGAAGTCCCCAGGTTTGGCATGGTCCATAACATACCACCACTATTGCTAGATTGGTGGGAGGATCTTCCATTAAGTGATAAAAATCATGTGAAAAGGGTCTTGGGAAATTTGCCTTCTCTATTGGACCTCCAGTCGAACAACATGTTGATCGAAGCTGCCACAATATTTTGGGACAAAGAAAGAGCCGTGTTTCTCTTTGGAAACATAGAAATGACCCCTCTCTTGGAAGAAATAGGGGGATTCACTGGGCTACCTTGGGATAGTCCTAGTTTATTGGTGCCGGAAAATAGCACTACTAAGGGGTTTCTGAAGATGATGGGTCTGAAAAGAATGAGGATTTGGAGTGCCTGAAGAAATCTTACATACCTTTCGACTTCCTCTATGAACGATACGGTCACAACAGATCTTATCGTATTTTTGATGACGAATTTCCATCACTTCCTTGGGTTGGATTCACCGCAGGGTTTTTGTGTTCATCGTCTACTTCTTAGGTATGATAGTGTTCCCGATTCAAGGGGATAGAATCCACACCAGACTGGCCATGGTAACCAAAACCTTAATGGATGGGATCAAGGGGCATACATATACCATTGTACCTATGATCATAGCAGACATATACCAGGCCTTGGAGCGCTATCAGAAGGGGTACAAATACTTTGAAGGTTGTAATATGCTGATACAAGTTTAGTTGTTAGAGTATCTCCAAAGAGGTCAATACCGTCAAGAGCTTCCGCGAAGGCCGTGGAATGATCACATAGCTTTTCATCATCCTAAGAGAATGACCTATATCCCAGACAGGTTTGCTCAATCCGAGAATGCTACAAGATGGGTGCAATTTTTCAGCAATCTGACCGAGGATCAAGTTCAATGGATGTTCGAATAGTTCCCTACCGACGAATTCATCATTAGATCTAGGGATGTTCCGCACTTGGTACTGATTGGGTTAAGGGTCATATACCCTTATGCTCCCATCAGGGTTATGAGACAGGAAGGCAGGAAGTATATCATACCGAAAGTAGCTAAAATGAGTCACTACAGGGCAGATTTTCAGGATGATGACGTCCATACAAATGTGAAGCTCAACATATGTGGAATTTGAAAATTATCGTGGAAAAGGATACCATCGAGCCAGATGGATGTCATGCCAGTCATGTGTACTTTTATCCATCATGGTTAGAAGATGACACAGCAGGAATATTCGAGCCAAGGGTTGGTCAAGGAAATAGAGTCATAGATGAAATTGCTGAAGCACAAGTGAAATATAACAAACTGCGTAAAAGAGTTCACGAGTCCGAGGCCGAGAAATTGTAGCGACACCAAACCGATATGGAACTAATTAATGAATGGAGGGAGATGGTTGTTAGATCAAGCGAAAGGTTGGAATATCTGGAGTACAGTCTGATGGAATTGGAGAGAAAATGAGGAAGAGAGTCACCGATTGCCAGAACACCGAAAGAAGTGAAGGAGGACATTTAGCAAGGGCATACCTATTGCTGAACCTGCGCGAACTGGGGAATTTGATCGACAAAGTCAAAAACATCCATCCTGGAGAAGGTCCTTCTAGGACCAAGTAGATTAGGTTTATTTACTTTTTCAAATGTAATAAGGCCAAGTGTCATCAGTGACTTATCTTATTTAGTATCATTTTAGATTCATATATTTTTACATTAATGAAATGAGCAATTATTGGTACTGAAATTCTCCAAATCAACATGTCGCTAGGCCTACCTTGGGCACAACGAGGCTCCCAAATTAGGACGCGAATTTATATTCTCGCAATATGTGTTTAAATACTGCAAACATTTTTAGAATCCTTACTGACTTAATTACCTTTTTTTTCTTTATTTTTATTATTCTCATCCCCTAAGGTTGGTTCGCGCATATTGGCATCATCAGCATATCACACCAGATCTAGAGGCCTTCCACCTCCTCCTCCTCTGAGTAATCTGAAAAGCAGAGGAAAAGCTAAGATGGATGATTTGAGTGGCATCCGAAAAGAAAATGTTGAGAATATTGAAACTTCAGACGGTCGGAGTACTCCGGCCCAGAATGATTTGGTCCTACGATTGGAGCAGAAAATACTGGAGTTACAAGAGGAACTAGAGCAGGTCCGCAACTTGGCAATCTCTCCCTCACCATAAACCTCCTAGATGTTAACCAACAAAATGCCTAGAACCCAGCACCTCCTCAAAATACGCCAAACCAACATCCACTAAATCCTCCCGCACCCTATCAATATGCCATACCGCCTCAAAATCCCAATCCTCTACCGGTACCAACTCCTCCATAACACCATCATCAACCAACCCAGTACCCACAAACCACTACCTATCACACTCCTTAGAACACACCACAACCTATTCCCGATCCTCAAAACTCAACCAACGACCACCACTATACCCAAATCCCTGGCACTCACCAAAACAACCCCATATACGTAGAGACCCTGCCTCACTCTGCTCAACCAATCTCCTATACATCAGAATACGCTAAAAAGGAACTGCTCATCAAGAATATGGCCGAGGAGCTCAAGAAGTTGACAAGTCGAGTTCAGGGTATTGAAGGAGGCAAAGGGATAGAGGGTCTGAACTATGAGGATTTGTGCATACAACCAGATATGGAACTACCAGAGGGTTACAAACCTCCCAAGTTCAAAATGTTTGATGGAAAGGGTGATCCCAAGGTTCATCTGAGAACTTATTGTGACATGTTCGTGGGGGTCGGAAAAGATGAAAGAATTTGAATGAAGCTCTTCATGAGAAGTCTTACCGGAGATGACCTGTCCTGGTACATAAGCCAGAATCCTAAGAAGTAGGCCAATTGGGTGAGCATGGCATCAGATTTTATGGATCGGTTCAGGTTTAATATGGAGAATTCACCGGATGTCTTCTATATCCAGAACCTAAAGAAGAAGCCAACTAAGACTTTCCGCGAATATGCTACTCGGTGGAGGTCGGAAGCAGCCAAGGTTAGACTAGCATTAGACGAGGAACAGATGAACAAGTCATTTTTCAAGACACAAGACCCACGGTATTATGAAAGGCTAATGGTTATTGAGAATCATAAGTTCTCCGATATCATCAAACTCAAAGAAAGGATTGAAGAGGGTGTTAAAAGTGGAATGGTGAAAACTTTTGAGGCATTGTAGGCCACGAACAAAGCATTGCAATCAGGTGGCATAATAAGGTCATACAGGCGAAGAAAGTTGCACCCAACGTCCACAACAATCCTCTTCCAGATCATAGGGGCGAAGGGATCAATGTGATAGAAACTTACAAGGAGTGGGATCCCGAGGGATCAATTGGACTTATCAAAGAGGGTGACGATCCTAAGAAGCCCACATTCACACTCAATCCTATTGTGGTGCAGGTACAACCACCTGTCACACCTCCTTTTTCCGCGCCCGAGGGGGCGCAGGGGAGTTTTTTCCAATTAAAGGACAATCGAAACGGGATTCGTTTAATTATTTCAGAGTCGCCACTTGGGAGATTTAGGGTGTCCCAAGTCACCAATTTTAATCCCGAATCGAGGAAAATAATGACTCTATATTATAGTCTGCGTACCAGAAATCCGGATAAGGAATTCTGTTAACCCGGGAGAAGGTGTTAGGCATTCCCGAGTTCCGTGGTTCTAGCACGGTCGCTCAACTGTTATATTTGGCTTATTTATCTGATTTTAAATACAATATGAACTTGTGTGCAAATTTTATCTTTAAACCGCTTTTATCACTTTACTGTTTTTATCAGGAATTACAACGTTGTGAAAATGTATCTCGAACCGCGTTACAATCAATGTACCCGTGGTCGTCGACATACTTTGACTCCGTTGAGATTTGGATTTGGGTCACATCAATGCGCACCCGAGTTTAAAGAAATTAAATTATTAAAGACGCGCCCTAAGCGACTAGCGTATTTATTTTGGGTAAGACCGTGGAATTTTACTAACGGTCCATCCCGAAGTCCAAATAATTTTAAAGCAAATATTGACTGAGGGCCCCGCAATTTGTATTTTTATTTGGCAAGGCTCATCTCGTTCTTTATTTTTTATGAATTTGCAACGTCATGGACATGCATCTCGAACCACGTCACAGTCAATGTACCCGTGATTAGAAACACATTTTGACTCCGTTGAGAACTGGATTTGGGTCGCATAAATGCGCACCCTAGTTTAAGAAGGTAAGATTTATTAAGGCGCGTCCTAAAGAGTCTATCGTATTGTTATTTTAGGAGGGTTGTGAGATTTGCTAAACAACCCATCCTGGAACCTAAATGCTTCGATAATATACATTTAAACAAGGGCCCCGCATTTGCACGTTTTGTTTATTTTCATCGAGGCTCATCTCGTTCTTATTTTAAAAGGATATCCTATAGCAACTACGTTTCTTATCGCGTTTGTCCTTATCAATTGAAAACAGTAGATAGTCCTAATTAATTACATGCTTGCAAGTTGTTTGTAACAACATTCAGAAATGCCTACAATCAGAAACGAGGCTGTCCGAACAAGTAATCACGGGCCCAAATCCAGCCCAGCGTGATTGGCCAGACCTGGGCCACTGCTTGTTCGAAGCAGGCCGACTTGGCCTGTTTTGGCCTGAACTCGACCCTTGTGAGGTTGAGGCCCTGAATTTGTGTTCCTGATCTTAAGACATGGTTTAAGAGTTATATATAGCAATTTATTGGAAAGGAAAGAACTTATTTAGTGTACGAATTTTATGCTTGGCATACATTACATGCTTATACTACACTATTGCACTAAATCTGAGATACAACCTGTTGCCTTAGGCATACTCTTATCACCATCCTATATACACAATCTAACATTCAACTAACATTCGTTGATAGTTATCAGGCCTGAAGGCTATCTCCAGCATCCAAAACAGGCATAAAATTTCCTACATCACATGATATTTAAAAGGGCAAACTATGTATATAAACAAAATTCTTCAGGTCTTTCATTTACATTCATGCTCAAATTTCCAGCTACATCTGACAGTGTATTGGGTGTGTACCTGGTATAGGAAGGAAAGGAAGAAAGAGAGTGATCAGTTGAGTAGTATGCAACGAATACAGCAGTAGCAGACACACAGCAACAACACAGCAACAAAATCAACCAACAAAGATGAAGCTCCCGAGTAGTCGAGCAACAAACAACAAATCCCAGAAACAGAGTAGGAACCAGCAGAGACAGCAGAGTATTCGATGTAAACACCCCAGCAATTCAATAACCACAAGCAGCTCAAACAGGCAACCAACAGTAATTGGCCAAGACAGCTAAACCAACATAAACTCTTATGTAATTTTCAGACAGTGTTTGGTTACAATATTCTGAGACTTTATGTTTCTTGTTTTTCTTTTCTGAAGACTAAGAAATGTCCAGCCCCTTTCTAAGTTCTCAAATGGCCTATTTATAAGCCAAATGACTCAGTGCAGCTAGGCTGCCCTCGTGCTGCAACTTTGCAGCCTGCCCATACTCTGTTAAAGCCATGCCTAAGCATCTTTTGTGCCCAGCCCCTTTGGTTCCCCACGCCTGGTTTTGTTTAATCAGGATTATGGGCTTATTTTAGTATTCCTTTTAAACCCATGCCCTCATGTTTTGTTCCCCATTGGTATTAGTTTAATCTTAATTAGTACCCTACTTGTCAGCTTCATTTAAACTAACCTTTTCTGCCCTTTTCAAACCCCAGATTACCCCTGTTTAACCTTGCTTATTACTGCCCCTGCCTATTGCAGCATCAGGGCATTTTTGAACTGATGAAAGTTCAAATTCAAGACTGCCTGGACTGACCCTTTACAATGCAAACAAACCATTTCAGACGATGCTGGGCATCCAGTCAGTGACAAGGTACAATTAGTCATGCGACATTATTAGCTCATTCGACTCACTAGTTATAGAAAACTAATCGACGACATTTATAGAGTCGACTATACTAATTATAGCAGGTAATAATCAGTCGCTCATATAAACAATACGTTCAGGGACCTAAAGGGCATCAGACAATTTTATGCTCAATTACTGGGGCCTATATAAGTTATTCATGTGACGACTATACTAATCGGACATGCTCATCATAGGATACATTTAAATCATACACAGAAACAATTGACCAAATAAAAGGTCTTTACTGAGAGGAAAGAAATTAAGAAACTATCAAAAAATAAAAAAAAACAATTACCACACATCAATGCTAATGACTTAATCAGCAATTAATATAAACGAAAAGGGAAAGAAAACTTACCGAAAAATGTTTAAATCAAACAGACCCAAATCCGACTCAACTCTGCCCATTTGAGGCCGAACAAATTTTAACCAGGGTGTTCTCACATGAGAACACCTTGGTTAAGATCCATTGAACCTCAAAACCCCTTTCAAGACCGGCCGGATTCCCCAGGTGCATGTGTTCTAAAGTCTGGATTTCCAGATCTGATTTTTAGGGAGTTGTGGGTAGATTCGGACCAAACCAAGCTTGGTTTGGTCACGAGGAAGGTCAGGGGAGTGGCTGATACAAAGATGGTGAGGTTTGGTGTAGATCGAGTGTTGCCTCGAATCTTCAAATCCAGATTCGAGACGATAGGAGATGATTCGAGGTTCGTGGTTAGTGGATTCGTGTTTAGGACAGTGAGGTGGTCCTAGGGTGTTCAGGAGGTGGCCACCGGTGTTCATGCCGCCGGGTTTTGGTGGAAGGGAAACTAGGGCGGCTTGCTAGGGTTTGGGGGTTTCAGGTTGGGGAAGGAGATGAGTGAGGGTGGGGTTCGGATAGGGGGTGCCGGGTAAGGGCTGAGTTTATATATGGGGAGGTTGATCGGATCTGAGCTGTTAGATCATATGATCTCAACGGCTTGGATCTGAGGGTGAGAAATGAGACGGGGTCGTTTGGTAGTGAAACGAGGTCGTTTGGTTTAAATGAGGGGTTGGGTCAGGCTGGTTATTTGGGTCGGGTTTTGAAACGGGTTACTGATAGAGGTCCTGAGCCGTTGGATTGGCCTGGACGGATGGCTCAGATCGAACGCCCTCATACGGCGTCGTTTGAATTGCTGCTTAGGCAGCCGGTTTTGGACTGGATCAGTGCTGGTTGGGCCTGTTTTCGTTTCATTTCTTTTGGGCCCAACCGATTTCCTTCCCTCTTTGTTTTCTAATTTCATTTTTCTTTTAAATTTAAACAAAAATAAAAATAAAAATAACAAAATAAATAAAATAACGAAATTAAAACTAAACAACAATGCAACATTTTAACACAATTATCACAAAATATTTAAGTAAGTGAACTAAAAGCCGAGAACGAACGATGCACACATATATATTTTTTGAATTTTCTTTTACTGACACATATTTTTGTATTTTCGTTTGATAATGACTAGATGCAAAATAGACAGACCCACAAATGACTAATAACACATGTCACGGAAAAAAAATCGAAAAATTGTACAGCGAAATCATCCGTCACTATTTTTATTTTTTGTTTTCCTTTTGGAGTGATTGCTCGTGAAGCAAAAATCACGTGCTTACAGTTGCCCCTCTTTGCACGAAGACACTAAGGGTTTTCGCGCAAAGATAAAGCGAGCAATTTTTTCCTGTCCGAATACTCCGTGTGAAGCATTTTTGAAAAGGATTTGACCGAACCTTCGCTTCAGAGGTTTCCTACATATCCTGGGCTGAACAGGAATCAGGTCAATGTAGTTCGGGAAATTTTTGGTAGCTGGGACTACCGTGTGACTGTAGTGTTTGCTGTTGTTGCGCGCTGTTGTATGCTGCTCTAGGATGCTACTGCTCAACCGATCTCCCTGTTACATTGCTCTAAAAGGAAAAACAAGAAGCTAAGCTAGAGTGTGAGATCTCATATATCTTCAACTTGTTCTTGTTGTCTTGCTTTCTTGTCGGCTGACGCTTTCCTCTGACGCCTTTATTTTGTGAATTTGGAGATGATGCTGGTCCTTCACCTTTTCTGAATGTCAGTTCTCATCACTTTGCTTGATTTGCTGGGAACATGGCTTTCTTCCTTAAATCTTTCAATGGTTTCTCCAGCGGTATGGTTTTTCATCAGAATTGTTATGTTGGGCATGCCATAATGTTTCCGAACTGCTTCTTCTGAGACGCGTTCTTCCTTCCTTTTGAATGTGCGCTTGTTTTGGCAGACTTCTGCTTCTTGGCGCTGGGGATTTTATTGTTTTTCCTGCTTGGGGCTCTCTGTTGTAACCTTCCGTCTTCAGGTGGGGCTACTGATTCCAAACTCTAGAGCTAAAAGTGTTCCCGCATTATACTGGTGGGCGACCTAGAACTTAAAAGTATTCCCGCATTATACTGGTGGGCGACCTAGAACTTAAATGTATTCCCGCATTATACTGGTGGGCGACCTAGAACTTAAATGTATTCCCGCATTATACTGGTGGGCGACCTAGAACTTAAATGTATTCCCGCATTATACTGGTGGGCGACCTAGAACTTAAATGTATTCCCGCATTATACTAGTGGGCGACCTAGAACTTAAAATGTATTCCCGCATTATACTGGTGGGCGACCTAGAACTTAAATGTATTCCCGCATTATACTGGTGGGCGACCTAGAACTTAAAAGTATTCCCGCATTATACTGGTGGGCGACCTAGAACTTAAAGTATTCCCGCATTATACTGGTGGGCGACCTAGAACTTAAAAGTATTCCCGCATTATACTGGTGGGCGACCTAGAACCTAAAAGTATTCCCGCATTATACTGGTGGGCGACCTAGAACTTAAAAGTATTCCCGCATTATACTGGTGGGCGACCTAGAACTTAAATGTATTCCCGCATTATACTGGTGGGCGACCTAGAACTTAAATGTATTCCCGCATTATACTGGTGGGCGACCTAGAACTTAAAAGTATTCTCGCATTATACTGGTGGGCGACCTAGAACTTAAAAGTATTCCCGCATTATACTGGTGGGCGACCTAGAACTTAAATGTATTCCCGCATTATACTGGTGGGCGACCTAGAACTTAAATGTATTCCCGCATTATACTGGTGGGCGACCTAGAACTTAAATGTATTCCCGCATTATACTGGTGGGCGACCTAGAACTTAAAAGTATTCCCGCATTATACTGGTGGGCGACCTAGAACTTAAATGTATTCCCGCATTATACTGGTGGGCGACCTAGAACTTAAAAGTATTCCCGCATTATACTGGTGGGCGACCTAGAACTTAAAAGTATTCCCGCATTATACTGGTGGGCGACCTAGAACTTAAATGTATTCCCACATTATACTGGTGGGCGACCTAGAACTTAAAAGTATTCCCGCATTATACTGGTGGGCGACCTAGAACTTAAATGTATTCCCGCATTATACTGGTGGGCGACCTAGAACTTAAAAGTATTCCCGCATTATACTGGTGGGCGACCTAGAACTTAAAAGTATTCCCGCATTATACTGGTGGGCGACCTAGAACTTAAAAGTATTCCCGCATTATACTGGTGGGCGACCTAGAACTTAAATGTATTGAAATTGCTTCCCCGTTTTTCGAGAAAATTTTCGACAATCGGCAGAAAATTTTCTGCCCCGGTTTTTTGTGACTTCCATGGCGTTGCATCTTGCTGCCATCATCAATTCTTTGCTCTCCTGCAACAGACAAAAGGATTTAGTCAGTTTTAATCGTGGTGGTAGAGGGTGCCTTTCTGGCGAGCCATTTTTCTCTCTTCCCCTTCTCTTGCTCTTTGTCCCCATAATTGGTTGGCGGGCAAAGTTGCCTGTTGGGGGTCTCTAGCCTGCTGGGGATTGGTTTTCAATTTATCCCCTTTTCTGCTTTCTCTTTAAGCATATTCTGTGGGAGTCTGCCTCTACCTCCCGAAACCACTCCCTTTTGGAGCTTACTTCTTCCAAAATTTCCGGGCACAATCCCTGCATTGCCTGGGACCGGCCTTTAAGACTGTTTGTATTATCCTGCATTGGATGAATTCCCCTTCGATTTCTGGTAGTAAGCTTTGAAAAATCCTTTCAAGACACATTTAGGAAAAGAAATAAAAGCTAGAAAAAGGAGAAAATCTTTCTGAAAGAATATTTTGGTGGGAGAAGAAACTCAAAAGAACTTATCTGGGGGATACGACTGGTCCCCATGATCATGACGTGCACCATAGATTCCCGACCCAGTCTATTTGTATCAATCGCTTTGCCCGATGGTCTGACTTGCTGGGGATGATAAAGGAGTGTCCGTTTCGGATGTTGTAGCTTTTGCTGATCTGTCTTGTCGCCTCATAGTGCCCTTCGAGGGGTTTTCACTGATGAGACTCTCTCGTTTCTCTCATCTCCCGGCGCCTTATGGTGCCTGTGAAGGTTTTCACCAATAAGACTCTCTCATTTCATATCCCTCATCTTACCTCGCCTCTTGGTGCCTTGTGAAGGTTTTCACCGATAAGACTCTCTCATTTTATTTCTTTCGGGAAATCGGGGTGTTGTAGATACGTTCCTCCTTTCTGGAGATTCCCTTGACCATCAACTCATTTCCAGTCTTACGATCCTCTTCTTTGCTTGGGATCAGTGTATTATCCTCGGCCTTATTCGCCGGACTTGGCATCTATCGAACATTGATCGGGAGGTCTTTGGAGGTTGATGTTGGTTTTGGTGTGGGTTTGAAGAAAGGCTATAAAAATGAAAACAATTTGAAGGGTGATGTGCTACAACTTTTGGAATCAAACCTTTGTTGGAACTTAAAACATAACCTCTGCCCCAGTTTTCTTGCTTGGGGAATTTATCTTTTATGCTTATGTTGAGCTATGTGCGTTACGCACATTGTGCCTATTATGCACACTATGTACATTATGCATCCTATATTTGCTATGATGCATACTATGACCGAGCCGTGAGGCGCCTACGTATCCTCTTTGAGGAATCAGGTCAAACGTAGTTCCCACGGTTTTATATTCCTTGATTTTTCTTTTCTTTCTTTTCATTTTCTTTTCTTTTCTTTTCCCTTTTCTTTTCCTTTCTTTTCTTCTCTTTTCTTTTTCATATCTTTCCCATTAGTGATTCCAAAAGAGGGGTATGAAAGAATAACTTAAGGCTCAAAAGGGGGAAGCAAGGGTTAAACAGTGTTTGGGTATAAGAAAGAATTGCCTCCGTCATCTCATTATTCAACAAATGCCAAATACAAACAAATAAACCAAAAATTGCCATAATTAAAGAAATTACGCATAATATCTCTTGACTGCATCTGAATTGATAGCCATGTCGACACATCTACCTTCGACATCTGTCAAACACAAAGCACCGTTGGACAATATTCTGGTCACGATATAAGGCCCTTGCCAATTTGGGGCGAATTTGCCCTTTGCCTCGACCTGATGTGGGAGGATCTTCTTCAATACTTGCTGCCCTACTTCAAACTTCCTGGGGCGCACCTTCTTATTATACGCTCTTGCCATTCTCTTTTGGTACAGCTGACCATGGCACACTGCTGCCAATCTTTTCTCATCTATCAGGCTCAACTGTTCCAATCGAGCCTTGACCCATTCATCATCATCAATCCCGGCTTCAGCGACAATTCGGAGGGACGGAATTTCGACCTCCGCTGGTATCACGGCCTCAGTTCCATACACCAACAAATAAGGAGTTGTGCCTATGGAAGTCCGGACGGTAGTGCGGTAACCCAACAAGGCAAAGGGTAACTTCTCGTGCCATTGTCTGGACCCTTCCACCATTTTTCGCAGTATCTTCTTGATATTCTTATTGGCTGCTTCGACTGCTCCATTCGCCTTAGGACGATATGGGGTGGAATTGCGGTGTGTAATCTTGAATTGTTGGCATACCTCTCTCATCAAGCTGCTATTAAGATTCGCACTGTTGTCCGTGATGATCACTTTTGGGATCCCAAATCTGCAGATGATATGGGAGTGAACAAAGTCCACCACTGCCTTCTTGGTTACTGATTTGAAGGTTTTAGCCTCAACCCATTTGGTGAAGTAATCAATGGTCACTAGAATGAACCTATGACCGTTGGACGCTGCTGGCTCGATGGGCCCAATGACATCCATGCCCCATGCTACAAACGGCCAGGGTGCTGACATCGTATGTAACTCTGTTGGCGGAGAATGAATCAAGTCTCCATGTATCTGGCACTGATGGCATTTCCTCACGAAAGTGATACAGTCGTGTTCCATGGTGAGCCAATAACACCCTGTTCGAAGGATTTTTCTTGCCAATACATATCCGCTCATGTGTGGCCCACAAACTCCAGCATGTACTTCTGCCATAACCGACGTTGCCTGCCCGGCATCTATGCATCTCAACAATCCCAGATCCGGGGTTCTTTTGTACAATATTCCCCCACTGAGGAAGAAACCATTCGACAACCGCCGGAGGGCTCTTTTTGGTCTCCAGAGGCATGTTCTGGATATATCCCCATCCTGAGGTATTCCTTGATATCATGAAACCAGGGTTCGCCATCTGCTTCTTCTTCTATGGCATTGCAGTAGGCGTGCTGATCACGGACCTGGATGTGTAGAGGATCAACATACATTTTGTCAGGGTGGTGCAGCATTGATGCCAAGGTGGCCAAGGCATCCGCAACCTCATTGTGAACTCTCGGGATGTGTTTGAACTTTACCGATCGAAATTGCTTGCTCAGATCATGCAAGCATTGTCGGTATGGTATGAGCTTTAGATCTCGTGTTTCCCATTCACCCTGAATTTGATGTACCAAGAGGTCCGAGTCTCCCAAGACCAAGACGTCTTGGACATCCATGTCAGCAGCCAAGCGCAGACCCAGAATGCAAGCCTCATATTCGGCCATATTGTTGGTGCAATAGAAGCGTAGTTGAGCCGTAACAGGATAATGCCGTCCTGTTTCAGAAATGAGTACTGCTCCTATTCCAACCCCTTTTGCGTTTGCAGCTCCATCGAAGAAAAGCTTCCAACCTGGTTCCTCGGGTAATTCCAACTCATTCGTATGCATCACCTCTTCGTCAGGAAAATACGTTCTTAAGGGCTCGTATTTTTCATCAACGGGATTCTCGGCCAAATGGTCTGCCAGCGCCTGGGCTTTCATGGCCGTCCTCGTCACATATATGATATCAAACTCTATGAGCAGAATTTGCCATTTTGCCAACCTTCCCGTGGGCATAGGTTTCTGAAAGATATACTTCAATGGGTCCAAGCGGGATATGAGATAAGTAGTATATGAAGACAGGTAGTGCTTCAACTTCTGAGCTACCCAAGTTAGGGCGCAACACGTTTTCTCGAGTTGAGTGTACTTGACCTCATGCATTGTGAATTTCTTGCTAAGATAGTAGATGGCTTGCTCCTTCCTTCCTGTGTCGTCATGTTGCCCCAACACACAACCAAATGAATTTTCCAAGATCGTCAGGTAAAGGATTAGGGGTTTCCCGGGCTTAGGTGGGACCAATACGGGTGGATTAGACAGATACCCTTTGATTTGGTCGAAAGCCTCCTGACACTCTGCTGTCCAACCTACTGCAGCGTTCTTTCTCAGCAGCCGAAATATGGGCTCACAAGTTGCTGTGAGTTGAGCGATGAACCTGCTGATATAATTGAGTCTACCCAGCAAACTCATTACCTCTGTTTTGTTCCTTGGCGGTGGCAAATCTCGGATGGATTCAATTTTGGATGGGTCTAACTCAATCCCCCGTCGACTGACGATGAATCCTAGCAACTTTCCTGATGGAACCCCGAATGCGCATTTGGACGGGTTAAGCTTGATATCATACCTTCGGAGTCTTTGGAAAAATCTCCTTAGGTCTGCTACATGGTCCTCCCGACGCCAAGATTTGATGATCACATCATCGGCGTACACCTCAATTTCCTTGTGTATCATGTCATGAAACACGACAGTCATTGCTCCCATGTATGTTGCCCCAGCGTTCTTTAACCCGAACGGCATTACCCGATAGCAGTAGGTTCCCCATGGCGTAATAAACGCTGTCTTCTCAGCATCCTCCTCATCCATTAGGATCTGATGATAACCTGCATAGCAATCCACAAAGGATCCGATCTCGCGCCCTGCACAATTGTCGATTAAGATATGAATGTTGGGCAGCGGAAAATTGTCCTTGGGACTTGCTTTGTTGAGGTTGCGGTAATCAACGCACACCCTGATTTTTCCATCCTTCTTTGGGACTGGTACCACATTGGCCAACCACTCGGGATATCGAGTGACCCGAATGACCTTCGCTTGTAACTGCTTAATCACTTCTTCCTTGATCTTTACACTCATTTCTGTTTTAAATTTCCTTAGTTTTTGCTTGACCGGAGGGTATGCCGGGTCAGTGGGTAATTTGTGAACCACTAAATTGGTGCTTAATCCAGGCATATCATCATATGACCAGGCAAAAACGTCTTTGAATTCCCTGAGAGTTTTGATCAATTCTGCTCTGACATTCGGCTCAATGTGGATGCTAATTTTGGTCTCTTGGACGTTATCAGCGTCTCCTAGATTCACCGCCTCGGTGTCATTTAAGTTAGGCTTGGGTTTCTCTTCAAACTGGCACAGTTCTCTGTTTATTTCTTCGAAGGCTTCACCTTCGTCACATTCAGATTCATCGTCACAAACGACCTTTTGCATCATTGAGTCAGTTTCAGATTGATTTATTAGACTAGGTCGAAGATCCGCTGTGCATGCCATGTCATTAGAACCAGTAAAAAGAGAACTGTTCAGAAGGAAAAAGAACAAGACAAAAATTAAAATGAGACCAAAGAAGAGAACTTTATTAAATTTGCGGGATAAAAGGGTTCACACTTTTACAAAAACGAAAGTAAAATTTGGATTACACCCTTGAATAATCCGATCAAACAAATAAACGAACAAAACATTAATCAAAGCCTACTACCAAGACTCCCCTCGGACAGGAAGAGGAGTAACCGTCCAATTGTTGGTCTTGGCCTCAGGCCCCACAAATTGTATCTCTGCTCTGCTGGAACCTTCTCCAGCTTCCACCATACTGACATCCGCGAACAGCCTCTCAAAACTCTGATTCAGGTCTTCATTTATACCGGTCAAAGGTCCTCGAATCTTTGGGATCACTGACCCCTTGGCACTTGCTTTAACAAAAGACCTTGAGAGGCGTGGCACTGGTTTAGGCAGAAACCAGACCCTCTTCTTCATTCTTCGCGCCTCCTTCCTGTCTGCTGCGGTTGGTTTGAACCCCAACCCGAAGGTTTCCAGATTCTTAGGAAGGGAAACAGGTTGGACTATCCCTTGAAGTTCAACTCCCAGGCCTTTTCCTGGCACAAATCCATTACCCAGCATTTCTGATACCATCATGACTGTTGCGGCAGCTACCCTAGGGCGCGGGATGATTTCTCCTTCAGAAATTTTGTTGGCCGACCCTGTATTGAAAATCTGGTAGACCCAAGGACCTTTGTCATCAGTGGTCTCTATGAAAGGCACAATGGTTCCGCTCATGGTGCATGTTGTATCCTCGCCGTGCAACACGACCTCTTGTCTTTCCCACTCAAACTTCACTGTCTGATGTAGGGTGGAAGGCACCGCTTTAGCTGCATGAATCCAGGGTCGTCCTAACAGCAAGTTGTAAGATACCGTGGCGTCCAATACCTGGAATTCCATGGTAAACAGGACCGGACCAATGGTCAGTTCAAGTACAACATCCCCCACAGTGGCTGTTCCGTTTCCGTCAAACCCCCGGACACAGATGCTATTCTCCCGGATTCTTCCACGGTCAATCTTTAACTGGTCCAAGGTGGATAATGGACAAATATTGGCGCTTGAGCCGTTATCCACCAATACTCGGGTTACCACCGAGTCTTCACATTTGACAGCTAGGTATAAAGCTTTATTGTGCTCCGTTCCTTCCACCGGCAGGTCATCATCTGAGAATGTCACTCTGTTCACCTCGAAAATCTTGCTGGCAATGGTTTCCAGGTGGTTTACAGAAATCTCACTGGGTACATGGGCCTCGTTCAATATCTTTAACAGGGCCCGACGATGTTCCTCGGAATGGAGGAGTAATGACAATAGTGAGATCTGGGCAGGTGTTTTTCTCAGCTGCTCAACCACAGAATAGTCTTGTACTTTCATCTTCCTCAGGAATTCTTCAGCCTCTTCTTCTGACACTGGCTTCTTGGTTGCCACTGGGTTGGTTTTTCTTAACTCCACCGGAGCAAAACATCGACCTGATCGAGTCAGCCCTTGCGCTTCACAACTGACTTCTTCCACCTGTTTTCCTTGGTACGTCACCACTGCCTTTTCATATTTCCAGGGCACAGCCCTGCTGTCAATCATCGGCAGTTGGACCACCGGCTTTATGGTCACCCGTTCTCTACATACCCCTTTCAACATGACTGCCGGTGTGGGCAGGATCCCTGGTATTACCAACTTGCTTGGCTCGGGTTTGCTTACTATGACGGACGGGCTCTTCCCCAATATTACTACCGGCTTGACGCCTTCACCCTGCGGCTATATACTCGTTCCTCCACTGGTTAAGACTTCTCTCGGGGCGGCTTGGATCATCATCACTGTTTGTGAGGGTTTTCTTAATTCTCCTCCCTCACACACCAACTCAATCATGTGAGTTTCGTGGTGCGCTGGCAGTGGGTTTTGGTTGATGTTAGGAGCCTCCGGTGTCTGGACCTCGATCTTATTGGTGTCAATAAGATCCTGTATGGCATGCCTTAACTTCCAGCACTTCTCGGTATCGTGCCCGAGCATCCCTGAACAGTATTCACAACTGATTGAACGATCCAAATTCTGAGGCGGGGGATTTGGTTCCCGAGTATGGACAGGACTAACCAAACCCAATTGCCGCAGCTTGTGGAACACAGCGGTGTAGGTTTCTCCCAGTTCGGTGAAGGTTCTTTGCTTCCGCAACCTGTCATTCCTAGCATCTGGATTTCCCCGGAAACCTGCCCCTGAAGGATTTCTATATGCCCTTGGTTGAGGGTAGGTGTTTTGTGGTGGTGCATATATGTTCTGGGGAGCCGGTGCGCGCCATTGTGGGCGAACCAGAGGCTGAGTGTATACCTGGGCTTGGTGTACGGAACAATGTGGTTCTCGGAGTGGATAGAAATTTTGTGGTGGGTTGTATGGGTAATTTGACCTGTGAGGCCTGGGTTGGTTGTAGTGAGGCATGCCAGCCCTGGACCAACTGCCTGCCTCGATCGTGGCAACCTCTTCTTTCTTTCTTCTTAGCGCACCTCCCGTGCCGCTTTGAATAGCCTGGGTTGTGGCCTTAAGTGCCGAATAGTTTAAAATCTTGTCCGACCTCAAACCTTCTTCTATCATGACCCCTATTTTGACCACCTCGTTGAAAGATTTTCCAACCATTGTCACCAAGTGACCAAAGTAGGTTGGATCCAACGTCTGCAAAAAATAGTCTACCATCTCTCCCTCTCTCATGGGAGGATCGACCCTAGCTGCTTGTTCTCTCCAGCGGAATCCGAACTCGCGAAAACTTTCCCCGGGTTTCTTCCCAGTTCTCAATAATGTGAGACGGTCAGGGACTATCTCTAGATTGTACTGGAAATGACCTGCAAAAGCCTGTGCCAGATCATCCCACGTGTACCACCTGCTGAAATCCTGCCTGGTATACCATTCCAGTGTAGATCCACTCAGACTTTGGCCGAAATAAGCTATCAAAAGCTCATCCTTGCCTCCCGCCCCTCTCATTTTGCTACAGAATCCCCGCAAATGTGCCATGGGATCACCGTGCCCTTCATATAAATCAAACTTGGGCATCTTGAACCCAGCCGGGAGTTGGACATCTGGGAAAGGGCACAGATCTTTGTATGCCACGCTGACTTGACTGCCCAGCCCGTGCAAGTTCCTGAAGGATTGCTCCAGGCTTTTGAACTTTCTCAACACTTCTTCCTGTTCAGGGGCCTTAACCGGCTTCTCAACCTCTGCCGGTACTTTCAAATGGGGATTGTAAGCCTGTGGTTCCGGTGCGTGGAATGTAGGCTCAGGGGGATAGTATTGGGTGTCGTGAGCCTGAAACAATGGCTCACTAGTCGTTCGCTGCAAAGGAGCTGATGTAGGTCCCACAAAAATGGGAATGTTGGGTGTTGGGAGAGGTTGATGGGGTGGTGGAGCTTGGGAATCGTGAGGGCTTCTTTCTTGATGATAGAGGGGATTTGGGCGGCTTGTGGAAGGGCCAGAGTGAGGGTATTCCGGCATGTGTCCCAGTGTCTCAGGGCTCTTTTGTGTTTTGGCCAGGGCTAGCTGCATTGCATGCATCTCTAGTCCCATCCTTTCAATCTTTTCCATTGCCTCTTTTAGCAACTGGCTCATCGGCCTTTCTTCCTCATTACTATTCTCCGAAGTAGTCATGCTTGATGCTATCGGTCCTTTGGATCTGGTTTGGTATGAATGTGTTGCCAGAATTCTTTAACAACTAACTGTCTGGTATCAGACAACAACAAACTTTGTTAGTGTTAGAGCTTAACAGATTTGATCATAACACATAGAGGATGCAATGCACCTAGGCAGTTAACCGTTTCTACATGCTTTGCTTCAAACAACATGCGTCATCCCGGTTTGCTCATTCGTCTTTTTAAAGTATTTTGCGAAACCCTGCGTTTTATTTTATTTACATTTTCTTTTCTTTATTTATTAAAAGCGGTCGAATCTTATGGGGATTGCCTACGTATCACGTCCCCGCGCGAATCAGACCAGGCGTAGTTCTGCCTCAAAGTAAAGACACATAGAAATTCTTCCGGAGTCACTTAATTTCATTATCAAAATTTGCTATTACACATTACTTCAAACAAAATAGCAACAGTACAGACTCCTCGGTTTTAAACTTGGTTTGAGGAAAAGAAAACAACATACGGGGAAACAACAAACAAAACGACCAGGACTTGGTCAACTAATTTTCCAACTTAGGGACCCACGAGGCATCTTTCGGCCCTTTCGCGGCCCTAGGTGTAAGGCCTCTTTGCAAGCTCTTCAACTCGTTCATAATCCGGTGGACGCAGCCCATGATGGAAGCAATGAGGGTTTCCCGAGGTGTTTGCTCGCATGCCAAACATTTTAGGTAGATGTAATGCCCGATTTCGTCAATTCTTGCTCGAATGTTGTCCCTTTCTGCGAACAATTGCCTTATCTGTCGGCTTTTCAATCCTAGCGTTTGTGCATCGGTGGCGAGCTGATCCTGGAACATGTCCATTTGCCTTTCCATCCTTGTCATTGCATTGTAATAGCGTCTTCGGTCGGCTTGGGCATCTTGTGTTTGCTTGAAGATCCGCTCTTGCAGAGCAGCATTTGTTTCCTTTGCTGTTTTGACGCTCAGTTCACAATTCCTCATGACTTGCTGTAGGCGCTTCCTCCGGGCCATTGTACCTTCTGCCCATTTGGCCCTCATCCTTGCTATGCAAGCCTCTGATTGGTCTAATTCTTCTTGGCTCTGGATGACCTGATTTCTCAAACTGGCTATCAATCTTTCGTCGGAGCAGCGCTTCTGTCGGTCGATGTTATTCTTACTGGCTTGACGAAGGCGGGCCCTCAGGGTTTGGTTCTCTTGGGCTAGCTTATCTTTTTCAGCCTGCTCTTGGGCGACTTGCACGTTGTTTTCGAATACAATCCTTTCAACTTGTCGCTTCAGCTTCCTAATTTCAACCAGGTAACCCTCCTCTTTTGCGAGCCAGTCCCATTGTCCTTGCGATGATTCAACAAAATTTCGGAGGTGAGGCCGTTTGGTTGGCCATTTCACGATGTTCTTCTTGTTCTGCCAAGTGAGATAGGCCGGCGAGACTTCACCCCTAGACATATCTTTTACCCGGGTATTTGCCGTAGTACTGGCATTCACTCCATATGCAACGAACTGTCTTTTCAGGAAATTGGCCGTCACTGCTGACCTCGACTGCATAAGTGCTGAGATCTTCGTCCGGGTGTGGTACTTGACATCTTCCCAACTGTCTCATTACCCTGTAAGGGGCATAAGGTTGAATACCCCTGAGTCCCATCAAGAGGAAGTGAGGACCAGTGGCGGGCATGTATATGATTTCTTCCACAGAAAGCCAACCCAAAGTCCAGTTTACTTGGTCTGCGGTGATGATCCGGAGATAGGATATCCATTCTTCAAACCCTCCCGGCGATCGAAAACCTGAAACCCTTAGGCTATAACCCTCGATGCAGCCCCCATTTGTAGACATGTAGTGCATATACTGAGGATGGTGACACAAGTGTTCGATCATCCACATCTGTAACAACAAGTTGCACCCTTCGAAGAAGTCTGCTCCAGCTTTACAAGCTGTGAGGGCTCGGTATATTTCTGACATTATCATGGGAGCAAGGATGCTTTTATCGTTGGTAATCAGGATTTTGACGATTCCAGCCACCTTTAGATCGATATTTCTATCTTTTCGGGGAAACACCACAAGGCCCAAAAATGCCACCATAAAAGCGAACCGCCTATGCTCATTCCATTTTACCAGATTTCCCCTGCTACAAATACCACTTTCTGGATCATTAAATCCTCCCTTGCTCCCGTACCTCTGGTATATGAATTGTAGGGTAGAAAAACCTCTATCCAGTTCAGCGTATGGGACTCCTTTGCTTATCTTCAACAGATCCATGAATTTGTGTGAATTCACAGCCCTTGGAGCGATCAGGTATTTGTGTCTTAGACCTTCAGTGACGTCCATGTAACCCGCCATTTCTTCTAAGGTTGGGGTGAGTTCAAAATCTGAGAAACGGAACACGTTGTGGGCCGGATCCCAAAATGTAACCAAAGCCTTTATGATGTCGCACCGAGGCCTGACTTTTAACAAATCAACCAAACCTCCCAGGTGCAGTTTGACCTTGTCTTGCTCTGACTTTTCCAAATCCTCCCACCATAATCGCACTTCCAGGGGGATTTTGCTTCTAACTGTTACCGGCAAACTTGGATTCATGCTCATTCTGCATGTTTATTGGGGTGATTAAGCAAAGATCTAGACTCATTGGACTCAAATACACAAATTGACACACTATTTTTCTCTTAGAGATGAATCAAAGACCCTTGCTAAAACAAATTAATAAGACACACTATTTGTTTTTTTTTTCTTTTTTTTTTTAATTTTTTTTTTTCAAAATTCTGGCAGAGTCCTCTCAAAAATAATTATCTCCTTATCCGTTATTCCGAAACCGGTCAGCATGCAAGCCTTGAAACAAGTAAATGCATAAAGCAAGCAGGATGGTCTTTTCATATCAGGTTGCTAGTCCTAGACGGACCCAACCCCTGTGTTGAGTCCCCTAAGTCAAATGCACATGATGCAAATAAACGTTCCTACTAGGGATCCTGGCATGTGGCTTTGTTATACTACGTTCAGAACCTAGGTGTTGTTCTAGACCTGGCTTACCCGAGCGGACAACTCGAGCCAAGGATGGGAGCTGTGTACCGGTAACCAAAAGGCCATCCGATTTTGCAACTCCTCCGAATCCTCGTTCTATTTTGGCATATGGCACTAACAGAAAGAAGCCACGACCAACGTGCGCTCCTCAAGAGAGAAGAGAAGGGTTTTGGCACAGTTTATATATACAGTCCAAATAATATCAAAGCAGTAAAAGCAACATTTAGCACATTAGGCTCAAACACGTAAAAAAAACCAGATAATAAATAAAGCCAAATAATAACAATTATTTCCAGCTCGAATTCTTAACCCTGAACCAGTGGTTCTGGGTCCTTCCTCCCCAGTGGAGTCGCCAGAGCTGTCACACCTCCTTTTTCCGCGCCCGAGGGGGCGCAGGGGAGTTTTTTCCAATTAAAGGACAATCTAAACGGGATTCGTTTAATTATTTCAGAGTCGCCACTTGGGAGATTTAGGGTGTCCCAAGTCACCAATTTTAATCCCGAATCGAGGAAAATAATGACTCTATATTATAGTCTGCGTACCAGAAATCCGGATAAGAAATTCTGTTAACCCGGGAGAAGGTGTTAGGCATTCCCGAGTTCCGTGGTTCTAGCACGGTCGCTCAACTGTTATATTTGGCTTATTTATCTGATTTTAAATACAATATGAACTTGTGTGCAAATTTTATCTTTAAACCGCTTTTATCACTTTACTGTTTTTATCAGGAATTGCAACGTTGTGAAAATGTATCTCGAACCGCGTTACAATCAATGTACCCGTGGTCGTCGACATACTTTGACTCCGTTGAGATTTGGATTTGGGTTACATCAATGCGCACCCGAGTTTAAAGAAATTAAATTATTAAAGACGCGCCTTAAGCGACTAGCGTATTTATTTTGGCTAAGACCGTGGAATTTTACTAACGGTCCATCCCGAAGTCCAAATAATTTTTAAAGCAAATATTGACTGAGGGCCCCGCAATTTGTATGTTTTATTTGGCGAGGCTCATCTCGTTCTTTATTTTTTATGAATTTGCAACGTCATGGACATTCATCTCGAACCACGTCACAGTCAATGTACCCGTGATTAGAAACACATTTCGACTCCGTTGAGAATTGGATTTGGGTCGCATAAATGCGCACCCTAGTTTAAGAAGGTAAGATTTATTAAGGCGCGTCCTAAAGAGTCTATCGTATTGTTATTTTAGGAGGGTTGTGAGATTTGCTAAACAACCCGTCCTGGAACCTAAATGCTTCGATAATATACATTTAAACAAGGGCCCCGCATTTGCACGTTTTGTTTATTTTCATCGAGGCTCATCTCGTTCTTATTTTAAAAGGATATCCTATAGCAACTACGTTTCTTATCGCGTTTGTCCTTATCAATTGAAAACAGTAGATAGTCCTAATTAATTACATGCTTGCAAGTTGTTTGTAACAACATTCAGAAATGCCTACAATCAGAAACGAGGCTGTCCGAACAAGTAATCACGGGCCCAAATCCAGCCCAGCGTGATTGGCCAGACCTGGGCCACTGCTTGTTCGAAGCAGGCCGACTTGGCCTGTTTTGGCCTGAACTCGACCCTTGTGAGGTTGAGGCCCTGAATTTGTGTTCCTGATCTTAAGACATGGTTTAAGAGTTATATATAGCAATTTATTGGAAAGGAAAGAACTTATTTAGTGTACGAATTTTATGCTTGGCATACATTACATGCTTATACTACACTATTGCACTAAATCTGAGATACAACCTGTTGCCTTAGGCATACTCTTATCACCATCCTATATACACAATCTAACATTCAACTAACATTCGTTGATAGTTATCAGGCCTGAAGGCTATCTCCAGCATCCAAAACAGGCATAAAATTTCCTACATCACATGATATTTAAAAGGGCAAACTATGTATATAAACAAAATTCTTCAGGTCTTTCATTTACATTCATGCTCAAATTTCCAGCTACATCTGACAGTGTATTGGGTGTGTACCTGGTATAGGAAGGAAAGGAAGAAAGAGAGTTATCAGTTGAGTGGTATGCAACGAATACAGCAGTAGCAGACACACAGCAACAACACAGCAACAAAATCAACCAACAAAGATGAAGCTCCCGAGTAGTCGAGCAACAAACAACAAATCCCAGAAACAGAGTAGGAACCAGCAGAGACAGCAGAGTATTCGATGTAAACACCCCAGCAATTCAACAACCACAAGCAGCTCAAACAGGCAACCAACAGTAATTGGCCAAGACAGCTAAACCAACATAAACTCTTATGTAATTTTCAGACAGTGTTTGGTTACAATATTCTGAGACTTTATGTTTCTTGTTTTTCTTTTCTGAAGACTAAGAAATGTCCAGCCCCTTTCTAAGTTCTCAAATGGCCTATTTATAAGCCAAATGACTCAGTGCAGCTAGGCTGCCCTCGTGCTGCAACTTTGCAGCCTGCCCATACTCTGTTAAAGCCATGCCTAAGCATCTTTTGTGCCCAGCCCCTTTGGTTCCCCACGCCTGGTTTTGTTTAATCAGGATTATGGGCTTATTTTAGTATTCCTTTTAAACCCATGCCCTCATGTTTTGTTCCCCATTGGTATTAGTTTAATCTTAATTAGTACCCTACTTGTCAGCTTCATTTAAACTAACCTTTTCTGCCCTTTTCAAACCCCAGATTACCCCTGTTTAACCTTGCTTATTACTGCCCCTTCCTATTGCAGCATCAGGGCATTTTTGAACTGATGAAAGTTCAAATTCAAGACTGCCTGGACTGACCCTTTACAATGCAAACAAACCATTTCAGACGATGCTGGGCATCCAGTCAGTGACAAGGTACAATTAGTCATGCGACATTATTAGCTCATTCGACTCATTAGTTATAGAAAACTAATCGACGACATTTATAGAGTCGACTATACTAATTATAGCAGGTAATAATCAGTCGCTCATATAAACAATACGTTCAGGGACCTAAAGGGCATCAGACAATTTTGTGCTCAATTACTGGGGCCTATATAAGTTATTCATGCGACGACTATACTAATCGGACATGCTCATCATAGGATACATTTAAATCATACACAGAAACAATTGACCAAATAAAAGGTCTTTACTGAGAGGAAAGAAATTAAGAAACTATCAAAAAATAAAAAAACAATTACCACACAGCAATGCTAATGACTTAATCAGCAATTAATATAAACGAAAAGGGAAAGAAAACTTACCGAAAAGTGTTTAAATCAAACAGACCCAAATCCGACTCAACTCTGCCCATTTGAGGCCGAACAAATTTTAACCAGGGTGTTCTCACATGAGAACACCTTGGTTAAGATCCATTGAACCTCAAAACCCCTTTCAAGACCGGCCGGATTCCCCAGGTGCATGTGTTCTAAAGTCTGGATTTCCAGATCTGATTTTTAGGGAGTTGTGGGTAGATTCGGACCAAACCAAGCTTGGTTTGGTCACGAGGAAGGTCAGGGGAGTGGCTGATACAAAAGTTGGTGAGGTTTGGTGTAGATCGAGTATTGCCTCGAATCTTCAAATCCAGATTCGAGACGATAGGAGATGATTCGAGGTTCGTGGTTAGTGGATTCGTGTTTAGGACAGTGAGGGGGTCTTAGGGTGTTCGGGAGGTGGCCACCGGCGTTCATGCCGCCGGGTTTTGGTGGAAGGGAAACTAGGGCGGCTTGCTAGGGTTTGGGGGTTTCAGGTTGGGGAAGGAGACGAGTGAGGGGTGGGGTTCGGATAGGGGGTGCGGGGTAAGGGCTGAGTTTATATATGGGGAGGTTGATCGGATCTGAGCCGTTAGATCATATGATCTCAACGGCTTGGATCTGAGGGTGAGAAATGAGACGGGGTCGTTTGGTAGTGAAACGAGGTCGTTTGGTTTAAATGAGGGGTTGGGTCAGGCTGGTTATTTGGGTCGGGTTTTGAAACGGGTTACTGATAGAGGTCCTGAGCCGTTGGATTGGCCTGGACGGATGGCTCAGATCGAACGCCCTCATACGGCGTCGTTTGAATTGCTGCTTAGGCAGCCGGTTTTGGACTGGATCAGTGCTGGTTGGGCCTGTTTTCGTTTCATTTCTTTTGGGCCCAACCGATTTCCTTCCCTCTTTGTTTTCTAATTTCATTTTTCTTTTAAAACAAAACAAAAATAAAAATAAAAATAACAAAATAAATAAAATAACGAAATTAAAACTAAACAACAATGCAACATTTTAACACAATTATCACAAAATATTTAAGTAAGTGAACTAAAAGCCGAGAACGAACGATGCACACATATATATTTTTTGAATTTTCTTTTACTGACACATATTTTTGTATTTTCGTTTGATAATGACTAGATGCAAAATGGACAGACCCACAAATGACTAATAACACATGTCACGGAAAAAAAATCGAAAAATTATACAGCGAAATCATCCGTCACTATTTTTATTTTTTGTTTTCCTTTTGGAGTGATTGCTCGTGAAGCAAAAATCACGTGCTTACACCACCAATTGAGGTTGAGATAACCACATCGGTTCCATTTGAGGTAGAAGTAACATCACCTGCAGCCACACCTGTTCTATGTGAGGTAGAAGTGGCCACACCTTTCACAGTGACAGTAGAAACCACACCCCCTTTCAAGTCCAATACCATACCTTGGGATTACGTTGCTGAAGCTAGGGGGAAGGGAAAAACAAATATGGAAGAATCTGGTGTCGCACAAGGGATGACCAAAACTGGAAGGATCTATACACCCAAAAATTTGGGAGGATCAAGCAAGGAAGCTGGTACCAAACAACCTATCATTGAAACTAGACCAGACGATCTTTGGAGGAAAGTACAAGCGAGAGAATACTCTGTCGTCAATTATTTAAACAAGACTCCTGCCCAGATATCCATCCTGTCGCTATTTCAAAATTCTAAAGCACATAGAAGTGCTCTGATGAAGGTGTTAAATGAAGCTTATGTGCCCAACAGTATCACCAGCGGAGAGATGGACAACATGATAGCGCAAGTACTAGAGAGTCACAAGATCACCTTCCACGAGGATGAACTACCACCTGAAGGATTACGTCATAATAGGGCATTACATATCACAGTACAGTTTGAGGACAAATTCATCGCCAGGGTCTTAATATATGGGGGTTCATGCCTTAACATTTATCCGTTGGCTACTCTGAAAAGGTTGGGCAAAGATTTTCATGAGATACGGGTAGGAAGTATGAACGTGAAAGCATTTGATGGGTCTCAAAAGGCCACGATTGGGGAGATTAACCTTTGTCTGTAGATAGGACCAACTTGGTTTGGTGTTGAGTTCCAAGTACTAGACATATCAGCTACATATAATCTTCTATTGGGACGACCTTGGATACATGCCGTTGGGGCTGTGGCTTCCACGTTACACCAGGACGTAAAGTTCAAATGGAACCATCAAGAGGTAATCATTCACAGAGATAGAAGTAAATCCATTTATACCAGTCAAACTATCCCGGTTATCGAGAATAGAAAAAGGCGGAGTGGATAAACTTATCACCACATTAAACATGTCAATGCAATTGAGAAGGGCAAGTGGTGGAGTAACAAAATAGAAAGTATACTGGCATGGTCTGGGTATGAACCCGGCAAAGGGCTTGGGAAGAAATAGAAAGTATTCCTTTCGAAATAATTGCTCGAGCCATCGAGCCGTACCTGTTTTGGATATTTTCAAATTTAATTAATGCATTGCTATTTATTATTCATTATTATCTTTCACATTTTTTCTTCTACAGCGTTATTATTACTTTTCCTGATGAACTGATGACTGTGACATGTAATGAGACAACACAATACAAGGATAGTGACTTAGAAGAAGAGGATGAAATACCTGAGGAAGTTGTCAGAGAAGTTGAGAACTTTGAGAACAAACCTAAGTCCAACCTGGACGAAATTGAAGCAATCAATTTGGGAGATTTCAAAACCGTCAAAGAGACTCACATAAGCATTCACTTATCACCGTCAAAGAAGGAAGAATACACTCGTTTCCTGAAAGAATATGAGGATATTTTTGCATGGTCATATGATGACATGACCGGTCTGAGCACATCCATAGTGGCTCATAAGTTGCCTACCAACCTAATGTGTCCGCCGGTGAAGCAGAAACTCAAAACTTTCAAACCAGATATGAGCCTAAAAATCAAAGAGGAGGTCACTAAGCAGATCAAAGAAAAGTCCTCAGGGTAGTTGAGTACTCAACCTGGTTAGCCAATATTGTACCAGTTCCGAAGAAAGATGGGAAAGTCAGGGTGTGTGTTGACTATCGGGATTTAAACAGAGCAAGTCCCAAGGATGATTTTCCACTTCCAAATATACACATCCTGATCGATAATTGCACCAAACATGAACTCCAATCCTTTGTAGATTGCTTCACAGGTTATCACCAGATCTGGATGGACAAAGAAGACGTAGAGAAAAAAGCTTTCATTATATCGTGGGGAGTGTACTGTTACAAAATGATGCCATTCGGTCTAAAGAATGTTGGGGATACTTACATGAGAGCCATGACAACCATCTTCCATGATATGATACACAAATAAATAGAGGTGTATGTCAACGACGTCATCATCAAATCCAAGAGGGCCGCAGACCACATAGCAGACTTGAGAAAGTTCTTTGACAGACTAAGGAGGTACAATCTAAAATTGAACCCCGCAAAATGTGCATTCGGGGTTCCTGTAGGAAAGCTATTGGGATTCATTGTCAGCCACCGAGGAATCGAGTTGGACCCGTCCAAAATTAAGGCTATCCAAGAGTTACCACCACCAAAGAGCAAAAAGGACGTGATGAGCTTCCTAGGACACCTCAACTACATCAGTCGCTCCATAGCACAATCCATAGTAATATGTGAACCCATCTTCAAAATGTTGAAGAAGGATGCTGAAACCAGTTGGACCGAGGATTGTCAGAAGGCTTTTGACAAAATCAAGGAATACCTATCTACAATGCCAGTCCTAGTCCCGCCAGAACCTAGGAGACCTTTGATACTCTATATGTCTGTATTAGATGGGACTTTCGGATGTGTTTTTGGACAACATGATGAGATGGGAAGAAAGTAACAAGCCATATACTACTTGATAAGAAGTTCACACCTTATGAAGCACGATACTCTCTATTGGAACGCACTTGATGTGTTTTGACATGAACAACTCAGAAATTGAGGCATTACTTATGTGCCTATACCACATACCTCATATCTAGGATGGACCCTTTGAAGTACATCTTTCAGAAGCCTATTCCAACCGGGATGTTAGCCAAGTGGCAGATATTGTTAAGTGAGTTCGATATCATCTATGTAACTCAGAAGGCGGTCAAATGACAAGCATTAGTAGACCATCTTGCTGAAAATCCTGTGGGAGGAGAATATGAACCATTAAAAATGTATTTTCCTGATTAAGAAGTATCATTCGTAGGAGAGAACATTGTTGAAGCCTATTACGGTTAGAGAATGTTCTTCGATGGGGCTGCAAACTTCAAAGGAGTGGGCATTGGAGCAATTTTGGTATCAGAAACAGGTCAACATTACCCGGTATCCGCAAAGCTAAGGTTTCTATGCACCAACAATATGGTAGAATATGAGGCTTGCATTATGGGGCTCAATCTGGCCATCGATATGAATATACAAGAGTTACTGGAAATTGGTGATTCAGATCTTTTGGTACATCAGGTTCAAGGATAATGGGCTATGAAAAACACCAAGATACTACCATACTTGTATCATGAGCAAGAATTAATGAATAGGTTCACAAAGATAGAATTCAAACATGTTCCAAGAGTCCAGAACGAGTTCGCAGACGCACTGGCCACCTTGTCATCAATAATACAATATCCAGATAAGAATTTCATCGATCCCATCCCGGTGAGGATCCATAATCAACCCGCTTACTGTGCTCATGTTGAAGAAGAAACGAATGGAAAACTTTGGTTCCACAACATCAAAGAATATATAGCAAAAGGAGAATATCCAGAACATGCAAACCATACTCAGAAACACACTCTGTGGAGGATGTCCAATCACTTCTTCCAAAGTGGAGGGACTCTGTATAGAAGAACTCCTGATCTGGGGTTGCTAAGGTGTGTTGACGCAAAGGAGGCTTCCATATTGCTTGAGGAGATATATGCCGGAACTTGCGGACCACATATGAACAGTCTTGTTCTAGCCAAAAAGATACTCAGAGTTGGATATTTTTGGATGACCATGGAAATGAATTGCACCAAGTACATCCATAAATGTCACCAATGTCAGGTACATGCAGACATGATAAAGGTACCACCAAACGAGCTCAATGCAACAAGTGCACCTTGGCCTTTTGCTACCTGGGGTTAGATGTTATCGGTCCAATAGAGCCCACCGCTTCTAACGGGCACCGATTCATTTTAGTGGCTATCGACTATTTTACAAAATGGGTAGAGGTTGCATCTTACAAAGCTGTAATCAAGAAAGTTGTCGTAGATTTTGTCAAGGATCGTATTTTTTGCCGATTCGGGGTTCCTGAGTCCATTATCACTGATAATGCTGCCAATCTCAATAATGATCTTATGAAAGCCATGTGTGAAACCTTCAAAATCAAGCACAAAAACTCTACAGCATACAGGCCTCAAATGAATGGAGCTGTGAAAGCTGCCAACAAGAACATCAAGAAGATACTAAGGAAGATGGTAGAAAATCACAAACAATGGCACGAGAAGTTACCCTTTTCCCTATTGGGGTACCGCACTACGGTCTGCACATCAACTGGGGCAACTCCCTATTTACTATTTTATGGTACCGAAGCTGTCATTCCAGCCGAGGTAGAAATTTCTTCTTTAAGGATCATACAAGAAGCCGAACTCAGTGATGTAGAATAGATAAGGAGCCGCTATGAGAAACTAGCCCTCATAGACGAAAAAGGAATGAATGCAATATGTCACGGTCAGTTTTATCAGAATAGAATGTCCAGAGCTTTCAACAAAAGGGTCAGACCAAGACAATTCGCACCGGGGTAGTTGGTGTTGAAGTGCATCTTCCCGCATCAGGATGAAGCCAAAAGGAAATTTTCACCCAACTGGCAAGGTCCTTATATGGTTCACCGGGTGCTAACAGGAGGAGCACTCATACTCGCAGAAATGGACGGAAAAGTTTGGCCAAAACCCATCAATTCAGATGTAGTCAAGAGATACTATGCTTAGATTTTTTGCATTCATTCATCTGATGTAAGTGAACTACGCTTGACCTGATTCCTGTTTAAGAGGGGATACGTGGGCAGCCCTGTGGGTTCAGTCATATCTTAATAAAATCATCATTTTCCCAGAAACAAAAACTGGGGCAGAATTTTGAGGAGGACCCTCAAATTCCGGAACAAGTCCAGCCGACGCAATCATATGTCAGAAGGTCAGAAATCGGTTAAGTAACTGGGGAAAAATTTTGAGAAGGATTCCTAAAATTCTGGAGCAGATCCAACAAACTTCGTTGCACACAAAACGACCAAAGGATCAAACTAGGACAGAATTTTGAGGAGGACCCTCAAAATTCTAGTGTAAAGAAGCCGCAATGTCTCTAAAAGTGTTATAGCCATTAGTTCATCTAATTTACTTGATATTATATACCACTATGTTTCTAAATAACTCTATTTGAACAATAAGTGCATATGTTTTCGAAACTTTATTTCTATGGCAGCTAGGTGTTACTTAGGACAACTCGAACAAGGCCTCCAAAGCAAAGCAAACCAAAGCAAGCAGATAAAGGCACGAACCAACCTCCCCCTATAAAACTCACAATTTTTCTTTGGATGCAGGCACAGTGAACATAACAAGAGTATTCATAAATAAACACATATCAAAATCACTATCAATCAGGCCACCAGACACAAATATATCTCCAACTAAGAAATATTCTACTCCTATTTGCTACTTGTTCACTGCATAAGGCTAAGCATTGCCTTCTTTTTTCATGAGATTAAGCCTTGTCTCAAATCTTGCATGAGGCTAAGCCCTGCCTCCCTATTTGCATAAGGCTAAGCATTGCCTTCTCTTTGCATGAGACTAAGCCCTGTCTCAAATCTTACATGAGGCTAAGCCTTGCCTCCATATTTGCATAAGGCTAAGCATTGCCTTCTCTTTGCATGAGACGAAGCCCTGTCTCAAATCTTGTATGAGGCTAAGCTCTGCCTCCATATTTGCATAGGGATAAGCACTGTCTTCTCTTTGCATGAGACTAAGCCCTGTCTCAAATCTTGCATAGGCTAAGCCCTGCCTCCATATTTGTATAAGGTTAAGCACTGCCTTCTCTTTGCATAAGACTAAGTCATGTCTCAAATCTTGCATGAGGCTAAGTCATGTCTCCATATTTGCATAAGGCTAAGCATTGTCTTCCCTTGCATGAGACTAAGCCCTGTCTCAAATCTTGTATGAGGCTAAGCCTTGTCTCCATATTTGCATAAGGCTAAGCATTTCCTTCTCTTTGCATGAGACTAAGCCCCGTCTCGAATCTCGCATTAGGCTAAGCCCTTCCTCCATATTCGCATAAGGCTAATCATTGACTTCTCTTTGCACGGGACTAAGCATTGTCTCCCTTTCTTTCATGAGGCTAAGCCATGCCTCAATATTTGCATAAGGCTAAGCACTGCCTTCTCGTGAGACTAAGCTTTGTCCCCCTCTGCATGAGTGTTGCTTTATTCTAAACTTTGCATTATCTTCTTCTCTCGGGGCTAAGCTTTGCCCCCAAACTCTGCATAAGACTAAGCTTTGTCTTCTTATCACCTTTGGTACCATGTCTCTGCACTTCATGGTCTAATGTATAGCCAACTTGTCCAAAGGCGTCATAGTCCGAAGGCATCATCCTCATAGTCTGAAGACACCATGTCATGGTCTGAGGATCTCTCAATACTACACATCATTATTCGAAGGCGTCATGGCTCAGAGGCACCATTCTCATGTCCCGAGAATATCATTTCATAGCCTGTGAATCCCTTATCTAATGATTCGTGGCCCAGGACGTCATGGTCTAAGAACGTCATCCTCTCTGTCTAAAGACAACCTTCATGGTCCAAAGGGAATTTGCATCATGTTTAAATCATCGTAGTAACCTATATACTTGCATGCATTGTGTTTAAGTTTTGAAGGAAATCCAGGAGGTAACCGTTCTTCAAACAGGAGCAACCTTTGCTCCGGTTTTCGCTCGTACCACTTATACTCTGCCATTTAACCAATTCCCATCAATTACCCACCGTTACTCTGTGACCATTCAGATATCTACCCTATGATACATCTGTTACGATTCAGATTCACCATCATAACTCCACATAAATCCATCCGACATTATCCTTCCCAAAAGAACCCGTTCCAAAACACATGATCACTCCTATAACAATTCCATCAGTTTCAGTCACTGTTGGGTCTAGAACTACACGTGGCTGATTCCTCTAAAACCGGGGATATGTAGATAGCTCAAAGATAGGGTGCGACCTATATTTTTCAAAACACCTCATTCGGTCAAAATCGGTCATCATTTCTTTACCCGACAACTCTTTCATCCTTCCCGGATAAAGAGGGATAGTTGTTGATACCCAATTTTTTCCTCATATATTTTTAAAATATATATATACTTTCAAAATAGTGCATGAGCATCAATCATTATTTTTCCATAATTTTCTGTAATTTTAAAAGGATTTTAATTAATTTATTCTAGCATTTTATTATCCAAATAATTACTAATTACATCACAAATAATTTTGTGATGATTTATTACTTGATTTTTTATCATTTATATTTATATTAAACTTTAATCATTTTATGCATAATTATATTTGTATCTTTTAGCTATAATTGCAATAATAGCCCGTATATGCATAATTACATTATTTACACGAAAATGATATTTTGTATTTTTATAATATTAAGTAATTATTTTAAATTATTTTTATGCATAAAAATTATTTTATCATTTATTAATATTTTTTACAAATTATTTAATCAATTAATTGGGTATTTAACAAATAGCCTCTTTTAATTTGGTTTAATTTCGGACATGGCCCAAAATCCTACCCTAGCCCAATTAAATAACCCTATTCCATAACCCATTGCCTAACTTTCTATTAACCCGCCCAACCCTAGATCAAATCCTAGTCGTTGAACTCAGAGATCAACGGTCCAGGATGTTATTTCCTTTTTAATTAAAATTAACCCCTAACCCCCCAAACCCTACTCACTCCCCATAACCTGCCGCCCCTGTTTCCCTTCCCTCCTCGCTTTTCTCTCAAACTCTCCCCTAACCCTAGCCGTCGTCACCTGACCCCTTCAATCCATGGGGTTTCCCATCGATCATAGGCCCCATCCGGCCTCCTACCTCTACTGGTTGTTCGATTTTTTTGTTGTTTGATGGAATCTCAAGGAGATTCGAACAAGACTCGGTCCAAACCTTTCATTTTCTCGATGAACCTGCATGTGTTCATCTCTATGTTTGTGAGTACTGTTATCTTCATGTTTATGGCTTAAACCTCTGGTTCCAAACTAGATTTTTTCTCACCTTTGTCATTTTTTAAAACCCTAGTCACTTTCTACTTGAGTCTGTTCAGATCTCTATAGATCTGAGATGATTTTTGAGCTTATCTGATATTTCTCTTTAAAAATCTTTTATTTTTATCGTTATTAACCGATTTTAGTTTTTCTCTAAAGCTAGGGTTTCATCTTTACGTTTCTGCAAAAATTTTCTAAAGAGTTTGAGTGTTTAACTCCGGTTCTCTTTGTTTGCTCGACTGGTTTTTATATCTATGTTCTAATCCCTAGGATTTCTAATCATTTCACTGTTTATTCTGATATTTGCCTGTTATTCTTTAGCCCTATCAATTAACAGAGATTAACTGATTTTATTTGCCTAATTAGGGTTCGAAATTATATTTTCTGTTGAAATTGGTATTTCTCTGCGATTTTACTTATTTTTCCTTATTTGTGACTCATAATTGGTACTACTTGCCTTAATTAGATTACTAGCCTGATTTCTGGGATTTGATTATTTTAACCGGCTCATAAATGGTCTTTGATTTATTTGGTTACTTATTAAACCTCAAACTTGGCTGTTAATTGATTCTCCCTAATTTAAGGGGTCTTACCCGGATCCTGCTGCATTAATTGATTGGGTTTAACCCTAATTAACTGGTTAATTTATTTGCATGTCATATTTGTGAACTCTTAACATTCTTTGCCTTATTTGTTTTACTTTGCTGAATGCTATATAAACCTCCCCATTCTGATTTTTTAGAACACACGAAAAACACTCGGAAAGATACTGAAAAAAATACCTACACACACATAAACTCTTATTCACACACTCACAACTGTAATTCTTTATGTTACTTCTATTTGCTATTCTGTCTAGTCGGCTGAAAGCCAAGGCTAGACTCTTGGATTCCACTTGCCTTCACCTTCCTGTTTGCTACATCTTAACTGGTATGCCTCAATTTCTATTATCATGATCTCCTCTATATGCTATGTAGTCAGTTCATTATGAATTTCAACATGCTTCTGTTTGCTCTATGTTCCTGTTTATTGCTCTCTTAACTAGCATGCCTTAATTCCTGTTAACTTATCATATTCTACATGTTAGTATGATTAGTTTACCTTAGGATATCTCTGTTTAGTCCATGACACTTGTTACTTGTTTCTGAAAATAGCATGTTTAAATCCTATTAACTCACCCTGTTCTGTATGGCTGTTTGGCTAGTCATTTTAATTTTAGCATGTTTTTCTCTGCTTAATACCTGTCTGCATGATTCCACCTAGTGATAACCGGTAAATCGAGTTAACTCCAACAATGTGAACTTTGTTTTTATTACCTGGTCCCTATTCAGAAATTGTTTAGGGATTATGAATTTGTGTGGTCAGTTTTGTCTATGATTCAAATGTTCCTGTTTTGTTGTGATTGTTTAATTATTTGTATCTATATTTGAACCAATCTGCTGGAATATGGTTCTGTTCTGTTTCTGTTCATTTCTGAAAAATCAAACTGCTTTCTTTCTGAAACTGTCCCCTACCCTTATACATTATTTTCAAACTTCTACTCTTAGTTATTTAGGGTCCTACCACCCCTAGTGTGAGCACTGCCTAGGATCCATGAGACTCCTCCGAACTCTGACACACTAGGGCTGGCCTTCCAAACTCTTTACAAAACTGCTTCTTTGAAAAGGTTCTAATGTTAGCATTGCCTAGGGCCCCTGAGGCCCTTGGGAACTTTGACACACCCGAAGCCCATTTGTGTGTTATGAACTACCTGTGGATATTAAACTTGCTTGAAGGCCTAGCTTCCAGGTTGACATTGGGCCTGCCAAGGCTCCCTATAGTATAATGATTTTTTATTGTGTAATTTATTCATAATGGTCCGTAATAATGTAATAATCCTTGTAAAAATAGATATGGGGTTATTAGTAAAAATCGGGAAGGGATTTTTTATATCTTTGTTGGGTTCGGGTAGAAATCATACCTATAGGTTGTTGTGATGATTCTTTATGCCATTAGAAACCATGCCTATAGGACTTATCTCGTTATTTGTAATCTTGAATTTTCACTTGCATCCTAGAAATCCTGCTTCTAGTTAGTCTTATTAATTCTGCATCAAGAACCATATTTTTCAAACCCCTTGTGTGCATTAGAGATCATGTCTCTAGGATCTTCTTTATTGAACTCGCTTGGCAACTGGTTAACGCCTTTACCCGCTTCGATATCATGCCTATAGAAAATAAGCGTAAAAATAGTTTCAGCACTTAGATATCATGCCTATAGAAAATACATATATAATCAGTCTTGATACTTAGAAATCATGCCTATAGGAAGTAAGTGTAAAAAATCAGTTTGTGTGTTTAGATATCATGTCTATAGAAAATAAATGCTTATAATCAGTTTCAGCGCTTAGAAATTATGCCTATAAGATCTAAAAAGAAGAAATTTGCCTGTTAAAATCAATCACTGGTTTATAAAGTGTAATCGTTAATTAATAGTTTTAGGATTCTGATCTGATCCTCACTTAGGCAAGCCTGTAGGGTAATTAAGAAATCTGGGTCTATAAAAAATTATGATTTCTTGTTGCTTGAAACACGCCCAGATTCAGAATATATACAAAAATCAGTAGGCAAACTGATAGATACTGTTGCTCGCTTTAATAAAGCTATTAAGCATTCTGTTCTTGCTCATCTAGATATCCTGCCTATAGTATCCTAAGCTATAAAACTTTGTTTGTTTGAATTGCATGTATTGGTTGGATATTTGTGGAGGTTAACATGAGCCCTTTATTTGCTCCTTACATGATAGTCTTATCTGAATTTTGTTTGTCTCTTAGTTTTCTCATTTTTAAGTAACGTAGGTGAGTCTAGATTTATCCAAAATAGAAGTCCTAAACACTTCCAGGACTATAGGCAAGGGACGGGTAGTGCACGCATAAGGTACGCATTAGAATCTATTAGAACGCTTAGGTAACAACTAAAAGATAGTAACA
This sequence comes from Nicotiana tabacum, assembly GCF_000715075.1. NCBI lineage: Eukaryota > Viridiplantae > Streptophyta > Magnoliopsida > Solanales > Solanaceae > Nicotiana > Nicotiana tabacum. Next base: position 211,072,965 of record NC_134080.1, read on the forward strand.
GAGTAGTAAAAGAGATGATGACATGTGCGCTAATGTTATGCGTAACACCCCAATTTGGGGAAAGTTACCAAGTATTGCATGAAAATGATCCTATAGGCTAAAAAACGTAGGACCCCTTTAATTCTTGTTTTAAAGTAATTGTCTATTTGTTTTAAATTGTTTAAACTTTCCTCTAAAGACTAATTCGCTTAATCGAGTTTGACTGGGACCCACCGTTGTGGACCTCGAGGGGTGCCTAATACCTTTCCCTCGAGGTAATATCGAGCCATTACCCAATCTTTGGTAATATAAACTGGTTTCACGAGTTAATTGTTCTAGGTTCCCTAACACACCTTAATCCGTTAGGTGGAGACTCTTCAAATCTCTTACTCAATTTCAAAAGGAAAGGAAATGTCCCAAAATGTCGAAACCCGGATTTCGCGAGGAAATAGGGAGCGCGACAACCTCATCTGAAAGCAGCCTATCACTTGCTAAGGTACCTCAAGGGTGATCCTACTTTAGGAGTCTCCATGTCCAAGTCTGGGGACTGGGCTATTAGAGCTTTTTGTGACTCTGATTGGGCCTCTTTCCCAAACACAAAAAGGTCTGTCAGTGGGTATATTGTTCTATTGGGAAATAGTCCACTCAGCTGGAAATCTAAAAAGTAGGAAACTGTATCTCTATCTTCAGCAAAGACAGAGTACAAGTCTCTTAAAAAGGTGGTTGGTGAGCAGGTTTGGTTGAGCAGACTTCTATCTGAACTGAGAGTTCCTTCCATTCATCCCATTTTAGTATTTTGTGATAGTTTGTCAGCTCTACACATAGCTAAAAATCCAGTTTTTCATGAGCGTACTAAACATATCGAAGTTGATTGTCACTTTGTGAGGAAACAGCTGCAAGAAGGCCTTATTTCACTGCACTACATTACAACTGACCATCAACTTGTGGATATACTTACCAAGGCCCTAACAGGCACCAAGCACTCTGGAGTCTTAGCCAAGTTGGCAGTGTTTTCACCATTTCCAACTTGAGGGGGTATTGAGATATCTTATTTAATTAATACTTAGTTGTATTCTTCATAATTAGAAAATTAGTTGGAGTAGTTAGAAAGTTAGTTAGCATTAGTTAGTATACAAGTGTCAGCTGTACAAAGTTGTATAAATATACTCTGTATTGTATCAATAAAGTTTGAGCTTCATTTCATCAATTCCACCGCCTTTCTTTCTCTCATTCTCTCCCAGTTCTAGAAGCTTCACTGCTCACCATGGCAGACATGGTTGAGCTCATTCATTCTGATTCTCAGTGAAGATCATTACATATACCATAGATAGGATTCATCTACTATATAAAGAGGGTTCTAATCATTTTGTAAACACTTTACATTCACGCAGATCAAAGAAATATAATATTCGCTCTTTAATTCACACTCACTTGTTCATCAGCTTGTTGCATTTTAACTGTTCTTGCACAACTAGCTCGAGGGTATTCAAGCTCGAGGGTTGAGTTCTGTTCAAGCACTGGTTTGCTTAATTTTATTGTTAATTTCTGCTACTAATTTTCATATTCATCAATTGATATTCGGTTAAATCACGTGTCCTTAAAACCACATTATAAGATTAATTGTTATCCAATTTTTAGGAGAAACACTTCCTTTTAATAATATATAGATATAGATTTTGTATTTAATATGAAAGATTACTACATGAGAATTTAAATTATATCTTTATTTTTTTTTATTTCATGAAAATATTGTTTAAGTTTTTTTCTTTAATTTTATCTATTATAATATTTTAGTTACGTGCTCTTATCCATATAGTATGACCATATGAATTATTATTCAAAAACTTTCTTATTTCAAAAAATAAATTAGTCTTATAACTTTATATATCTCTACATGTGTAATATCCCAAACTTTAGACAGAGTCCCACATCGGTAAAACACAAGAGGAATGCTGGGTATATAAGTTAACAAGCCTTAGACCCTAGTAATACGTTTTAATGTCGTGCGGGCCTAGGCCCAAAGCGGACAATATCACTAGTAGACTGGGCTATTACAGATGATATCAGAGCCACTCTTGTGTAAGCCATGCTGAAGTGGATCAGAGTTCAACTGAGTTTAGGCAAATCCCGATTAAGCGGAGCAAACATTAGTGCTAAGTCGAGGCAAATCCCACGCAGTGGGGCAAACCTCAGCGAGGATGCTGAGTCCATAAGAGGGGGTGTATGTAACACTCCAAACTTTAGACAGAGTTCCACATCGCAAAACACAAAAGGGATGCTGAGTATATAAGTTAACAAGTCTTAGACTCTAGTGACTCGTTTTAAAACCGTGTGAGCCTAGGCCCAAAGCGGACAATATCACTAGTGGGTTGGGCTGTTACAACATGGATGTTATTTATTTATATATCCTCCTTTTTATAATAATTTCCTTAAAAATATATAGATATTTAATTATTTTTAGTTTAAATTCAAAAATAGTAACTAATTATTAACTACCCTAACTAGTTTTGTCCTAAAACTACTACATGTCTTTCTCCTACACTTCCACTTATCCTAATCCTAGGCTAGACTTTCTTCCTTTTAATCTATATCTATACTATATTAAAAGTACGAAGGTCCTAAGCAAATATCGTTCGCCTTTTTTTACCCTTTAGAAATAGATTTCACACTAGACAAAATTGTCATTTGATTATTTCTCTAATATTAGAAATACAAATAGTCATTTCATAGTTTCCTAATATTTAGGAATTCGATATCAATTAGATTTTATGTATTAATATTTTCCTATTTGAACTGTGTAATATAACAAATTAGTAAAAGAAAAATAATAACAATGAAAAATATAATATTTTGTGACGTGTTTCAAAAAAGCCGTTTACTACTTTTAACGCTCTGAGAGTCCTTTTGTTTGTCATACATTCAACGATTAATTCTTTTTTAAAAATAGGTAATTTAGGTAAAAGTTTTGAGTACTTTCAATTCCTTTTAGGTTTAGGAGTTTTTCTACTTGTTATAGGTTTAGGAGCTTTCACCTCTTTTTAGGTTTAGGAATCTTTTTTTTTTTAAATAACTGATCAATACCTTGTAAAAAAAATATTACTAATTCTTTATAATTATGTTAGGTACAAAATTTATTATGTATTTATAAGTATTTTAGGTAAATTTTTCGAGCACTTCCACCTTAGTTTAGGTTTAGGAATTTTTTTATTTTTTATGGTAAAAATCTCGAGCACTTTTACATCAAGTTTAGGAGTATGCGTTTATGCATGAAACCTAATAGTTAGGACTTAAAATTTATTAAAATTCTATTTTATATAAATTCTTTATTAATTATATTATGTAACATGACTATAATATCTTAAAATTTATTTCATAATTTTTTTCTTTTTGGTTAGTTAAGAGACATAACAACATTGTGAATAAATATTTGAGGCATCCAATATGTTTTCGAAACCTTTTTTTCTTTTAGTATCTGTTAACATAAATCCCCTGTAGGTATCCAATATGTTTTCGAAACCCTTTTTTTAGTATTTGTTAACACAAATACCCTGTAGGTATCCAATATGTTGTCTAGCCCTTCATTGTTTTAAGATTTTTTTTAAAATTCGTTATTTGAGGTTTTTGTCATTCAATAAATTTTTGAGATTTTAGTTTATATAAATTTAAGGGATAATGCATAAAATCGCCCTGAAGTATACCCGAAGTTGCCACGACACACCTTACCTATATGAGGGTAATATACCCCCTAAATTATTTGTGATGACCCAAAATGTCACCTTTAAATTAAATAACTATCTCGGTATTTTAAGACCTTGAAAAGCGACATCAATAATTCCTCGACTTGCGTGCGCGGTCCATATAATTTTTCGGAAGGTTTTTGAGAAGTTTGACCGTGAGTTGACTTTTTGATATCGAGGTCGGATTCCGATTCCGGAAGTTGGAGTAGGTCCGTAATATCGAATATGACTTGTGTGCAAAATTTGAAGTCATTCCGAAATGATTTTGGTAAGGTTTGAGATACTTAGTCTCTTTTAAGGAAGCTTAAGTTGGAAAAGTCAACCGGATGTTGACTTATGTGTTAGAGGGCTCGAATGTGAGTTCCGATCGTTCGGTTAGCTTCGAGAGGTGATTATGACTTAGGAGCATGATCGGAAGGAGTTTTGGAGGTTCGTAGTAGATTTAGGCTTGAATTGGCGAAGTTGATATTTTGGCGTTTTCCGGTTGATAGGTGAGATTTTGATATAGGGGTCGGAAGGGAATTTCGAGAGTTGAAGTAGTTCCATTGTGTCATTTGGGATTTGTGTGCAAAATTTCATGTCATTCGGACGTGGTTTGGTTGGGTTTTTTATCAAAAGAGTAATTTAGAAGATTTTGAAATTCTTAGGCTTGAATCCGATGCGAATTTGGTGTTGTGATGTTGTTCTGAGCGTTTCAAAGGTTGGAACAAGTTTGAATGATGTTATGGGACATGTTGGAATGTTTGGTTGAGGTCCCAGTGGTCTCGGGTGAGTTTCGGGTGGTTAAACGGACTATTTCATCTTTGGAAAAGTTGCAGATTTTTTAAGCTTCAGCTGTGCACCAGAAAATTTCTGGTGCGAGGAGTCCAGTTTGGAAGCTTATATCTTGAAATATATAAGGAATTAGAAAAAGTGCAAAACATGAAAGTTGTAGTCTTTGCCTTTTAGTTTCCAGAAAGTTAAACCATTCATGATTTGGATATTCTATCAGAAAGTTATGATGAATCGAATATGGCTAGTGGATCAGTTTTGGCAGAATGTTTTGATGCACTTTAGAAACTCTCGGAATATATAAAGAGTTATATGGTGTACAACCTATCAAATGAAAGATCTTCGAGTCTAGTTTTTAAATATTTAAACCGTTTGTCATTTGGATATTTTCACAAGGAGTTATAGGCGTTTTAACAGAAGGTGTACAACAGGGAAAATGGTAAGAGGATGTACAACCTGCACAGCGCAAGGTACACCTCGATGAAGCCTGAGCAGAATATTTTTAAGTCCTCTTGTCCGCGATTTGGGTCCATTTTTCAGCCATAGTTGATCATTTTGAGAGCTTTTTGAAGGAGATTGAAGAGGGATTCAAGGAGAAACGTTTGGAGGTAAGAATTTTGGACCTAAAACTCATTTATATTGTGAAATCCACCTAGAAAAATCATTGAATTCTTGCTAAAAATGGAAGAAATAGGGCTTGGGATTTTGAGATTTTGATTGGAGATTTGGAGGACCATTTGGGGTTGAATTTGAGAACTTTTGGTATGTATGAACTCGTGGGGAGATAAGGAACCCGTTGATGTAAAAATTTCTGAATTTCGAGAAGTGGGCCCGGGGCTCGGGTTTTGCCAATTTCGAGAATTTTGATATTTTTCGATTGGGTATTGTTTCTTTAGCATAGTGTGACATGTTCGTTGTGATTTTGGTCAGATTCGACGCGCGAGGAGGCCAATTTGAGAGGCAAGGGCATAGCGAGCTAGAGTTTTGGCCAGTTTGAGGTGAGTAATGATTTTAAATGATATCCTGAGGGTTTGAAACCTCGGATTTTGCACAACTTAGTGCTATACTGAGATGTGACACACATTCCGTGATGAGCGTGGGGTTCATTGCTACTGGAGATTGTGACTTGGTCCATCCCAATTGATATTTTCACTACATTTTGACTGAGACTTATGCATTGTCATCTTGACTTGGGCTAGTTGCCATGTTTGGGGCCTTGTGCCGACCTGTAGAACCCTTATGGGATTTTTGACTGATTTTCCTCACTTATTTGCTAAAAATCATATCCTCAGTCATGTTTCTAATTGTTTAAAAATGATATGAATCGGGTTATGAAATGTTAACCATAAATGAGAGAAATATGTGGGCTGAGATCCCTACCTTATATTATTGTGCCCGAGAGGCTGTGATTATAATGACTAAGAGGGGTTGAGGACCCAATAGTGAGGATATTATATATGATATTGGATCGGGCTGCACGCCGCAGCAAATACATATATTGGATCGGGCTACACGCCGCAGCAAATACATATATTGGATCGGGCTGCACGCCGCAACAAATACTTATATGGACCGGGTTGCGCGCCGCAGCAAATATGCAAATACATAAATTGGATCGGGCTGCACGCCGCAGCAAATACTTATATGGACCGGGCTGCGCGCCGCGGCAAATATGTAAATATATATATATATAGATCGGGCTGCACGCCGTAGCAATATAGCGCTTGGGCTGTAGGAGCCCCTCCGGAGTCTGCACACCCCCAGTGAGTGCAGTTAACTATTATTATTATGGATCGGGCTATGCGCCACAGCGATATACGGATCGGGCTGTACGCCGCAGCGGTATATATATATATATATATGTTTCGATTTCGGTTATTGTGAGAAGTATATGAATTGAGTATTGAGGGTAAGTAATAAGTAAATGAATAGAAATGCTCGAAGAGCGAATTTATACTGGATTAATGCCTGTCAAATTACCTATTTTCACCTAGTTCAAAGAGTTTCATTCAATTTTCTTTACTACTTGCTCTTTAAATGGTTTTACTGCTTTGATATAGAACTGCTTAGTGCCTTTACGTGATTTCATACCGTCAACCATTATTTATTGTTATTACTCACTGGGTCAGAGTACTCAAATTACTCCCTGCACCGTGTATGCAGGTACAGGTGTCCCTGAGGTGTAGAGCGAGCTTTCCTGCCGTTCCGTTTTTCATCGGAGTTATCGAGGTAGCTGCATGGAGTCCGCAGACCCGATTTCTCCCTCTATCTTTCTTTATTATTCCGCATTTTAGACATATTTCTGCATTAGGCTGTTGAAACCTTGTATTAGAGGCTCAGATTTGTGACACCAGATGATTGGGCATTTGTAGAGATTTCATTATGGCCTTCCACATATTTCAATCTTTTATTTCTGACTTCTACTTATATTAAATTGGTATCTATTTCTGAAAATTGGTAATGAATTCTAATAAGAAGGGATTGTGAGTGGTAATTGGTTGGGCTTGCCTAGCATCGTGTTGGAAGCCATCACGAACGAGATTGGGGTCGTGACATTATTATTTTCTTAATTCTTTGTATAGAATTTAAAATTTTGATTGAAGTTTGATTTTATTGCTATCGGGTCCGGATTTTGGTTTCGAAACTTGGTATAGGTTCTTTATTGAATTTATGACTTGTCTGCAAAATTTGATGCAAAACAAAAATGATTTGACGTGATTCGGATGTCCGGTTGTTAAAATAAAAGTTTTTAAGCTTCTTTGAAAAATTTATTCATTTTGGTGTCCGATTTGTAGTTTTAGGTGTTACTTTGGTGTTTTGGTCATGCGAGCGAGTTCGTATGATGATTTTGTACTTGTGTGCATGTTTGGTTTGGATCCAGAGGGCTCGGATGAGTTTCGGATAGGCTACGAAGTGAATTTGAACTTAGCATATAGCTGGTGAAAATCTGGTTCTGGTGCAGCCTCTGATCTCGCATTTGCAAGGTCAATGTTCGCATTCATGAACTGTCAAAATTCCTGTTAGGTTAGCAGTTGCAAACCACTTCCTCGCATTTGTGAAGAATGGCTAGTAGCAAAGGATCGCATTTGCGATTGATAGGTCGCATTTGCGAAAGGGCCACACTTCGTAAATGCGATGATATCAGAGATGAAGCTTCTTCGCAATTGCGAAGTATCTCGTATTTGCAGGGTTCGCAATTGTAAACCCCAGGTCACAATTGCAACATTTGCGATTGGTCAAAAACTGAGTTAGACGGGATTTTGGTTCATTCTTTCAAATTTCCAACCCTAAAAATCTTAGAGGCAATTTTTCCAAGAACTCTTCTTCATAATATTTTTGGTAAGTGACCTTAATCTACTTTCTTTTAATTTCTCACCACATTTCATAAGATTTCAACCTTAAATCTAGGATTTTCATGGAAGAAAATTGGGGATTTGGGTAGAATTAGGGATTTTTATAAAATTGAAATTTAGACCTCGAATTGAGGTCGGATTTTTAAATAAATCGCATATCCGGGATCGGGGATGAATGGGTAATCAGGTTTTGATCCTAGTTTCGGATTTTGACTAAGCGGCCCCGAGGGTTGACTTTTTTGATAATGACCAAAATTGAATCTTTTTCATTCGTGAGTAGTTTTTAAAGCTTATTTGTTCGATCAATAATTTTCTAGATTTGGTTGGTTTGGAGGCTTGTATGAAAGGAAAGGTCGTGGTTGAACTTTGAATTGATTGCGGAGTGAGGTAAGTATCGGGTTTAACCTTGATTTGAGGGAATTAAGAACCCTTGAGCTTGTGCTATGTGAAATTCATGTGTAGTGGCATATATGCGAGGTGACGAGTGTATATACGCCACCAAAATACTTGTTTCCCTACTTTTCCATATTTCATTAATTATTTCCTTCATGTCTTACTTGTTACATGCTTTAAATGTTTTCCATGCCTTTACTTACTACCTGCCACTAATTATTCTAGTGTTAAAAATGTTAGATTCTCCCGTGCTTCCTTGATTGACTGCTACTTGTCTTAATTGACTTACTTGCATAATTTAATTATCATTTACTGGACTTGTCTTACTGTTTATTATTAATTATGATGAATCCTCAATTTGGTACGAGATTTTCTTTTTAATTCTGTTTCATATTCGTTAATCGCAAAGGTTACTTGTGATTCGAGCTATTAAATTGATTGAACTCGTTGATTTATTTATATTGATATGGTGGGATCGGATTGAGCACCGCAACATGTGAAATAAGGGTGGATTGATACGGCGAAATAAAGGTGAGTTTATACTAATATGGTGGGATGGGCTTGCGCGCCGCAATAGGTGAAATAAGGGTGGATTGATACGATAAAATAAGGGTGAATTATGACATTGATTCTGATTATATGCTTATTTGTTGTGTTGGCTTCGATACTTCGATATGAGACTCTAAGGATTTGTATTTCTAGCATTCGCTGGTTTTCTTTTAGGATTGAGCTATTTTTCTTAAGTTAACTGCCTTATTTCGTTTCGTAGTTTCTTTTCCTGTCTTTATCTTATACTGCATACAGGTTATAGTGTAAGTGACCCGCCTTAGCCTCGTCACTATTTCGTCGAGGTTAGGCTTAACACTTGCAAAGTACATGGGGTCGATTGTACTCATACTACATTCTGCACTTCTTGTACAAATTTTGGAGTCGGTCCTAGCGGCGATCAGTAGCGTGCTCGGGTTGACTATTAGTGTGAAGACTTGAGGTACAGCTGCTCAGCGTTTGCAGCCCTGAAGTCCCCCCCCTCCTCCTCCCCCCCCCCCCACCACTTTATCTTAGCTGTGTGTTTTTCTTTCAGACAGCTTTACTTTTATTCAGATCTTTATCTGTAGCATTCTAGTAGCTCGTGCACTCGTGACACCAGATTCGGGCTGTATTAGAGATTTTAGTTGTTATATTTTCTGCTCTTTACTTCAGAGTTTATTTCAGTCATTTCGGTTCCTTTATTATTAAAAATTTGAACTGTTAAAAATAGATAAATACTGCAACGTTAGCTTACTTAGTAAGTAAAATGTTAGGCGTCATCACGGACCCAAAGGTGGAATTTTCGGGTCGTGACAACAGGTTATCAGAATAATCCACTACAAATTCAGCTCTGATTTTAAATCAAATTTAAACCATGAGAAATTAAAATCATCTATTTTCAATAATTAGCTCTTTGTCAGATATGACTCTTGGAGGAATAAAATCGGACAAAAGCATTATTAGTAAAAAAAAAAAAAAAAAGTATATAGAAGGCGACCTGTATATGAACCCTAAACCAAAGCACAATAATTGAGAACATGACAAAAGTAGTCGTTGACGTACAATTCGTCCGGTAAATTTTGAAAACGTGTAAGGGCTATTTGTACAATTCGTCCCGTAAATTAACAGAAATTTGGTCCGTCAAATCAGAAGCTAGATAGATATAAATATAGAATATAAATAAATATATTTTTCCTGCATAATAAAGTTACCATAGGGCAGCAAAATACATTGGAAATAAATGCTACTCCTATTTTACATGTCTTATTCGACCAAATTACGCCAATAGTAATCCACTCTGATGACTTGAAACAAACCAACTAGCGAACGAAATACATCATAAGCACAAACACGAACCTTAAATAATTTAGGAATTTTTACCTCCTATCGCAAAGGTTAACACCTTATTTATTTTAAATAAATACCATTTAAAAAATTATATTCTATAGATATCTTTTAAGGTTTATAGCAAAATATTTAATTTTGGTTACCTCCTAGTCCTAAGCCACTAAATACGCTAATCAGTTACACTATTTTCTTTCTCTCTCTACTTTGATACATCCCATTCTCTTCCCCCATCCCATTAAAATTTCTGCTCTCCTCCTCCTTCTAACGCACAGCGACAACAAATCCTAACCGACACAAAACAAGCGCAAACCATCATTCTTTTTCGCTAAGTATTTAGAGATCATTATAAGAGAGATATCGAGCAGCACAGGTCAGAGCTAAAGGGAAAGGATGGTAATTACAAATTGAATCTGCAAAAATAGATAACAGGGACCGGGACAAACGAGCTCGCCTCCACCGTGATGGAAGGGATGAAGAAGATTGATAGTAGGCTATATAGTTGATATTTACACCATAATATGACCATACTTCGTTGTTGTTTTATAGATAAATTGCCAACAAAAATGCTCTGAATAGTGTTCTTTTGTTTCACAGGGAATATTATATGAGAGGAAGCAACATGGAGTGTTTTGGAGGCAATAATGTGAAGAAAACGCTCACTCGAGAAGTACCCGAACACTAAGAAGCAGAAAATGGCCTAGGCAAGAAGGCCACCGCGATCGTGGTGGCACCGCGACCGTGGTGGCACCGCGGTGAACCGCGGTAGATTAACAACGTAAGGCAGAAAGGTCAGCATTCACCGCGGTCGACCGCGGTGCACTGTTCATGCTGCTGGAAATTTTGAGGACCAAATTGTAAAATCGGGGAAACTTTGTAAACTCTTATAAGCTTTAGAAACTCGCCCAAGATTGTTCGAAGTTTTTCTGAAACTACTTTTGGAGGCAAGAACAAGTGTGAGAAAATCAACCAAACATTATAGTTTTTCTATCTCCTTTTAATTCTTGCAATTTTACATTATGAACAATTTAGTAGTTCTCTCTTATTTTGTTATGAGTAGCTAAATACTTATCTAGGGTTGATGGAACCAATTGTCGATTGAAGTTTGGACTCAAGTTGTTATAATTAAGCCGGATTTATGATATGATTGTTCAACTACGTTTTGTATGGTGATTAATTGAATGTGCCCTTGATTAATCGTGTCTAATTACCTTATATTGCTTGATAAAGAGTATTAGGTTAGCTGTTGAATAACACCACTTTTGGGTAATTGAAGAGATTTATTACTTGAACTTAAAAGTGGGTTTAGAGATAACGGAACTTTGGTGGGATAATTTAGAGTTGCACACATATTGTCTGCTAGAGTAGTTCGAGAGAATGCTCTAGTAAATTATTGTAGTTGATCGAGAGATAATTATAATAACCCATAACTCTTAATCCTCATAGAGTATTACGGTGAGATTATAGCAGAAGAGTCGAGACCTAAACTAGCAATTGGAGAAATCATTGCCCTAGACCTTTTTACCATTGAATTATCTTTGTTTTAGCTTACTGTTGTTTTTAATAGTAGTTGAAGTAGTTAAACAAAAATCCAATCTTATTGATCAAAAATCTTCCATCTAGAGATTGATTGAGTTGATAATAACATTCCCGTAGAGTGTAATAGATAGGTTAGTTCCCTGAGGATTCGATTCCGGACTTAAAACCAGATTATATTTGTAGCGGCCGCTTTGTCCTTTAAAAGGCATAGTTGGGCGTTATCAAATTTTGGCGTAGTTGCCGGGGAACTAACGGTGTTATTTATTACAACTTAGAAGTACTGTTAAAATTATTAGTTCAAATAAATTTCCAAAGGTGTTAAACAATTTTTATTGAAATTCTAACGTTTGAACTCTTGTGGAATTCAGGTGTATGCCTAGAAATTCTTCGAGGACTGGAGAACTGCTTGAATGACTTTTAGACCCCGAGAAAACATTCAGGGCATTGAACCGTGCCAATAAGAGGATCCAACAATCACAACAACCATACCGGCTTGAAATTGACATGGGTGACGTAGAGAACGTGAACGGAAACATCAGGGATGAGCCAGCTGACCCAAACGTCAGAGTGGTGGCACCTCTTGTGCCAGAAGCTGCATTTTATGATTGGGCTCAACCCACAGCTGACAACCTGGCAACTGCCATAGATGTGCCCGCAATTCAAGCGGAGACATTCCAGATCACCAACAACATGTTGCATCTGCTACAGAATAAAGGATTGTTCTCCGGGTCACACATTAAAGACCCTCAGCAACATTTGAAAAACTTTCTGTCAATTTGTGTGACTCAAAGGCAGCCAAATGTGACCCCAGAAGCTATCAAGCTATTACTGTTCCCGTTCTCTGTGACTGGGGAAGCTCAGACTTGGCTGAATTCGCTCCCAATCAATTCCATTGTCACCTGGGAGGAATTAGTAAAGCAGATCCTAAATAAGTTCTACCCGCCCAACAAGACTGCAAGGCAGATTGATGAAATATTGCAGTACAAGCAGCAGCTGACTGAGACCTTGTAAGAAACTTGGGAAAGATTTAAAGGGATGGTGGTGAAGTGTCCTCACCATGGCATTCCAGACCAGATGCTTGGCCAGAGATTCTACATGGGGTTAGCTGACAATCTAAAGGCCAATGTGGATGCTTCAGCTGGAGGTGCATTTTTGAGTAAGACATTCACCGAGTGCAAAGTCCTTCTTGACAAGATGTCCCAGAATTCGGGGTGGATGACTAGAGGTACAACACTGGCACCCATAGTGCATTCAGTTCCTTTTGACCCAAATAATTCACATGTAGAGAACAGGGCCACACTCATGACTCAGATAAGTATTTTGATAAAGAAGATAGATGAGATGGGTACCAAACAGGTGCATATTGTTGACACGACAAATGGAGGACTGTGTACACCCTGTGTTGATCAGTCTTATGTGTGTTCATGGAGCGGAGAAGGTGAAAATCAAGAGGCAATGGAAGATATGAATTATGTTAACAACTTTGGGGATCAGAGACAAGGAGGACAGCAGTGGAGACCAGCACCAAATCAGCAATACAGACCCAACATGCCTCAACCTGGGGGCATGCAAGTTCAAGGCCACATGGTGCCATACCACCAGAGACAACAGGGCTACCCACAGCAGAACCAGCAATAGTTGACATATCAGCCACCTCCTCAGCATCAAGATAACAACATGGTAGAGATCAGGGGGATGCTCCAGCAACTCATTAGGACAAATGGTAAGATGCAAGAAAAGTTGGCAGTACATGATTCAGCTATAAAGAACATTGAAACTCAGTTAGGGCAGTTGTCTATGGCTTTAAACAACTGCCCCCGTGGAACATTGCCAGCGAACACAAATATTAACCCCAAAGAGCAAAACCTGAATCAGCTGATGGCAGTAAGTCTTCGGAATGGGAGAGATTTAGACAAAGAGTAGGAGGTTGCACTAGCCAGTAAAGAGACTACGCTAGCCACTCCAATTCCACTAGAGGTAGATGAACCATCAAATCTGACTGAAGTGGTGGTTGAACAGGGTCAACATGAAAAGGGTAAAGCTAAGGTAAATGAACAAGCTGCAGAACAGGTTGTGCCTCTTGTGCCACAGAACCCCAACAGAGAGAAGCCAGCAAGCAGTGCACAAAGGGTGATACCTACACCATTCCCTCAGAGACTGGTAAAACAAAGGAAGGAAGATCAATACAAGAAATTCATGGAAATGTTGCGTCAAATTCAGTTGAATATTCCTTTGATGGATGCCTTGAGGGAGATGCCAGGTTATGCGAAGATGATGAAAGACCTAATGTCACGGAAGTTTGATTTTTAGGACCTATCCACATTGACTATGACGCAGACCTGCAGCGTAGTAGTGACCAGACCGATGGCTCAAAAGATGTCCGACCCAGGTAGCTTCACTATTCCATGCACGATTGGGAGTTATGCCTTTGCAAAGGCATTATGTGATTTAGGAGCCAGCATAAATTTGATGTCTCTAGCTGTATACACCAAACTGGGCATTGGCAGAGCTAGACCGACTTCGATGCTGTTGCAGCTGGCTGACGTACGGTAAAAAGGCCTACTAGGATTCTTGATGATGTGTTAGTGCAAGTGGGGAAGTTTGTGTTCCCTGCAGAATTTGTTATTCTGGACTGTCAGGTAGATGAGGAGATATCTATCATTTTAGGTAGGCCATTTTTGGCCACTGGAAGAGCACTGATCGATTGTGAGACTGGGGAATTAAAAATGAGACTGAACGATGAAGAAGTCATATTCAATGTTCAGCAATCTATGAGGAGACCCAGTGAATATGCTAATTGCTCTCTAGTGGAGGCAGTGGATGTGATTCTGCAGCAAGAAGATGATGTGACCCTGACTGCTAAAGATCCATTGGAGGCATGTCTGACAAATTTAGAAGAGATGGATGGTGAAGGGTTAGCTGAGTGGGTCATGGCACTTGAAGGCCAAGGATTCTGGAAAAGGGAACCTCAGCTCGAGTCCCTTGAGTTAGAAAAAAGGGATACACCTCCAGCAAAGCCATTAGTAGAGGAACCACCCAAGCTAGAGCTGAAGCCGCTCCCAGCTCACCTCAGGTACATTTTCTTAGGCCCAGATTCTACTTTACATGTTATTATATCATCCGGTTTGCTAGATGTGTAGATAGAACAGCTCTTTCAGGTACTGCAGGAAAGTAAGACTACCATTGGCTGAACCATGGCAGACATAAAGGGTATCAGCTCAGCCTTCTGTATGCACAAGATGCTCTTGGAAGAAGGGCACAAACCTTCCAGAAAACATCAACGAAGGCTGAACCCGAACATGAAAGAGGTAGTAAAGAAGGAAGTGATCAAATGGTTAGATGCGGGAATCATCTTCCCCATATCTGATAGCAATTGGGTTAGCCCTGTCCAATGTGTGCCGAAAAGGGGGGAATAACTGTTGTGCAAAATGAGAACAATCAGTTGATCTCAACTCATACAGTCACGGAATGGCGGATTTGCATGGATTATCGAAAATTGAACACAGCCACCCGGAAGGACCACTTCCCCTTGCCTCTCATTGACTAAATGTTGGACAGGCTGGCCGGAAAATCGCACTTCTGTTTCTTGGATGGATATTCGGGGTACAATCAGATATCAATAGCCCCCGAAGATAGAGAGAAAACATCATTCACTTGTCCGTATGGCATCTTCGCCTTTTGGAGAATGCCTTTTGGGCTTTGCAATGCACATGCGACATTTCAATGGTGCATGTTAGCCATTTTCACAGACGTGGTGGAGGATATTATGGAGGTCTTTATGGATGATTTCTCCGTGGTGGGAGATTCATTCGAGGACCGTCTTCACAACTTAAGAAGAGTGCTCAAAAGATGTGTGGATACAAATTTAGTGTTGAACTAGGAGAAGTGTCAATTTATGGTACAGGAAGGGATAGTCCTGGGGCATCGAGTGTCCAGTAAAGGAATTGAGGTCGACCATGCTAAGGTTGACGTGATTGAAAAACTACCACTGCCCACTTCAGTCAAGGCGGTGAGAAGTTTCCTTGGGCACGCCGGGTTCTACAGGCGATTCATAAAAAATTTCTCCAAAATTGCTAACCCATTATGCAAATTCCTTGAAAAGGATCACCCCTTTGTGTTTTCTAATGATTGCAGGTTGGCATTTGAGGAGTTGAAGAAGCGATTGGTGACTGCACCCATCATTGTTGCACCCAACTGGGAGCACCCATTTGAGCTCATGTGTGACGCAAATGACTATGCCATAGGAGCAGTCTTGGGGCAGCGAAAGGATAAACCGATGCACCTGTAAGCACGTAATTTTTGCTTCACGGACAATCGCTCCAAAAGAAAACAAAAATAGTGACCAGTGACCTCGCTGTACAAATTTTCAATTTTTCATGACATGTACTGCTAGTCATTTGTGGTTCGGCCCATTTTGCATTTGATCTTATCAATCAAAATACAAAGTATGTCTATCATGGTAATCAAACCGTAATTCGGTCGTTGAAAGAAAATTCAAAAATATATATATGCATCGTTCGTTCTAGGTTGTGATTTAACTTACTTAAACATTTTAATATGGTGTGATAATTGTGTTGAAGTGTTACATTGTTGTTTTTTTTAATTTCATTTTTTTTATTTATTTATTGTTTCATTTTGTTTTAAAATTAGAGAACAAAGAAAAAGTGATGAAAATCGGTTTGGGCCCAAAAAATGAAACAAAAATAGGCCCAAAACCGGCACACAAGGAACCAGTCCAAGTCAGGCCTGCCCAAACACTGATTCAAACGACGCCGTATCAGCATCCTTATCAGAACCGTTGATCTGACTCAAACAAACGGTCCTGATCAGGTTGCTCACTTCACCTCAACGACGTCGTTTCAGGCAAGTTGATCTGAGCCGTCTAACTTTTTTGATCCAACGGACCCAGGCCTTCCCCCTAAACCCGCCAAATTTTGACCCGATCCAGCCTTACCTGGTCTCACCCACCATCATACCCAAACGACACCGTCTTCCCTAAGTGAATAGATCCTGGCCATAGATCTTATTTGATCCAACGGCCAGGATCTAAACCCCTAGATCATATATAAAGCCTTCTATCGTACCCCACGCCCCCTATCCGAACCCCCCCCCCCTCACTCGTCTTCTTCACCAAGCCCTGAAACCCCCGAAACCCTAGCAGCCGCCCTGGTTTCCCTTTCACCAGAACCCGGCGGCATGAACGCCGGTGGCCACCTCCTGAACACCCTAGGACCACCTCACCACCCCAAACCCGAATCTGTTACCCCCTAGCCTCGAATCACCTTCTTTCATCTCGAATCTTCATTTGAAGATTCGAGTTGAACTCTGACCTACACCAAACCTCACCATCTTCGTACCAGACACTCCCCTGACCTCCCTCGCGACCAAACCAGGCTTGGTTTGGTCCGAATCTACCCATAACTCCTAAAAAACCAGATCTGAAGATCCAAACCCTAGAACACGAATATCCTTGGAATCCGGCCAGTCCTAACAGGGGTTTGAGGTCTAATAGACCTTAATCAAGGTGTTCTCGTTTGAGAACACCCTAATTAAAGTTTGTTCGGCCTCAAATGGTCAAAGCTGAGTCCGATTTGGGTCGACTTTGTTTGGACATTTTTCAGTAAGTTTTTCTTTGCTTTTCTGTTTTATTCGACTGCTAATTGAGTTGTCAGCATGTTTTGTTGTGTTTGTTTGTTATTTCTATTATTTTTCATTCTAATTTCTTCCGTCTTTGTAAGGCCTTTTATTTGGCCGATTATTTTCTGTATAGGTTTGCATACGTTCTGTGATATACATGCTCGATTAGATTAGTCGTCGCATAGATAATTCATATAGCCCCCTCAAATGTAGTGCAAGGTTGTCTGAAGCCATTTGGGACCCTGTTTGTGTTGTTTATATAAGCGACTGATTATTCCTTGTTATAATTAGTATAGTCGACTTGATAAACGTTGTCGATTAATTTCCTAGGACTGAATGTTCAGATATGCTAATGCGTACAACTTCACATGACTGAACAAACCTGTGTTGTTAATTGGATGTTTGACATTATCTGTGAATACTAATTTGTAACTGCATTTTTAAACAATTAAAAGAATCAGGCTAGGGCAGTCTTGAATTTGGATTTCCAGAAGTTCAAAATGCCCCATTGTTGCAGAGGGTTAGTACAGTCATAACCGGGGTTTAATGAGGGTAGTCTGGGGTTTCGAAAAGAACAGAAAAGCTTAGTTTAAGTGAGCTGACAAGTAGGGTACTGAACTAGGATTAAATTAATGTCAATGGGGAACAAGACATAAGAGCATGGGAATTAAAATGAATACTTAAATGAACCCATAACTCTTGAACAAAAGGAATAAGCCAGGCGTGGGGAACAAGATGGCTGGCATCAAAAAGATGCTTAGGCATGGGGTTTAATAGGTATGGACAGTCTGCAATTGGCAGAATCCAGGCAGCTTAGCTGCACTGGGTTGTTTGGCTTATAAATAGGCTATTTTCAGAACTTAAAAGGGCTGGACTTTTAGTCTTCAGAAAAAAGAGAAAACAAAGAGAAATTTTCAGATCATTTTTACAAAACATTGTCCAAAACTGCAAAAAGAACTAAGTTAGTTAAGCTGTTCTGGCCAAGTCAGTTATTCTAACTGGGGTTATTACTGTTCCATTAAGAGAAGGTTGTGTGTCTTCTGCTGTGATTGTTACTACACTGAGCTTTCTGTATGTTGTGGATTGAGTTTTAGTCTCCCTGATTGTCGGAACTGTACTGTTTATTTGCTGAGCTTTGTGGTTATTGGATTGTCTGTTGCTGTTACATTCGATATCCTGGGTTTCCTGCTGTCTCTCTGCTCTGTTTTCTGGGATTGTCTGTTCATTGCTCGATCGCTTGTTGAGCTTCATCATTGTGGCTGTTTTGGTTGTTGCTGTGTTGTGTTGTTTACCTGCTGCTGCTGTGCTTGCTGTGTACCACTCAACTGATCATTTTCCTTCTTTTGTTCTTTATACCAGGTACACGACTAATACACTGTCAATGTAATTGGAAAGTTGAGCATGAATACAAAAGAAAAGACCTGAAGAATGTCTTTTATACATAGATTGTTACATTAAATATCATGTAATGTATAATAATTTTCATTCTTGTTTGGATACTGGAAGTAGCATGCATGCCTAGTATATATCAGTATAGATTAGTTGAATGTTAGCTTATATATGTATGCTGTTAGGTGAAAATATTCCCAATGTAATAGGTTGTATCCCAGACTTGGTTTAATTGTGTAACATATCATTTAATACATGCCAAGCATGAAATTATCCATTATTAGCTAAGTTCATCCCCTTTGGATGAATTGATTTGTTATAATTATTGATCAGCCACACCTTTAGAACAAAGAACACAAGTTTACGGTCTCAACCTCACAGAGGTTAAGCCCAGGTAGAAACGGACCAAGCAGGTCCGCATCAGATGAACAGCGGCCCAGGTCTGGCCCATCTTGCATGAGTTGGACTTGGGTCCATAAGGTTCGATCAGCTGTCCGTATGCGTAGTCACGTTTTCTTATTCTATAAAAGCATTTTGAATCCCGCTGTAAATAACCTGCAAGCATGTAATTGACTAGGACTATCTCTATTTTCAATTAGTAGAGACAAACGCGACAAGAAACGTAGTTGCTATAGGATATCCTTTTAAAAATAAGAATGAGATGAGCCTCGCCGAATAAAAACACAAATTGTGGGGCCCTCAGTAAATACTTGTTTTAAATTTACTTAGAATTCAGGAGGACCGCTTAGCGAATTTCGTGGCCTTCCCAAAATAATAACACGATATTCTCTTTAGGCGCGTGTTTAATAATCTACTTTCTTAAAACTTGGGTGTGCATTTCATGCGACCCAGATCCAAATCCCAAAACATCAAATAAACTATGTTCCGGATTGTGGGTGCATTTCATGTGACGCAGTCCAAAGACATGTTTTAAGCGATGTTCACATTCTTTTAAAATAATAATAATAAAGCGATAAAAAGTTGAAATTGGCACATTGGTTCATAATTGTATTTAAAATCAGATAAATAAGCCGAATATGACAGTTGAGCGACCGTGCTAGAACCACGGAACTCGGGAATGCCTAACACCTTCTCCCGGGTTAACAGAATTCCTTATCCGGATTTCTGGTACGCAGACGGTAATATGGAGTCATTCTTTTCCTCGATTCGGGATCAAAATTGGTGACTTGGGACACCCTAAATCTCCCAAGTGGCGACTCTGAAATAAACAAACCAATCCCGTTTCGATTGTCCTTTAATTGGAATAAACTCCCTTGCGCCCTCCCGGGTGCGGAAAAAGGAGGTGTGACAGCTCTGGCGACTCTGCTGGGGAACTCGACCAGAACCACTGGTTCAGGGTTAGAAATTCGAGCTTGGAATAAATTGTTATGTTCAGCTTTATCTAATTTTGTTGCATGATCTGTGCTTAATGTGCTAATTGGTTGCCTTTTACCGCTTTGATATTACGTGAACTGTATATAAACTGTGCCGAAACCCATATCCTTTCTGAGTCTTCTAAATCATGAAGAAGGGTGTACTTCATACGACTTCTTTTCTGTATAGTGTCAAATCCTAATTTAGAACGAGGTTCGGACAAGTTGCTAAGCCGGTGAAGCTTCTGTATTCCCGGTACGCTGCCCCCCTCGGCTCGAGCTGTCCGCTCGGGTAAGCCAGGTCTAGAACAAACACCCAGGTTCTGAACCTAGAATAACTCAACTTCATGCCGGATCCCTAGTAGGAACGCTTATTTGCATCATGTGCATTTTTGACTTAGGGGACTCAACACAGGGGTTGGGTCCGTCTAGGAATAGCAACCTGAAACAGAAAAGGCCATCCTGATGCATCCTGCTCACTGCTTGTGCATTTATTTGCTTCAAACATGCATGATGACCGGTTTTGAATGTTGGGACAAAGTTCAGATAGAAGAGAAAATGGGTATATTTATTTTAATAGTTTGTTTTACTAAAAATAAAGGAAAAGAGAAAAATAGCAATCTGAGAATGAGGAATGAGTTTTTATTCTAGTTTACTTTATTTTCAAAAAATAATAATAATAATAAATAAATAAGCTAGTTGGTTTATAGCCCGAACTACGTCGGTTTGATTCTCACCGGATGTGGGATACGTAGGCAACCCTCATCAGGTCCAACTCCCTTTTTCATTTTACCAATAATGATATACCATAAAGTATATATGTATATATATATATATATATATATATATATATATATACACACATGTATATAAATACATATATTGTTTTCTTGTTTGTTTTCAAAGATTTTTGTTTAGAGTCAAAATAAAGGTTTTGTTTTCGCCTAAAAAGTCACCTTAATAAATGTGCAGGATGAGCACAGAGCAAAATGAACCATTCTCGGCCCTCAGCGAGGTCCCTCTACAACTCCACATGTGGTGGAATGACTTGGAAACCGATAGCAAAGGGATAGTAGGAAGAATATTGGGAGGTTTTGTCAATTTGTTGGGTGTTAGGCCGAGGACAGATATTCTTGAAGCTCTAATACCATTTTGGGACCCAACCCGCAATGTATTCCGCTTTGTTGACTTTGAACTTTCACCAACACTTGAGGAAGTCGCCGGATATGCGGGATTGAATGAGAGGTTAAGAGGGCAATATTTACTTTCGCCAAGGCCAGTGTCTCCGCATGCGTTTCTGGATCTACTAAGCATCAGTCGGAAGATACAACATGACGATTTATCGAGAGGATGTTGTGATCTCCATTTCTTGTATCATCGGTACGGAGCTCCGCAGGGTTTCGAGGAACCAAACCTTGGACTGAATCACGGCGGGAACAGAAACAAATGGGAAGCAAGACGTACTTTGGCTTTCATCATAGCATTCTTGGGAGTTATGGTCTGTCCAAGGAAGGATAAAGAGATAGAGATAGGCCTGGTAGGGATGGCCGATGTTGCAATCAAAAGAACCAACAGTACTGTGGTTCCTTTTATTTTGTCCGAAATCTACCGAGCTCTGACTATATGCCGAGAAGGAGGCAAGTTCTTCCAAGGTTGCAATCTGTTACTTCAGCTATGGATGCAAGAACACCTCCATCACCGAGTAGGATACATGAACCACGGGTTGACCGAGAGGAATTGTATCAGCGGATTCGAGAAGCGCATAGCAGGCGCCAGATTTCCTGAAGGTGTCGAAGCGTGGTTTACACGGTTAAGGTCAACAACAGCTGACCAAATTGAATGGGCATTCGGTTGGTTGATTGATACTGAGGTGATCTACATGTCGGCCGGAGAATGTCATGTTCTCTTAATGGGACTTCGCAGCATCCAGCCATATGCCCCTCATCGGGTATTACGACAGCTGGGCAGGTTTCAAGTAATCCCTACTGATGAAGATCTGAGCAAGCACGCCTTGGAGCTGAGCCCGGGAGTTATATTTCCCGAGGGAAAGATTAGAAAGTCGTGGCACGAATGTAGATTCTTGGAACCCAAGACCATGGTGCGAGAACTAGCTAAAGGTGAGGTAGACCCAAAGTACGATGCTTGGTTCGAAAGAAGGTTTCAGATTCAGCAAAGACCTGCTAAAAGAGCCCACATCCAACGCTTCACAGATGATTCACAGGAGCAATGGGGATGGTTAAAAATGGAGGAAGGTTATCGGTTTGAAATCGGGAAACTAAAGCAACAAGTTGAAAGGCTTGTATTTGAGAACAATGTGCAAGTCGCCTCGGAGCAGGCTGAAAGAAACAAGCTAGCCCAAGAAAACCAAACCCTGAAGGCCCGCCTTCGCCAAGCCAGTAAGAGTAACGTTGACCGACAGAAGCGTCGCTCTGACGAAAGATTGATAGCAAGTTTGAGAAATCAGGTCGTCCAAAGCCAAGAAGAATTAGAACAATCAGAAGCTTGCATAGCAAGGATGAAGGTCAGATGGGCAAAATACACAATGGCCCGGAAGCAGCGTCTGCAACAGGTCATAAGGGATTATGAAATGAGCATCGGGATATTAAGGAAGACGAACTCCACTCTACATGATCGGATCGTCAAACAAGCACGAGATGCTCAGGCCGACAGAAGACATTGTTACGATGCAATGGCCTGCATGGAAAGACAAATGGAGTTGTTCCAGGATCGACTTGCCGACAATGCTCAGGCACTGGGATTGAAGAACCGACAAATCAGGCAATTGTTCATTGAAAGGGACAACATTCGAGGAAGAATTGACGAAATTGGGCATTACATCTACATGAAATGCTTAGCATGTGAGCGAGCACCTCGGAAGACCCTCCTTGTTTCCATCATGGGCTGCGTCCACCGGATTATGAACGAGCTGAAGAGCTTGCAGAGGGACCTCACACCAAGGGCCGCAAGAAGGCCGAGTGATGCCTCGCGGGCCCTTAAGTTGGAAAATTAATCTTTGGTCGATGTCTTGTTTATTTGGCTTTGTCGCTTTCCCATATGTTGTTCTTTTTTCTTTTAATCAGATAGGAATCTGTACTATTGCTATTCTTTGTTTGAAGCAATTTGTAATAGCAAAATTTTGAGAATGAATTTAATGATTCCAAAAAGAATTTTGTGTTTCTTTGCTTTAAGACAGAACTACGCCTGGTCTGATTCGCGCGGGGACGTGATACATAGGCAATCCCCATAAGATTCGACCACTTTTAATAAAGAAAGAAGGAAAATACAAAAATAAAATAAGCAAGCCGGGATGACACATGTTGTTTGAAGCAAAACATGTAGAAACGGTTAACTGCCTAGGAGCATTGCATCCTCTATGTGTTGTGATCAAATCTGTTAATCTCTAACGCTAACAAAGTTTGTTGTTGTCTGATCCAGACAAGTTAGTTGTTAAAGAACTCTGGCAACACACTCATACCAAACCAGATCCAAAGGACCGGTAGCAACAAGCATGACTACTTCAAAGAATAGTAATGAGGAAGAAAGGCCGATGAGCCAGTTGTTAAAAGAAGCGATGGAAAAGATCGAAAGGATGGGACTAGAGATGAATGCAATGCAGCTAGCCCTAGCCAAAGCACAAAAGAGCCCTGAGCCACTGGGACACATGCCGGAATACCCTCACTCCGGCCCTTCCACAAGCCTCCCAAATCCCCGTTATCATCAAGAAAGAAGCCCTCATGATTCCCAAGCTCCACCACCCCATCAACCTCTCCCAACACCCAGTATTCCCACTTTTGTGGGACCCACATCAGCCCCCTTGCAAAGAACGACCAGTGAGCCATTGTTTCAGGCTCACGATGCGCAATACTATCCCCCTGAGCCCACATTTCATGCCCCCTAACCACAGGCCTACAATCCGCACTTGGAAGTACCGGCAGAGATTGAGAAGTCGGTTAAGGCCCCTGAACAGGATAAGGTATTGAGAAAATTCAAAAGCCTGGAGTAGTCCTTCAGGAACCTGCACGGTTTGGGCAACCAGGTCAGCGTAGCATACAAAGATCTATGCCCTTTCCCAGACGTCCAACTCCCGGCTGGGTTCAAGATGCCTAAGTTTGATCTATATGAAGGGCACGGTGATCCCATGGACCATTTGCGGGGATTCTGTAGCAAAATGAGAGGGGCAGGTGGCAAGGATGAGCTGCTAATAGCTTATTTCGGCCAAAGTCTGAGCGGATCTGCACTAGAATGGTATACCAGGCAGGATTCAGTAGGTGGTATACTTGGGATGATCTGGCGCAGGCTTTTGCAGGTCATTTCCAGTACAATCTCGAGATAGTCCCTGACCGTCTCACATTATTAAGGACTGGGAAGAAACCCGGGGAAAGTTTTCGCGAGTTTGGATTCCGCTGGAGAGAACAAGCAGCTAGAGTTGATCCTCCCATGAGAGAGGGAGAGATGGTGGACTATTTCTTGCAAACATTGGATCCAACCTACTTTGGTCACTTGGTGACAACGGTTGGAAAATCCTTCAACGAGGTGGTCAAGATAGGGGTCATGATAGAAGAGGGTCTGAGGTCTGACAAAATCTTGAACTACTCGGCACTCAAGGCCACAACCCAAGCTATTCAGAGCGGCACGGGAGGTGCGCTGAGAAGAAAGAAAGAAGAGGTTGCCATGATCGAGGCAGGCAGTTGGTCCAGGGCTGGCAAGCCACACTACAACCAACCCAGACCTCACAGGTCAAACTACCCATACAACCCACCCCAAAATTTCTATCCACCTCGAGAACCACATTGTTCCGTACACCAGGCCCAGGCATACACTCCACCTCCGGTTCGCCCGAAATGGTGCGCGCCGGCTCCCCAGAACATATATGCACCACTACAACACACCTATCCTCCACCGAGGGCGTATAGAAACCCTCCAGGGGCAGGCTTTCGGGGAAATCCAGATGCTAGGAATGACAGGTTGCGGAAACAGAGAACTTTCACGGAGTTGGGAGAAACTTACACCGCTTTGTTCCACAAACTAAGGCAATTGGGTTTGGTTAGTCCTGTCCAGACTCGAGAACCAAATCACCCACCTCAGAATTTGGATCGATCAATAAGTTGTGAATACTGCTCAGGGATGCTCGGGCATGATACCGAGAAGTGTTGGAAATTGAGGCATGTCATACAGGATCTTATTGATACCAATAAGATCGAGGTCCAGACACAGGAAGCTCCTAACATCAACCAGAACCCACTGCCAGCGCACCACGAGACTCACATGATTAAGTTAGTGTATGAGGGAGGAGAGTTGAGAAAACCCTCACAAACAGTGATGATGATCCAGGCCGCCCCGAAAGAAGTTTCAACCAGCGGGGGAACGAGGGTACATTCGCAAGGAGAAGGCGTCAAGCCAATAGTGATATTGGGAAAGAGCCCGTCCGCCATAACAAGCAAACCCGAGCCAAACAAGTTGGTAATATCAGGGATTCCGCCCGCACCTGCAGTTTTGTTGAAGGGGGAATATAGAGAACTGGTCACCATAAAGCCTGTAGTCCAGCTGCCGATGATTGATAGCAAGGTTGTGCCTTGGAAATATGAAAAGGCGGTGGTGATGTATAAAGGAAAACAGGTGGAAGAAGTCAGTTGTGAAGCGCAAGGGCTGACTCGATCAGGTCGTTGTTTTGCTCCAGTGGAACTAAGAAGAACCAACCCGGCTGCAACCAAGAAACCTGTGTCCGAAGAAGAGGCTGAGGAGTTCCTAAGGAAGATGAAAGTGCAGGACTACTCCGTGGTCGAACAGCTGAGAAAAACACCGGCCCAGATCTCGCTGCTGTCATTACTGATCCATTCTGAGGAGCATCGATGGGCTTTGATGAAGATATTGAACGAAGCTCATGTACCCAACGAGATTTCTGTAAACCACCTGGAAACCATTGCCAACAAGATTTTTGAGGTGAACAGGGTAACATTCTCAGATGATGATCTGCCGGTGGAAGGTACGGAGCATAATAAAGCTCTATACCTAGCTGTCAAATGTGAAGACTCGGTGGTAACTCGAGTATTGATAGATAACGGCTCAAGTGCCAATATTTGTCCACTATCTACCCTGAACAAGTTAAAAATCGACCATGGAAGAATCCACAAGAACATCATTTGTGTCTGAGGGTTCGACGGAAACGGAACAACCACTGTGGGGGATGTTGTACTTGAATTGACCATCGGTCCAGTCCTGTTTACCATGGAGTTCCAGGTGTTAGATGCCACAGTATCTTATAACCTTCTGTTGGGACGACCGTGGATTCATGCAGCCAAAGCAGTGCCCTCCACCCTACATCAGATGGTGAAGTTCGAGTGGGAAAGACAAGAGGTCGTGCTACACGGCGAGGACACGACGCGCACCATGGGTGGCGCCATTGTACCTTTCATAGAGACCGGTGATGGCAAAGGTCCTGGGGTCTATCAGATTTTCGATACAGTGTCGGCCAACAAACTTTCTGAAGGAGAAATCATCCCGCACCCTAGGGTAGCTGCCGCAACAGTCATGATGGTCTCGGAAATGCTGGGTAATGGATTTGTGCCGGGAAAGGGCCTGGGAGTCGAGCTTCAGGGGATTGTCCAACCTGTCTCCTTGCCTAAAAATTTGGAAACTTTTGGATTGGGGTTCAAACCAACCGCGGCAGATAGGAGGCAAGCGCAAAAAATGAAGAAGAGGGTTTGGTTTCTGCCTAAACCGGTGCCACGTCTCTCAAGGTCTTTTGTCAAAGCAAGTGCCAAGGGGTCGCCAGTCCCAAAGATTCTAGGACCATTGATTGGTATGGATGGGGACTTGAATCAGAGTTTCGAGAGGCTGTTCGCTGATGTCAGTATGGTAGAAGCTGGAGAAGGTTCCAGCAGAACAGAGATACAGTTTGTGGGGCCTGAGGCCAAAACCAACAATTGGACAGTTACTCCTCTTCCTGTCCGAGGGGAGTCTTGGTAGTAGGCTTTGATTTATGTTTTGTTTGTTTTGTTTTGTTCGGATTATTCCAGGGTGTAATCCAAATTTTACTTTTGTTTTGTAAAAGTGTGAACCCTTTTATCCCGCAAGTTTAATAAAGTTCTCTTCTTTTGCCCATTTTAATTTTGTTTTGTTCTTTTTCTTTCTGAACAGTTCTCTTTTTACTGGTTTTAATGACATGGCATGCACAGCGGATCTTCGACCTAGTCTAATAAATCAATCTGAATCTGACTCAATGATGCAAAAGGTCGTTTGCGACGATGAATTTGAATATGACGAAGATAAGGCCTTCGAAGAGATAAACTGAGAACTGTGCCAATTTGAAGAAAAACCCAAACCTAACCTAAATGACACTGAGGCTGTGAATCTAAGAGACACTGATAACGTCCAAGAAACCAAAATCAGCATCCACATTGAGCCGAATGTCAGGGAAGAATTGGTCAAAACCCTCATGGAATTCAATGATGTTTTTGCATGGTCATATGACGATATGCCTGGATTAAGCACCAATTTAGTGGTTCACAAATTGCCCACTGACCCGGCATACCCTCCAGTCAAGCAAAAGCTAAGGAAATTTAAAACAGAAATGAGTGTAAAGATCAAAGAAGAGGTAATTAAACAGTTACAGGCGAAGGTCATTCGGGTCACTCGATATCCCGAGTGGTTGGCCAATGTTGTGCCAGTTCCAAAGAAGGATGGGAAAATCAGGGTGTGCGTCGACTACCGCAACCTCAATAAAGCAAGCCCCAAGGACAACTTTCCGTTACCCAACATTCATATCTTGATCGATAATTGTGCTGGGCGCGAGATCGGATCCTTTGTGGATTGCTATGCGGGTTATCATCAGATCCTAATGGACGAGGAAGATGCGAAAAAGACAGCATTTATCACGCCATGGGGAATTACTGCTATCGGGTAATGCCGTTCGGATTAAAGAACGTCGGGGCAACATACATGCGAGCAATGACTGCTGTGTTTCATGACATGATACACAAAGAAATCGAGGTGTACGTCGATGATGTGATCATAAAGTCTTGGCGTCAGGAGGACCATGTAGCAGACCTAAGGAGATTTTTCCAAAGACTCCGAAGGTATGGTATCAAGCTCAACCCGGCCAAATGCGCATTCGGGGTTCCATCAGGAAAGCTGCTAGGGTTCATCGTCAGTCGACGGGGGATTGAGTTAGACCCATCCAAAATTGAATCCATCCGAGATTTTCCACCGCCAAGGAACAAAACAGAGGTAATGAGTTTGCTGGGTAGACTCAATTACATCAGCAGGTTCATCGCTCAACTCACAGCAACTTGTGAGCCCATATTTCGGCTGCTGAGAAAGTATGCTGCGGTAGGTTGAACGGCAGAGTGTCAAGAGGCCTTCGACCAAATCAAAGGGTATCTGTCTAATCCACCCGTGTTGGTCCCGCCTAAGCCTGGGAAGCCCTTAATTCTTTACCTGACGGTCCTGGAAAATTCGTTTGGTTGTGTACTGGGGCAACATGACGACACAGGAAGGAAGGAGCAGGCCATCTACTATCTTAGCAAGAAATTCACAGTACATGAGGTCAAGTACACTCAACTCGAGAAAACATGTTGCGCCCTAACTTGGGTAGCTCAGAAGTTGAAGCACTACCTATCTTCATATACTACTTATCTCATATCCCGTTTGGACCCATTGAAGTATATCTTTCAGAAACCTATGCCCACGGGAAGGTTGGCAAAATGGCAAATTCTGCTCACAGAGTTTGATATCGTCTATGTAACGAGGACAGCCATGAAAGCCCAGGCACTGGCCGACCATTTGGCAGAGAATCCCGTTGATGAAAAATACGAGCCTTTAAGAACGTATTTTCCCGACGAAGAGGTAATGCATACAAATGAGCTGGAGTTACCCGAAGAACCGGGTTGGAAGCTTTTCTTCGATGGAGCTGCAAACGCGCAAGGGGTTGGAATAGGAGCAGTACTCATTTCTGAAACAGGACACCATTATCCTGTTACGGCTCAACTACGCTTCTATTGCACCAATAATATGGCCGAGTATGAAGCTTGCATTCTGGGTCTGCGCTTGGCTGTGGACATGGATGTCCAAGACGTCTTGGTCTTGGGAGACTCGGACCTTTTGGTACATCAGATTCAGGGTGAATGGGAAACGTGAGATCTAAAGCTCATACCATATCAACAATGCTTGCATGATCTGAGCAAGCAATTTCGATCGGTAAAGTTCAAACATATCCCGAGAGTTCACAATGAGGTTGCGGATGCCTTGGCCACCTTAGCATCGATGTTGCACCACCCTGACAAAATATATGTTGATCCTCTGCACATCCAGGTCCGTGATCAGCACGCTTACTGCAACGCCATAGAAGAAGAAGCAG
Source organism: Nicotiana tabacum (assembly GCF_000715075.1). Lineage (NCBI taxonomy): Eukaryota > Viridiplantae > Streptophyta > Magnoliopsida > Solanales > Solanaceae > Nicotiana > Nicotiana tabacum. The sequence goes on from NC_134080.1 coordinate 211,102,363, forward strand.
ATGGCGAACCCTGGTTTCATGATATCAAGGAATACCTCAGAATGGGGATATATCCAGAACATGCCTCTGGAGACCAAAAAAGAGCCCTTCGGCGTTTGTCGAATGGTTTCTTCCTCAGCGGAGGAGTGTTGTACAAAAGAACCCCGGATTTGGGATTGTTAAGATGCATAGATGCCGGTCAAGCCACGACGGTTATGGTAGAGGTACATGCTGGAGTTTGTGGGCCACACATGAGCGGATATGTATTGGAAAGGAAGATCCTTCGAACAGGGTGTTATTGGCTCACCATGGAACGCGACTGTATCACTTTCGTGAGGAAATGCCATCAGTGCCAGATACATGGAGATCTGATTCATTCTCCGCCAACAGAGTTACATGCGATGTCGGCACCCTGGCCGTTTGTGGAATGGGGCATGGATGTCATTGGACATATTGAGCCGGCAGCATCCAACGGTCATAGGTTCATCCTAGTGACCATTGATTACTTCACCAAATAGGTTGAGGCTAAAATCTTCAAGTCGGTAACCAAAAAGGCAGTGGTGGATTTTGTGCATTCCCATATCATCTGCAGATTTGGGATCCCAAAAGTAATCATCACGGATAACGGTGCGAATCTTAATAGCAGCCTGATGAGAGAAGTATGCCAACAATTCAAGATTACACACCGCAATTCCACCCCATATCGTCCCAAGGCGAATGGAGCGGTCGAAGCAGCCAATAAGAACATCAAGAAGATACTGCGAAAGATGGTGGAAGGGTCCAGACAATGGCACGAGAGATTACTCTTTGCTTTGTTGGGTTACCGCACTACCGTCCGGACTTCCATAGGGACAACTCCTTATTTGTTGGTGTACGGAGCTGAGACTGTAATACCAGCAGAGGTCGAAATTCTATCCCTCCGGATTGTCGCTGAAGCTGAGATCGATGACAATGAATGGGTCAAAGCTCGATTGGAACATTTGAGCTTGATAGACGAGAAAAGATTGGCAGCAGTGTGCCATGGTCAGCTGTACCAGAAGAGAATGGCAAGAACATACAATAAGAAGGTGCGCCCTAGGAAGTTTGAAGTAGGGCACCAGGTGTTAAAGAAGATCCTCCCGCATCAGGTCGAGGCAAAGGGCAAATTCGCCCCGAATTGGCAAGGGCCTTATATCGTGACCAGAGTATTGTCCAACGGTGCTTTGTGTTTGACAGATATCGAGGGGAGATGTGTCAACATGGCTATCAATTCTGATGCAGTCAAGAGATATTATGCGTAATTTCTTTAATTATGGCAATTTTGGTTCGTTTGTTTGTATCTGGTATTTATTGGATAATGAGATGACAGAGGCAATTCTTTCTTCTATCCAAACACTTAACCCTTGTTTCCCCCTTTTGAGCCTTAAGTTATTCTTTCATACCTCTCTTTTGGAATCACTAATGGAAAAGACATGGAAAAAAAAAAGAAAAAGAAAAATCTTTAAAGGAAAATGAAAAAAAAAAGATCAATACGTAGGCGCCTCACGGCTCGGTCATAGTGTGCATCATAGTGAATATAGGATGCATAATGTACATAGTGTGCATAATAGGCACAATGTGCGTAACGCACATAGCTCAACATAAGTGTAAAAAAATAAAATTCCCCAAGCAAGAAAACTGGGGCAGAGGTTATGTTTTAAGTTCCAACAAAGGTTTGATTCCAAAAGTTGTAGCAGATCACCCATCAAATTATTTCATTTTGATAGCCTTTCTTTAGCCCCACACCAAAACCAACATCGACGTCCAAAAGACCTCCCGATCAATATCCAAGAGATGCCAAGTCAGGCAAATAAAACCGAGAATAAAACACCGATCCCCAGCAAAGAAGAGGATCATAAGACTGGGAATGAATTGATGGTCAAAGGAATCTCCAGAAGAGGGGGTCGTATCGACAACACCCCGAGTCCTCGAAAGAAATAAAATGAGAGAGTCTTATCGGTGAAAACCTTCACAGGCACTGAAAGGCGACGTAAGATGAGAGATATAAAATGAGAGAGTCTTATTGGTGAAAACCTTCACAGGCACCATAAGGCGCCGGGAATTGAGAGAAAAGAGAGAGTCCCATTAGTGAAAACCCCTCGAAGGGCACTATGAGGCGACAAGACAGATCAACAAAAAGCGACCACATTCGCAACGAAATGGACACTCATTTATCATCCCCAGCAAGTCAGACCATCGGGCAAATCGATTGATACAAATAGACTGGGTCGGGAATCTATGGTGCACGTCATGATCACGGGGACCAGTCCTGTCATCCAGAAAAGCTCTTCTGAATTTCTTTTCCCACCAAGTATTGGTTCACAAAGATTTTCTCCTTTTTTATCTTTTTATTTCTCTTTCTAAAAGTTTGTCTTGAAAAGGATTTTTCAAAGCTTACTACCAGAGACCGAAGGGGGATTCATCCGATGCAGGATAACCCCAACAGTCCTAAAAGCTGGCCCCAGGCAATGCAATCTTGTGCCCTGCAGTTTTGGAGGAAGTAAACTCCTAAAGGGAGTGGTTTCGGGAGTAAAAGCAGACTCCCACAGCATGTACTGTAAAGAGAAAGCAGAAAAGGGGATAAATTGAAAACCAATCCCCAGCAGGCCGGAAACCCCCAGCAAGCAATTTTGTCCACCAACCAATTATGGGGGGCATAGAGCAAGAAAAGGGGAAGAGAGGAAAAATCGTCCGCCGGAAAGGCACCTCCTCCCACCACGATTAAAACTAACTAAATCCTTTTGTCTGCTGCAGGAAAACAAAGGATTGATGATGGCAGCAAGACGCAACGCCATGGAAATCACCAAAAACCGGGGCAGAAAATTTTCTGCCGATTGTCAAAAAATTTCTCGGAAGAACGAGGAAACAACTTCAATACATTTAAGTTCTAGGTCGCCCACCAGTAAAATGCGGGAATACTTTTAAGTTCTAGGTCGCCCACCAGTAAAATGCGGGAATACATTTAAGTTCTAGGCCGCCCACCAGTAAAATGAGGGAATACATTTAAGTTCTAGGTTGCCCACCAGTAAAATGCGGGAATACATTTAAGTTCTAGGTCGCCCACCAGTAAAATGCGGGAATACTTTTAAGTTCTAGGTCGCCCACCAGTAAAATGCGGGAATACATTTAAGTTCTAGGTCGCCCACCAGTAAAATGCGGGAATACATTTAAGTTCTAGGTCGCCCACCAGTAAAATGCGGGAATACTTTTAAGTTCTAGGTCGCCCACCAGTAAAATGCGGGAATACATTTAAGTTCTAGGTCGCCCACCAGTAAAATGCGGGAATACATTTAAGTTCTAGGTCGCCCACCAGTAAAATGCGGGAATACATTTAAGTTCTAGGTCGCCCACCAGTAAAATGCGGGAATACATTTAAGTTCTAGGTCGCCCACCAGTAAAATGCGGGAACACATTTAAGTTCTAGGTTGCCCACCAGCGAAATGCGGGCATGCATTTCATAATTTTGCATTTAAGCAACTTTTGGTTTTATATTACAGATTTTTGGAATCAGTAACCCCACCTGGAAGCGGAAGGTTACAATAGAGATCCCCAGGCAGGAAACAATAAAATCCCCAGCACCAAGAAGCAGAAGGCTGCAAAGGCAAGCGCGCGACTCAAAAGGAAGAAGGAACGCATATTGAAAGAAGCAGCTTGGGAACGTTATAGCATGCCCAGCATAACAATTTTGATTGAAGAAACCATTGAAAGGCTTAAAGAAGAGGGCCATGTTCCCAGCAGATCAAGCGAAGTGATGAAAACTGGCATTCAGAAAAGGCGAAGGACCAGTATCATCCCCCAAGTTCCCAAAATAAAGGCATCGGAGGAAAGCGCTAGCCGACAAGAAAGCAAGGCAACAAGAACAAGTTGAAGATAGATGAGATCTCATGATCCATAGTCTAGCTTAGCTTCTTATTTTTCCTTTCAGAACAATGTAACAAGGATATCGATGAGCGGTAGCATCCTACAGCAGCATGCAACAGCGCACGACAGTCACACGGTAGTCCCAGCTACCAAAATTTCCCGAACTACATTGACCTGATTCCTGCTCAGCCCAGGATATGTAGGAAACCTCTGAAGCAAAGGTTCGGTCAAATCTTTTTCAAAAAATGCTTCACATGTAGTACTCAGACGAGCAAAAATCGCTCGCTTTATCTTTGCGCGAAAACCCTTCGTGTCTTCGGGCAAAGAGGGGCAGCTGTAAGCACGTGATTTTTGCTTCACGGACAATCGCTCCAAAAGAAAACAAAAATAGTGACCAGTGACCTCGCTGTACAAATTTTCAATTTTTCATGACATGTACTGCTAGTCATTTGTGGTTCGGCCCATTTTTCATTTGATATTATCAATCAAAATACAAAGTATGTCTGTCATGGTAATCAAACCGTAATTCGGTCGTTGAAAGAAAATTCAAAAATATATATATGCATCGTTCGTTCTAGGTTGTGATTTAACTTACTTAAACATTTTAATATGGTGTGATAATTGTGTTGAAGTGTTACATTGTTGTTTTTTTTAATTTCATTTTTTTTATTTATTTATTGTTTCATTTTGTTTTAAAATTAGAGAACAAAGAAAAAGTGATGAAAATCGGTTTGGGCCCAAAAAATGAAACAAAAATAGGCCCAAAACCGGCACACAAGGAACCAGTCCAAGTCAGGCCTGCCCAAACACTGATTCAAACGATGCCGTATCAGCGTCCTTATCAGAACCATTGATCTGACTCAAACAAACGGTCCTGATCAGGTTGCTCACTTCACCTCAACGACGCCGTTTCAGGCAAGTTGATCTGAGCCGTCTAACTCTTTTGATCCAACGGACCCAGGCCTTCCCCCTAAACCCGCCAAATTTTGACCCGATCCAGCCTTACCCGGTCTCACCCACCATCATACCCAAACGACACCGTCTTCCCTAAGTGAATAGATCCTGGCCATAGATCTCATTTGATCCAACGGCCAGGATCTAAACCCCTAGATCATATATAAAGCCTTCTATCGTACCCCACGTCTCCTATCCGAACCGCCCCCCCCCCCTCACTCGTCTTCTTCACCAAGCCCTGAACCCCCCGAAACCCTAGCAGCCGCCCTGGTTTCCCTTTCACCAGAACCCGGCGGCATGAACGCCGGTGGACACATCCTGAACACCCTAGGACCACCTCACCACCCCAAACCCGAATCTGTTACCCCTAGCCTCGAATCACCTTCTTTCATCTCGAATCTTCATTTGAAGATTCGAGTTGAACTCTGACCTACACCAAACCTCACCATCTTCGTACCAGACACTCCCCTGACCTCCCTCGCGACCAAACCAGGCTTGGTTTGGTCCGAATCTACCCACAACTCCTAAAAAACCAGATCTGAAGATCCAAACCCTAGAACACGAATAGCCTTGGAATCCGGCCAGTCCTAACAGGGGTTTGAGGTCTAATAGACCTTAATCAAGGTGTTCTCGTTTGAGAACACCCTAATTAAAGTTTGTTCGGCCTCAAATGGTCAAAGCTGAGTCCGATTTGGGTCGACTTTGTTTGGACATTTTTCAGTAAGTTTTTCTTTGCTTTTCTGTTTTATTCGACTGCTAATTGAGTTGTCAGCATGTTTTGTTGTGTTTGTTTGTTATTTCTATTATTTTTCATTCTAATTTCTTCCGTCTTTGTAAGGCCTTTTATTTGGCCGATTATTTTCTGTATAGGTTTGCATACGTTCTGTGATATACATGCTCGATTAGATTAGTCGTCGCATAGATAATTCATATAGCCCCCTCAAATGTAGTGCAAGGTTGTCTGAAGCCATTTGGGACCCTGTTTGTGTTGTTTATATAAGCGACTGATTATTCCTTGTTATAATTAGTATAGTCGACTTGATAAACGTTGTCGATTAATTTCCTAGGACTGAATGTTCAGATATGCTAATGCGTACAACTTCACATGACTGAACAAACCTGTGTTGTTAATTGGATGTTTGACATTATCTGTGAATACTAATTTGTAACTGCATTTTTAAACAATTAAAAGAATCAGGCTAGGGCAGTCTTGAATTTGGATTTCCAGAAGTTCAAAATGCCCCATTGTTGCAGAGGGTTAGTACAGTCATAACCGGGGTTTAATGAGGGTAGTCTGGGGTTTCGAAAAGAACAGAAAAGCTTAGTTTAAGTGAGCTGACAAGTAGGGTACTGAACTAGGATTAAATTAATGTCAATGGGGAACAAGACATAAGAGCATGGGAATTAAAATGAATACTTAAATGAACCCATAACTCTTGAACAAAAGGAATAAGCCAGGTGTGGGGAACAAGATGGCTGGCATCAAAAAGATGCTTAGGCATGGGGCTTAATAGGTATGGACAGTCTGCAATTGGCAGAATCCAGGCAGCTTAGCTGCACTGGGTTGTTTGGCTTATAAATATGCTATTTTCAGAACTTAAAAGGGCTGGACTTTTAGTCTTCAGAAAAAAGAGAAAACAAAGAGAAATTTTCAGATCATTTTTACAAAACATTGTCCAAAACTGCAAAAAGAACTAAGTTGGTTAAGCTGTTCTGGCAAGGTCAGTTATTCTAACTGGGGTTATTACTGTTCCATTAAGAGAAGGCTGTGTGTCTTCTGCTGTGATTGTTACTACACTGAGCTTTCTGTATGTTGTGGATTGAGTTTTAGTCTCCCTGATTGTCGGAACTGTACTGTTTATTTGCTGAGCTTTGTGGTTATTGGATTGTCTGTTGCTGTTACATTCGATATCCTGGGTTTCCTGCTGTCTCTCTGCTCTGTTTTCTGGGATTGTCTGTTCATTGCTCGATCGCTTGTTGAGCTTCATCATTGTGGCTGTTTTGGTTGTTGCTGTGTTGTGTTGTTTACCTGCTGCTGCTGTGCTTGCTGTGTACCACTCAACTGATCATTTTCCTTCTTTTGTTCTTTATACCAGGTACACGACTAATACACTGTCAATGTAATTGGAAAGTTGAGCATGAATACAAAAGAAAAGACCTGAAGAATGTCTTTTATACATAGATTGTTACATTAAATATCATGTAATGTATAATAATTTTCATTCCTGTTTGGATACTGGAAGTAGCCTGCATGCCTAGTATATATCAGTATAGATTAGTTGAATGTTAGCTTATATATGTATGATGTTAGGTGAAAATATTCCCAATGCAATAGGTTGTATCCCAGACTTGGTTTAATTGTGTAACATATCATTTAATACATGCCAAGCATGAAATTATCCATTATGAGCTAAGTTCATCCCCTTTGGATGAATTGATTTGTTATAATTATTGATCAGCCACACCTTTAGAACAAAGAACACAAGTTTACAGTCTCAACCTCACAGAGGTTAAGCCCAGGTAGAAACGGACCAAGCAGGTCCGCATCAGATGAACAGCGGCCCAGGTCTGGCCCATCTCGCATGAGCTGGACTTGGGTCCATAAGGTTCGATCAGCTGTCCGTATGCGTAGTCACGTTTTCTTATTCTATAAAAGCATTTTGAATCCCGCTGTAAATAACCTGGAAGCATGTAATTGACTAGGACTATCTCTGTTTTCAATTAGTAGAGACAAACGCGACAAGAAATGTAGTTGCTATAGGATATCCTTTTTAAAAATAAGAATGAGATGAGCCTCGCCGAATAAAAACACAAATTGCGGGGCCCTAGTAAATACTTGTTTTAAATTTACTTAGAATTCAGGAGGGCCGCTTAGCGAATTTCGTGGCCTTCCCAAAATTATAACACGATATTCTCTTTAGGCGCGTGTTTAATAATCTACTTTCTTAAAACTTGGGTGTGCATTTCATGCGACCCAGATCCAAATCCCAAAACATCAAATAAACTATGTTCCGGATTTTGGGTGCATTTCATGTGACGCAGTCCAAAGACATGTTTTAAGCGATGTTCACATTCTTTTAAAATAATAATAATAATAAAGTGATAAAAAGTTGAAATTGGCACATTGGTTCATAATTGTATTTAAAATCAGATAAATAAGCCGAATATGACAGTTGAGCGACCGTGTTAAAACCACGGAACTCGGGAATGCCTAACACCTTCTCCCGGGTTAACAGAATTCCTTATCCGGATTTCTGGTACGCAGACGGTAATATGGAGTCATTCTTTTCCTCGATTCGGGATCAAAATTGGTGACTTGGGACACCCTAAATCTCCCAAGTGGCGACTCTGAAATAAACAAACCAATCCCGTTTCGATTGTCCTTTAATTGGAATAAACTCCCTTGCGCCCTCCCGGGTGCGGAAAAAGGAGGTGTGACAGCACCCGATTTACTATGCAAGCAAAACGCTAAGCGGTGCACAACTCAATTACACCGTGACGGAAAAGCAAATGTTGGCTGTCGTTTTTGCATTCGACAAATTTAGGGCACACTTGATTGGTTCGAAGGTTATTGTTTACACTGACCATGCAGCAATTAGGTACCTGGTAGAAAAGAAGGAGTCAAAGCCACGCTTGATTCGCTGGGTTCTTCTGTTGCAAGAATTTGATCTGGAGATACGTGACAGAAAAGGGAAAGAGAACCAAGTAGCTGACCATCTCTCACGGTTGGAAGGAGCTGAAAAGAAGGTAGAGGTTAAGGATATAACAGAGACATTCCCGGATGAACAGTTACTGGCAATGACAATGGATGAGGCACCATGGTATGCTGATATTGCTAATTATTTAGCAAGTGGTATTGTACCTTATGAACTCTCCTCAATACAAAAGAAAAAGTTCTTTCGTGATTGTCGGTATTATTATTGGGATGAACCTCTGTTGTTTAAAATATGTGTTGATAACATGATCCGGCGGTGTATCCCCGAGAAAGATCAACATTCTGTTTTGCAGGCTTGTCATGCTTCACCATATGGTGGACACTTAGGAGGAATTCGGACAGCAGCTAAGGTGTTGCAGTCAGGCTTGTACTGGCCTACTCTGTTCAAGGATGCCCATGCTTGGGTTAAAAGCTGCGATGAATGCCAAAGAACTTGCAACATATCTCGTAGACACGAGATTCCAATGATCACAATTCAAGAGGTGGAGATTTTTGACATGTGGGGGATTGACTTCATGGGGCCATTCGTCAGCTCGTATGGTAACAAATACATATTGGTAGCAGTTGACTATGTCTCCAAATAGGTCGAAGCAGTGGCTCTTCCGACCAATGATGCTAAAGGTGTACTAGGCTTTCTAAAGAAGAACATTTTCACACGTTTTGGTACCCCAAGAGCTATACTCAGTGATGGCAGAACTCATTTATGTAATAGAGCATTCGCACGGCTGTTGAAAAAATATAGAGTTCGTCATAAAGTGACCACCCCGTATCACCCACAATCGAGCGGGCAAGTTGAAGTGTCCAACAAGGAGATTAAAAGTGTCCTCACAAAAATAGTGAATGCAACAAGGACTGACTGGGCAAAGAAATTGGATGATGCATTGTGGGCGTACCGCACAGCCTTCAAAACCCTAATTGGTATGTCACCGTACAAGTTGGTGTTTGGCAAGGCATGCCACCTCCCAGTTGAGCTAGAGCATAAAGCACTTTGGACATTGCGGCAGTTAAACTTAGACATGGAGACAGCAGGTACTAACAGAATCACTGAGTTACATGAGCTCGAGGAATTCAGGTTCCAGGCCTTTGAGAGTGCTAGATTATACAAAGAAAGGATGAAATTAATGCATGATAAGCACATCTTGGATCGAAACTTCAAACCCAGAGATCTAGTGTTGTTATACAACTCGAGATTGAGATTGTTTCCGGGTAAGTTAAAGTCCCGTTGGTCAGGACCCTTCAGAGTGGTGCAAATGTTCTTAAGTGGAGCTGTAGAGATTGAATCAGAAGATGGGACAAACAAGTTTACAGTAAATGGGCAAAAGTTGAAACATTACCTTGGAATGGCTGAAGAAAAAGGGGATAGAGTGGTAGTCCATTTGGCAGAGCCCCAGTACGCGAATGAGGAGTGATGATCAAATGCTTGCATCGTGCCGCGACGTTAAATCAGGCGCTGCATGGGAGGCAATTCACGAGTGTGTTGTTAGTGTGTTCATGTAACTTCATAAATAAATAAAAACAATGCCAGCACCGCGACCGCGGTGAACCGTTCCACCACGGTTTGGCAAACATTCTGCCACAGATTTTTCATCCCACCGTGACCGCGGTGAGGCGTGAACATTCTGTCCCAAATTTTTAAACCCACCGCGACCGCGGTGGACCGCGGTCGACCGCGGGGGTACCAGGTATTTTTAATTTTTTTTTTTCATTTTACTTATTCTTTTCCTCTTCTTTTAATTTAATAACCCTATATTATAACAAAAAACCCCTCCCCTAAATATCAAAACAACCGACACCCCCCACCCCCCTCATTCTAATTCTTCATCTCCCTCTCTTCACAACCCTAACCCCCAATGTGTGGGTGTAGTAGCATATTTGAATTGGGGAAGTTTTGCTAGAGTCCCATGGGCTGTTTATATGAAGATATTTGTCTTGCCCACAAGGTGTTTGGGGAATTATCCCAATGGAGTTATAAGGAGCTAATGTGATATGGTTGTGGTGAAGTCTGAGTAACCACCCATAGTCACACACTTCACGCACTCACTAATAGGTGTTTCGTTGTATGACAGGTACAATGAGTTCTTCCAGGAAGAGACGAAACACCAGGCCCTCTGCCAGTGGACCGGGAGGCTCCTCATGAGCTAGGAGCCAAGCCAGTGCACCTCAGTTCGATAGCACTCGGTTTGTATCCAGAGCAGCGGAGGATAGGTACAACCAGAAAGCAGCTAAGAAGTTACAACATGAGGTGCACATTGATCGCACGGCTTTGGAGGTGGAATGCCCCAATATGTTTAATGAGTTGAGGCGGTGTCAGCTAGACATCTTCTTCGAGGTACCGGAGGAGGCTAATGTTCAACTAGTAAGGGAGTTCTATGCGAACTTGCCAGAACATAAGAATGGGGTTGTGACGGTGTGCAATACCCCGGTAAACGCATCCCTCGACACCATCCGTAGGGTATACAGGTTGCCAGTGGTTCGGGGTGAATTTGATCCTTATCGTACTTTTAGCGGTACACGGGCCTTGTAGGGAACTCTTCTTGATACTATCTGTGTGCTGGATGGAGAACACCTATGGATCAAGCACAAGATTACTCTCAACTCCCACTGTCTGAATTAGGAGGCTAAGTGTTGGCTCACCATTGTCAACAGTCGATTGTTGCCATCCAGCAACATGATAGATGTTAATCTACCACGGGCGTCCACAATCCACTGTTTCATGTCCCGCAGTGATTTTGATGTGGCCCGGTTCATCCATGAAGAGATGTTCATTAGATCACTTGAGCTAACCAAAGGCCACTACTTCCCTTCGCTGATCACCCAGTTGTGCCGTATTGCTAGAGTCCCTAAAGACCGTCGGGTTGATGGGAGATTGCCACTAAAATCCCCGTTTCGGGCGAAAAAATTGGAATTGGACGAGTACCGGTGGTGAATGTTGATGACTCTAATGATGATTCAGCTGATGATGATGATGTTGAGGTAGCTGCGGTTCCTCTTCCTCCGAGAGTTGATGTGGCAGGACCATCACAGCCATGCCGGAGCACCCGTATGACAGCTTTGGAGCAAGATATGGCTGGGTTTACGTACCTCAGTCACTGATTTGGGTGCCCTTGTTGATACGGTGGCTGAGAGGCAAGTGAAGTCGGAGAAGAAATTCTTGGGCTAGTTGAGAGCGCTGGGACGTGCGTGCAACATGAACCCAGACACTGTCTCCGATCAGGAGTGAGCCTTCAGGGAAGTTCCTTAACCTCACCGTTCTTTAAATTTTTAAGTCATAGGGACATGTCTTCATTTTAAGTGTAGGGTGGGGGATACTTCATTGTATGTTTGTAATTGTAACAATTGACTGTTTAATTTTGCTTGTTTTGTCTTGCTTTGATTGTTTTGATGTAGAGTAATAGTTCATTAGGAAAGCTAAAATATTAAGTGATTTGTCCCGACGACGGATCTCTTTCGGCCAGGTTCTTGAGGGACTAAGTCGAAAAAAAAAATTGGAATATGGAGACTCTTCCTGATGACGAATCCTTTAGACAATTTTTTTGAGGGAAGTTAGTCTAGAGAAAAGACCAAAAAGATTTTTATTTTTAGGTAGTGTAGTAACTCCCCTTGATTTTTCTTTGGGCTACGGTTCTGTTCCAAGGGTTTAGCTTGAACCGGGTACAGGTAGTTTTTATTTATTTTGTTCTTTTTAGTTTTTAGAGTAGGACTAATGGTCTATGAGCTAAATTCGAAGGAAAACCCTTAGGGTTGATACACCTGAGCACAATAGACACTAGAGTATAACGCCTAGCTTCATTTGTTGAATCATGTTAGAGTGCCTTAAAATTTTACGTTTGTATCTAACTTGAAAACTCAAAAGAGAATGTCTTGATACACCAATCCAGAGTGAGTCATGTGCCATGTGTGTGTGAGTTTTACTGTGTTCCATATTTCATATTTGATGCCTAGAACTTGCCCTGTGTGTTTGCAAAGCGAAATAGTAGTTTCTTTCAGTTTTAGAAGTGATATAGGCATTTCTTTGTTGAGCCAGACATATAAAGTAAACCTACCTGAATGCAATACATCTTAGTTAACCCTGTTGAGCCTATAAACCTATTTCTTTGGCAACCACATTGTGAACCTTACCCAATTGTTTGAACAGCTTGCCGTTTGAACCCTTTTACCTCCCAATAAGCACTTGAATGTTAGTGGAAATATGCAAAAGCAAAAGTGTGGGGTGGTGATTTGGTTTTTGAGTGGAACCATTGAGATAGAGAAAAGGTGTGGAATTTTGAAGCATAAAAGAAAAAACACCACGAAAAAAAAGTAAAAAATATGAGTTATAAATAATTATAATGGTTGATAAGTGGTGGCTTGTACAAATTGCACCTAATGGATGGGGATGTTTTAAACAAATGAGGTGGAGTGTTTGGTTGGCACAACTATGATCTTTAAGTTTAATGTAATTGTATTAAAAGTGCTTAGGGAGGTTAGTCACTATATCTAAATATATATTACCCGTCCCTTAGCCTACATTACAACCAAGTAAAGTCCTATTGATCTTAGACTGAATGGGCTCAATTAGTAAAGTATTACACTACCGCCAAGCCTATGGTGCATCTTTGTGGCATGTGAACGTTCTTTCTGAGAGTGAATGAATTTTGTCTATCTTAGTTCTCACTTGTTCTAATTACCATTATATGTGGAACTACTCTCTTATGTGATGTGAGGGCATGTGATTCACAAAGGAAAGGTAAGTCTTGACTCTTTTACAGAGTAGTTTGAGTAAGTGCAAATGTTGCATGGTACAAAAGATTTGACTCTTGAGGTAAAGGTTGTTCACTACTATGTGCAACTTTTGTAAAATATTCATGGTGTTAGTTGTGAGCACGTGATTTTTGCTTCACGAGACCATCGCTCCAAAAGAAATAAAAAATAACAACAATTGATCCCGTTGTACAAATTTTGGGATTTTTACATAGCACTTCGTTAATTGTTTATGACTTTGGCCCATTTTTACTTTATTAAAACAAAATACAAAAAATGTACGTGTCATGCATAATCTGAACTGTAACATGGTTGTTAAATAGAAAAGCATAAACAGGCATCTTTGTCCGTGATTTTGTTTTGTTTGATTTTTACCTGTTTTGAATTATTTTAATGTGTGTGCAAATAATTGTATTAAGTGTTTATTTTAATTTGATTTTTACTTAGTTTTGTATTTTTATAATTAAAAAAAAAGAAATAAAAAAGAGGCCTTTCCTTTTTCCGGATTTGGGCCAATTTGTTAAAATTGGCCCAAACAAACAATGCCCAAACCAGGCCTGCCCGGTCCAGTCCGAGTTGATACCCAGGGTGTCCAAATGACGCCGTTTTAATCCAGCCTGATCTGGGCTGTTGATCTCAGATTGATCAACGACCAAGATCACATTTCCCATACCCACGAACAAAATCCGACCCGTTCCACCCGGACCAACCCAAACCCCCTTTAGTTGAAACGACACCGTTTCCCCTAAGCCCTTAGATCCAAGCCATCGATTTCAGTTGATCCAACGGCTGAGATCAACCCACCCATGCCATATATAAGCCCTTTAACCTTACCCTGCCACCCCATCTGATACCCCATCTCCCGTCTTCACCATCTTCCCCATCAAACCCTAGAGCCGCCCCTGTATCCTTTACCATGAAAACCGGCGGCACGGACGCCGGTGACCTCGCCCTTAACACCATAGAACCCCCGTGTCGTCCTGAACCCAAATCTACTAACCACACACCTCGAATCCTATCCCACCTTCTCGAATCTTCATTTGAAGATTCGAGTCGGAACCTAATCTACACCGATCTGCCTTAAATTCATACCAGACACTCCCCAGACCCCCCTCGTGACCAAACCATACTTGGTTTGGTCCGAATCTGACCAGGGAAGCATGAATCCCGGATCTAGTTTCCGAACCTTGGTGTTCCTCGTCACTGGTCCGTTGTTTTGTTCAAACCAAAGGATTAAGGTCTAATGGACCTTAATCGAAGTGTTTCTCACCTGAGAAACACTTCGATTAAAGCCCGTTCAGCCTTAAGAAAGGTCTGTCCAAATCCGAGTTCAAGACTTTTGATTTTTCGAGTTTTAAGGTGAGTTTGCTTTCTTTCCTTTACTTGTTTTAGTCCGTGTGATTTGTTTTAAAAGCTGTTCATGATTGTTGAAGTCTGTGTTGTTTTGAGTTTCTATTAACTGTGTCCTGTCCACTTTGCCTGAACCTTTGTTGTTTGATTGAGTGTCTTTTTCTACTTGTCCTGATAGTGTGTATGTATGTATTTGTTGTGCAATTAGTTGAATTCCAAATTTGTACTGATTAACTGATTCCTCGAAGCACAATTCTGCTCAGTCAATATAATGCGAAACTTGTGTGATACTGTTAAATGTCGGATTTTTGGCTACGATTGTATGTGTTATAACTAATATAGTCGAGTCGACATGTGTCGTCAATTAGTTTCAACTGTCTGAACAAAAATAAATCGATTTGCTTCTGTTGAACATTGCCTGAATCAATTAAGAACCAAGTTCAATTACTTATAGTTGTTAATATGATTTCAGAAACCTAAGGCTTGGTCTGTAATTGAAATCTGAGTTGATGGCATGTGCACTTGTGCACAGCATGTGCATTGTGCACAGCCTGTTTCCTGCATAAAAGGGCTTTTGATTTAAAAATGGTTTGACAGCATATGCTGTCAGATATATTCTACTGCCCATACTTTGCTTTAGTTTAAGAAGTATTAAACCTTTTAAAGGGTAAATCTGCCAGGGAATGTTGATGGGGGTTAATACTTAAATAGCTAAAGTAGAACTGAAAAGAAGAGGGCACATGGGAAGGGTTTTCTTTTAACTTATCAGGCTGTAAAA
Organism: Nicotiana tabacum; assembly: GCF_000715075.1. Classification (NCBI taxonomy): domain Eukaryota; kingdom Viridiplantae; phylum Streptophyta; class Magnoliopsida; order Solanales; family Solanaceae; genus Nicotiana; species Nicotiana tabacum. The sequence continues at coordinate 211,117,758 of NC_134080.1, forward strand.
GGGGTAATGGAAGGCTTATAAAAGGGGGGGACATACAGAGATAAAGGGGGACTGGAGGACTGTGAGGAATTTCTGGGGAAAGAGCTGGAAAATACATACAGATATATACATACAGACAGAGAGAGAGGCACACGGTGAGGAATAATTTGAAAGAAAGAGAGGGTGATACACATTGAGAGATATACACACACACACATAGAAACAGACATTGACAAGAACATAGTGATTTGAGGAGAGAACATTTTGAGAATTAAAGTGAGGAAAACAGAAAACTGGAAAAGAATTCTCTTTGATGACACAGACAGGCAGGATCAGAAATTACATCTTTTGATTGCTGTCTTGATTTCACTAGTCTTGACCTGTTTGTGCAACATTGATTTCTTCCAAATCCCAGCTGAGTCTGCTTGATTGTTGTTGTTTTACTCGAAGACTTGGTCTAGTTGAGTATTCCCAGTTGAGGTCTTGATCCCACTTCAATTATTTCGTGTGTTTGTTGTTGCTACTATTCCGTCCCTGTTGCTGCTGCTATTCTATGTCCTGCTGCTACTGTTAATTCTGTTTCCTGCTGCTGCTGATTTCCCCATCTTCTTCCTCTTCTCCTTTGCATTTTCAGTGTTTCCAGGTACACATTTCAAATCCCACTTTGGTGTTAACTGTAACAGTTCAAAAGCATGAAATGAAAGGAGTTCTTGAAGAAAATTTAGATGTCTGTTTTGTAATACTTGTGGTATATTGACTTCTGTTGTATAAATTGATTAGTGTGATTCAGTAATGAAAGATTAGTTAGATAATACTTAATCAAGTTTTAGCCTCTTTCATCTTAGTTTATAGTTGTTTGTCAGTACAAGATGTAATGGTACAGTATATAGAAGGCATGGAGAATTGGTATAGATTTTTTGACTGGATTCCCGTTTAACTAATGACATGCATAGAATAGAATATTTCCACCTTACACAAATGTTCCTTGTTTATTTTTAGTTTTCCTTTATCATAACCCGCTAGGCAGCATATAGAAGCGCGTTCGAACCCCCGCAAGTAATAAGACATAGTAGTTAATTCCCTTAAATTCAGCCTCAATAAGTCTAGTTAAATTCAATTCAAGAAACGTTTGGACGCAAGTATAACATTGGGTCAATCTCGAATGTAATTTCTTTGTCCAATTAAAGTATGTTTCACAAGTTATGACATCCCTCCACTTTGTAAATAATTAATCAGAAATTGATAAGAATCCAGATTAGGCAAAAGCATATAGTTAAATTAGCATGTCCCTTTTCTTTTAGTTTTAGGGACAAATGCATTAGAAATGTAGCCACTTTAGGATATCCTTTCTAAAATAGAGTCGAGCCTCGCCAAATAAAAATGCAAATTGCGGGGCCCTCAATAAATAATCATAATATTTAGAATTCAGGCTAGGTCGTTTAGTGAATCTCATGGCTTTCCACCATATAATAACGCGTTAGACTCTTTAGGCACGGTTTAAGTAAATTATATTCTTAAATTCGGGTGCGCATTGATGTGACCCAAATCCAAATCTCAACGGAGTCAGAATGTGTCGACGACCATGGGTGCATTGATTGTGACGTAGTTCGAGATGCATTTTCATGACGTTGCAATTCTATAAAAATAAATGATAATAATAAAAGCGGTTTAAACTTAATAAAAGCACGTAAGTCATAACATATATTTAAATTAGATATCTAGCCATTATAACAATTTAAGCGACCGTGCTAGAACCACGGGATTCGAGGGTGCCTAACACTTTCCCTCGGGTCAACAGAATTCCTTACTTAGAATTTCTGGTTCGCAGACTTCATTTGGAAAAGTCGAAAATTTCCTCGATTTGGGATTCAAGATAAACCGGTGACTTGGGACACCAAAAGCCAAACCTTTCCCAAGTGGCGACTCTGAATTAAATAAATAATTCCATTTCGAATATTGTCACTTAAATTGGAAAAACTCCACCCGCGCATTTAACCTTTCGGGGCCGGGCGCGCAAAAAGGAGGTGTGACAGCTCTGGCGACTCCGCTGGGGATTTAAACCCAGAACCACTGGTTCAGGGTTCAAGAATTCGAGCTTAGAATAATTGTTATATTTGGCTTTATTATCTGATATTTATTACATGTTTTTGCATAACGTGCTAAATGTTGTCTTTTACCGCTTTGATATTATCTGAACTGTATATAAACTGTGCCGAAACCTTTCTTTCCTTACCTCCGGGGAGAAGCTCGCTGGTCGAGACTCCCTATTCTGTTAGTGTCTATACCTGAAATAAGAAAGAGGTCGGACAAGTTACAAAGCCGGACGATCTCGCGGGTCCCCGGTACGTAGCCCCCTCCTCGACTCGAGTTGTCCGCTCGGGTACACAGTCTAGAACAAATGCCCAGGTTATAAACCTAGTATAACGAAACTTCATGCCGGATCCCTAGTAGGAACGTTTATCTGCATCATGTTGCATCTGACTTAGGGGGCTCAACACAGGGGTTGGGCCCGTCTAGGACAGGCAACCTGAAATGAAAAAGACCACCCTGCTGCATCCTATTTGTTTTGTGCATTTATTTGCTTCGGTTCCGCATGCTGACCGGTTTCTAAAAAAGGGAAAATAGCAGCGTAGGGAGATAATTACTTATTTTGGAAAAATAAAACCAATGTTCAAGTATTGTCAAAACCTCGCCAGAATTTTTCTAAAAAAAAAAGAGGAATAAAAACAAAATTTGTCTTCTTAGTTTGAATTATTAAAAAAAAATACAAAAAAAAAAAATTCATGTCCAAAATCAAAAAAAAAGAAGGTATTTATTTAAAAAAAAACGGAAAATTCATAATTCAAAAAAATGTGTTGTTTCTTTTGTAGTACCCCTTTTATAAATTCAGACTAATAGTCCAAATATTGCCTAAAAAAATAATAATAAATATTTTCTTTAGTCTTTATCTCTTTTCAAAAAAAAATAATAAAAATACTTATTCTTGATTTCTAGGTTTATTTGATTCATGATATGCCCGAACTACGCCGGTTTGATTCTCACCGGATGTGAGATACGTAGGCAACCCTCGTCGGGTTCAACCCCCATTTTTGCTAAAATAGCCAAAATCAATCAAAAAAAATGCGTTTCAAACTTTAAAAAGAGTCATAAATAAATCGGGTGACGTTGTTTTATCATAAATAGCCGAATGTTCCCGAAAGGGACGCCGAAAGGCTGATTTTGCATAAATAGCCACTTTTGGGTCTTGTTTAGCATTTTTATCCAGTAGACCCACACAGCCTTAAAATCTTCGTCCCCGAAGTGCTTAAAGGCCGTGTTCAAAACTTGATCCCCTCTGAAAAATATTTTGAGTCAGTCATTTTTGTTAAAATCACCTTAATAAATGTGTAGGATGAGCACGATGCGATATGAACATTTTTCAATAATGACTAAAATCCCTGTCAAGTTACGGCTATGGTGGAATGATCTAGGTGTTGAAGGACAAAATGAGGTTAAGAAATACTTGAAAGGTCTTGTGGGTTTATTGGAAATCCAGCCTCGGGGGGATATCATAAGAGCTTTGGTTACCTATTGGGACCCGGCGCACAATGTTTTCCATTTCTCTGATTTTGAACTCACCCCAACTTTGGAAGAAATGGCCGGATACATCGGGAATACTGAACTTCCCTTGAGGGAAAAATACTTGGTCGCCCCAAGAGTCGTCACGGTACATCGGTTCCTAGATTCATTGAAGATACCTAGAACAGTCCACAACCCGGATCTGGCGGCCGGATTTTGTACTCCATGCTTCATATATGATAGGTACGGTCATGAGGGGGGATTCAATAATCCAATCAACAAACTGTGCAGCAAAGGAGTTCGTCAGAAGTGGGACAAGCACAGACAGGTAGCTTTCATGGTGATGTTCCTAGGCCTTCTGGTATTTCCAAGGAAAGACGGAAACATTGATCTGAAGATATCCGGGGTCGTCAGCACTTTACTCACACAAAGTGACAGTACTCTCGCGCCTATGGTGGTATCCGACATCTTTCGAGCTCTTACAGCTTGTAAAGCTGGGGGAAATTTCTTCGAAGGTTGTAACTTGCTCCTACAGCTATGGATGACCGAGCACCTCTGCCATCATTCCGAGATTTTGAGCCATGGTTCCCCAGAAAAGACCTGCATAGAAGAATCTTACACGAGAACCAAAGAGATCAGTTTGCCCAAAGGAGTCCTGGCATGGACCTCATTCTTTCAAGCTCTTACTGCCAGCCAAATACAATGGACGTTGGGATGGTTGCCTGTTGATGAGATCATATATATGTCTGCAGCTAAAACTCACTTCTTACTAATGGGGCTTAAGAGCATTCAACCTTACGCACCCTGCCGAGTTTTGAGACAGTTCGGAAGATGCCAAACAGTACCCCATGAGGAAGATCTTAAAACTCAAGCAATTGAGATAAGTCCTAACGGACAATTCCCAAAAGCAAAGATTCGTCAAATCTGGAGTGAGTGTCAATATTTGAAATCAGATACTTGCATGTGGGATCGAGCCAAAGGAGAAACGGCGCCAGGTTACCTTGCATGGTACAGAAGGGAACTTGAGCATGAAAGGCCAGCTAAGAGGCCCCACATCCGGAATTTCACCGAATCATCGCAGAAGCAGTGGGATTGGTTAGCAAAGGAAAGAGGCTATTGCGCCGAAATCAACAGGTTAAAGCAACAAGTGGAAAGTTTGAAATATGAGCACAACGTGCAAGATGCTACCAATCTGGGAGAGCGGAACAGGTTAATTCAGGACAACGAAAGACTCAGAGCCCAGATCAAACAGATAAGGGTGGATGCGGATAAACAGCCAAGGCATCGACCAGACGAGCAGCTGATAAAAAGGCTAAAAGGTGAAATCAGGGAATGGCAAGATGGTTTGGAGAAATCTGAAAACGTCATAGCAGAGCTCAGGGCACAGTGGGATACAAGAGCAGATAAGCATCGCCGATACCTAAATCAATTGGAAGGCGACCACGAGAAAACTGTTGTTAAAATAAAGAGAGAGATGGCTGCACTTGAGATCAAAGCAGCTAATCAGGCCAAGGGTTTCCAAATTGAGAGCAGATACTGGTACGACTCAATAGCCCAGATGAAGTTGGAAGTACGACGACTGAAGCACCAGCATATACAGGATGCTCAAGTATTCAAGATATGTAGCGATCAGATAAAATGCCTACTCATAGAGAAGAAGCAAGCCAGAGATAGGATCAAGGCCATCGCCCATGCCATCACCAGACGATGTCTACGATGCGAGAACATGTCCAACGTTACCGTCCTCTCGGCAGTAATGGGTTATGTCAAACAGACTATGCATGAGTTGGAGCAACTTGAGAGGGATCTCACACCTAGGACCGCGGCGAGGCCGAACGATGCCCCGCGGACACCAATTTTCAAAACCATAATGCACTCATAAGTCAAGCCTGTATCTTAGCATCTTCCGCCTGTTTTTCCCATCAGGGTGATTTTTAGTTTATTTTTGAGTCTAGGTTTACTTTCAAAGTTTGCTTTTTCTTTTGCAAAATGTAGTTTGTAACAGAACATTTCAACAATAAAGAGGTTGTTTCTTTTACGCTCATTTGTGTTTTTTCGAACTACGTAATGATCTGATTCACGTAGGCATCGTGATACGTAGGCAGTCCTCATCGGATCCGGTCGCATTTCTTTTACTTCGAAAATAAAAAAAATATAATAAAAGAAAAACAAAAAAAAAAAACAAAAGAGAAAAAGAAAAAGAAAAGAAAGAAAAAAGAAAACTAATAAAAAATGCCGGAATGACGCATGCTCTCGTAGCAAACATATAGTAATCCACTTAATTGTATAGGTGCATCATGCCCAACGTGAGATTAACTATCTGTTATTTGCTACAAATTAACCGTGCATTTGTCGTTGAGCATTTCCAGGGTTTTTGAAAAGACGGTTGGTTTGGTGAAAGTCTGGCCTCGCATTCATACTTCACGAGGTCAAGGAGAAGTGTTCAACTACCTATTGTTAGGACCAGAAGCAGTACTCACACTTACTTTACCAGGTCAAAAGGAAGTGTGGAAATGTCTTCAGAAATTCCATTGCAAACGATCCCTGTTTCCGAGGAAAGCTCGATCTCAGTCGTCCTCACACCTGAGTCCGCAACTGCGGAGGAAAATAGAATCCTACGGCTCCGCATGTTGGAAATGTTGGACGATTGGAACAATGGGAAAGAGCCGCCAAGTGTCATCCCCGGATTCCCTGAATTATTCTCCAGGTCAAGTGGGACGTCTAATGTCCCCATAAATTATCCTGCCACCCCATTCGGGTACCCAGCCACCTCAGCCTTCTCTACTGGATCGCCTTCTGAGCCTCATCCCCGAACGTCACCCACTGATGCAAGTATGAACATCTTTACTGCATCGCCTTGCCCGATTACGGCACAGCCTACCACGTACAAACCAAGCTTTGACTCATCCTCTTTTACATTCCAAGCATCATCGTTCTCAATGGAACCAACTAGGTTCGCTACCAGTACTAATCCTCTACCGCCTCAGTGCGAGCTTGCACCGGGACAGGATCAGAACCCCAGAATTGCAGAACAAAATGAGATTGCCAAGAGAATGAGAAGTCTTGAACAAAGTTTGAAGAATATGCAAGGATTGAGCGGACAAAAGAGCGTCTCTTACGCTGACATGTGCATGTTCCCTCACGTGCACCTGCCAACGGGTTTCAAGACCGCGAAGTTCGAGAAATACGATGGGCACGGTGACCCCATTGCGCATCTTAAGAAATACTGCAACCAATTGCGGGGAGCCGGCGGAAAAGAAGAACTGCTAATGGCATATTTTGGGGAAAATCTAGTAGGGATAGCTTCAGAATGGTATATGGATCAGGAAATGTCTCGATGGCATATATGGGATGATCTTGCCAGAGATTTTGTAAAACAATTCCAGTATAACATCGACATTGCGCCAGACCGAAATTCTCTGTCGAATTTGAAGAAGAAGCCTTCGGAAAGCTTTAGAGAGTATGCTATTAAGTGGCGTGAACAGGCGTCGAGAGTGAAACCTCCCATGGATGAAGTGGAAATGGTCACTACCTTTCTCCAGGCTCAAGAGTCTGACTATTTCCAAAACATGATGTCAGCCATGGGTAAGCCATTCGCGGAAGCGATCAAGATTGGAGAGATGGTGGAAAATGGTTTGAAAACAGGTAGGATTCTGAGTCAAGCAGCCATAAGGGCGACCTCCCAGGCCGTCCAAAGCGGGTCTGGAGGAGCGACAAGGGGGAAGAAGAAGGAAGAAACGACTATGGCAGCCTCTGAAGCAAGGGAGTATCGTCATCCCAGGCCCCATTTTCCGGAAAGAGCCCCACAACACTACTACCCCCACTCAAATTTGGCATATGCTTATCAACCTTATATGGTCATGAATGCCCAACCTTATAACCATCCACCACAACAAGCCAACCGAGGCCCAGCTCCACCTCCCAGAAATCAGCCTCCTTACCGCAACCACTATAACCCACAACCCCCACAGAATAACTTTCGCCCTCAGGAGCCACCTCGACGAAGGACTTTCACGCCCATCGGTGAACAATACTCTACTTTGTTCCCTAAGCTAGTCCAGTTGGGTTTCTTGCAACCAATTCCCCAAACGAAGCAAAACCCAACATCACCTTCTTACAAAGCCGGAGTCAGATGCGTCTATCATTCAGGGGCCGAGGGACATGATACAAATGACTGCTGGTCGTTGAAAAGAGTGGTCGAAAATTTGATAGAGCAAGGGAAAATAGTGCTAAGGGACGAGGAGATCCCGAACGTAACTAACAATCCATTACCGGCTCACAATAATGGGCCGCTGATCGGAATGATTTGTGAAGACAAAGAGTTCGATCCTGCTTTGAAAGCTATAATTGCCATTGTCGACACGGGGAAGAGGCCCGAAATGGACCAGAAACCAGAAAAGGCGGAAGAGGTCAAGGCTATAAAGAACAAGCCTGAAAAGAAGGTAGAGAAGAAAGTGGTACCAGTAAAAAATGAAGTTCTTTACATACCACGAGGTCGAGCTGAGAAGACGCAGAACTTCGGGATCAAAAATACAAAACCTATGTACATGCCAAAAGGGGCCTATGTGGTCCGGGGGACGATTCAACCACCTCGGCTGAATGAGCCAGTGGTTATCGGACGCGTGCCACAAAAGCCAATGACCAACCCGTCCACAGTGCCGTGGAATTATCAAAAGACTTTGGTAATGTACAAAGGTAAAGAGGTCATGGGAGAACGTCCAGAAAATACTTTCATCGGAAGGTATTCAAATACCCAAGAACTGAACAATGCTACACGAAGGCGCTTCCCGCCAAAGAAGCCCGTAAGTGTTGAAGAGGCGGAAGTGTTCTTCCAACAAATGAAAATGTCGGATTACGAGGTGATAGATCAGCTACGCAAGTACCCTGAGCAAGTATCCATGCGGTCATTATTGATGAGGTCGACCGAACATCAAAAGATCCTACTGAAAACCCTGAATGAAGCATCTGTACCAGTGGAAACCTCGGTAGAACAACTAGAGCGGATGACAGAAAGATTCTTCGCCATTAACCAAATCTCTTTCAGCAAGAATGATTTACCCCCGGAAGGAGCAGCACACAACAAGGCTTTGCATTTAACAGTTAAATGCGAGGACTACTATGTCAAGCGGGTAATGTTGGATGGGGGATCAGGTGTTGACATTTGCCCGCTTTCCACGCTACAAAGGATGGAAATTGGGACCGGAAGAATCCGACCCAACAATGTATGCGTAAGAGCTTTCGACGGCATCAAGAGAGATACCATGGGAGAAATAGACCTGTTGTTGGTCATAGGACCAGTCGAATTTCGAGTAACCTTCCAGGTGATTGACATGGACACATCCTACAATTTTCTCCTTGGCAGACCTTGGATCCATGCAGCAGGAGCCGTACCTTCCACTCTTCACCAGATGGTGAAGTTCGAGTACGAAGACCAGGAGATCGTGGTCCATGGGGAAGATGAGCATGCCATTTATCGGGACCCATCCATCCCGTATCTTGAACCGAGAGAAGGGAGCGAACATACGGTCTATCAAGCTTCCGAGATTGTACTGACCGAGCAGCACGAAGAGGGAACACCCTGCCCCCAGCCTTTCTTGTCTAACGCCTCGGTTATGGTGGCCAAAGAGATGATCCGACATGGATTTAGGCCAGGGAAAGGACTTGGACGAACCCTCCAAGGAATAACAGAACCCATTACCTTGCCAGTCACCAAGAAACCTTTTGGACTAGGTTTCAAACCTACTCCAGCAGACGAAGAATGGGCAAAGAAAAGGAGAAATGAGGGTTGGAAGTTACCTCAACCACTGCCGGATTTATATGCAACTTTCATCAGGCCAAGGTACGTTGAAGAAGAAGATGATGAGGTCTTCACAGCTGAGGAAATCGAGGAGATATGTGGGGCAATGAGAGAGATGCTCTACGAGGTCCACATGGTTCAACCAGGTGAAGGCACAAGCACTGCTGAGATGCTGTACATGGGGCCGAGCGCCCAACTTCAAAACTGGGAGGCCACGCCATTCCCGACTAGACGGAAGTCCGGGTAGACCTGTCCTGCCACCTTTCCTGTGTCACAAGTTATCTCCGGGACATAACTTGAGTGTTTTCTTCCTTCCAATTGTTGTCTTGAATTCCTAAGTTGTAAACATTGTTGTCTTCCAATTTTCCAAAGAAAAGTAAAAAAAATCATCATTGCTTTCCCATTCTTTCTTTTGTTCTGATTCTTATTATTTTTCCTTTTATCTTTCTTTTCAGTCATAATAATGCGGCTTTAAATATGACATGCTTGCGGACTTCACGCCCAGATCACAATGAGTTATTTAATTGCGAATTAATGAACACAGAACCAGAATATGATGCGGAAGAAGCTTTTAGGGAGATAAACCGAGAGCTGGAATATTTCGAGAATAAACCTAAGCCAAATCTGAATGACACTGAACCGGTAAATTTAGGAACCCCGGAAGAAATCCGGGAGACCAAGATAAGCATTAACACGGACAAGGAAACGCGAGAGGCGATAATTCAACTTCTTTTTGAATTCAAAGACGTATTTGCTTGGTCATATGATGACATGCCGGGGCTAGGTGTTGATCTAGTGGTTCATAAATTGCCGATTCATCCTGATTGTCCTCCAGTTCAACAAAAGCAACGGAAGTTCAAAACTGAGGTCAGTGACAAGATTAAAGAGGAGATCACCAAACAACTGAAAATGGGAGTGATTCGGGTAGTCCAATATACAACATGGTTGGCAAATGTGGTTCCAATACCAAAAAAGGACGGGAAAACTCGAGTATGTGTAGATTACCGAGATTTGAACAGAGCAAGTCCTAAAGATAATTTTCCGCTCCCCAACATCCACATCCTCGTTGATAATTGCGCCAAACACGAGATACAGTCTTTTGTAGATTGTTATGCTGGGTATCATCAGGTATTGATGGATGAAGAGGACGCCGAGAAAACTGCCTTCACCACGCCTTGGGTCACCTACTGTTACCGGGTCATGCCATTTGGTTTGAAGAATGCTGGGGCTACTTACATAAGGGCCATGACTGCCATTTTCCATGACATGATGCATCAGGAAATAGAGGTGTACGTGGATGACGTGATAGTCAAGTCCAGGACACAGGATAATCACATCCAAGACTTGAGGAAATTCTTCGAGAGGCTAAGGAAGTATGACTTGAAGCTAAACCCAGCCAAATGTGCTTTCGGAGTTCCGTCGGGCAAACTTTTGGGCTTCATCGTAAGCAGGAGAGGAATCGAGCTAGATCCAACTAAGATAAAATCCATCAGAGATCTACCTCCCCCGAGAACAAAGAAAGACGTGATGAGTCTGTTGGGTAGGTTGAATTACATCAGTCGGTTTATTGCCCAGCTGACAAGCACGTGTGAGCCCATATTCAAGCTGTTAAGGAAAGATGCGGCGATTAAATGGACAACTGAGTGTCAAGAAGCCTTTGATAAAGTCAAAGAATACCTTTTGAATCCCCCGGTCTTGGTCCCTCCAGAACCGGGAAGGCCACTTTTCTTATATCTAACAGTCTTGGAGAACTCTTTTGGCTGCGTCCTCGAGCAACACGACGTAACCGGAAAGAAGGAGCAAGCAATCTACTACTTGAGCAAGAAATTTACCGGCTACGAGGCCAAATACACGCTATTGGAAAGGACATGTTGCGCTCTCACATGGGTTGCTCAAAAGCTGAGACATTATCTCCAAGCCCACACTACGTTCCTCATAAGAAGGTTGGATCCTTTGAAGTATATATTTCAGAAACCAATGCCTACTGGGAGACTGGCTAAATGGCAAATCTTGCTTACGGAATTCGACATAGTCTATGTCACTCGCACAGCAATGAAAGCCCAGGCGTTAGCAGATCATTTGGCCGAAAATCCGGTCGATGAGGAATACCAGCCATTGGATACCTACTTTCCAGATGAAGAAGTAAACACTGCAGAAGTGGTCTCGGAGGAAGCTCATGTGTGGAAGATGTTCTTTGATGGAGCCGTGAACGCCAAGGGTGTAGGGATTGGGGCAATTTTGATCTCGCCTTCTGGTCAACATTATCCCGCCACAGCTAGACTGCGTTTCTTTTGCACTAATAATACAGCTGAGTATGAAGCCTACATTATGGGCATGCATATGGCAATCGATCAGGATGTCGAAGACTTACTGATTATGGGAGATTCTGACCTGATTATCCGACAAACTCAAGGTGAATGGGAAACTCGGGATGTCAAACTTATCCCTTACCGACAGCATGTGGAGGACCTCAGCAAGCGCTTTACATCAATAGAGTTCAGGTATATTCCGAGGTGCCACAATGAACTGGCAGATGCACTTGCTACTTTGGCTTCAATGCTACCCTACCCGGGCAACGCCCACGTCGATCCTTTGGAAATCCAAATCAAGGAAAGACACGGTTACTGCAGTGTAATCGAGGCGGGATCAAATACGCAGCCTTGGTACCATGACATCAAGAAATTCCTGAAGACACAAGAATACCCCGAGCACGCTACTGGAGATCAAAAGAGGACCATCAGGCGACATGCAAGTGGTTTCTTTCTGAGCGGTGAATTGTTATATAAGAGGACTCCGGACCTCAATCTCCTGAGATGTGTCGATATCGAGGAAGCGAGAAATATCATGCACGAAGTACACGCAGGTGTGTGCGGACCTCACATGAACGGGTATGTCTTAGCGAAGAAAATCCTTCGAGCAGGTTATTACTGGATGACCATGGAAAAGGATTGCTTTAGCTTTGTTCGGAAGTGTCATCAGTGTCAGGTGCACGGTGATTTGATTCATGCCCCTCCCACGGAGCTGCACCCCATGTCTGCACCTTGGCCATTTGTCGCCTGGGGCATGGACGTCATTGGACTAATCGAACCGAAAGCTTCGAATGGACACAGGTTTATACTGGTTGCCATCGATTACTTCACAAAATGGGTAGAAGTTGTCACTCTCAAGTCAGTCACTAAGAAAGCTGTGGTGGATTTTGTACACTCAAATCTTATCTGTCGTTTCGGTATTCCTGCGACTATCATTACAGATAATGCAGCAAACTTGAACAGTCACTTGATGGGAGATGTATGCGAGCAGTTCAAGATAACGCATAGGAATTCTACTCCTTATCGGCCGAAAGCCAATGGTGCTATGGAAGCTGCAAATAAAAACATCAAGAAGATTTTGAGGAAAACGATCCAAAGTTCCCGACAGTGGCATGAGCAGTTACCTTTTGCATTATTGGGGTACCGCACTACGGTACGCACATCGGTGGGAGCGACTCCTTATCTTTTGGTTTATGGGACCGAGGCTGTAATACCGGCAGAGGTAGAAATTCCTTCGCTTCGAATCATTGTCGAAGCAGAAATCGAAGACAGCGAGTGGGTCAAGGCTCGACTGGAGCAATTGACGTTGATTGATGAAAAGCGAATGGCCGCAGTTTGTCACGGACAGTTATACCAACGAAGGATGGCCCGTGCTTACAACAAGAAAGTCCGACCCCGGAATTTCAAAGTAGGTCAGCTGGTACTGAGGCGTATTCTGCCGTACCATGAAGAAGCAAAAGGAAAGTTTGCCCCAAATTGGAAAGGCCCATACATCGTAAGGAAGATATTGCCGAGAGAAGCATTGTATTTAGGTGATATCGAAGGAAATGACCCCGACACAGCAGTAAATGTAGATGCAGTCAAGAGATACTACGTCTAGATCATACTCCAGTAGTCCTGGCACATTCGAAAATGGTGAAGGTTTTATCCCCCACTACTCCCAAACACTACCCAATCCTCTCTACAGAAAAAAAAAACATTGATTGAGGCCTGAACTACGTTTGACTTGATTCCGAAAGGATACGTAGGCAGCCTCTCCTTGAGGTTCAGTCACACTAACAATAAGATCCTATTCACCCTGAAATTGAAACCGGGGCACGTCGAGCGTTTTAGAAGATAGTATAAGCTACCTCGCTTCACCAAGTACAAGCCTTCAAATCAATTACCAAAGATAGTGGGAAACCAATAAGCATCACAAATGGAAACCGGCACACTCTAAGTTGAGAGAAATAAAATGAGAGAGTCTCGGCGGTGAAAACCTTTGGGCACCACGAGGCGACGGGAGAAGAGAAACCAAAATGAGAGAGCTTGTTTAGTAAAAACTCACAAAGAGTGCTATCAAGCGATGACAGGAAGAGAAATGAGAGAGGTCAGCCAGCGAAAACCCGCAAAGGGCGTTGTTGGCCGAAAAAGAATGACTCTACCCCAAGGAAGTCTCGGCAGAGTTCCGCCGGTTTGGAATCACAAATCCGTTCTGGTTCAGGGAAACGCAAGTTCATGGAAGATCAGGCGTCCAGTCCAAAGAGCATGTCATGTCATCTAAAGCCAGCGTTATCTTCCTCAGATAAGTCTTTCTCGTCCCGAAAAGGACACTCCCTTCCTGAAATTTGTTTTCTCCTTTCTTTGCTTCTCTTCAAATCCCTTTTGTGTTTTAACCCCAAGTTCAGGATACACCGGAAAGGGCAGGTGGCAGGTTTGTTTGCACGGAATCCCGTCTCATGAAGGAAAGCGCCTCATTTCGTTGGTACGATTGCCCAAGCCTGATGGATCATGACGTTTGATGGTGTTTAAAGAGGAAAGAGAGAAATCTTCCCCAGCAAGTCCGCCTTCGAACAAATCCCCACAGAGTCTCCCCCTGTACAAATCCCCACAGAGTCTCTCCTTTTGTATAATCTCCCACAGAGTCTCCCCAATATAAAAAAAAAAAAAAGAAGAAAAAAAAAATGGAATCTCCCCAGCACATCCCAGCGAGTCCCTTTGTAAAAATTCCCCAACAAGCTTACCCCAACAAATCCTAGAAAGCCCGCTTTGAAATAAATCCCCAGCATGCCCCATTGTACAAAATCCACACAAAGAATCCACTTTGTAAATATTCCCCCACAGAGCTTCCTTTTTGTACAAATTCCCACAGAATACCTCCAATAAAATCCCTGTTGAGAACCTCCAAGCAAAACGGAAAAAAAAAAGGAAAAAAAAAAGAAAAAAAAAGGAGAGCCTTACGAAGCAAGTCATCACAGAATCTGGAAATACAAGCCTGAGCAGTCTAAAGGTTTCGCCATTCGAATCAAATCAATGGCGGGACTTCGCAACAGAAATGAAGACGCAACAAAGCAATCGGGAACGATCAAGGTCACCAAACCGACCGTCATTTCCGAACTAACAATTGTTCTTTGTCCGAAAAGTTCAAATAGGTTTAATCCAAGATAACCAGGCAGAAGCAGGTGTCGCCCAAAGAAGAAGGTACACGGGTACAAGAAACACTTTGGCAATAAGGAATTCACTCAAAAGGTAAGTTCCCGCAAAACTCCCTTTTGTTCTTTTACTAAAATAAGAAAATTCAAAAAAAGAAGTCAGTGGTTGTTCTCGAATTTTGTCCCCAGCCATCAGCATTAGGGTATTAAACCCTAAACTGAATTTTTTCCTTTAATTAGCATTAGGGTTTTAAACCCTAAACTGAAATTTTCCTTTAGTCAGCATTAGGGTTTTAAACCCTAAACTGAACTTCTTCCATTCAGCCAGCATTAAGGTTTTAAACCCTAAACTGAGCTTTTTCCTTTAATCAGCATTAGGGTTTTAAACCCTAAACTGAATTTTTTCACTTTAGTCAGCATTAGGGTTTCAAAACCCTAAACTGAACTTTTTCCTTTCAGCCAGCATTTGGGTTTTAAACCCTAAACTGAGCTTTTCCATGCAATCAGCGTTAGGGTTTTAAACCCTAAACTGAATTTTCCTTTTAGTCAGCATTAGGGTTTTAAACCCTAAACTGAACTTTTTCCTTTCAGCCAGCATTAGGGTTTTAAACCCTAAACTGAGCTTTTCCATGCAATCAGCATTAGGGTTTTAAACCCTAAACTGAATTTTCCTTTTAGTCAGCATTAGGATTTTAAACCCTAAACTGAACTTTTTCCTTTCAGCCAGCATTAGGGTTTTAAATCCTAAACTGAGCTTTTCCATGCTATCAGCATTAGGGTTTTAAACCCTAAACTGAATTTTCCTTTTAGTTAACATTAGGATTTTAAACCCTAAACTGAACTTTTTCCTTTCAGCCAGCATTAGGGTTTTAAACCCTAAACTGAGCTTTTCCATGCTATCAGCATTAGGGTTTTAAACCCTAAACTGAATTTTCCTTTTAGTCAGCATTAGGATTTTAAACCCTAAACTGAACTTTTTCCTTTCAGCCAGCATTAGGGTTTTAAACCCTAAACTGAGCTTTTCCATGCTATCAGCATTAGGGTTTTAAACCCTAAACTGAATTTTCCTTTAGTCAGCATTAGGGTTTTAAACCCTAAACTGAACTTTTTCCATTCAGCCAGCATTAGGGTTTTAAACCCTAAACTGAGCTTTTTCATGCAATCAGCATTAGGGTTTTAAACCCTAAACTGAATTTTTCCTTTAATCGGCATTAGGGTTTTAAACCCTAAACTGAACTTTTTCCATTTAGTCAGCATTAGGGTTTTAAACCCTAAACTGAACTTTTTCCATTCAGCCAGCATTAGGGTTTTAAACCCTAAACTGAGCTTTTTCATGCAATCAGCATTAGGGTTTTAAACCCTAAACTGAATTTTTCCTTTAGTCAGCATTAGGGTTTTAAACCCTAAACTGAACTTTTTCCATTTAGTCAGCATTAGGGTTTTAAACCCTAAACTGAACTTTTTCCATTCAGCCAGCATTAGGGTTTTAAACCCTAAACTGAGCTTTTTCATGCAATCAGCATTAGGGTTTTAAACCCTAAACTGAATTTTCCTTTTAGTCAGCATTAGGGTTTTAAACCCTAAACTGAACCTTTTCCATTCAGCCAGCATTAGAGTTTTAAACCCTAAACTGAGCTTTTCCATGCAATCAGCATTAGGGTTTTGAAACCCTAAACTGAATTTTTCCTTTGTTCGGCTTTAGGGTTTTAAACCCTAAGCTGAACCTTTCCCCAGCTAGTCGGTATTAGGGCTCCAACCCTGAATTGAACATTTTTATCTTCCTTCATCAATTTTATGAACTTCCTGGCGAATAATTAACGAAATTTTCCTAGTGAAACTGGGGCAGAAAATTTCGTTCGTTTGTTTGTTTTCTCCCGCAGGTCTAACCTCGAGCCACATGGATCGAAATGACCCACGAGATGAGTCCCGGTTCGGAATCAACGAATAAAAGGAAGAAAAAAGAGAGAAGATGTCCCGAGATATCGGAGTAAATGGAAGGCAAATTGACTCCAACATTTGGTTAAGGTCCTGAACCCTGCCAATCGCGTCTCACTCAGTATCCCAGAGATTAAACAAGTCGCCGCAACTCGCAAGCATCAAGATTCAGATCGGAGTCTACAAGCAGAATCAGCTAAGACCCAAGATCAAGTCGTAAAAGAATCATAGATAGGAATCTTGTAACTAGCAGTTGACATGCATATAAGTAGTTAGTTCAGTTTCCAATTTTCATTTGGTTGTAATAAGGCGGTCAGTGACGCAGCAGTGACAACAGCAACAGCAGTAGCAGCAAGCATTGCAATCCCATGGTAGTCCCAGCTACCAAAACTTCCCGAACTACATTGACCTGATTCCTGTTTAGCCCAGGATATGTAGGAAATCTTTGAAGCAAGATTCGGTCAGATCTTTCAAAAAATGTGTTTCACACGGAGTAGTCCATAGGCAAAAAAATCGCTCATACACGCTCACTTTATCTTTGCACGAAAACTCTTCGTGTTTCCGAACAAAGAGGGGCAGCTGTGAGCACGTGATTTTTGCTTCACGAGACCATCGCTCCAAAAGAAATAAAAAATAACAACAATTGATCCCGTTGTACAAATTTTGGGATTTTTACATGGCACTTCGTTAATTGTTTATGACTTTGGCCCATTTTTACTTTATTAAAACAAAATACAAAAAATGTACGTGTCATGCATAATCTGAACCGTAACATGGTTGTTAAATAGAAAAGCATAAACAGGCATCTTTGTCCGTGATTTTGTTTTGTTTGATTTTTACCTGTTTTGAATTATTTTAATGTGTGTGCAAATAATTGTATTAAGTGTTTATTTTAATTTGATTTTTACTTAGTTTTGTATTTTTATAATAAAAAAAAAGAAAAAAAAAGGCCTTTCCTTTTTCCGGATTTGGGCCAATTTGTTAAAATTGGCCCAAACAAACAATGCCCAAACCAGGCCTGCCCGGTCCAGTCCGAGTTGATACCCAGGGTGTCCAAACGACGCCGTTTTAATCCAGCCTGATCTGGGCCGTTGATCTCAGATTGATCAACGGCCAAGATCACATTTCCCATACCCACGAACAAAACCCGACCCGTTCCACCCGGACCAACCCAAACCCCCTTTAGTTGAAACGACACTGTTTCCCCTAAGCCCTTAGATCCAAGCCATTGATTTCAGTTGATCCAACGGCTGAGATCAACCCACCCATTCCATATATAAGCCCTTTAACCTTACCCTGCCCCCCATCTGATACCCCAGCTCCCGTCTTCACCATCTTCCCCATCAAACCCTAGAGCCGCCCCTGTATCCTTCACCATGAAAACCGGCGGCACGGACGCCGGTGACCTCGCCCTTAACACCATAGAACCCCCGTGCCGTCCTGAACCCAAATCTACCAACCACACACCTCGAATCCTATCCCACCTTCTCGAATCTTCATTTGAAGATTCGAGTCGGAACCTAATCTACACCGATCTGCCTTAAATTCATACCAGACACTCCCCAGACCCCCTCGTGACCAAACCATACTTGGTTTGGTCCGAATCTGACCAGGGAAGCATGAATCCCGGATCTGGTTTTCCGAACCTTGGTGTTCCTCGTCACTGGTCCGTTGTTTTGTTCAAACCAAAGGATTAAGGTCTAATGGACCTTAATCGAAGTGTTTCTCACCTGAGAAACACTTCGATTAAAGCCCGTTCAGCCTTAAGAAAGGTCTGTCCAAATCCGAGTTCAAAACTTTTGATTTTTCGAGTTTTAAGGTGAGTTTGCTTTCTTTCCTTTACTTGTTTTAGTCCGTGTGATTTGTTTTATAAGTTGTTCATGATTGTTGAAGTTTGTGTTGTTTTGAGTTTCTATTAACTGTGTCCTGTCCACTTTGCCTGAACCTTTGTTGTTTGATTGAGTATCTTTTTCTACTTGTCCTGATAGTGTGTATGTATGTATTTGTTGTGCAATTAGTTGAATTCCAAATTTGTACTGATTAACTGATTCCTCGAAGCACAATTCTGCTCAGTCAATATAATGCGAACCTTGTGTGATACTGTTAAATGTCGGATTTTTGGCTACGATTGTATGTGTTATAACTAATATAGTCGAGTCGACATGTGTCGTCAATTAGTTTCAACTGTCTGAACAAAAATAAATCGATTTGCTTCTGTTGAACATTGCCTGAATCAATTAAGAACCAAGTTCAATTACTTATAGTTGTTAATATGATTTCAGAAACCTAAGGCTTGGTCTGTAATTGAAATCTGAGTTGATGGCATGTGCACTTGTGCACAGCATGTGCATTGTGCACAGCCTGTTTCCTGCATAAAAGGGCTTTTGATTTAAAAATGGTTTGACAGCATATGCTGTCAGATATATTCTATTGCCCATACTTTGCTTTAGTTTAAGAAGTATTAAACCTTTTAAAGGGTAAATCTGCCAGGGAATGTTGATGGGGGTTAATACTTAAATAGCTAAAGTAGAACTGAAAAGAAGAGGGCACATGGGAAGGGTTTTCTTTTAACTTATCAGGCTGTAAAAGGGGTAATGGAAGGCTTATAAAAGGGGGGGACATACAGAGATAAAGGGGGACTGGAGGACTGTGAGGAATTTCTGGGGAAGGGGCTGGAAAATACATACAGATATATACATACAGACAGAGAGAGAGGTACACGGTGAGGAATAATTTGAAAGAAAGAGAGGGTGATACACATTGAGAGATATACACACACACACACATAGAAACAGACATTGACAAGAACATAGTGATTTGAGGAGAGAACATTTTGAGAATTAAAGTGAGGAAAACAGAAAACTGGAAAAGAATTCTCTTTGATGACACAGACAGGCAGGATCAGAAATTACATCTTTTGATTGCTGTCTTGATTTCACTAGTCTTGACCTGTTTGTGCAACATTGATTTCTTCCAAATCCCAGCTGAGTCTGCTTGATTGTTGTTGTTTTACTCGAAGACTTGGTCTAGTTGAGTATTCCCAGTTGAGGTCTTGATCCCACTTCAATTATTTCGTGTGTTTGTTGTTGCTACTATTCCGTCCCTGTTGCTGCTGCTATTCTATGTCCTGCTGCTACTGTTAATTCTGTTTCCTGCTGCTGCTGATTTCCCCATCTTCTTCCTCTTCTCCTTTGCATTTTCAGTGTTTCCAGGTACACATTTCAAATCCCACTTTGGTGTTAACTGTAACAGTTCAAAAGCATGAAATGAAAGGAGTTCTTGAAGAAAATTTAGATGTCTGTTTTGTAATACTTGTGGTATATTGACTTCTGTTGTATAAATTGATTAGTGTGATTCAGTAATGAAAGATTAGTTAGATAATACTTAATCAAGTTTTAGCCTCTTGCATCTTAGTTTATAGTTGTTTGCCAGTACAAGATGTAATGGTACAGTATATAGAAGGCATGGAGAATTGGTATAGATTTTTTGACTGGATTCCCGTTTAACTAATGACATGCATAGAATAGAATATTTCCACCTTACACAAATGTTCCTTGTTTATTTTTAGTTTTCCTTTATCATAACCCGCTAGGCAGCATATAGAAGCGCGTTCGAACCCCCGCAAGTAATAAGACATAGTAGTTAATTCCCTTAAATTCAGCCTCAATAAGTCTAGTTAAATTCAATTCAAGAAACATTTGGACGCAAGTATAACATTGGGTCAATCTCGAATGTAATTTCTTTGTCCAATTAAAGTATGTTTCACAAGTTATGATATCCCTCCACTTTGTAAATAATTAATCAGAAATTGATAAGAATCCGGATTAGGCAAAAGCATATAGTTAAATTAGCATGTCCATTTTCTTTTAGTTTTAGGGACAAATGCATTAGAAATGTAGCCACTTTAGGATATCCTTTCTAAAATAGAGTCGAGCCTCGCCAAATAAAAATGCAAATTGCGGGGCCCTCAATAAATAATCATAATATTTAGAATTCAGGCTAGGCCGTTTAGTGATTCTCATGGCTTTCCACCATATAATAACGCGTTAGACTCTTTAGGCACGGTTTAAGTAAATTATATTCTTAAATTTGGGTGCGCATTGATGTGACCCAAATCCAAATCTCAACGGAGTCAGAATGTGTCGACGACCACGGGTGCATTGATTGTGACGTAGTTCGAGATGCATTTTCATGACGTTGCAATTCTATAAAAATAAATGATAATAATAAAAGCGGTTTAAACTTAATAAAAGCACGTAAGTCATAACATATATTTAAATTAGATATCTAGCCATTATAACAATTTAAGCGACCGTGCTAGAACCATGGGATTCGAGGGTGCCTAACACCTTCCCTCGGGTCAACAGAATTCCTTACTTAGAATTTCTGGTTCGCAGACTTCATTTGGAAAAGTCGAAAATTTCCTCGATTTGGGATTCAAGATAAACCGGTGACTTGGGACACCAAAAGCCAAACCTTTCCCAAGTGGCGACTCTGAATTAAATAAATAATTCCATTTCGAATATTGTCACTTAAATTGGAAAAACTCCACCCGCGCATTTAACCCTTCGGGGCCGGGCGCGCAAAAAGGAGGTGTGACATTAGTCATTAAGGGAAAAGCTTAGGGAAGGAATTTTGATGGAGTGTGGTGGATTGCTTGAGGACTAGCAATAATTTAAGTATGGGTGTCGATAGTAGGCTATATAGTTGATATTTACACCTTAATATGACCATACTTCGTTGTTGTTTTATAGATAAATTGCCAACAAAAATGCTCTGAATAGTGTTCTTTTGTTTCGCAGGGAATATTATATGAGAGGAAGCAACATGGAGTATTTTGGAGGCAATAATGTGAAAAAACGCCCACTCGAGAAGTACCCGAACACTAAGAAGCAGAAAATGGCCTTGGCAAGAAGGTCATCGCGACTGCGGTGGCACCGCGGTGAACCGCGGTAGATTAACAACGTAAGGGAGAAAGGTCAGCATTCACCGCGATCGACCGCGGCGCACTGTTCACGCTGCTGGAAAGTTTGAGGACCAAAGTGTAAACTCGGGGAAACTTTTGTAAACCCTTATAATCTTTAGAAACTCGCCCAAGATTGTTCAAAGTTTTTCTGAAACTACTTTTTGGAGGCAAGAACAAGTGTGAGAAGATCAACCAAATATTAGAGTTTTTCTATCTCCTTTTAATTCTTGCAATTTTACATTATGAACAATTTAGTAGTTCTCTCTTATTTTGTTATGAGTAGCTAAATACTTATCTAGGGTTGATGGAACCAATTGTTGGTTGATGTTTTGACTCAAGTTGTTATAATCAAGCCGGATTTATGATATGATTGTTCAACTACGTTTTGTATGGTGATTAATTGAATGGTCCCTTGATTAATCGTGTCTAATTACCTTATATTGCTTGAGAAAGAGTATTAGGTTAGCTGTTGAACAACACCACTTTTGGGTAATTGAAGAGATTCATTACTTGAACTTAAAAGTGGGTTTAGAGATAACGGAACTTTGGTGGGATAATTTAGAGTTGCACACATATTGTCAGCTAGAGTAGTTTGAGAGAATGCTCTAGTAAATTATTATAGTTGATCGAGAGATAATTACAATAACCCATAACTCTTAATCCTCATAGAGTATTACGGTGAGATTATAGCGGAAGAGTCGAGACCTAAACTAGCAATTGGGAAAATCATTGCCCTAGACCTTTTTACCATTGAATTATCTTTGTTTTAGCTTACTGTTGTTTTTAATAGTAGTTGAAGTAGTTAAACAAAAACCCAATCTTATTGATCAAAAATCTTGCATCTAGAGATTGATTGAGTTGATAATAACATTTTCGTAGAGTGTAATAGATAGGTTAGTTCTCTGAGGATTCGATTCCAGACTTAAAATCGGATTATATTTGCAGCGACCGCTTTGTCCTTTAAAAGGCATAGTTGGGCGTTATCAAAGATCGAAGCCAAAGATCACGTATTTTATGGTTGCCTGATTTAGGACTTTATCTCTAAGACTTGTGGAGGTACATAGATTTGAAGCAGTCACTTCCACCAGGTTTGAGCGTGCAAGATCTTTGAAGATGGAAGGACTATTTGGCTACAAGGCGAAAATTAGGGTTTGTTGTTGAGCAAAGACGACGGAGTTTGGGGCTGAGCAACTTGATTTTCTGTTAATATATTTTAATGTATTTTCAACGTAACACGTGTATTTTCATGTATTTCATTGTATTCATTTTCTTTTTTTTCATTGTAATTCAATGTATCTCGCTGTATTTCGTGTATTTCATTGTATTTACTGTCTTTTTTTTCAATGTATCCTGCTGTATTCTATGTATTCAAATGTTTTTTCAATTAATATATTTTATGTATTTAGATGTATTATATAATTTCTCTGAAGATTGCTATATTTTTGGGATTTTTTCTAGTTGAGAATCTTTTTTATAACCGAAAATACAAATTGTGTGTGTTATAATTGAGTTTGTTGAGTTATATTAGTAGTCTATTATGTTAATTGATACACTTTCCGTTTAAAAATAGTGTAATCCCCTGTTTCATGTCGTGAATACAGTAATTTGTCCAGCTGTAATCCCATGTTTTACGCCATGAATACAGGCGAATACACTCGAATACAACAACTGATTAGCTGGACTTCCCTGATTCACGCTTATTTTTGTTACTGCATTCATGAATACAATAGCTTAAATACATCAAATACATCATATAACCAAAGAAAAGGTATCCATAATCCGTAATATAGCAAATGGTATTTATAGATGGCTAATTACTACTAAAAGATAATACTTTATAAAAATTTCTCTAAACCTGATTTGGTGGGGTGCGCCAGGCCCAAGCAATAGTGCAAGACCAGGGCAACGCGTGAAGGCCCAAATAGCAAGCTACCTTGATGAGCCTTCCCCTTAAAAAATTGAGTTAATATCGTATGAGTTGATGACCCACATATCAGATATTAAACTGATAAGAACAGATACTACACTTGATCTTAGCCAAAAGGCCGAGAAAGGTATGCTTTACTACTTTCACAGGCCTCTTGTTTTATAATGTGTCTCAACCCTCTGTTTGTTCTTTCTAGCAATGTGGGACTCATGAACCTTAATATAATAGTATTACTCTTCCCAGTTGCAAGAAAGGAACTTCTTCGGTTACTTTTCAAGTGTTAACAATACCATACATCTCTTAAATAACTTACCCAGAAAGAGAAATTGGCTTTAAAACACCAACTGTATATTAGTAAAGAGTATTTGTTACTCACTGTTTCGATTGGAACTTGAAATTACGAAAAAGATTGAGTCTATGATAAGATGAACTAAAATGTTTCTGCCATGTCAAGGCGGGTGAATTCCAATGACAATAGGTGTGAGTTCAATCCTCATTGTTCTCTTTCCCTTCTCCCCCGTCCCTCATAAAAGGACCTTCAAACTAAAATTATCTAAGTCTATCTTATTGACCGACGTGAACATGTACTTGTGCTCCAAGCACAATTAGCTTGCATAAAACACAGACAAACTGTTAAACATATCATGGATCAGTCATGTAGGCCCAAAAGGGATAGGCCCAGTTGTATATTATCCTTTATAAATTGGGAAACTTTTAGTTATGACCATTTATAAGTAGTTCATTACAAATATTGGCTTAACTCATAAAATATTACTAATATTAATCAAATTTTACTAATATTAGCCAATTAGTTGTGTAGCAAAAAATATCAAATTTTTGCTTTCTTTTGAGTGGGTGTTATTAGAATAGATTGGGTACATTTTAAGGAGTTTGAATCTCAATTTTGGGATAATCTGGTGAAGTTTTGAGGTGAATTGAATTGAAAATTCGATGTAAACACTGAACATGAAAAAACTGATATGTGTATCACACTGTGTATCATTTGTGTATCACATATGTATCATATTTGTATCAATTGTGTATCACTTGTATACCTGTGTGTGAGATACGTGTGTGATACATGTTTGATACATGTATCGCAGAAAAAAATTCGAACTCGATTTAATTATGAATTTTGATACAAAACAAGTCCAAATCACCTCAAATTTTGTATATTGACTTATCTATATGTTTTCAATGAATTTCAATTATACTCATTAAAAAAGTTCGTTTTTTGCTTAGATTTTTGGAATATTGTTTATATATTTTTTTTGTATTTCATCAGCTTATTTGCTACCTCATCTATGAAATTTTCTTTCCATCTTGCATCTAATGTTTCTATTCACGTTTAAAAATATGAAAGGTGATTTTTGCATGTGATTCTTTGAGATAAAGAACCTTGTTTATTTAATTTTTTAATTTTTATATGTGTTTGGCTAGTTTTGACAATCTATAACTAATGGTTGGAGGTTGGTATGTTGAGATTTATTTGGGACATTTGTGAGGAGAAATTCAAAAATAGCCAGATTTACAAGTGATCATTCAAAAACATTCACAGTTTCAAAAGTAATCGAAATTTAGCCACTTTTCATGTAAAGATAAATCTGAACGAAAACAATGTTCAAAATCCGGAAAAATACTCCAGCATAATATACTGAAGTTTCAGTATATTATACTGGAGCCAGTAAAGTATACCGGTCCAGTATAATATGCTGAAAGTTCATACTCAGGTGCACCGAACTCCAGTATATTATGCTGGATCGATCTCTGTTGCAGCAAAGTAGTAGCTATTTTTCAATGACTTGGCAAACACTGACTATTTTTGAATGACCTGTCCAAAAACTAACTAGACCGTGCTATATTAACACATTTGTGCCTTATAAATTTGTAGCTTTGTAGTTGTAAGACAAATGTATAAGTGAGTCCAAATGTACAATACCCGGGTCCAATAAACACTTTACGATGTTAAACACAACACTAGCACTTATAACTAGAGGCAAGGACATCACTATGTAAGTCGCATAACAACATAAGCAAAAGTTTATCTAGCTATAAGGTGTAGCCTGGTACTTCATTTTTTCTTCATACCAAGTACGTAGAAAACTATCTGATATGGGAAATGTGCCAATTAACATCAGTTTTTTCGAAATACTTTGCCATGCTAAAGGACTAACAACAAAGTCAAATCAAGAATTTAAATTTTATTGGTTTAACTTTTAAGGTTTTTAACATTGAAATATAAAATTATGGGTTCATATTTATTATTTTTGCAATTTTAATAAATTTTTACATATAAATTTTTACTCCATGACAAAAGTTATGGATCAAGATATAATATTAGCAGGAAGAGAAGGGAGCTCAATTATATACATACCAAAGATTTCAATTTCATAATTTAATACTCATCCTTTTAAACTATAATATTCACGATATCATTAAGCACAGCTAGAATATAAAACATTAAGGGGTCGTTTGGTAGGGTGCATAAGAATAATGTTGAATATGGTGTATTAGTTATGCTGACATATTTCTTATCCATTGTTTTGTTTGATGTATTAAAGCATTGCACAATTTCTAAAAGAATTACTTATTTACAAAAATACTCTCAAAACCAGTCATCAAACTAACTTTTTAAAAGAGACATATTTTGAGAAATATTTTTATATGAAAAAGTTTAAAAAAAAATTATTTGATTTGTCTACATATATTATAATATAGAACTAAATATTTATTTGTAAAAAAAGAATATGTTAAGTATTTATTTATTTACTAGAGCTATAATTTTATTTCTCACTACTTGGATTATTTTTAAACTTGCATTTAATATAATAACTAGCATATTTTAATCAAGCATAAATTTTAAAGGATAATTTTGTCTTTAACTAAGCTAATGCATAAATTAAAACCCATGACATTACTAATACCATAATTTTCTATACATTAGTTATGCATTATGTTAATTGATATGCTTTCTATATAAAAATAGTGTAATCCGCCATGAATATATGCGAATACAACAAATAATTAGCTGGACTTCCCTGATCCACGCTTTATTTTACTACTGTATTCATTAATATAATAATTTAAATACATCACATACACTATATAACCAACAAAAAGGTATTCATAATTCATAATATAACAAATAATATATATAAATGGCTAATTACTACTAAAAAATAATACTTAATAAAAAATTCTCTAAACCTAATTTGGTGGGGTACATCAGGCCCAAGCAATAGTGCAAGACCAAAACGCGCAAAGGCCCAAGCAGCAAGCTACCTTGATGAGTGCAAGACCAAGACGCCCAAAGGCCCAAGCAGCCAGCTACCTTAATGAGCCTTCCCCTTAAAAAATTAAACTAATATCATGTAAGCCAATGCCCACCTATCAAATATTAAACATATAAGAACAGGTACACTTGATCTTAGCCAAAAGGCCAAGAAGGGTATGCTTTGCTTGGCGCTCGGGCCTCTGCTTCTATAATGCTTCTCAACTCTCTGTTTTGCAGTTTCTATCGATGTGGGATTGACAAACCGTACTAAATTATTACACTTCTTAGTTATTGAAGAATATTTTGTGAATTCGATTGCTCATGCTTACTCCTAAGTATTAAACTATTGTTGGATACTCTCCAAAAAAAATATTTAATATGCCAGAATTAATTAACTATTTATCCAAGTAGTAAAGTATAAATGAAGGATGATAGAACAAGGTTTCTATAGTATTTACAAGTATTTGTCAACTGAAAAGCTAACTAAAAGGTTAAAATGATAAACTTGTAGATTAGCTTGACAAAGACACTTGGGAAAAAATTAATCTGAGTTATAAGCACTAAACTACACTATAGTATACAAAGCTACCCACAAACAGTTCATTATACAACATAACCTTCAACATACAACTATGTATTAAATAAAATAATGTGTGCATTAGCTTTGTGTATTCATTATATATCTTATTTGGTATACTTTTTAAACTTATGTATTAGTTATGCAAGCGTTAGCTATACACTTTATTTGGTATTATCCTATGCATAACTAATGCATAAGAAACCATGGTATTGACAATACAATGAGTTTTAATGCATGCATTAGCTTAGTTATACACCTTATTTGGTATATT
This sequence comes from Nicotiana tabacum, assembly GCF_000715075.1. Classification (NCBI taxonomy): domain Eukaryota; kingdom Viridiplantae; phylum Streptophyta; class Magnoliopsida; order Solanales; family Solanaceae; genus Nicotiana; species Nicotiana tabacum. Next base: position 211,145,485 of record NC_134080.1, read on the forward strand.
CCACCAATTTCTTCAATTTACAATGAAGAAATTGCTCCGACTATTTATATTTATATTCCGCCAATTTCTTCATTGTAAATTTATAAATATGTACTCTACTACTACATACTGGAATGCACTTGTAAGCAACTCATTTTGTCTTTTATTTTTTTAATTCAAACTTTCTTTGCCTAATAATTCAAGATAGTGGGGAATAAAATTATATCCCTTGTAGATAAATAAATACTTAGCATATTTTTTGTTTTATAAATAAATATTCAACTCTATACTACATTATAGGTAGACAAATCAAATAATTTCTTTAAAACTTTTTTTATATAAAAACATTCCTCAATGTATGTTCTTTTAAAAAGATAAAGTGACAGACTGATTATGAGGATATTTTTGTAAACAAATAATTCTTTAAGAAATTGTGCAATACTTTAATACATCAAACCAAACAATGGACAAGAAATATGTCAGCATAACTAATGCCAACATAATTAATGCATGCATAACTAACACCAGCATTATCAATACACCATATTCAACATTATTCTTATGCACCATACCAAATGACCCCTTATAGTCTAGTGGTATCAGTGAGTTCCAAACACAATATATGTGAGTTCAATTCTCAGTGACTTAAGTAATCTAAAAAATGTACAGTTTATTATCCAAGTATTATTTAATTGCAATGCACTCTTGGTATGACTTGAAACAATGTCAATTCTATTTACTTATATGACTTAGACGTCTCGTATTTTCTCGGAAAAGTGATTCTATTGATGGGATTTAGTATGAGATCAATAATCTCGATGAGATTAATATTTCAATCCTACTTCTTAGGACGTATTGATTTGACCCCATAAGTGGGACCGCTCTGTCCAGCTTAGCGCATGGAAAGGAAGGTCATTCTGTTAGGGTAGGGGTCACGCCGTAGAAAGGTTTCAACCTTGAGGCAACAAGATCAACTGCTTCTACTCTATCTGCCAAGGGAAATTCCGGTTAAGGGAACCCCAACCCCGAAAAAACCTGTGGACTACATCTCGTGAGAGCCCTCTATTTGACTAACATACTCTTTTTTATATCTTCACCATACCTTCGTATCAAAGTTGGGAATGATTGACTGCAAGTAAAGCCAATATCTTTTATCTATATTCACATTACTAGAAATTCGGTCAATATTGACGGCGTCGGTGGGTCAAAAAGCTGGCCGAAAAACCGATCAAAGTCGGTCGATTTTTAAAAATATTTCAGTATTCAATTTTTTACGCAATCGACCAACTTTAGTCGGGTTTTTTTGCGCAAAAATGCGAAAAACTATTTTTGCCCCCGCGAAATTTATTTTTCAAGAAACCGACCAACTTTGGTCGATTTTTCATTTAAAATAAATTCAAATTAATATTTACAAAATTGACCGAAATAGGTCGGTTATTTCAGCCGATCATTTTAAAAAATTGATCGATTTCGATCATTAATTTTATTTTTTAATAAAATCGACCAACATCGATCAACTATTTTTGTGCGAAAATGCAATTAAAGAGTATAAATAAAATAAAAGATCAACTTAAAATAAAAATACACCACTGGTCTAGTGGTAAAATAATATCCTGTCACAGTACAGACCCCGATTTGATTCCCAGATGGTGCATTTTTTAATTACATAATTAAAATATCGACCGATTTCGGTCGTTTTTTTTGGAAAATACCGATCGAAGTCGGTCGATTGGCTCTACCGACCATACGATTACAGACCGCCATGAATCGGTCGGTTTTTGGTCGATTTTTTCCAATTAGCGACCAACATCAGACGATTTTGGCAGTCGGTTTTCCCTTTTTTTAGTAGTTCCATTTAATAACTTTGTGTCATACAAGAAAATATTACTCTTTATGTCAATCCATCTTGTTGAGTGACACCAAATTGTACTTTGGATGGATCACAGTGAGTTTGCATAATGCACAAACTCCTAGCGACAGGAAATGTACAACTTAACATCAGTTTTGTGAAAAAATTCGTGATTTTTGTTACGACCCGGAATTCTCACCATCGGGATCATGATGGCGCCTAACAGCACACTTGCTAGGCAAGCCAACGTTAGAGTTTTATTAACCAATTTCTTTAGCGTTTCAGTGATTAATAATAAACAAGCTAAACGAGTCGAAATAATGCGGAAGTAAGTAAATAGCCATATTTTATTACTATTACTACCCAAAATTCGGTGTCACAATCCACAAACGTTCTAAGATTTTACTACAAACATTTGTTCAAAAGAAAATACAATTGTTTACGAAATAAGGAATACAGCAAAGTATGGCGTATAGAAGGGGACACAAGGGCCACCAGGGCCTGCGACGCCAACAGGACTACCTTGGGTCTCCAAGCAGGTGAATCCTACAGCCAACCTCTTGATCAGCACGAACCTGCTCCAAAATTTGCACAAGAAGTGCAGTATCAGTACAACCGACCCCATGTACTGATAAGTGCCAAGCCTAACCTCGACGAGGTAGTGATGAGGCTATGGCAGGGCATTTACAATATAACCTGCATACAGTGTATAATAAAAGCAGAAAGAAAGACATGATAAAATAAAGCATTAACTTGCAAGGAATGAATACAGTTCTCGAAACATATCATCAGTGCTCAGCTATAACCAATCCTTAAGTACAGTTTAAGACTACCATTCAGCTAATATAGTCAAGGGAAAATATAAGCATAAAGATCGTTGTGGCGTGCAACCCGATCCCACCATATCACAATAACTAGAATCACAGTTCACTCTTATTTCACCACAATTCACCCTTATTACACATGTTATGGCGTGCAACCCGATCCCACCATATCACAATAATCACAATAACAACTCACCCTTATTTTACCACAATCCACCCTTATTACATCTGTTGTGGAACGCAACCCGGTCCCACCATATTAATATCATTTACTCAGCAAGTACAGAAATTACACAATTCAAATCACATAACTCTTCGCAAGGATCAACTTCAAACCAAAGCATTTAGAAAGATTATATATTATGAGACTTTACACAAGTAATACTACTTAGCGATCCCAATCCATAATATGCCTTGAAAGTACCAATAACTAGCTCAAACAATAATAGGAAACAACGAGTCTACGAAGGAACTAATACTTCCAACAAAAGATACAATGTCTAACAAGTAGCAATTAGGTATGGAATTACAAGTAAAACATGTAGCAGTTAAGGCAGAAAAAGACAATATAAGAAGGACATGAAGAAAACAGGCAAAACAGATAAATTGATGGTGCATAGGTACTCGGCACCTCACCAATACACCACTCACATGGATTTCATATAGCAAATAAGTCAAGGATTTCTAATCCCTCGAGTCAAAATTAGACACAACACTTACCTCGCTCTACGGGCCACTTCATACTCAATTACCGCTTTTTCTCTAGTATCCACCTCCAAACCACTCGTATCTAGCTACAATTAACTCAATAATATCAATTATTGCTAAAGGAACCAACTACAATGCATAAATTTATATTTCTCAAACATTCCCCCAAAAAGTCAAAAATCGATCTCGGGCCCACTTGGTCAAAATTCGAGGTTCGGACCAAAATCCATTCACCCATTCACCCCGAGCCTAAATATGTAATTATTTTTGAAATCTGACCCCAATTTGAGGTCTAAATCCCAATTTTCCAAAAATCCCTAATTCTACCCAAATCCCCAATTTCTACTATGGAAATCCTAAATTTTAGGTTGGAAATTCATGAAATGTGATGGGAAATTGAAAGAAAGTGGGTTAGGATCACTTACCAAAGTTTTGGGAAAGAATTGGTCTTGGAAGAATCATCTCTAGGGTTCTAGGATTTGAAAATTTGGAGAATGGGAGAAAATCCCGTCTAACTTAAGTTTTGAACAGTTGCAGGTGTCGCATTTGCAACCTGGGGATGCGGAAAAAGCTTCGCAAATGCGAAGATTTGACTGAACCTGCCGACCTCGCAAATGCGACCTAGTGTTCGTAAATATGAACTGGCAGGATCGCAAATGTGATCAAAAACTTCACAAATGCGAAGGTGTCCCTCCCATCCCACTACTCGCAAATACGATGGTCTCTTCGCAATTGAGAGGCTCACATTTACGAGCCAGACCTCGCAAATGCAAAGTCTGCAGATCTGGTACATCAATTGTTAGTTTTTTCTAAGTTCAAACACTCTGTAGCCTATCCGAAACTCACCCGAGCCCTCAGGGCTCCAAGCCAAACATGCACATAAGTCTTATAATATCATACGAACTTGCTCTGTCACGACCAAAAAACTAACCATGTCGTGATGACACCTATTTTGATACTAGGCAAGCTGACACATTACCAAAACAAAATTATATTTTTAATTTCAAGAAAATCCCAAAGCTATTTAACAAAAAACCTTCATAAGGAGTTCAAATCAAAATAAAAGTGCGGAAAAGAAAGCCTGACATCGGGGTGTCACTAGTCATGAGTTTCTACTACAATCTATCTGACAACATCTAGACTAACACAGTCTGGAAAATAACTAAATACAACTAAAGGAAGATAAGAGGGAGAAGAGTAGGGCTGCGATCGCCAGGCAGAACCTTGCTATCTCCCAGAAAATCTGCAACTGGAATAGTCAGCAGCCGCTACCGTGTCCAGATACACCGGGATCTGCACACAAGGTGCAGGGAGTAACGTGAGTATGCCAACTCAGTAAGTAACAATAGTAAATAAAGGCTGAGAAGTAATGACGAGCAATAATGCATGTAAAGTTCATATAACAAAAACTCAGTAAAATACAACATGCCTTTAAAACCATAGTTTGAATCAAATCAGCTTGTTTAAATCCAGTTCCAGTAAAATCAATTTGAAAACATCTTTCAACAGTTTTAGAACAAGGTTCAATGCTCAAATGAGAAAAACAGTGAAATCATAAACAGCCCCTCGGGAAAACATCTCTCATATACAACCCCTCAGGCAAACCTCACCATCACTCATATACAGCCCCTCGAGCAAGCCTCACCATCACTTATATACAGCCCCTCGAGCAAACCTCACCGTCACTCATGCCTCCCAGTCACTCAGCACTCGCACTCAATAAGTACTTGCGCTCACTGGGGGTGTGTAAACTCTGGAGGGACTCCTTCATCCCAAGCGCTATAACAAGCCAATCATGACGTAAATCAATCAAATCCTTAGCCTCACTCAGTCACGAATCAGTAAAACATGTTGCAGCATGCAGCCCGATCCCATAAATATCCTCAGAAATCAAGCCCTCTGCCTTACTCAGTCATAAACCTCTCTAGCCTCTTGGGCTCTCAAAATAACAAAGTTTTCAGCCCAAACAACATTTATATGATGCATCAAAAGTAGAGTAATAGAGACTAAGTTAGGAAATAAATAAGTATAAACATGAATGAGTTTAGATTTCCAATTGAGAACAATGAGAGGATAGCAAGAAAAGACCTCTAAGGGTCCAAACAATACTGGCATAAGGCCTAAACATGGCATCCACCTGATGTTCGGAAATTTTTTCTAAAACAAGTGAGAAGCATGTAGTTTCAACAACATATTCAACTTTTCAGTAGATACAGGACGGACCAAGTCATAATCCCCAACGGTGCACGCCCACATGCATGTCACATAGCATGTGCGTCACCTCAAAATAGTCACATGACACAAAATCCGGGGTTTCATACCCTCAGGACTAGATTTACAATCATTACTTACCTCAAATCGATCAAATCTCTACTCCGCAATGCTATTGCCCCTCGAATCGGTCTCCAAATGCTTCGTATCTGTTCACAATTAGTACAAGACCATCAATATATGCTAAAGGAAGGTTTTCCACAAGAAAAACTACCAAATTAAACCAAGAACCCGAAATTAGTTCAAACCCGGCCCCCGGGCCCACGTCTCAAAATCCGACAAAATTTACAAAACATGAAAGCCCTTTCACTCACTAGTCCATACATACAAAATTTATCAAAATCCGACTCTATTTGGTCCCTCAAATTCTCAAATCAAACTTTCCAAAATTCCAAGCCCTAACCCCTCATTTTCACCCCTAATTTCCACTAATTAATTGATAAAACAACGGGAAAACACCATAGATAGGAGTATTAGAGCTCAAGCAACTTACCTAACTGAAAAACCCTTGAATCTCTCTTCAAAATCACTCCAAAAGCTCCAAAAACCGACTTGAAAATGGTGGAAATGAACCAAAATTCGCAAAGGGTTCTATTTATACCTTATGTCTAGGCTTTTCGCACCTGTGGCCTAAATTGTGCACCTACGATGCCACTTCTGCGCCAAGACATCCGCATCTGCGAAAATCACTTAAGTCCTCAAAACCGCACATGCGCCCCAAGTCCCGCACCTGGAGGCCCATAGATACGACCAATCCTCCGCATCTGCGACTCCAGTCCTGGCCTTCCATTTCTGCATCTACGGCTACCCAACCACACCTGCGACCTCACACCTACGGTTCCCCATCCGTAGATGCGGAAACACCAGCAACTTCAGAAATCAACAGCAACAGCTATCTCCCAACACCAAAATTCAATTCCTTAAACACCTGAAACAGACCCGAGGCCCTCGGGACCTCAACCAAACATACTAACAAGTCATATATCAATATAGGAACTTAGTTGAACCTTCATAACACTCAAAACAACATCGAAAGACCAAATTGCCCTCGGATTCAAGCCTAAGAACTTTTAAACTTCCAAATTCCGCAACCGCGCCGAAACCTATCAAATCACCTCCGAATAACCTGAAATTTTGCACACACATCACAAATGATACAACGAACCTACTCAATCTTTCGGAATTCCATTCCGACCCCGATATCAAATTTTTTCACTGCCGACCAAAATTGCCAAATTTCCAACTTTCACCAATCTAAGCCTAATTCTACCACGGACCTCCAAAGCACATTCTGGACGCGCTCCTAAGTCCAAAATCACCTAACTAAGCTAATCGAACCATAAAAATCCAAATCTGAGATCGTTTACTCATAAGTCAACATCCGGTTGACTTTTCCACTTAAGCTTCTAAATATGAGACTAAGTGTCTCATTCCACTCCGAAACCACTTCGGACTCAAACCAACCAACACGATACGATACAAATATAGCTGAAGAACACAAAAGGAAGCAGAAATGGGGAAAACTGAGCTATAACTCACAAAACGACCATCTGGATCGTTACATTCTCCCTCTTTTAAACAAACGTTCGTCCTCAAACGAGTCTAGAAACATACCTGATGCCTCAAATAGGTGTGGATATCTGCTCTACATCTCCCCCTCGATCTCCCAAGTAGCCTCCTCCATGGGGTGACCTCCCCACTGCACTTTCACTGAAGCTATATCCTTTGATCTCAACTTTCAAACATGCCGCTCCAAAATAGCCACTAGATCCACATCATAAGTCAAATCAACATCTAACTGAACCGTGCTGAAATCTAAGACATGAGACAGATCACCGATATACTTCTGCAACATAGAGACATGAAATACTGGATGCACACCCGACAAGCTAAGTGGCAAAGCAAGCTCATAAGCCACCTCCCCAATCCACAGAAGCACCTCAAAAGGTCCAATGAACAGAGGGCTCAGCTTGCCCTTCTTCCTGAATCTCATAACACCCTTTATGGTTGAAACCTTCAGTATAACCTTCTCCTCAACCATAAAAGAAACAGCATGGACCTTCCTGTCCACATAGCTCTTCTGCCTAGACTGCGCCGTGTGAAGCCGCTCCTGAATCAATTTCACCTTATCTAATGCATCCAGAACCAAGTCTGTGCCCAAGAGCCTAGCCTCACCCGGATCAAACCATCCTACCGAAGACCTACACATCCTCCCATATAAAACCTCATACGGAGACATCTGAATACTTGACTAATAACTGTTGTTGTAAGCAAACCCCGCGAGCGGTAGAACCTAGTCCCATGAACCCCTAAAATCAATGACACAAGCACGTAGCATATCCTTCAATATTTGAATAGTGCACTCGGATTGTCCGTCCGTCTGAAGGTGACAAGTTATGCTCAACTCAACCTGAGTACCCAACTCTCGTTGCAGGACCCTCCAAAACTTCGTTGTAAACGGAGTATATCTAAAATAATGGAAACTGGGACACCATACAAGCGAACAATCTCTCGGATATAAATCTCAGCCAACCGTTCTAAAGAATAGGTAGTACTCATAAGAATGAAGCGCATGGACTTGGTCAGCCGATCCACAATCACCCAAATAACATCTAACTTTCTCAAAGTCCGTGGGAGTCCAACTACAAAATCCATGGTGATACGCTCCCACTTCCACTATGGAATCTCAATCTGCTGAAGTAAGCTACCCTGTCTCTGATGCTCATATTTCACCTGCTGATAATTGAGACACCGAGCTACAAACCCCACTATATCATTCTTCATTCTCCTCCACCAATAGTATTGTCTCAGATCCTGGTACATCTTTGTGGCACCCGGATGGATGGAATACCGCGAACTATGGGCCTCATCCAGAATCAACTCTCGAAGCCCATCTACATTGGGCACACATATCCGACCTTGCAACCTCAATACCTCATCATCACCAATAGTCACATATCTGGCATCATCATGCAGAACCTTGTCCTTGAGGACAAGCAAATGAGGATCATCATACTGGCGCTCTCTGATACGATCAAACAAAGAAGACCGAGAAACCATACAAGCTAGGACCCGATTGGGCTCCGAAGTATCCAATCTCACGAATCGATTGGCCAAGGCTTGAATATTAACTGCCAGAGGTCTCTCCCCAACAGGAAGGAATGCAAGACTACCCATACTCACTGCCTTTCTACTCAAGGCATTGGCCACCACATTGGCCTTTCCCGGATGGTACAAGATAGTAATATCATAGTCCTTTAGCAGCTCCAACCATCTCCGCTGCCTCAAATTGAGATTCTTCTATTTGAAAAAGTGCTGGAGGATATGATGATCAGTAAATACCTCACAAGATACACCATAGAGATAGTGCCTCCAAATCTTCAACGCATGAACAATGGCAGTCAACTCCAAATCATGAACGAGGTAGTTCTTCTCATGGGGCTTCAACTGACGAGAAGCATAAGCAATCACTCTACCCTCATGCATTAACACACACCCAATGCCGACTCAAGAAGCATCACAATATACTGTATAAGAACCTGAAGCCGATGGCAAAACTAACACTGGAGTTGTGGTCAATGCGATCTTGGGCTTTTGAAAGCTCGCTTCATATCATCCGACTACCTAAAAGGAGTACCCTTTTGGGTCAATTTGGTCAAGGGTGATGCAATAAATAAAAATACCTGAACGACCCGATGGTAATAACCTACCAAACCAAGAAAGCTACGAATTTCTGTGGTTGAGGACGGTCTAGGCCAACTATAGACCGCCTCTATCTTCTTCGGGTCAACCTGAATACCCTCACTAGACACCACATGCCCCAAGAGCGCCACTGAACTGAGCCAAAACTCATACTTGGAGAACTTAGCATAAAGCTTCTCCTCCCTCAACAGTTGCAATACAACTCTCTAATGTTTAGCGTGCTCCTCCTGGCTACGAGAGTACATCAGGATATCATCAATGAATATAATAATAAACGAGTCGAGATACGACCGAAAAACGTTGTTCATCAAATGCATGAACGCTACTAGGGCATTAGTCAGCCCAACAAATATCACAAGGAACTCATAATGAGCATATCGGGTCCTGAAAGTTGTCTTAAGAATGTCTGAGTCCCTGATCTTCAACTGGTGATACCCTGACCGGAGATCAATCTTGTAGAACACCCTCGCTCCCTAAATCTAGTCAAATAAATCATCAATACAAGGCAAAAGATACTTGTTCTTGATTGTGACTTTGTTCAACTACCTGTAATCAATGCACATTCTCATGGTGCCATCTTTCTTCTTCACAAATAGAACAGGCGCACCCCAAGGTGACACACTAGGCCAAATAAACCTCTTATCAAGGAGTTCCTGAAGCTGCTCCTTTAATTCCTTTAAATTTGTCGGTTCCATACAATATGGTGGAATAGAAATGGGCTGAGTGCTCGGCACCAAATCAATACCGAAGTCAATATTCTTGTCGAGCGTCATGCCAGGCAGGTCTGTAGGAAATACATCCCAAAAATCTCTCACCACCGAAACTGAATCAATAGTAGGAGTCTTTGCACCGACATCACTCACAAAGGCTAAATAAGAAAGACAACCCTTCCCAACCATCCGTTGGACCTTCAAGTATGAAATTACTCTACCGGGGACATAGTCTGACGAACCTCGCTACTCAATCAGTGGTACGTCCAGTATAGCCAATGTCACCATCTTAGCGTGACAATCAAGAACACTATTGTAAGCACGTGATTTTTGCTTCACGAGCAATCACTCCAAAAGGAAAACAAAAAATAAAAATAGTGACGGATGATTTCGCTGTACAATTTTTCGATTTTTTTTCCGTGACATGTGTTATTAGTCATTTGTGGGTCTGTCCATTTTGCATCTAGTCATTATCAAACAAAAATACAAAAATATGTGTCAGTAAAAGAAAATTCAAAAAAAAAAAAATATATATATATATATATATATATATATATATATATATATATATGTGTGTGTGTGTGTGTGTTCGTTCTAGACTTTTAGTTAACTTACTTGAATATTTGGTGATAATTGTGTTAAAATGTTCCATTGTTGTTTAGTTTTAATTTCATTATTTTATTGTCTATTATTTTATTTTTTGTTTTAAAAGAAAAATGAAACTAGAAAAACAAAAAGGGAAGAAAATCGGTTGGGCCCAAAATAAATGAAACAAAAACAGGCCCAAACCAGCACTCAACCCAGTCCAGACCAGGCCTGCCCAGGCACCTCCTGAAACGACGTCGTTTCAGGCAAATCAATCTGAGCCATCCGTCCCAGCCGATCTAACGGTTCAAGACCTCTTTCAGCGACCCACGTTCAAACCCGACCCAAATAACCAGCCTGACCCAACCCCTCACTTAAACCAAACGACCCCGTTTAACTACCAAATGACCCCGTCTCATGTCTCATCCTCAGATCCAAGCCGTTGAGATCATCTAATCTAACGGCTCAGATCCAATTAGACTCCCCATATATAAACTCGACCCTTCACCCCACGCCCCCTATCTGAACCCCCCCGTCATCGTCCCCAAGCTCAAACACTGGAACCCCAAAACCCTAGCAAGCCGCCCTAGTCTCCCTCGCCATTAAAGCCGGCGGCACGAACGTCGGTGACCACCCCCTTCACACCCCTAAAGCATCCAACCACCCTGAACACGAATCCACTAACCACGAACCTCAAATCACCTCCTATCGTCTCGAATCTGGATTTGAAGATTCGAGACAAAACTCGATCTATGCCAAACCACCCCATCTTCATACCAGACACTCCCCTGACCTTCCTCGTGACCAAACCAAGCTTGGTTTGGTCCGAATCTACCCACAACTCCTAAAAATCCAGATCTGAAAATCCAGAACTTGAAACACATGCACCTGGGGAATCCGGCCGGTCTTGACAAGGGTTTGAGGTCTAATAGACCTTAATCAAGGTGTTCTCACGTGAAAACACCCTGATTAAAGTTTGTTCGGCCTCAAGAGTTCGAAGTTGAGTCAGATTTGGGTCATTTTGATTTCAAACTCTTTTGGTAAGTTTTCCTTTCTTTTGTTTTAGTTCTAATTAAGTTGTCAGCATATTTCGTTGTGTTTGTTTGTCATTTTGTTATTTTTCATTTGGATTTCTTCCATCTCTGTTGAAGGCCTTTTTATTTGGTCAATTGTCTTCTGTTTGTGTTATGAATATACCCTGTGATATACGTGTTCATCAATTAGATTAATCGTCAAACGAGTTTAATTCATATAAGTTCCCAGTGTTTGAACAAATTTGTCTGAGGTCATTCGGGACTCTATACGTGTTGTTTATATGAACGATTGATTGTTATGTGTTACGATTAATATAGTCGAGTCGATATATGTCGTCAATTAGTTTCAATCGTTAATGGTAACAACTTGATTCGTATTGCTTATTTCTGCTGTGATCGTATTTGAGTCCCATTAGGAACTGAATTGTATTGCCTATTGATTTTGTTCAAATCGAATTAAAAAAACATCTAGGGGAAAGGTTATAATGGCAGATTCAGACTTTGATTTTAAAACACGATGCCATTTGGTTTAGACCGTGGGCAGCATATGTATGGTTAGCTTTAAGGAATTAAAATAATTGGACAGCATGTGCTGTCAGATTATATTCCTACTGCCCATACTTTGGTTAAATAAACAAGTGATCAGTACATTTTAACAACAAAAGAGAGAGGGCTGTCAGGGATTTGATGGGAGTTTTGTTTATTTAAAAGAAGTGAGTGGAAAAACAACGAAGGGGGGGGGCAATTTTGAGTTGTAAAACAGACTGTAAAGTGTTAAGGTTAGGCTATAAAAGAGGCAGACCTTCCATTAGAAAGGGGGTTCATTTTTTTGAGTCTTGAGAGATTCTGTGAGTAAGAAAACTGAAAAGGAAAAACAGGAATAAATTTCAGAACATTGTGAATGAGTATTGTCTAGAAGAAACTGTGTAAGAGTCCAGTTTGATCAGGTTGTCTTCGTGGTTTTTGCTTTTCTGTCATTTGCCAAGCTTTCTTGTGGTCATTGGATTTCTGTTGCTGTTACATTCAACATTCTGGGCTGTTATTTCCTACTCTGTTTTTCTGGGATTGTTTATTTGTTGCTCGACTCCTTGCTGAGCTTCATCATTGTTGGCTGGTCGTTGTTGCTGTGTTGTTGCTGTGAATCTGCTGTGCTGTTGTTTGCTGTGTACTATTCAGCTGATCCTTTTCCTTCTTCTTTTGTTCCTCTATACCAGGTACACAACTAATATTGTCCATGTAATTTGAAAGTCGAGCATGAATACAAAAGGGAAGATTTGAAGACATCTATGTCCACATGTAGTTGTTATATAGATGATTATGTAGTGTGTAATGGTTTACAATCTTGTTTGGGTATTGGAGTTGGTCCTTTCATATAGTGAATACAAAAAATGTAGTATGGTTTAATATCATATGTTGGTTAGGTTAACAGACAAAAGGATTGGCAGTATACTAGGCTATGTCTTGGAAATTAGTTGTGTTTTGTAATTAGCATTCTCTTTTAATGCATGTCAAAGAATAAAACTATCCGCCTTAGTTAATTTTCATTCTCTTTTGATAAACTGCCTCGTTATAATTATCAAGCCACACCCTTATAACAATTAGCACAAGTCCGCGCCCCTCAACCTTATGAAGGTCGAGCCCAGGTCAAAACAGACCAAACAGACCCGCCTCGGATAAACAGTGGCCCAGGTCTGGCCCATCCCGCATGAGCTGGATTTGGGCCCATAATGTTCGATCAGCTGTCCGTATGCATGGTCATGTTTCCTTATTCTGTAAAAGCATTTCGGATCCTGCTGTAAATAATCTGCAAGCATGTAAATAATTAAGAGATTTTCTTTTATTTTAGAGACGAACTTAATAGGAAATATAGTCATTATAGGTTTATCCTTTAAAATAAAAATGAGACGAGCCTCGACAAACAAAAATGTAGAAGCTGCGGGGCCCTCTAAATGTATATATTAAATACTTAGATTCCGGGACGGGCCGTTTAGCAAATTTCACGGCCCTTCCTAAAATAATAACACGATAGTCTCTTTAGGTGCGTGTTTAATAATCTACTTTCTTAAAACTTGGGGTGTGAATTTCATGCGACCCAGATCCAAATCCCAAAACATCAAATAAAATATGTTCCAGATTGTGGGTGCATTTCATGTGACGCAGTCCAAGGACATGTTTTAAGCGATGTTCACATCCTTTTGAAATAATAACAATAAAGCGGTAAAAAGTTAAAATTGGCACATTGGTTCATAATGGTATTTAAAATCAGATAAATAAGCCAAATATGACAGTTGAGCGACCGTGCTAGAACCACGGAACTCGGGAATGCCTAACACCTTCTCCCGGGTTAACAGAATTCCTTATCCGGATTTCTGGTGCGCAGACTGTAATATGGAGTCATTCTTTTCCTCGATTCGGGATTAAAATTGGTGACTTGGGACACCCTAAATCTCCCAAGTGGCGACTCTGAAATTAATAAACCAATCCCATTTCGATTGTCCTTTAATTGGAAAAACTCCCTTGCACCCTCTCTGGTGCGGAAAAAGGAGGTGTGACAGCTCTGGCGACTCTGCTGGGGACGGTAACCCAGAACCACTGGTTCAGGGTTAGAAATTCGAGCTTAGATAAATTGTTATATTTGGCTTTATCTGATTTTTACATGTTTTGAGCCTAATGTGCTAAATGTTGCTTTTACTGCTTTGATATTATGTGAACTGTATATAAATTGTGCCGAAACCTATACTTTCTGAGTCTTCTAAATCATGAAGAAGGGCATACTTCGTATGACTTCTTTTCTGTATAGTGTCAAATCCCAATTTAGAACGAGGTTCGGATAAGTTGCTAAGCCGGTGAAGCTTCTGTATTCCCGGTACGCTGCCCCCGGCTCGAGCTGTCCGCTCGGGTAAGCCAGGTCTAGAACAAACACCCAGGTTCTGAACCTAGTATAACAAAGCCACATGCCGGATCCCTAGTAGGAACGTTTATTTGCATCATGTGCATTTGACTTAGGGGACTCAACACATGGGTTGGGTCCGTCTAGGAATATCAACCTGAAATAGAAAAAGGCCATCCTGATGCATCCTACTCACTGCTTGTGCATTTATTTGCTTCAAACATGCATGATGACCGGTTTTGAATGTTGGGAAATTTTTACAAAAAAAAAAATATATAAAAAAAAAATAAAAAAAATATAAATAAACAAACCAGTTAGTTTATCACCCGAACTACGTCGGTTTGATTCTCACCGGATGTGAGATACGTAGGCAACCCTCATCGGGTCCAACTCTTTTTCCATTTTTACCAAAAATGATATACCATAAAGCATATATGTATATATGTATACACATGTATATAAATAAATTTTTTTGTTTTTGTCCAAAGATTTTTGGTTAGAGTCAAAATAAAGGGTTTTGTTTTCACCTAAAAAGTCACCCTAATAAATGTGCAGGATGAACACAGAGCAAAATGAACCATTCTCAGCCCTCAGCGAGGTCCCTCTACAACTCCACATGTGGTGGAATGACTTGGAAGCCGATAGCAAAGGGGTAATAGGAAGAATATTGGGAGGTTTTGTAAATTTGTTGGGTGTTGAGCCGAGGACAGATATTCTTGAAGCTCTAATACCATTTTGGGACCCCACCTGCAATGTATTCCGTTTTGTTGACTTTGAACTTTCACCGACACTTGAGGAAGTTGCCGGATATGCGGGACTGAATGAGAAGTTAAGAGGGCAATATTTGCTTTCGCCAAGGCCAGTGTCCCCGCATGCGTTTCTGGATCTACTAAGCATTAGTCGGAAGGTACAACATGACGATTTATCGAGAGGGTGTTGTGATCTCCATTTCTTGTATCAGCGGTACGGGACCCCGCAGGGTTTCGAGGAACCGAACCTTGGGCTAACTCACGGCGGGAACAGAAACAAATGGGAAGCAAGACGTACTTTGGCTTTTATCACAGCATTCTTGGGAGTCATGGTCTGCCCAAGGAAGGACAAAAAGATAGAGATAGGTCTGGTAGGGATGGCCGACGTGGCAATCAAAAGAACCAATAGTACTGTGGTTCCTTTGATTTTGTCCGAAATCTACCGGGCTCTAACTATATGCCGAGAAGGAGGTACGTTCTTCCAAGGTTGCAACCTGTTACTTCAGCTATGGATGCAGGAACACCTCCATCACCGAGTAGGATACATGAACCACGGGTTGACCGAGAGGAATTGTATCAGCGGATTCAAGAAGCGCATGACAGGCGCCAGATTTCCTGAAGGTGTCGAAGAATGGTTTACACGGTTAAGGTCAACAACATCTGACCAAATTGAATGGGCATTTGGTTGGTTGACTGATACTGAGGTTATCTACATGTCGGCTGAAGAATGTCATGTTCTCTTAATGGGGCTTCGCAGCATCCAGCCATATGCCCCTCATCGGGTATTACGACAACTGGGCAGGTTTCAAGTAGTCCCTAATGATGAAAATCTGAGCAAGCATGCCTTGGAATTGAGCCCGGGAGTCATATTCCCCGAGGGGAAGATTAGAAAACTGTGGCATGAATGTAGATTCTTGGAGCCCAAAACCATGGTACGAGAGCTAGCTAAAGGTGAGGTAGACCCAAAGTACGGTGCTTGGTTCGAAAGAAGGTTTCAGACTCGGCAAAGACCTGCTAAAAGGGCCCACGTCCAACACTTCACCAATGATTCACAAGAGCAATGGGGATGGTTAAAAAGGGAGAAAGGTTACCGGGTCGAAATCGGGAAGCTAAAGCAACAAGTTGAAAGGCTTGTATTTGAGAACAATGTGCAAGTCGCCTCGGAGCAGTCTGAAAGAAACAAGTTAGCCCAAGAAAACCAAACCTTGAAGGCCCGCCTTCGCCAAGCCAGTAAGAGTAACGTTGACCGACAGAAGCGTCGCTCTGATGAAAGATTGATAGCAAGATTGAGAAATCAGGTCGGCCAAAGCCAAGAAGAATTAGAACAATCAAAAGCTTGCATAACAAGGATGAAGGTCAGATGGGCAAAGTACGCAATGGCCCGGGAGCAGCGTTTGCAACAGGTCATAAGTGATTATGAAATGAGCGTCAGAATATTAAGGGAGACGAGCTCCACTCTACATGATCGGATCGTCAAACAAGCACGAGACGCCCAGGCTGACAGAAGACAGTGCTACGATGCAATGGCCTGCATGGAAAGACAAATGGAGTTGTTTCAGGATCGACTTGCCGACGATGCTCAGGCACTGGGGTTGAAAAACCAACAAATCAGGCAGTTGCTCAGTGAAAGAGATGACATCCGAGCAAGGATTGATGAAATAGGGCATTACATCTACATGAAATGCTTGGCATGTGAGCAAACACCTCGGAAGACCCTCCTTGTTTCCATCATTGGCTGCGTCTGCCGGATTATGAACGAGTTGAAGAGCCTGCAAAGAGACCTTACACCTAGAGCCGCGAAAAGGCCGAATGATGCCTCGCGGGCCCTTAAATTGGAGAATTAGTTTTGGTCAAGTCCTGTTTATTTGGCTTTGGTTGTTTTTCCATATGTTGTTTTCTTTTCATTAAACCAAGTTTAAAACCGTGGAGTCTGTACTTCTGCTATTTTTATTTTAAGTACTGTGTAATAGCAAATTTTGATAATGAAATTAAGTGACTCCAGAAGAATTATTGTGTGTCTTTGCTTTGAGGTAGAACTACGCCTGGTCTGATTCGCGCGGGGACGTGATACGTAGGCAATCCCCATAAGATTCGACCGCTTTTAATAAATAAAGAAAAGAAAATGTAAATAGAATAAAACGCAGGGTTTCGCAAAATACTTTAAAGAGACAAATGAGCAAGCCGGGATGACGCATGTTGTTTGAAGCAAAGCATGTAGAAACGGTTAACTGCCTAGGTGCATTGCATCCTCTATGTGTTATGATCAAATCTGTTAAGCTCTAACACTAACAAAGTTTGTTGTTGTCTGATACCAGACAGTTAGTTGTTAAAGAATTCTGGCAACACATTCATACCAAACCAGATCCAAAGGACCGATAGCATCAAGCATGACTACTTCGGAGAATAGTAATGAGGAAGAAAGGCCGATGAGCCAGTTGCTAAAAGAGGCAATGGAAAAGATTGAAAGGATGGGACTAGAGATGCATGCAATGCAGCTAGCCCTGGCCAAAACACAAAAGAGCCCTGAGACACTGGGACACATGCCGGAATACCCTCACTCTGGCCCTTCCACAAGCCGCCCAAATCCCCTCTATCATCAAGAAAGAAGACCTCACGATTCCCAAGCTCCACCACCCCATCAACCTCTCCCAACACCCAACATTCCCATTTTTGTGGGACCTACATCAGCTCCTTTGCAGCGAACGACTAGTGAGCCATTGTTTCAGGCTCACGACACCCAATACTATCCCCCTGAGTCTACATTCCATGCACCGGAACCACAGGCTTACAATCCCCATTTGGAAGTACCGGCAGAGGTTGAGAAGCCGGTTAAGGCCCCTGAACAGGAAGAAGTGTTGAGAAAGTTCAAAAGCCTGGAGCAATCCTTCAGGAACTTGCACGGGCTGGGCAGTCAAGTCAGCGTGGCATACAAAGATCTGTGCCCTTTCCCAGATGTCCAACTCCCGGCTGGGTTCAAGATGCCCAAGTTTGATTTATATGAAGGGCACGGTGATCCCATGGCACATTTGCAGGGATTCTGTAGCAAAATGAGAGGGGCAGGAGGCAAGGATGAGCTTTTGATAGCTTATTTCGGCCAAAGTCTGAGCGGATCTGCACTGGAATGGTATACCAGGCAGGATTTCAGCAGGTGGTACACGTGGGATGATCTGGCACAGGCTTTTGCAGGTCATTTCTAGTACAATCTAGAGATAGTCCCTGACCGTCTCACGTTATTGAGAACTGGGAAGAAACCCGGGGAAAGTTTTCGCGAGTTCGGATTCCGCTGGAGAGAACAAGCAGCTAGGGTCGATCCTCCCATGAGAGAGGGAGAGATGGTAGACTATTTTTTGCAAACGTTGGATCCAACCTACTTTGGTCACTTGGTGACAACGGTTGGAAAATCTTTCAATGAGGTGGTCAAAATAGGGGTCATGATAGAAGAAGGTTTGAGGTCGGACAAGATTTTAAACTATTCGGCACTTAAGGCCACAACCCAGGCTATTCAAAGCGGCACGGGAGGTGCGCTAAGAAGAAAGAAAGAAGAGGTTGCCACGATCGAGGCAAGCAGTTGGTCCAGGGCTGGCAGGCCGCACTACAACCAACCCAGGCCTCACAGGTCAAATTACCCATACAACCCACCACAAAATTTCTATCCACTCCGAGAACCACATTGTTCCGTACACCAAGCCCAGGTATACACTCAGCCTCCGGTTCGCCCACAATGGCGCGCACCGGCTCCCCAGAACATATATGCACCACCACAAAACACCTACCCTCAACCAAGGGCATATAGAAATCCTTCAGGGGCAGGTTTCCGGGGAAATCCAGATGCTAGGAATGACAGGTTGCGGAAGCAAAGAACCTTCACCGAACTGGGAGAAACCTACACCGTTGTGTTCCACAAGCTGCGGCAATTGGGTTTGGTTAGTCCTGTCCATACTCGGGAACCAAATCCTCCGCCTCAGAATTTGGATCGTTCAATCAGTTGTGAATACTGTTCAGGGATGCTCGAGCACGATACCGAGAAGTGCTGGAAGTTAAGGCATGCCATACAGGATCTTATTGACACCAATAAGATCGAGGTCCAGACACCGGAGGCTCCTAACATCAACCAAAACCCACTGCCAGCGCACCACGAAACTCACATGATTGAGTTGGTGTGTGAGGGAGGAGAATTAAGAAAACCCTCACAAACAGTGATGATGATCCAAGCCGCCCCGAGAGAAGTCTTAACCAGTGGAGGAACGAGTATATAGCCGCAGGGTGAAGGCGTCAAGTCGGTAGTAATATTGGGGAAGAGCCCGTCCGTCATAGCAAGCAAACCCGAGCCAAGCAAGTTGGTAATACCAGGGATCCTGCCCACACCGGCAGTCATGTTGAAAGGGGTATGTAGAGAACGGGTGACCATAAAGCCGGTGGTCCAACTGCCGATGATTGACAGCAGGGCTGTGCCCTGGAAATATGAAAAGGCAGTGGTGACGTACCAAGGAAAACAGGTGGAAGAAGTCAGTTGTGAAGCGCAAGGGCTGACTCGATCAGGTCGATGTTTTGCTCCGGTGGAGTTAAGAAAAACCAACCCAGTGGCAACCAAGAAGCCAGTGTCAGAAGAAGAGGCTGAAGAATTCCTGAGGAAGATGAAAGTACAAGACTATTCTGTGGTTGAGCAGCTGAGAAAAACACCTGCCCAGATCTCACTATTGTCATTACTCCTCCATTCCGAGGAACATCGTCGGGCCCTGTTAAAGATATTGAACGAGGCCCATGTACCCAGTGAGATTTCTGTAAACCACCTGGAAACCATTGCCAGCAAGATTTTCGAGGTGAACAGAGTGACATTCTCAGATGATGACCTGCCGGTGGAAGGAACGGAGCACAATAAAGCTTTATACCTAGCTATCAAATGTGAAGACTCGGTGGTAACCCGAGTATTGGTGGATAACGGCTCAAGCGCCAATATTTGTCCATTATCCACCCTGGACCAGTTAAAGATTGACCGTGGAAGAATCCGGGAGAATAGCATCTGTGTCCGGGGGTTTGACGGAAACGGAACAGCCACTGTGGGGGATGTTGTACTTGAACTGACCATTGGTCCGGTCCTGTTTACCATGGAATTTCAGGTATTGGACGCCACGGTATCTTACAACTTGCTGTTAGGACGACCTTGGATTCATGCAGCTAAAGCGGTGCCTTCCACCCTACATCAGACAGTGAAGTTCGAGTGGGAAAGACAAGAGGTCGTGTTGCACGACGAGGATACAACATGCACCATGAGCGGAACCATTGTGCCTTTCATAGAGACCACTGATGACAAAGGTCCTTGGGTCTACCAGATTTTCAATACAGGGTCGGCCAACAAAATTTCTGAAGGAGAAATCATCCCGCGCCCTAGGGTAGCTGCCGCAACAGTCATGATGGTATCAGAAATGCTGGGTAATGGATTTGTGCCGGGAAAAGGCCTGGGAGTTGAACTTCAAGGGATAGTCCAACCTGTTTCCCTTCCTAAGAATCTGGAAACCTTCGGGTTGGGGTTCAAACCAACCGCAGCAGACAGGAAGGAGGCGCGAAGAATGAAGAAGAGGGTCTGGTTTCTGCCTAAACCAGTGCCACGCCTCTCAAGGTCTTTTGTTAAAGCAAGTGCCAAGGGGTCAGTGATCCCAAAGATTCGAGGACCTTTGACCGGTATAAATGAAGACCTGAATCAGAGTTTTGAGAGGCTGTTCGCGGATGTCAGTATGGTGGAAGCTGGAGAAGGTTCCAGCAGAGCAGAGATACAATTTGTGGGGCCTGAGGCCAAGACCAACAATTGGACGGTTACTCCTCTTCCTGTCCGAGGGGAGTTTTGGTAGTAGGCTTTGATTAATGTTTTGTTTGTTTATTTGTTTGATCGGATTATTCAAGGGTGTAATCCAAATTTTACTTTCGTTTTTGTAAAAGTGTGAACCCTTTTATCCCGCAAATTTAATAAAGTTCTCTTCTTTGGTCTCATTTTAATTTTTGTCTTGTTCTTTTTCCTTCTGAACAGTTCTCTTTTTACTGGTTCTAATGACATGGCATGCACAGCGGATCTTCGACCTAGTCTAATAAATCAATCTGAAACCGACTCAATGATGCAAAAGGTCGTTTGTGACGATGAATCTGAATGTGACGAAGGTGAAGCCTTCGAAGAAATAAACAGAGAACTGTGCCAGTTTGAAGAGAAACCCAAGCCTAACTTAAATGACACCGAGGCGGTGAATCTAGGAGACGCTGATAACGTCCAAGAGACCAAAATTAGCATCCACATTGAGCCGAATGTCAGAGCAGAATTGATCAAAACTCTCAGGGAATTCAAAGACGTTTTTGCCTGGTCATATGATGATATGCCTGGATTAAGCACCAATTTAGTGGTTCACAAATTACCCACTGACCCGGCATACCCTCCGGTCAAGCAAAAACTAAGGAAATTTAAAACAGAAATGAGTGTAAAGATCAAGGAAGAAGTGATTAAGCAGTTACAAGCGAAGGTCATTCGGGTCACTCGATATCCCGAGTGGTTGGCCAATGTGGTACCAGTCCCAAAGAAGGATGGAAAAATCAGGGTGTGCGTTGATTACCGCAACCTTAACAAAGCAAGTCCCAAGGACAATTTTCCGTTGCCCAACATTCATATCTTAATCGACAATTGCGCAGGGCGCGAGATCGGATCCTTTGTGGATTGCTATGCAGGTTATCATCAGATCCTAATGGATGAGGAGGATGCTGAGAAGACAGTGTTTATTATGCCATGGGGAACCTACTGCTATCGGGTAATGCCGTTCGGGTTAAAGAACGCTGGGGCAACATACATGCGAGCAATGACTGCCGTGTTTCATGACATGATACACAAGGAAATTGAGGTGTACGTCGATGATGTGATCATCAAATCTTGGCGTCGGGAGGACCATGTAGCAGACCTAAGGAGATTTTTCCAAAGACTCCGAAGGTATGATATCAAGCTTAACCCGGCCAAATGCGCATTCGGGGTTCCATCAGGAAAGTTGCTAGGATTCATCGTCAGTCGACGGGGGATTGAGTTAGACCCATCCAAAATTGAATCCATCCGAGATTTGCCACCGCCAAGGAACAAAACAGAGGTAATGAGTTTGCTGGGTAGACTCAATTATATCAGCAGGTTCATCGCTCAACTCACAGCAACTTGTGAGCCCATATTTCGGCTGCTGAGAAAGGACGCTGCAGTAGGTTGGACAGCAGAGTGTCAGGAGGCTTTCGACCAAATCAAAGGGTATCTGTCTAATCCACCCGTATTGGTCCCACCTAAGCCCGGGAAACCCCTAATCCTTTACCTGACGATCTTGGAAAATTCATTTGGTTGTGTGTTGGGGCAACATGACGACACAGGAAGGAAGGAGCAAGCCATCTACTATCTTAGCAAGAAATTCACAGTGCATGAGGTCAAGTACACTCAACTCGAGAAAACGTGCTGCGCCCTAACTTGGGTAGCTCAGAAGTTGAAGCACTACCTGTCTTCATATACTACTTATCTCATATCCCGCTTGGACCCATTGAAGTATATCTTTCAGAAACCTATGCCCACGGGAAGGTTGGCAAAATGGCAAATTCTGCTCACAGAGTTTGATATCATCTATGTGACGAGGACGGCCATGAAAGCCCAGGCGCTGGCAGACCATTTGGCCGAGAATCCCGTTGATGAAAAATACGAGCCCTTAAGAACGTATTTTCCTGACGAAGAGGTGATGCATACGAATGAGTTGGAATTACCCGAGGAACCAGGTTGGAAGCTTTTCTTCGATGGAGCTGCAAACGCAAAAGGGGTTGGAATAGGAGCAGTACTCATTTCTGAAACAGGACGACATTATCCTGTTACGGCTCAACTACGCTTCTATTGCACCAACAATATGGCTGAATATGAGGCTTGCATTCTGGGTCTGCGCTTGGCTGCCAACATGGATGTCCAAGACGTCTTGGTCTTGGGAGACTCGGACCTCTTGGTACATCAAATTTAGGGTGAATGGGAAACACGAGATCTAAAGCTCATACCATACCGACAATGCTTGCATGATCTGAGCAAGCAATTTCGATCGGTAAAGTTCAAACACATCCCGAGAGTTCACAATGAGGTTGCGGATGCCTTGGCCACCTTGGCATCAATGTTGCACCACCCTGACAAAATGTATGTTGATCCTCTACATATCCAGGTCCGTGATCAGCACGCCTACTGCAATGCCATAGAAGAAGAAGCAGATGGCGAACCCTGGTTTCATGATATCAAGGAATACCTCAGGATGGGGATATATCCAGAACATGCCTCTGGAGACCAAAAAGAGCCCTCCGGCGGTTGTCGAATGGTTTCTTCCTCAGTGGGGGAATATTGTACAAAAGAACCCCGGATCTGGGATTGTTGAGATGCATAGATGCCGGGCAGGCAACGTCGGTTATGGCAGAAGTACATGCTGGAGTTTGTGGGCCACACATGAGCGGATATGTATTGGCAAGAAAAATCCTTCGAACAGGGTGTTATTGGCTCACCATGGAACACGACTGTATCACTTTCGTGAGGAAATGCCATCAGTGCCAGATACATGGAGACTTGATTCATTCTCCGCCAACAGAGTTACATACGATGTCAGCACCCTGGCCGTTTGTAGCATGGGGCATGGATGTCATTGGGCCCATCGAGCCAGCAGCGTCCAACGGTCATAGGTTCATTCTAGTGACCATTGATTACTTCACCAAATGGGTTGAGGCTAAAACCTTCAAATCAGTAACCAAGAAGGCAGTGGTGGACTTCGTTCACTCCCATATCATCTGCAGATTTGGGATCCCAAAAGTGATCATCACGGACAACGGTGCGAATCTTAATAGCAGCTTGATGAGAGAGGTATGCCAACAATTCAAGATTACACACCGCAATTCCACCCCATATCGTCCTAAGGCGAATGGAGCAGTCGAAGCAGCCAATAAGAATATCAAGAAGATACTGCGAAAAATGGTGGAAGGGTCCAGACAATGGCACGAGAAGTTACCCTTTGCCTTGTTGGGTTACCGCACTACCGTCCGGACTTCCATAGGCACAACTCCTTATTTGTTGGTGTATGGAACTGAGGCCGTGATACCAGCGGAGGTCGAAATTCCGTCCCTCCGAATTGTCGCTGAAGCCGGGATTGATGATGATGAATGGGTCAAGGCTCGATTGGAACAGTTGAGCCTGATAGATGAGAAAAGATTGGCAGCAGTGTGCCATGATCAGCTGTACCAAAAGAGAATGGCAAGAGCGTATAATAAGAAGGTGCGCCCCAGGAAGTTTGAAGTAGGGCAGCAAGTATTGAAGAAGATCCTCCCACATCAGGTCGAGGCAAAGGGCAAATTCGCCCCAAATTGGCAAGGGCCTTATATCGTGACCAGAATATTGTCCAACGGTGCTTTGTGTTTGACAGATGTCGAAGGTAGATGTGTCGACATGGCTATCAATTCAGATGCAGTCAAGAGATATTATGCGTAATTTCTTTAATTATGGCAATTTTTGGTTTATTTGTTTGTATTTGGCATTTGTTGAATAATGAGATGACGGAGGCAATTCTTTCTTATACCCAAACACTGTTTAACCCTTGCTTCCCCCTTTTGAGCCTTAAATTATTCTTTCATACCCCTCTTTTGGAATCACTAATGGGAAAGATATGAAAAAGAAAAGAGAAGAAAAGAAAGGAAAAGAAAAGGGAAAAGAAAAGAAAAGAAAATGAAAATAAAGAAAAGAAAAATCAAGGAATATAAAACTGTGGGAACTACGTTTGACCTGATTCCTCAAAGAGGATACGTAGGCGCCTCACGACTTGGTCATAGTATGCATCATAGCAAATATAGGATGCATAATGTACATAGTGTGCATAATAGGCACAATATGCGTAACGCACATAGCTCAACATAATCATAAAAGATAAATTCCCCAAGCAAGAAAACTGGGGCAGAGGTTATGTTTTAAGTTCCAACAAAGGTTTGATTCCAAAAGTTGTAGCACATCACCCTTCAAATTGTTTTCATTTTTATAGCCTTTCTTCAAACCCACACCAAAACCAACATCAACCTCCAAACACCTCCCGATCAATGTTCGAGAGATGCCAAGTCCGGCGAATAAGGCCGAGGATAATACACTGATCCCAAGCAAAGAAGAGGATCGTAAGACTGGAAATGAGTTGATGGTCAAGGGAATCTCCAGAAAGGAGGGACGTATCTACAACACCCCGATTTCCCGAAAGAAATAAAATGAGAGAGTCTTATCGGTGAAAACCTTCACAAGGCACCAAGAGGCGATGTAAGATGAGGGATATGAAATAGAGAGTCTTATTGGTGAAAACCTTCACAGGCACCATAAGGCGCCGGGAGATGAGAGAAACGAGAGAGTCTCATCAGTGAAAACCCCTCGAAGGGCACTATGAGGCGACAAGACAGATCAGCAAAAGCTACAACATCCGAAACGGACACTCCTTTATCATCCCCAGCAAGTCGGACCATCGGGCAAAGCGATTGATACAAATAGACTGGGTCGGGAATCTATGGTGCACGTCATGATCACGGGGACCAGTCGTATCCCCCAGATAAGTTCTTTTGAGTTTCTTCTCCCACCAAAATATTCTTTCAGAAAGATTTTCTCCTTTTTCTAGCTTTTATTTCTTTTCCTAAATGTGTCTTGAAAGGATTTTTCAAAGCTTACTACCAGAAATCGAAGGGGAATTCATCCAATGCAGGATAATACAAACAGTCTTAAAGGCCGGTCCCAGGCAATGCAGGGATTGTGCCCGGAAATTTTGGAAGAAGTAAGCTCCAAAAGGGAGTGGTTTCGGGAGGTAGAAGCAGACTCCCACAGAATATGCTTAAAGAGAAAGCAGAAAAGGGGATAAATTGAAAACCAATCCCCAGCAGGCTAGAGACCCCCAACAGGCAACTTTGCCCGCCAACCAATTATGGGGACAAAGAGCAAGAGAAGGGGAAGAGAGAAAAATGGCTCGCCAGAAAGGCACCCTCTACCACCACGATTAAACTGACTAAATCCTTTTGTCTGTTGCAGGAGAGCAAAGAATTGATGATGGCAGCAAGATGCAACGCCATGGAAGTCACAAAAAACCGGGGCAGAAAATTTTCTGCCGATTGTCGAAAATTTTCTCGAAAAACGGGGAAGCAATTTCAATACATTTAAGTTCTAGGTCGCCCACCAGTATAATGCGGGAATACTTTTAAGTTCTAGGTCGCCCACCAGTATAATGCGGGAATACTTTTAAGTTCTAGGTCGCCCACCAGTATAATGCGGGAATACTTTTAAGTTCTAGGTCGCCCACCAGTATAATGCGGGAATACATTTAAGTTCTAGGTCGCCCACCAGTATAATGCGGGAATACTTTTAAGTTCTAGGTCGCCCACCAGTATAATGCGGGAATACATTTAAGTTCTAGGTCGCCCACCAGTATAATGCGGGAATACATTTAAGTTCTAGGTCGCCCACCAGTATAATGCGGGAATACTTTTAAGTTCTAGGTCGCCCACCAGTATAATGCGGGAATACTTTTAAGTTCTAGGTCGCCCACCAGTATAATGCGGGAATACATTTAAGTTCTAGGTCGCCCACCAGTATAATGCGGGAATACATTTAAGTTCTAGGTCGCCCACCAGTATAATGCGGGAATACATTTAAGTTCTAGGTCGCCCACCAGTATAATGCGGGAATACTTTTAAGTTCTAGGTCGCCCACCAGTATAATGCGGGAATACTTTTAGGTTCTAGGTCGCCCACCAGTATAATGCGGGAATACATTTAAGTTCTAGGTCGCCCACCAGTATAATGCGGGAATACTTTTAAGTTCTAGGTCGCCCACCAGTATAATGCGGGAATACTTTTAGGTTCTAGGTCGCCCACCAGTATAATGCGGGAATACATTTAAGTTCTAGGTCGCCCACCAGTATAATGCGGGAATACTTTTAAGTTCTAGGTCGCCCACCAGTATAATGCGGGAATACTTTTAGGTTCTAGGTCGCCCACCAGTATAATGCGGGAATACTTTTAAGTTCTAGGTCGCCCACCAGTATAATGCGGGAATACTTTAAGTTCTAGGTCGCCCACCAGTATAATGCGGGAATACTTTTAAGTTCTAGGTCGCCCACCAGTATAATGCGGGAATACATTTAAGTTCTAGGTCGCCCACCAGTATAATGCGGGAATACTTTTAAGTTCTAGGTCGCCCACCAGTATAATGCGGGAATACTTTTAAGTTCTAGGTCGCCCACCAGTATAATGCGGGAATACTTTTAAGTTCTAGGTCGCCCACCAGTATAATGCGGGAACACTTTTAGCTCTAGAGTTTGGAATCAGTAGCCCCACCTGAAGACGGAAGGTTACAACAGAGAGCCCCAAGCAGGAAAAACAATAAAATCCCCAGCGCCAAGAAGCAGAAGTCTGCCAAAGCAAGCGCACATTCAAAAGGAAGGAAGAACGCGTCTCAGAAGAAGCAGTTCGGAAACATTATGGCATGCCCAACATAACAATTCTGATGAAAAACCATACCGCTGAAGAAACCATTGAAAGATTTAAGGAAGAAAGCCATGTTCCCAGCAAATCAAGCAAAGTGATGAGAACTGACATTCAGAAAAGGTGAAGGACCAGCATCATCTCCAAGTTCACAAAATAAAGGCGTCAGAGGAAAGCGTCAGCCGACAAGAAAGCAAGACAACAAGAACAAGTTGAAGATATATGAGATCTCACACTCTAGCTTAGCTTCTTGTTTTTCCTTTTAGAGCAATGTAACAGGGAGATCGGTTGAGCAGTAGCATCCTACAGCAGCATACAACAGCGCGCAACAACAGCAAACACTACAGTCACACGGTAGTCCCAGCTACCAAAAATTTCCCGAACTACATTGACATGATTCCTGTTCAGCCCAGGATATGTAGGAAACCTCTGAAGCGAAGGTTCGGTCAAATCCTTTTCAAAAATGCTTCACACGGAGTATTCGGACAGGCAAAAAATCGCTCGCTTTATCTTTGCGCGAAAACCCTTAGTGTCTTCGTGCAAAGAGGGGCAGCTGTAAGCACGTGATTTTTGCTTCACGAGCAATCACTCCAAAAGGAAAACAAAAAATAAAAATAGTGACGGATGATTTCGCTGTACAATTTTTCGATTTTTTTTTCCGTGACATGTGTTATTAGTCATTTGTGGGTCTGTCCATTTTGCATCTAGTCATTATCAAACAAAAATACAAAAATATGTGTCAGTAAAATCAAACAAAAATACAAAAATATGTGTCAGTAAAAGAAAATTCAAAAAAATATATATATATGTGTGCATCGTTCGTGCTAGGCTTTTAGTTAACTTACTTGAATATTTGGTGATAATTGTGTTAAAATGTTCCATTGTTGTTTAGTTTTAATTTCATTATTTTATTGTCTATTATTTTATTTTTTGTTTTAAAAGAAAAATGAAACTAGAAAAACAAAAAGGGAAGAAAATCGGTTGGGCCCAAAATAAATGAAACAAAAACAGGCCCAAACCAGCACTCAACCCAGTCCAGACCAGGCCTGCCCAGGCACCTCCTGAAACGACGTCGTTTCAGGCAAATCAATCTGAGCCATCCGTCCGAGCCTATCTAACGGTTCAGGACCTCTTTCAGCGACCCACGTTCAAACCCGACCCAAATAACCAGCCTGACCCAACCCCTCACTTAACCCAAACGACCCCGTTTAACTACCAAATGACCCCGTCTCATGTCTCATCCTCAGATCCAAGCCGTTGAGATCATCTGATCTAACGGCTCAGATCCAATCAGACTCCCCATATATAAACTCGACCCTTCACCCCACGCCCCTATCCGAACCCCCCCGTCATCGTCCCCAAGCTCAAACACTGGAACCCCAAAACCCTAGCAAGCCGCCCTAGTCTCCCTCGCCATTAAAGCCGGCGGCACGAACGCCGGTGACCACCCCCTTCACACCCCTAAAGCATCCAACCACCCTGAACACGAATCCACTAACCACGAACCTCGAATCACCTTCTATCGTCTCGAATCTGGATTTGAAGATTCGAGACAAAACTCGATCTATGCCAAACCACCCCATCTTCATACCAGACACTCCCCTGACCTTCCTCGTGACCAAACCAAGCTTGGTTTGGTCCGAATCTACCCACAACTCCTAAAAATCCAGATCTGAAAATCCAGAACTTGAAACACATGCACCTGGGGAATCCGGCCGGTCTTGACAAGGGTTTGAGGTCTAATAGACCTTAATCAAGGTGTTCTCACGTGAGAACACCCTGATTAAAGTTTGTTCGGCCTCAAGAGTTCGAAGTTGAGTCAGATTTGGGTCATTTTGATTTCAAACTCTTTTGGTAAGTTTTCCTTTCTTTTGTTTTAGTTCTAATTAAGTTGTCAGCATATTTCGTTGTGTTTGTTTGTCATTTTGTTATTTTTCATTCGGATTTCTTCCATCTCTGTTGAAGGCCTTTTTATTTGGTCAATTGTCTTCTGTTTGTGTTCTGAATATACCCTGTGATATACGTGTTCATCAATTAGATTAATCGTCAAACGAGTTTAATTCATATAAGTTCCCAGTGTTTGAACAAATTTGTCTGAGGTCATTCGGGACTCTATACGTGTTGTTTATATGAACGATTGATTGTTATGTGTTACGATTAATATAGTTGAGTCGATATATGTCGTCAATTAGTTTCAATCGTTAATGGTAACAACTTGATTCGTATTGCTTATTTCTGCTGTGATCGTATTTGAGTCCCATTAGGAACTGAATTGTATTGCCTATTGATTTTGTTCAAATCGAATTAAAAAAACATCTAGGGGAAAGGTTATAATGGCAGATTCAGACTTTGATTTTAAAACACGATGCCATTTGGTTTAGACCGTGGGCAGCATGTGTATGGTTAGCTTTAAGGAATTAAAATAATTGGACAGCATGTGCTGTCAGATTATATTCCTACTGCCCATACTTTGGTTAAATAAACAAGTGATCAGTACATTTTAACAACAAAAGAGAGAGGGCTGTCAGGGATTTGATGGGAGTTTTGTTTATTTAAAAG
Organism: Nicotiana tabacum; assembly: GCF_000715075.1. Lineage (NCBI taxonomy): Eukaryota > Viridiplantae > Streptophyta > Magnoliopsida > Solanales > Solanaceae > Nicotiana > Nicotiana tabacum. The sequence continues at coordinate 211,175,855 of NC_134080.1, forward strand.
AAGTGAGTGGAAAAACAACGGAGGGGGGGGCAATTTTGAGTTGTAAAACAGACTGTAAAGTGTTAAGGTTAGGCTATAAAAGAGGCAGACCTTCCATTAGAAAGGGGTTCCTTTTTTTGAGTCTTGAGAGATTCTGTGAGTAAGAAAACTGAAAAGGAAAAACAGGAATAAATTTCAGAACATTGTGAATGAGTATTGTCTAGAAGAAACTGTGTAAGAGTCCAGTTTGATCAGGTTGTCTTCGTGGTTTTTGCTTTTCTGTCGTTTGCCAAGCTTTCTTGTGGTCATTGGATTTCTGTTGATGTTACATTCAACATTCTGGGCTGTTATTTCCTACTCTGTTTTTCTGGGATTGTTTATTTGTTGCTCGACTCCTTGCTGAGCTTCATCATTGTTGGCTGGTCGTTGTTGCTGTGTTGTTGCTGTGAATCTGCTGTGCTATTGTTTGTTGTGTACTATTCAGCTGATCCTTTTCCTTCTTCTTTTGTTCCTCTATACCAGGTACACAACTAATACTGTCCATGTAATTTGAAAGTCGAGCATGAATACAAAAGGGAAGATTTGAAGACATCTATGTCCACATGTAGTTGTTATATAGATGATTATGTAGTGTGTAATGGTTTACAATCTTGTTTGGGTATTGGAGTTGGTCCTTTCATATAGTGAATACAAAAAATGTAGTATGGTTTAATATCATATGTTGGTTAGGTTAACAGACAAAAGGATTGGCAGTATACTAGGCTATGTCTTGGAAATTAGTTGTGTTTTGTAATTAGCATTCTCTTTTAATGCATGTCAAAGAATAAAACTATCCGCCTTAGTTAATTTTCATTCTCTTTTGATAAACTGCCTCGTTATAATTATCAAGCCACACCCTTATAACAATTAGCACAAGTCCGCGCCCCTCAACCTTATGAAGGTCGAGCCCAGGTCAAAACAGACCAAACAGACCCGCCTCGGATAAACAGTGGCCCAGGTCTGGCCCATCCCGCATGAGCTGGATTTGGGCCCATAATGTTCGATCAGCTGTCCGTATGCATGGTCATGTTTCCTTATTCTGTAAAAGCATTTCGGATCCTGCTGTAAATAATCTGCAAGCATGTAAATAATTAAGAGATTTTCTTTTATTTTAGAGACGAACTTAATAGGAAATATAGTCATTATAGGTTTATCCTTTAAAATAAAAATGAGACGAGCCTCGACAAACAAAAATGTAGAAGCTGCGGGGCCCTCTAAATGTATATATTAAATACTTAGATTCCGGGACGGGCCGTTTAGCAAATTTCACGGCCCTTCCTAAAATAATAACACGATAGTCTCTTTAGGTGCGTGTTTAATAATCTACTTTCTTAAAACTTGGGGTGTGCATTTCATGCGACCCAGATCCAAATCCCAAAACATCAAATAAAATATGTTCCAGATTGTGGGTGTATTTCATGTGATGCAGTCCAAGGACATGTTTTAAGCGATGTTCACATCCTTTTGAAATAATAACAATAAAGCGGTAAAAAGTTAAAATTGGCACATTGGTTCATAATGGTATTTAAAATCAGATAAATAAGCCGAATATGACAGTTGAGCGACCGTGCTAGAACCACGGAACTCGGGAATGCCTAACACCTTCTCCCGGGTTAACAGAATTCCTTATCCGGATTTCTGGTGCGCAGACTGTAATATGGAGTCATTATTTTCCTCGATTCGGGATTAAAATTGGTGACTTGGGACACCCTAAATCTCCCAAATGGCGACTCTGAAATTAATAAACCAATCCCATTTCGATTGTCCTTTAATTGGAAAAACTCCCTTGCACCCTCTCTGGTGCGGAAAAAGGAGGTGTGACAACTATGACATGGAGACAACCAATCCATACCCAATATCACATCAAAATCAACCATACAGAGCAGCAAAAGGTCTACTCATACCTCTAAACTCCCAATAGTCACCACAAAAGACCAGTATACGCGGTCCACAACAATAGTATCGCCCACCAAAGTAGATACATGAACAGTTGAAACAAGAGACTCGCAGGGCGTATCCAAATAATGAGCAAAATATGATGACATATGAAAAAGTGGAACCGGGATCAAATAATACAGAGGCATCCTTGTGGTAAACTGAGACAATACCTGTGATCACAACATCTGAAGCAATAACATCTGGTCTGACTAGGAGTGCATAGAAACGGGCCTGACCACCACGTGATCGACCTCCCCCTCTAGGGCAACCTCTAACTGTTCCACCCCGAGCTGGGTGGGCGGGTGGGGAAGTAACCGGTGTCACACCTCCTTTTTCTATACCTACACCCCGCAAAGAGGCGTAAAGGAGTTTTTCCATTTAAAGGACAATCGGAGCGGGATTTAATTATTAATTATTCATAGTCGCCACTTGGGAGATTAATGGTGTCCCAAGTCACCGGTTGAATCCCGAACCGAGGAAATTTATGACTCTGTTAACAGTCCGCGAACCAGAAATCCGAGTAAGGAATTCTGTTAACTCGGGAGAAGGTGTTAGGCATTCCCGAGTTCCGTGGTTCTAGCACGGTCGCTTAACTGTTGTAGTTGAATTTATCTGACTTTAATACATGTTAACTTATGTGCTTTTTATTTGTAAACCGCTTTTATTGTTATTTATTTTAGCAGAATTGCGACGTTGTGAAAACGCATTTTGAACCACGTCGCAATCAATGCACCCGTAGTTATCAACACATTTCGACTTCGTCGAGATTTGGATTTGAGTCACATCAATGCACACCCGAATTTTAAGAAGGTTATTTAATTAAATCGTACCTAAAGATACTAATGTAGTGTTACTTTGGGGAAAAGCTATGAAGTTCGCTAAACGGCCATCCCAAATTCTAATTATTTCGATAATTACTTACTAAGGGCCCCACGTTTATTTATTTTGTGTGGTAAGGCCCGTCTCAATTTGTAAACCTCTTTTCTATCATTATTTATTTATAAGGATTACGATGTCGCGAAAACGAGTTTCGAACCACGTCGCAATCAATGCACCCGTGATTGTCTACACATTTTGACTTCATCGAGATTTGAATTTGGGTCGCATCAATGCGCACCCGAGTTTAGGAAGATAATATTGTTAAACGAACGCGCCTAAAGCAACTACGCGTTTTTAAATTTGCGAGGGCCATGGAAATTCAACTAAATAGCATGCCTCGAATTCTAAAGGAAAAGCAATTAGTTAAACTACAAATATTCATTTTTACAACTAATTAATTTAAGTATCACAACCACGCCACGGGAACCATACTTATAGTTGCAATGATTTAATTACGCGCAAAAAAGTCTGCCTACCCACACGTGGTCAACCCTTAACATACTACTAGCAAGCAATAAAATAAGCAACTTAAAATAGAACTAAATAAAATAAAGCTCAATTCATCTCCACATATTAACAACCCAAAATCAATGATCAACCAACCCAAAATTTAGTGAAACTTCTATAGTACTCCTTTTTCTCGCAATCACACTTGTGCCATGGAAACATGAATACTCCTTGACCTTGATCGGTCACAATTTGAACCAGAACATAAATTAACACAATTTGTCCAAAAACAATCTATATTGTTTCGATTCAGCATTTTAATCTCTCACAGTGTATTTCAACTCATCGTCATGGTCTAACTTCTTTTCATTAGAACTCTGATTGTATTTTAGCAACAATGACAAAAAGGGAAAATTAATTCAAACTACATATGCAAAGAACTAACCAAAACATAAATTTAAAATTCATGTTAAATTTATATCACAAATGAGGCAATGAATCACGTAGGAGTAACAAAATGAACATAGGAGGAAGATAACCTTGAACAAATTGTTGACCTTTCCAGTATGTGAATCCAAGAGCAAACGAGACGACAATTCAGGACCTCGACGAAGCGAAATCTCGTCGGACGACACTCGAACCTTGACGGAACCAACAAACGGAGTGTGATTTCAACGACGAGGAACAAAACGTGACTTCATCGACATTAATGGAGGCCGCTGGTCAGACCCAGACAGATGTCGAACTATTTTTACGCATGAACACAAATGGCGACGTTATTCTACAGATTCGATGTTGCTAGTGGTGTTGTTACTCACCAGTTATCAATTTCGGCGAAGCAACAACTCGAGTGAGGAACTAGTGAACGCCGGCTGTGGTGATTGGCGTGAGAGAAGGGAGCTTTATTTGGGTTAAGCAACCATGGGAGACGCTTCGGAAAGGACATTGAAGCTTTTCGGAAAGATGTCGCGAGGAAGAAGAAGCCAAGGCTGGGGGGGTTTACGAAGAAAAGCTACGCAGCTTTGCTGCTTTCTAGCTTCTTTTAACGAGCGCGGATTCTGCCTTTTCTCCCAAGCTTTTCCTCCGTCTGTTATTTCGTTCGACAACAAGCCATGGATGGCTGCTTCAAGCAAAGGATGAATGATGGGGTAGGGTTTTGTTTGGGGTGAGTCGGGGAAGACGATGATCAGGGGGGGTTGTTCTTGTTGCGCAGCCCTGCTGCTTTGCAGCTTCTTCCTCGTTCGTTTTTTTTTGCGCAGCCTTGCTGCCTGTTTTCCCAGCTCGTTCCTCCTTCGTTTATTAGAGATAGGGTCGTTTTTGGTCACACAGCTTTTTGCTGCTTTTTCAGCTTCTTTTTCTTTGTCCCTTTGTTTAGTCTTTAGGCTTGTTTTTATAGTGTAGAGTCTAGGGTTTTTGGGTTAAGGGGTGTGGGCCTAGGAGTTATGGGCTTGGAAATTGTGGGCTAGGTCCAAAATTAGGCCTAAAGCTGGGTTGCTCGAGCCCAAGCTCTATTCTTTTACCGCGAATGAGATTAAAAATACCCGCCCATTTATTAATTAGTCCTACTATTAATATAATTATTAAAACAAAACTGACCATTAAAACAAATCTATTTTTTTTGTATTTCCAAACATTATATTAAAAATAAAAATACGATACTATTTTTATATATTTTTTAGATTAAGAATGACTACAAATATTAATGAACTTATTATTATTATTATTTGTTGTAATTTTTTTTTTCTTGTACTAAAATGAAGTGAAAGAGTCAAAATTACTTAAAATATCTATATTATGCCTGAATTAAATATTTTACGCTAATATATAAAAGATCTTGCGGAGGGTCAAAAATCACATGTCTACAGTTGCCCCTCTTTGACTGGAAACGTACAGAGTTTTCAGACAAAGACTGACTACACAGGTTTTTGACCCGACCCTTATTTGGAGAGACTAAGACTAAGAGAGAAGGGAGTGTGACCGAGCCCTGGTATCTGAGCTACCTACATATCCTTGGCTATAAAGGAATCAGGCCACGTGTAGTTCAGAAATGAGTGAGATGACGGAGTATGCCGAGGTGGAGATCCGGTCGAGGTGCCGTTCCGTCGATGTTCCGGTCTGCGGTCCCTGTTATTACATCAAAAATCAAAAGATGAAAAAGACTAGCTAAGCCTATCGACTACGAGCTACAAGATTCCTATCTATAAGTCTTCTGAAGCTTGATCTTGAGTCTTGAATGGTTCTTTATACAAACTTTAGATTTGAACCTTGACACTTGTTAACTGCAGGTGCTAGCTCGTTCTTCTATAGATTTTGGGTCAAGACCGGACATGTAGTGCTTGTGACCTCGGCCATGTCTTGAGCATCTCACATCCTTCATCAACTTCTAAATTGCTTTCTGAATTGAATTCCCTTTTTTCCAGGTGGGCGCCTGATTGCTGAAACTTGAAATGTATGTCTCTGTTCTCCAGGCGGACTCCTGACTTCCGAAACTTGCGATTGAATGTATCACCTCTGTTATTCAGGCGGGCTCCTCTGTTCTTCAGGCGGGCTCCTGACTTCCGAAACTTGAATTGTATGCCTTTGTTCTTCAGGCGGGTTCCTGACTTCAAAAAGACAAAGAAATCGATTGAGAACTAAAAATTTGAATTGTATCACCTATGTTCTTCAGGCGGGCTCCTGACTTCTGAAACTTGAATTGTATGCCTCTGTTCTTCAGGCGGGCTCCTGACTTCAAAAAGACAAAGAAATCGATTGAGAACTAAAAATTTGAATTGTATCACCTATGTTCTTCAGGCGGGCTCCTGATTGCTGAATTTGAAATGTATGCCTCTGTTCTTCAGGCGGGCTCCTGACTTCACAAAAATAGACAAAACAAAGAAAACTTTCTATCCTAGTTTGGAAACTGGGTGTTTGTTACCACATACTAATCAGAACTAAAACTTGAATTGTGATAAGACTGAAATGCAACTTTTTTTTAAAACAATTTGAAGACTGCAAGGTATCTTAAAATTTAAACTTTATCTTAGGTGGAAAATTCATCAGACCAAGATTTTCATCTTAAGAGAAAGATTCAACAGACTAAGATTTTTGTCTTTATCTTAGGTAAAAAATTCATCAGACTAAGATTTTCATCTTAGGAGAAAGATTCAACAGACTAAGATTTCTTTATCTTTATCTTAGGTGAAAAATTCATCAGACTAAGATTTTCATCTTAGGAGGAAGATTCAACAGACTAAGATTTTTGTCCTTTATCTTAGGTGAAAAATTCATCAGACTAAGATTTCCATCTTAGGAGAAAGATTCAACAGACTAAGATTTTTATCCTTATCTTAGGTGAAAATTTCATCAGACTAAGATTTTCATCTTAGGAGAAAGATTCAACAGACTAAGATTGTGACTCTAGGAGATAATTAATCAGACTAGGTCCATTTTGTGTGATCTCGACTTTCTTAATTTTCCAAATTCCAACTTCCTTTCTTTTCAAATTCTGCCTTCTTTTCTTGTTCCCAAATTAGGTCTTCCTTTCTTCTTTTTTTCGACTTCTGTCTTCCCCTTCTTTAAATTATGCTTTCCTTTCTTTTTCCTCAAATTCTGCCTTCATCTTTTCCAAATTATGCTTTCCTTTTGTTTTTCCAACTTCTGCCTTTATCTTAGGTGAAAGATTCATCGGACTAAGATTTTTATCTTAGGTGAAAAATTCAACAGACTAAGATTTCTTTATCTTAGGTAAAAGATTCAACAGACTAAGATTTCTTTATCTTAGGTGAAAAATTCATCAGACTAAGATTTCTTTTAACCATTTTCCTTCAAAATTTGCTTTATCTACCCACTAACTTGAATTATCTTCTTTCAGAACTGCTTTCCTAAAAACTAGTGTTATCCTCCTTCATGTTCTTCAGATGGGTACCCGAAAAAGCTTTCAACACGACAGAAAATTTTCTGCCCCAATTTGGTAATTTTCCTGTAGCATATCTTTTTGCTATCAATATCATTTCCATGCCCCTGTTTCAAATCAAAGAAAATTATGTCAGTTTAAAAGTGCGGTGGTTGGTTGTGGTACTCCCGCTGGAATGACTTTCCTTTTCTCCTTTTCATGCTTTGCGTCGTCCGACCATCTTTGAAACTTGGCTGATAACTTCCGCCCTTCTTGACGACTATCTCTAAATTATTACTTCTAGTCTTCTTATCTGACCCCATATGTTTTCTATGACAACTGATTCTTCTTGAAGGCCTTGCCTGTTTACTGATTAACCACTTTCCCCGTCATCTGTGTCACTAAAATACCCTTTTTCCCCGTTCAATCCCAATACCCTCTATCTGTTGCATTATTCCTGCACCGACATCTACCAGACTTTGTGTTTCATAAGGATCCCAAAGTATGTTGATTATTACCAGCTTAGTGCTCTTGTTATTTTTCCTGACTTGTGACCCCGTTTTGTGCAATTGGAAAGCTGGTGGAAAATTTTGAAGTCATTCCTCACTTGTTACGACCAAAGGACTCAGAAAGGGGAAATAAACAAAACGAAAGGAACAGAGTAAAGGACAATAGAAAGAGATGATTCCTAACAAGAAAACTACACCGTAGAAACCTATCGGATGTGGATACCGACTCTAATGACCTTGACATGCACCTGCGACCTATTCTGTTAAGCAAATCTGATGTTCATCTCTTGTTCCTTTTTGCCTTGAAACTGGGTTTCATTGCTCCACTTATCCAATTTGATTCGCATTCCTTATTCGGCTTGTAGTGCCCCAAAGGGTTTTCACCATCAAACCTCTCTCATTTCGTTCTTTCTCTCAACTTACTGTCGCCTCAAGGTGCCCGTGAAGGTTTTCACCAATAAGACTCTCTCATTTTTTATTTCTCTCAGCTTTCATCATTTTGTGATACCAATGATGATTTTTATCAATAAGATTCTCTCATTTTCATTTTCCTTGTTTGGACCGGAGTGTTGCCCCTGACATGAATTACCTTACCTGCTTGACTTGGCATTTCTCAAAGACTGATAAGGAGGTCTTTCTTTGGACCGTAATGTAGGCTTTTGGATGGGTTAGAAAGAAAGGGTATAAAAGGCTCAAAACAATTTCAAAATGGGTTAAAATTACAACTTTCGGAATCCAACTTCTCACAACAACCACAATTTCTGCCCCAGTGTCTTGCTTGGGGACTTTTGGATTTTTGTTTTGGTATGACTGAACCTCAGAGAGGCTGCCTACGTACCCTTTCGGGATCAAGTCAAACGTAGTTCACATCATAGAAACTACGTTGTTGCGATTTTCTTTCTCTCTCTTTCTTTTTTTTCTTTTTTTGCTTTTTTTCTTTTTCCTTTCTTTTCTTCATTTTTTCTTTATCTTTCTTTTCTTTTACTTTATTTTCTTCCCCTTTTCTTTTTTCTTTTCCTTTCTTTCTTTCTTTCTTTCTTTCTCCTTTTCCTTTCTTCCTTTTCTTTTTTTTTTTCCTTCTTTTCCATTTGCGTATCTCCGGCACTTGCATTTCTTTAATTGTGCAGTTGATTCCGAAATAGGGGTATGAAAGAAAACAAATAAGGCTCAAAGAGGTTGACAAAAGGGGAAAGTGTTTAGATAGCAAAACAAAACGCCTTCGTCATTTCAGACTTCAAAATATGCCAAATACAAACAAGTACAATCAGAATAAAGAACCCACACACATCATCTCTTGACAACATCGGAATTGACGGCCATTTCCACATCTTTTTCTTCTACATCTTTCAGATATAATGTGTCATTCGACAACACTCTTACTCTTATTACCACGACCAGCCCCCTGTCAACTTAGCCAACTTGCTTTTACGGGGATTTTTATGTTTTACTTGCCCCAGTTTCACATGGTTCGGGTGTCAAACAATCTCAAAATATCCCAATTTGTTCTCATTTCATCAAGTGTCCTTATCGTTTTCAAAATGGTCTCATTGCTTCGCAACTTTTGAAGATCAGACTGCGAATTATGCGTGCATGTCATGTCACTAGAACCGGCAAAAGTCAAAACAAAATAATAGAAAAGAACTAAACGAAGAACAATGATTGGAAATAACAAACGACCGGAATTTGCATTAGACAACGATGAAACAATTTGAATAACAAAACAAAAACAAAACAAACTGGATTGTAACCCTAGAATGAACTGAAACAAACCTACACAACCCTAGACAAACCACTACGATTAAACAAGCTAGACAAAAATGAAAGGATAGACGGGTTTGAACACAAGACAATATCCGGATTACAACCCTGCAAATAATCCGAACAACAGAAATGGCAGCCAAATGGACCACCAAAGCTCCTCCCCAGCTGACTTAGGAATGGAGCGTCTTTCCAATTACAAGCATGGCATCTTAGCCACTAAGCTTCGCATCCATATTGCCATGACCACTATCTGCTTCCGTATCTTCAACTTCAGTCAACAAGTTCCCAAGAGTATTCTCATACCCCATGTCACCGGGCATCATCCTTACCAAGTGTGCCTCCTCATGTAAGGGATGCAACGTGATATTCTGGGTGCCACTGTCTTGAATCAAATTTTCCTGGATCATCCTTTCTATTTCTCTTTTCAAATCCCGACAATTTTCCATATTGTGCCCCAGAGCATTGGAGTGGTATTCACACCTTTTAGATGAGTCAAAGCTTCTCGCACGTCGGTCCACCTGATTTGGAGGAATGGGTGCAATCATGTCATGTTGTTTTAACTTCTCAAATAAGCTTGCATAGGACTCTCCTATTGGTGTAAAACTATCTTTCAACTTTTGTTCCCTTCTATACCCCTGGCTTGGATGTGGGTTACAAAGTAATTGAAAATTTTGCGGAGGCTGGTAGAGATTTTGTGATCCTCGTGCTCGCTTTCTTGGGTGATTTGGTGGCTGGGCAACATACTGGGATGGATCAACAGAGTATGGGGGGTTCGGAGGTGGATAGTAATGCTTGGGGGTCATGGAAAACCTGATGAGGCTGCACATACCTTCGAGATGTTCTCCTAGGACCTCTTCTCGACCCTGATATCACCATGATTTCTTCATCCCTCTCATTCGTGTTACCAAATTCAATTTGGACAGCTTGAGCTGCAGCTTTGAGAGCTGTTTGCCTTATAATTCTGCCTGTCTTAAGACCGTTCTCCACCATTTCTCCCATTTTGATTGCTTCCGGGAAGGATTTACCCACTGCGGATGTCATGTATTGAAAATAATCTGGCTCTTGAGCCTGTAGAAAGACAGTGATTAACTCGTGTTCATCCATGGGTGGCTTAGCTCTAGCTGCCTGCTCTCTCCATTTGATGGCATATTCCCTGAAACTTTCAGTTGGTTTCTTTTTTAGGTTAGAAAGGGAAATGTTGTCTGGGGCGATGTCGATGTTGTATTGAAACTGTTTGACAAAGGCCCGTGCCATGTCATCCCAGACGTACCAGCAAGATGTGTCTTGCTCCAAAAACCATTCAGATGCTACTCCCGTGAGGCTTTCCCCAAAATAAGCTATAAGCAATTCCTCATTTCTTCCCACACCTCTCAATTGGTTGCAATACCTTTTCAGGTGGGCTATGGGGTCTCCATGTCCATTGTACTTTTCAAATTTAGGGATCTTGAAGCCAGGCGGCAAGTGGACATCGGGGAACATGCATAGATCTCTGAAGGCAACACTCTTTTGACCTGCCATTGCTTGCGTGTTTTTCAACCGTTGTTCTAATCTTTTCACTCTTTGAGTTATTTCTTCCTGTACTTTCTTTCGGGCAGGCTTCTTGATGTTTACAGGAAGCTCAAACGAATACGAGTGGTACTCGGGATAGTGGTATTGTTCTTGCTGTGTAGCAAATTGTGACTCGTGACAAGGCTGTCCTTGGCCATTGGCCTAGGCTTGGCGCATTTTGGTCATTTGTTGTTTCAGTGTTCTATTTTCCTCAACCACAGTAGACCCTTGTTGAACCCTCTGACCCTGAGTCTCTTGAGCACTCGTAACAGCTTCGATGTCAGTTATCATTTTTCCTCAGATCTTGTGTTTCCAGCTTACCACAAACCAACCACCTCAACTTTCTTCACAATTCAAAACAAAACATGTTAGAATGGATTGAGTCGGTCCCCATTATTAACAACATCTTATCCATTTTTTCAAATCCTCTTTTCTATTTTTCACTTTTCATTTTTTTTTGGTTGCGGTCGAATCTTATGGAGATTGCCTACGTATCATGACCCCTCATGAATCAGACCGTGCGTAGTTCTTGCAAATAAAAGGTAAACGACAATAATTTTTTTTTTTTTGGAATTTTCCATTTTCATAATAACAACAAAACTGACCAACTTAATGATGAAATACAGACTCGAAAATCAAACGACCCATATACTCTAATCAAAAGAAATACAAACCCCAAAAATGACAGATTCCTTCCCCTATATGCCAATTTTGACCCAAAATCTGAACGGTATTCACTTGACCACTGACTCTTTTTCTTATTTTTCCAAATTAAATTAAACAACCCGGTATTGCAAACACGGCCTTCCAGCGCCTCGGGGACGAAGATTTTAAGGTTGTGAGGGTCAGAATCAAAATATGACCAAAGGTGACTGTTTGCGCAAAGTCAGCCTTCCGGCGCTCTGTTTGGGAACATTTGGCTATTTTTGACAAAAACGGCATCACCTGGTTTATTTATGACAAAAATTAAAATTTTGATATTTTTTGGGCTATTTTTGTAAAAGGGGAGGTTGGACCCGATGAAGGTTGCCTACGTATCTCACGCCCTGTGAGAATCAAACCATGCATAGTTCAGGCAAATTAACCGAACTATTTTAAAACATGACTCTTTTCCATTTTTATTTTTGGCATTTCATAAGCGAATAAAACTATTTTTAGAAACAAGACTCTTTTTTTTTCTTTTCAACAAATAATAAAACAACATATTTTCCAAACTAAAAATAAAAGACTCTGTTTTTTTTCTTTGCTTTTTTTTAGTAAAACAAAATAAAACATTTTTCCTTTTTTTTTCTCAAAATTTCGGCAGAGTTTCGCCAGTAATTGGTCATTGATATTTTATTTCTAAAATAATCAATTAACTCCCTAACTGATATTATTTTTTTTTTCCTCTTTTCTCTTTTTTTTTCAATTTTCCAACATTCTCGAGATTCAGAAACCGGTCAACATGCAGGTTCGAAACAAATATATGTACAGAGCAAGTAGGATGCATCAGGACGGTCTTTTCATTTCAGGTTGCTAGTCCTAGACGGACTCAACCCCTGTGTTGAGTCCCCTAAGTCAAATGCAACGTGATGCAAATAAGTGTTCCTACTAGGGATCCGGCATGAAGTCATGTTATTCTATGTTCCAAACCTGGGTCGGTGTTCTAGACTGTGTACCCGAGCGGACAACTCAAGTCGAGGAGGGGGCAACTTACCGGGAACCAAAAGGCCATCCGGCTTCGTAACTTGTCCGGCCTCTTTCTTATTTCAAGGTATGACACTAACAGAACAGGGAGTCTCAACCAGTAAGCACATCCCCGGAGGTGAAGAGAGAAGGGTGTCGGCACAATTTATATACAGTTCAGATAATATCAAAGCGGTAACATTTAGCACACTCAGCATAAAACATGTAGGAAAATCAGATACAATCAAATACAACAATTTATCTAAGCTCTAATTCTGAACCCTGAACAACACGTTCTGGGTTAACTTCCCCAGCAGAGTCGCCAGAGCTGTCACACCTCCTTTTTCTATACCTACCCCCCCGCAAAGAGGCGTAAAGGAGTTTTTCCATTTAAAGGACAATCGGAGCGGGATTTAATTATTAATTATTCAGAGTCGCCACTTGGGAGATTAATGGTGTCCCAAGTCACCGGTTGAATCCCGAACCGAGGAAATTTATGACTCTGTTAACAGTCCGCGAACCAAAAATCCGAGTAAGGAATTCTGTTAACTCGGGAGAAGGTGTTAGGCATTCCCGAGTTCCGTGGTTCTAGCACGGTCGCTTAACTGTTGTAGTTGAATTTATCTGACTTTAATACATGTTAACTTATGTGCTTTTTATTTGTAAACCGCTTTTATTGTTATTTATTTTAGCAGAATTGCGACGTTGTGAAAACGCGTTTCGAACCACGTCGCAATCAATGCACCCGTAGTTATCAACACATTTCGACTTCGTCGAGCTTTGGATTTGAGTCACATCAATGCACACCCGAATTTTAAGAAGGTTATTTAATTAAATCGTACCTAAAGATACTAACGTAGTGTTACTTTGGGGAAAAGCCATGAAGTTCGCTAAACGGCCATCCCAAATTCTAATTATTTCGATAATTACTTACTAAGGGCCCCACATTTATTTATTTTGTGTGGTAAGGCCCGTCTCAATTTGTAAACCTCTTTTCTATCATTATTTATTTATAAGGATTACGATGTCGCGAAAACGAGTTTCGAACCACGTCGCAATCAATGCACCCGTGATTGTCTACACATTTTGACTTCATCGAGATTTGGATTTGGGTCGCATCAATGCGCACCCGAGTTTAGGAAGATAATATTGTTAAACGAACGCGCCTAAAGCAACTACACATTTTTAAATTTGCGAGGGCCATGGAAATTCAACTAAATAGCACGCCTCGAATTCTAAAGGAAAAGCAATTAGTTAAACTAGAAATATTCATTTTTACAACTAATTAATTTAAGTATCACAACCACGCCACGGGAACCATACCTATAGTTGCAATGATTTAATTACGCGCAAAAAAGTCTGCCTACCCACACGTGGTCAACCCTTAACATACTACTAGCAAGCAATAAAATAAGCAACTTAAAATAGAACTAAATAAAATAAAGCTCAATTCATCTCCACATATTAACAACCCAAAATCAATGATCAACCAACCCAAAATTTAGTGAAACTTCTATAGTACTCCTTTTTCTCGCAATCACACTTGTGCCATGGAAACATGAATACTCCTTGACCTTGATCGGTCACGATTTGAACCAGAACATAAATTAACACAATTTGTCCAAAAACAATCTATATTGTTTCGATTCAGCATTTTAATCTCTCACAGTGTATTTCAACTCATCGTCATGGTCTAACTTCTTTTCATTAGAACTCTGATTGTATTTTAGCAACAATGACAAAAAGGGAAAATTAATTCAAACTACATATGCAAAGAACTAACCAAAACATAAATTCAAAATTCATGTTAAATTTATATCACAAATGAGGCAATGAATCACGTAGGAGTAACAAAATGAACATAGGAGGAAGATAACCTTGAACAAATTGTTGACCTTTCCAGTATGTGAATCCAAGAGCAAACGAGACGACAATTCAGGACCTCGACGAAGCGAAATCTCGTCGGACGACACTCGAACCTCGACGGAACCAACAAACGGAGTGTGATTTCAACGACGAGGAACAAAACGTGACTTCATCGACATTAATGGAGGCCGTTGGTCAGACCCAGACAGATGTCGAACTATTTTTACGCATGAACACAAATGGCGACGTTATTTTACAGATTCGCTGCTGCTAGTGGTGTTGTTACTCACCAGTTATCAATTCCGGCGAAGCAACAACTCGAGTTGGGAACTAGTGAACGCCGGCTGTGGTGATTGGCGTGAGAGAAGAGAGCTTTATTTGGGTTAAGCAGCCATGGGAGACGCTTCGGAAAGGACGTTGAAGCTTTTCGGAAAGATGTCGCGAGGAAGAAGAAGCCAAGGCTGGGGGGGTCTCCGAAGAAAAGCTACGCAACTTTGTTGCTTTCTAGCTTCTTTTAACGAGCGCGGCTTCTGCCTTTTCCCCCAAGCTTTTCCTCCGTCTGTTATTTCGTTCGACAACAAGCCATGGATGGCTGCTCAAGCAAAGGATGAATGATGGGGTAGGGTTTTGTTTGGGGTGAGTCGGGGAAGACGATGATCAGGGGGGGTTGTTCTTGTTGTGCAGCCCTGCTGCTTTGCAGCTTCTTCCTCGTTCGTTTTTTTTGCGCAGCCTTGTTGCCTGTTTTCCCAGCTCGTTCCTCCTTCGTTTTTTAGAGATAGGGTCGTTTTTGGTCGCGCAACTTTTTGCTGCTTTTTCAGCTTCTTTTTCTTCGTCCCTTTGTTTAGTCTTTAGGCTTGTTTTTATAGTGTAGAGTCTAGGGTTTTTGGGTAGGGTTTTTGGGTTAAGGGGTGTGGGCCTAGGAGTTATGGGCTTGGCAATTGTGGGCTAGGTCCAAAATTAGGCCTAAAGCTGGGTTGCTCCAGCCCAAGCTCTATTCTTTTGCCGCAAATGAGATTAAAAATACGCGCCCATTTATTAATTAGTCCTACTATTTATATAATTATTAAAACAAAACTGACCATTAAAACAAATCTATTTTTTTGTATTTCCAAACATTATATTAAAAATAAAAATACGATACTATTTTTATATATTTTTTAGATTAAGAATGACTACAAATATTAATGAACTTATTATTATATTATTATTATTTTTTGTTGTAATTTTTGTTTTCTTGTACTAAAATAAAGTGAAAGAGTCAAAATTACTTAAAATATTTATATTATGCCTAAATTAAATATTTTACGCTAATATATAAAATATCTTGGGGAGGGTCAAAAATCACATGTCTACAACTGGTGCTGAGGTCAAAGGCTGACTCCTCTACTGAGGCGGACCCCCATGACGACGATGACACTACCTCCACATATGCCCAAACTCCCTACACTCAAAACAACCCCCTGGTGCTGGTGACGGGGACTGAAGGGAACCCCTAGCACCAGGATAACTGGTAGAAGAACCTGGCATGGAGGAGCCCTGAACTGAACGAGCACGGGACAAACTCTGGGTTGGGAGGGCACTAAGTGATGAATGACCTTGATGAGAATTGTGAGAACCATGGCCCGATGATGCACCACAGTGAACTGGGCGAGCTGACTGAGCATGTCTGAATGGACGACCTTTGCTGTGCTGGAACTAACCCCCATGAGGAGCACCACCAAAACTACCGAATCCACGAGGGCTCTTGGCCTCCCTCTCCACTCGTTCCTGGAGGCGAATCGACTCTATGTCCCGATCAATATCAACAACCTCCTCAAAAGAAGCACCATACACCCTCTCTCTAGTCATAAGAATCTGCAGTTATATGTGAGGCCATCAACGAACCTCCTGATCCTCTCCCTGTCTATGGGAACCAACCAGATAGCATTACGGGATAACTCAGAAAATCTTATCTCGTACTACGTCATAGTTATATCATCCTGACGCAACTGCTCGAACTGCCTGCGCAACTTCTCTCTACGGGACTGCAACACATACTTCTCAAGAAAGAGAACGGAGAACTGCTGCCAAATAAGGGGTACTACACCAACAGGCCTACGCCTCTCATAAGCCTCCCACCAAGTAAAAACATCTCCCAATAACAGAAAGGTAGTGAACGAGACCCCATTGGTCTCCAGAATACCCGCTGTACGGAGAATCCTCTTACACTTATCCAAGAAACCCTAGGTATCCTCGCCCTTTGCACCACTGAAAGTCTGAGGCTGAAGTCTACCAAACCTCTCCAATCTACGCTGCTCGTCATCAGGCATGACTGGTACAACATAATTTGGAGCAGGTGCAATCGGCTGGGCTGGTGGTGCCTCCGGTGTCTGATGTCCCTAAACAACCTGCTCGGGTGTATGGGCGGCGGGAGCCTGAGTGCCTCTCCCGGCCTAGGAAGTAGTTGTTGTAGTAGTAACAGAGACCGCCTCAGCAAAACTGGCGCATATGGTCAGAATCTAAGCTAAGGTCTCCTGAAGACCTGGGATAATAATAGGCACAACCAGTGCCTGAGTTGGTCCCGCTAGGGCATCTACAACTGGTACTTGATCACGAATTGGGGTGACTGGTGGATTTGTAGGTGTTGCTCTAGCTATTGTGCGTGCTACACCCTTGCCCCTACCACGGCCTCGACCGCAACCTCTGCCTCTCGCGGCCGCAACTGGTGGTACTGGTGGCCGTCCGTCCTAATCGGTAGCACGTGTTCTCACCATATGTGAGAGAATAGAATAATAGAAGTTTAGTTACCAGAATCAACAGATTCGCACGATAAGAATTCAAGAATGTGAAGTTTTCCTAAAGGTTATGCAGCCTCTCGAAGATAAGTACAGACGTCTCCGTACCGATTCGCAGGACTCTACTAAACCTACTCATGACTCGTGAGATCTATGTAACCTAGGCTCTTATACCAACTTGTCACGACCCAAAAACTAACCATGTCATGATGGCGCGTATCGTGATACTAGGTAAGCTGACACATTACCAAAACAAAATGATATTTTCATTTTCAAGAAAATCCCAAAGCTATTTAACATAAAACTGTCATAAGGAGTTCAAATCAAAATAAAAGTGCGAAAAAGAAAGCCCGACATCGAGGTGTCACTAGTCATGAGCATCTACTACAATCTGTCTGACAATATCGAGACTAACACAGTTTGCAAAATAACTAAATACAACTAAAGGAAGATAAGAGGGAAAAGAGCAGGACTGCGATCGCCAAGCATCTACTTTGCTATCTCCGAGAAAATCTGTAACTAGAATAGTCAACAGCCGCTACCGTGTCCAAATACGCCTGGATTTCCACACAAGGTGCCTGGATCAATTTGAAAACATCTTTCAACAGTTTTAGAACAAGGTTCAATGCTCAAGTGAGAAAAACGGTGAAATCATAAACAGCCTCTCGGGCAAACATCTCTCATATACAACTCCTCGGGCAAACCTTACCATCACTCATATACAGACCCTCGGGCAAACCTTACCATCACTTATATACAATCCCTCGGGCAAACCTCACTGTCACTCATGCCTCCCAGTCACTTAGCACTCGGCACTCGCACTCAGCAGATACCTGTGCTCATTGGGGGTGTGCAGACTCCGGAGGGGATCCTTCAGCTCAAGCGCTATAACAAGCCAATTATGGCATAAATCAATCAGGCCCTCGGCCTCACTCAGTCACGAATTAGTAAAACATGTTGCGGCGTGCAGCCCGATCCCATAAACATCTTCACAAATCAAGCCCTCGGCCTCACTCAGTCATAAATCTCTACAGCCTCTCGGGCTCTCAGAATAACAAATTTTTAGCCCAAACAACATTTATATGATGCATCAAAAGTAGAGTAACAGAGACTGACTTATGAAATAAATAAGTATAAACATGACTGAATTTAGATTTCCAATCGAAAACAATGAGAGGATAGCAAGAAAAGACCTCTAAGGGTCCAAACAACACTGGCATAAGGCCTAAACATGGCATCCGGTCTGATTTACGAAAATTCTTTCTAAAACAAGTGAGAAGCATGTAGTTTCAACAAAATATTCAACTTTACAGTAGACACGGGATGGACAAAGTCACAATTCCCAACAGTGCACGCCTACACACCCGTCACCTAGCATGTGTGTCACCTCAAAATATTCACATGACACAAAATCCGGAGTTTTATACCCTCAGGACTAGATTTACAATCATTATTTACCTCAAACAGATCAAATCTCTAATCTGTGATGCTCTTGTCCCTTGACTCGGTCTCCAAATGCTCCGAATCTATTCACAATCAGTACAATACCATCAATATATGCTAAAGGAATATTTTTCACAAGAAAAACTACCAAATTAGAATAAGAATCCGAAATTGGTTCAAACCCGGCCCTAGGGTCCACGTCTCGAAATCCGACAAAATTTACAAAACTTGAAAGTCAATTCTCTCACGAGTCCATACATACGAAATCTATCAAAATCCGATTCCATTTGGTCCCTCAAATCCTCAAATCAATCTCTCCAAAATCCCAAACTCTAACCCCTCATTTTCACCCTTAATTCCACTAATTAATTGATAAAACAACGGGAAAACACCATAGATAGGAGTACTAGAGCTCAAGGTGGAATTGAACCAAAATTCGCGAAGGTTTATATTTATACCTTCTGCCAAGGTTTTTCGCACCTGCGGTGCCGCTTCTGCGCCAAAACATCCACATCTGCGGAAATCACTTAAGTCCTCAAAATCGCACTTGTGCCCCAGGTCTCACACCTGTGGGCCACAGATGCGACCAATCCTCTGCATCTGCGACTCCAGTCCTGGCCTTTCATTTCCGCATCTGTGGCTACCCAACCACACATGTGACTCCCCATCTGCAGGTGCGGTAACACCAGCAACTTCATAAATCAGCAGCAACAACTATCTCCAAACACCAAAAATCAATCTGTTAACCACCCGAAACACACCCGAGGCCCTCGGAACCTCAACCAAACATATCAACAAGTCATATATCAACATACGAACTTAGTCGAACCTTCAGAACACTCAAAACAACATTGAAACACCAAATTACCCTTGGATTCAAGCCTAAGAACTTTTAAACTTTCAAATTCCGCAACAGACGCCGACACCTATCAAATCACCTCCGAATGACCTGAAATTTTACACACACCTCACAAATGATACTACGAACCTACTCCAACTTCCGGAATTCCATTCCGACCCCGATATCAAATTTTTCACTGCCGACCAAAATCGCCAAATTTTCAACTTTTGCCAAGTCAAGCCTAATTCTACCACGGACCTCGAAATCACATTCCGGACGCGCTCCTAAGTCCAAAATCACCTAACGGAGCTAACCGAACCATAAAAATCCAAATTCGAGATCGTTTACTCATAAGTCAACATCCGGTTGCCTTTTTCACTTAAGCTTCTGAATAGGAGACTAAGTGTCTCATTCCACTCCGAAACCACTTCGGACCCGAACCAACCAACACGATACGATTAAAATATAGCTGAAGAATACAAAATAAAGTAGAAATGGAAAAACGGGGCTATAACTCACGAAACGGCCAGCCGGTTCATTACATGCTCGCGCGATCAAATTGCCAAAATAATACCTAGAACTACGAATTTAGCACCAAATCAAATGAAATTCTCAAGAACACTTTAAAAATTCTATTTTCTCAACCGGGCGTCCGAATCACGTCAAACCAACTCCGCTTCTCACCAAATTTCACAGACAAGTCTTAAATATCATAATAAACCTGTACCGAGCTCCGAAACCAAAATACGGACCCGATACCAACAAGATCAAACATTAACCATATTCTTAAAACCATTAGATTTTCAGTCTTTCAGTTTTTAACAAAAAATCATATCTCGAGCTAGGGACTTCGGTATTCGATTCCGGGCATACACTCAGGTCCCATATTTCATTACGGACCCACTAGGACCGAATACGGGTCCGGATTCGTTTACTCAAAACGTTGACCGAAGTCAACTAAAATCAACTTTTAAGGCAAAATTTATTATTTTCATCAACTTTCAACATAAAAGCTTTTCGGAAACACGACCAGACAGCGCACGCAAGTCGAAAAGAGTAAAAATGAGTTTCTTAAGGCTTAAGATCGTAGAATCAAGTTTTAAAACATAAGATGAACATTGGGTCATCACAATTTTGAAGGATTAACGGGACACTAGTATAGCCAAAGTCAATGACATCACTGTATATGTACTTGAGTAGTCACATATGCAAGAGCTTATGTACCATTTAACATCAGTTTGGTTAAAATACTATGTGACACTAAAGGATTAACGACATTAGGTACTGCAATAGGCCAGAACATCAAATGTTGGACGATGTAGACTGCTCTTCTATATACATGCCAAAGATTTCTATTTCATAGTTACATATTCATCCTTCTAAATTAAAATTTTCTTCATCTTCTTAAGCCAGCTTGAACATTAAACATTTAAACTTGATTTGGTGGGGTACGCCAGGCCCAAGCAATAGTGCAAGACCAGGGCAACGCATAAAGGCCCAAATAGCAAGCTACTTTGATGAACTTTTCCCCTTAAAAAATTGAATTAATATCGTGTGAGCCAATAACCCACATATCAGATATTAAACTGATAAGAACAGATACTACACTTGATCTTAGCCAAAAGGCCGAGAAAGGTATGTTTTACTTTGTGCATGGGCCTCTTCTTTTATAGTGCCTCTCAACCCTCTGTTTGTTTTTTTCTAGCAATGTGGGATTGATGAACCTTAATATAATAGTATTACTCTTCCCAGTAGTTCCCAGAAAGAAAACCTTAATATACCAATTAACATCAGTTTGGTTAATGTATCAATTAGCATCAGTTTGATTAATGAACCATTAACATCAGTTTGGTTAAAATACTACATGACGCTAAAAAGAATAACACGACATTAGGTACAGCCAAAGGCCAGGACATTATGGGTGTGTTTGGTACGAAGGAAAATATTTTTTACGAAAAATGTTTTTCAATTTTTTCATGTTTTGTTAGCTTAAATATTTTGGATCCTATCAAGAGAAAAGAAAAAAATTTCCAAAACTCTTTTCCAATCTTCCTCTCATTCCCCATCCCAACCAAAACCCACCAACCCACCCCCACCTAAATAGAAATATTATTAATAGTATTTTCTTTTCATGTTATAAATAAATTATTTTTTTCATTTCAACAAATGAGTATTTTCTTTCATTTTAACAAAATGATGTAGTAAAAAGTATTTTCTTTTATTTCAACAAAAAAGTATTTTTTTTAAATGTAGAAAAAGTATTTTCTTTCATTTCAACAAAATGAGTATTTTCTTTTCATGATGTAAATAAATTATTTTCTTTTTCAACAAAATGATTACTTTATTTTCATGTTGTAGAAATAGTACTTTCTTTTTCAACTAAAAAAAAAGAGTATTTTATTTTAGTTATGGAGCACAAATTTTAATGTTATTTTTGCGTAAAATATAAAGCAACACATTAGTTTCTTTTAGGTTTGTGTGAATTTTTATAAGAATAATTAAATTCTTGAAGAAAATAGAGTCATGAAAATGTTGGGTATTTGGAGGGCGGGGGGAGGGGAAAGCACGGGAAAGGGGGTGAGGAGAGTAGCATAAAAAATTATTTTATACTCTCTAACCAAACACTAAAAAATATTTTCCGGAAAAAGATTTTCGCTCACCAACTAAACAAAAAAAAAGTGATAAAACCACTTATTTTCTATGAAAATATTTTCTATTCATACCAAACACACCCTACATTTGGACGATATGGACTGCCCTTCTATTATGTGCATTACACAACAGCAGGAGGGGAGGGAGCTAATCTAAGTAAAATTTTCTCGATCTTGTTAAGCACAACACAGCTTGAAGCCTTGAACACTTGATTTGGTGGGGTGCGCCAGGCCCAAGCTATAGTGCAAGTCCAGGGCGACGCATATAGCAAGCTATCTTAACAAATCTTCCCCTTTAAAAGTTGAGTTAATATCTTGTGAGCGGATAACCCACATATCAAATATTAAACTGATAAAAATAGATACTACACTTGATCTTAGCCAAAAGGCCGAGAAAGGTATGCTTAACTCAGTGCATGGGCCTCTTCTTTTGTAGCCAAAAGGCCGAGAAAGGTGTATGCTTACTGTCAATGAGTAGGTAGCTTCTCTAACTTTTTTAGCACACAACACAAGCTTGAACAGAGAACATCTAAGTTTGATTTGGTGGGGTGCGACAAGCCCAAGCAATAGTGCAAGATTAGGGCGACGCGCAAAGGCCCAGGTAGCAAGCTACCTTGATGAGCCTTTTCCTTAAAAAAAATTGAGTTAATATCGTATGAGTGACCCACATATCAAATATTAAACTGATAAAAACAGATACTATACTTGATCTTAGCCAAAAGGCCGAGAAAGGTATGCTTTCCTTAATGTATGGGCCTCTTCTTTTATTCTACATCTCAAGTCCTTGTTTTTCAGGTTTGATCGATGTGGTGTCAACAGACCTTACTATATTACTCTTGTTATTTCCCAGAAAGGAACTCATTTGCATTCTTAAATAACTTATCTCCGAAAAAGCAAGGGGCTTGAAACCACCAATTTAAAGTTAGTGAAAAATATTTTGCAAATTTAATTACTCATGCTTATTCCTAAGCATTATTATAAGCACTAAAGCACACTATAGTATACACTATACAGTGCTACCCAAAAACAGTTTATTATACAAAATTACTTCAACATCAATAGTGAAGCCAGAAATATTTCTAAGGGTGTTCAGCGTTGAAAGAACTAAAAAGAATTTCCGACAAAGGGTGTCCAATATATATTTATACATCTAAAATCAATATTTTACTTATATACACAATGTAATTTTTTGTAATTTTTCGGTGAAGGGTGGTCAACTGACCACCCTTTGTAAAAGATGGCTTCGCCCCTGTTCAACATACTATCAACACCTAGGAATCGTTTGGTACGATGCATAAGCAAAAATAATCCCGAGATAAAAATTTAGTACCACTTTATCCATTGTTTGGTTACAAATCCTGAGATAAGTTATCCTTAGACTAAGAGTAGTATCGGGATAACTTATATCTGCCAGAGGGTGGAGCAATAATCGCAGGATAAAACAGTAAAATTGATAATCTCATGATTAATACAACATATCAAATGTCAATAAGAAATAATATTAGGATAACTAATCCTAGTATAATCAATCAAAGTATAATTAATCACAATATAACTAATCCCAACATAGCTTGTCTTCGAACCAAACTACCCCTAAAAGTCTAGTGGTACAGGTGAGTTTCACACAAAATAGGTGCGTTCAACTCTCACTGTCTTATTCTTGATGGTTTACTAGAACAAGTCTAAAGTAATATCAAGAATGTACAGTTTACCATTAATCAACTAATTCAAGTATTTTATAAAGCTGGTGCCAAAAATTGGAAATATATAAGATCTGACTGTTATCCACTCTTGGTATGACTTGAAACAATATAATGTCAAATCGTGTAGATATGTGATTTTTGATCCTCCCTAAGATTTTACATATTTTAGTATTTAAATATTTAGTTTAGGACTAATATAGTTATTTCAACTAATTTTGATTCTTTTATATTATTTTTTATCACATAAATGAAAATTACAAAAAATAGTTTCATTAAGGTTTTGAAATCATTTTTAATCTTGAAAAAAATACCAAAAAATAGGATTGTTTTAAACGATTAGTATCATTTTAATAGTTATTTTCTTAAGTAAGATTAAGTAGTATTTTTAATAGTTATCGTGTTTGCTATATTATTTTTATATATAAAAAAGAGGAGAGAATAGAATTAGTTTTTGGACCAATTTAATCTTGCTTGTAGCCCAATTAAACCAATCCCTTAACACATTAACTCAAAAGTCCAAACCTAGACATAATATACAAGAAAAAATCAAAAAAAAAAACCTAGACCTCTAAAGGGAGGGGCTTCTTCTAGAACCTGGGAACAGAGGCACCCCTTCTTCATCTTCGTCAACAACGAAAACAACCCTTCTCTTAAGCTTTCCATAGCACATCACACCCTAATATCAAGGACCTTACTTCATCTTCATTTTCATCTGGAGCAAACCCAAAGACCAGAAACCACCATAGCCGCCGAACCTTGACCACCCCTAACAACCACGTTTGTCACCGCCACCAGCCCCTGAAACCCGCCGGAAAAACCGCCACCCAATTCTATCTTCGAAGACTCAGCGACTCACTCTGACCTTCTTAGCTTCACCCTCCACCACGACTCCTCCATTCTCTAGCTTCGCCAAACGACATTGGAGAAGTCGAAACCCGCAAACCTTTTAGATGCTGTAAAAACCAATTTGAAAAATATCATGAAGCAGAGCCACAAATGGCCGTGGTTCTTTTCTTATTGGCTATTGATTTGCAAGAATCCTAGATGTGTTGAGAAATCTAACATATCATAAACTACGAACCCAGTGTAAATGATTCGTTTACTCAAAACGTTGACCGAAGTCAACTAAAATCAACTTTTAAGGCAAAATTTATTATTTTCATCAACTTTCAACATAAAAGCTTTTCGGAAACACGACCAGACAGCGCACGCAAGTCGAAAAGAGTAAAAATGAGTTTCTTAAGGCTTAAGATCGTAGAATCAAGTTTTAAAACATAAGATGAACATTGGGTCATCACAATTTTGAAGGATTAACGGGACACTAGTATAGCCAAAGTCAATGACATCACTGTATATGTACTTGAGTAGTCACATATGCAAGAGCTTATGTACCATTTAACATCAGTTTGGTTAAAATACTATGTGACACTAAAGGATTAACGACATTAGGTACTGCAATAGGCCAGAACATCAAATGTTGGACGATGTAGACTGCTCTTCTATATACATGCCAAAGATTTCTATTTCATAGTTACATATTCATCCTTCTAAATTAAAATTTTCTTCATCTTCTTAAGCCAGCTTGAACATTAAACATTTAAACTTGATTTGGTGGGGTACGCCAGGCCCAAGCAATAGTGCAAGACCAGGGCAACGCATAAAGGCCCAAATAGCAAGCTACTTTGATGAACTTTTCCCCTTAAAAAATTGAATTAATATCGTGTGAGCCAATAACCCACATATCAGATATTAAACTGATAAGAACAGATACTACACTTGATCTTAGCCAAAAGGCCGAGAAAGGTATGTTTTACTTTGTGCATGGGCCTCTTCTTTTATAGTGCCTCTCAACCCTCTGTTTGTTTTTTTCTAGCAATGTGGGATTGATGAACCTTAATATAATAGTATTACTCTTCCCAGTAGTTCCCAGAAAGAAAACCTTAATATACCAATTAACATCAGTTTGGTTAATGTATCAATTAGCATCAGTTTGATTAATGAACCATTAACATCAGTTTGGTTAAAATACTACATGACGCTAAAAAGAATAACACGACATTAGGTACAGCCAAAGGCCAGGACATTATGGGTGTGTTTGGTACGAAGGAAAATATTTTTTACGAAAAATGTTTTTCAATTTTTTCATGTTTTGTTAGCTTAAATATTTTGGATCCTATCAAGAGAAAAGAAAAAAATTTCCAAAACTCTTTTCCAATCTTCCTCTCATTCCCCATCCCAACCAAAACCCACCAACCCACCCCCACCTAAATAGAAATATTATTAATAGTATTTTCTTTTCATGTTATAAATAAATTATTTTTTTCATTTCAACAAATGAGTATTTTCTTTCATTTTAACAAAATGATGTAGTAAAAAGTATTTTCTTTTATTTCAACAAAAAAGTATTTTTTTTAAATGTAGAAAAAGTATTTTCTTTCATTTCAACAAAATGAGTATTTTCTTTTCATGATGTAAATAAATTATTTTCTTTTTCAACAAAATGATTACTTTATTTTCATGTTGTAGAAATAGTACTTTCTTTTTCAACTAAAAAAAAAGAGTATTTTATTTTAGTTATGGAGCACAAATTTTAATGTTATTTTTGCGTAAAATATAAAGCAACACATTAGTTTCTTTTAGGTTTGTGTGAATTTTTATAAGAATAATTAAATTCTTGAAGAAAATAGAGTCATGAAAATGTTGGGTATTTGGAGGGCGGGGGGAGGGGAAAGCACGGGAAAGGGGGTGAGGAGAGTAGCATAAAAAATTATTTTATACTCTCTAACCAAACACTAAAAAATATTTTCCGGAAAAAGATTTTCGCTCACCAACTAAACAAAAAAAAAGTGATAAAACCACTTATTTTCTATGAAAATATTTTCTATTCATACCAAACACACCCTACATTTGGACGATATGGACTGCCCTTCTATTATGTGCATTACACAACAGCAGGAGGGGAGGGAGCTAATCTAAGTAAAATTTTCTCGATCTTGTTAAGCACAACACAGCTTGAAGCCTTGAACACTTGATTTGGTGGGGTGCGCCAGGCCCAAGCTATAGTGCAAGTCCAGGGCGACGCATATAGCAAGCTATCTTAACAAATCTTCCCCTTTAAAAGTTGAGTTAATATCTTGTGAGCGGATAACCCACATATCAAATATTAAACTGATAAAAATAGATACTACACTTGATCTTAGCCAAAAGGCCGAGAAAGGTATGCTTAACTCAGTGCATGGGCCTCTTCTTTTGTAGCCAAAAGGCCGAGAAAGGTGTATGCTTACTGTCAATGAGTAGGTAGCTTCTCTAACTTTTTTAGCACACAACACAAGCTTGAACAGAGAACATCTAAGTTTGATTTGGTGGGGTGCGACAAGCCCAAGCAATAGTGCAAGATTAGGGCGACGCGCAAAGGCCCAGGTAGCAAGCTACCTTGATGAGCCTTTTCCTTAAAAAAAATTGAGTTAATATCGTATGAGTGACCCACATATCAAATATTAAACTGATAAAAACAGATACTATACTTGATCTTAGCCAAAAGGCCGAGAAAGGTATGCTTTCCTTAATGTATGGGCCTCTTCTTTTATTCTACATCTCAAGTCCTTGTTTTTCAGGTTTGATCGATGTGGTGTCAACAGACCTTACTATATTACTCTTGTTATTTCCCAGAAAGGAACTCATTTGCATTCTTAAATAACTTATCTCCGAAAAAGCAAGGGGCTTGAAACCACCAATTTAAAGTTAGTGAAAAATATTTTGCAAATTTAATTACTCATGCTTATTCCTAAGCATTATTATAAGCACTAAAGCACACTATAGTATACACTATACAGTGCTACCCAAAAACAGTTTATTATACAAAATTACTTCAACATCAATAGTGAAGCCAGAAATATTTCTAAGGGTGTTCAGCGTTGAAAGAACTAAAAAGAATTTCCGACAAAGGGTGTCCAATATATATTTATACATCTAAAATCAATATTTTACTTATATACACAATGTAATTTTTTGTAATTTTTCGGTGAAGGGTGGTCAACTGACCACCCTTTGTAAAAGATGGCTTCGCCCCTGTTCAACATACTATCAACACCTAGGAATCGTTTGGTACGATGCATAAGCAAAAATAATCCCGAGATAAAAATTTAGTACCACTTTATCCATTGTTTGGTTACAAATCCTGAGATAAGTTATCCTTAGACTAAGAGTAGTATCGGGATAACTTATATCTGCCAGAGGGTGGAGCAATAATCGCAGGATAAAACAGTAAAATTGATAATCTCATGATTAATACAACATATCAAATGTCAATAAGAAATAATATTAGGATAACTAATCCTAGTATAATCAATCAAAGTATAATTAATCACAATATAACTAATCCCAACATAGCTTGTCTTCGAACCAAACTACCCCTAAAAGTCTAGTGGTACAGGTGAGTTTCACACAAAATAGGTGCGTTCAACTCTCACTGTCTTATTCTTGATGGTTTACTAGAACAAGTCTAAAGTAATATCAAGAATGTACAGTTTACCATTAATCAACTAATTCAAGTATTTTATAAAGCTGGTGCCAAAAATTGGAAATATATAAGATCTGACTGTTATCCACTCTTGGTATGACTTGAAACAATATAATGTCAAATCGTGTAGATATGTGATTTTTGATCCTCCCTAAGATTTTACATATTTTAGTATTTAAATATTTAGTTTAGGACTAATATAGTTATTTCAACTAATTTTGATTCTTTTATATTATTTTTTATCACATAAATGAAAATTACAAAAAATAGTTTCATTAAGGTTTTGAAATCATTTTTAATCTTGAAAAAAATACCAAAAAATAGGATTGTTTTAAACGATTAGTATCATTTTAATAGTTATTTTCTTAAGTAAGATTAAGTAGTATTTTTAATAGTTATCGTGTTTGCTATATTATTTTTATATATAAAAAAGAGGAGAGAATAGAATTAGTTTTTGGACCAATTTAATCTTGCTTGTAGCCCAATTAAACCAATCCCTTAACACATTAACTCAAAAGTCCAAACCTAGACATAATATACAAGAAAAAATCAAAAAAAAAAACCTAGACCTCTAAAGGGAGGGGCTTCTTCTAGAACCTGGGAACAGAGGCACCCCTTCTTCATCTTCGTCAACAACGAAAACAACCCTTCTCTTAAGCTTTCCATAGCACATCACACCCTAATATCAAGGACCTTACTTCATCTTCATTTTCATCTGGAGCAAACCCAAAGACCAGAAACCACCATAGCCGCCGAACCTTGACCACCCCTAACAACCACGTTTGTCACCGCCACCAGCCCCTGAAACCCGCCGGAAAAACCGCCACCCAATTCTATCTTCGAAGACTCAGCGACTCACTCTGACCTTCTTAGCTTCACCCTCCACCACGACTCCTCCATTCTCTAGCTTCGCCAAACGACATTGGAGAAGTCGAAACCCGCAAACCTTTTAGATGCTGTAAAAACCAATTTGAAAAATATCATGAAGCAGAGCCACAAATGGCCGTGGTTCTTTTCTTAGCTTTCCGATGACTCTGTTGTTCGCAGCCTCATTTTTGAGTTTAGTTCGTCTTCTTCCATTCGAGTTTTGGTTCAAGGCTGTCATTTGCTGGGTTTCCAGATTTCATGGGAACTTCGTCAACTGATATGGTTAACCGGTAAGGTTCAGTCCGTCGATTCAAATTGAGGTTCCGGTCGCAGGTTCATCTGCTTGTTTAAAGATTTGTTGGGTGTTCTCTCCTTAATCAATATTTCAAAGAGTGTGCTGCAGTAGAGGTGCATTTCCCGAACCTTTATGTTATTTCATTTCGTTATTCATAATTTGGTGAAGGATTTTTGGTATTCTGTTACATTGGCTTGTTTGCATATGCTGTCTTATTTCATTATTTGGTTAAGTGCCTTGATTCGTGATAGTGAATAGGATGAATTGATATTTCAGCGCAACCTTGACTTGTATAACTAAAAGTTTCGTAGCTTATCCGGTAGATGAAATGGTGAAGGAAACGACTTGAGTTGAAACTGATTTAGGCATTCGGTGCGCCGCAGGGATATAGTATGCTGTTGTTTTTTTAGTTAGCCTTCACGTCTAGTTGATACTTATGTCATTATTTTCTTAAACTTGCTTGATAAAATTATGGTTCAACCTAAGCTATTGTGTTGGTTAATTAGGAAAAGAATTTGGGTTTAAGTTGGTTTTAAATGTAAATGGTTTGTTGTGACAGTCTTGCTTAAAATTAGAAGCACACAGTGAGTTAGGCTTGGGTTAATAAAATTTGAAAGGTTCTGGTCGAGGGAATTAATTCGAAGTTAAAAAGAAATTGAGTTATTTTTCTTATGGTTTTGTCTAATTGCGTTGTTAGAATGTATGTCTAGGCCGACCACACTTGGGTAGGCAAGCCTTAGGATTTTTGTTAGTTTCGAGGCGAGAGGTCGTAGTTAAATTTATCCGGGAAATGCCTCGAAGGATTTGTATTTATTTTATTTCGGGGTATGCCCCAAAGTACTTGTATTCGGAGGTCGATAGTAAAACTCGTAGTATTTTTATTTTATTTTCATTTTTCTTTTATTAAGTGGGGACGACCTCAACCCTCGCGTGTGTTTATTTTGCTTTTATGTGTTTATTTTTACCTCAATTTGAATATTCTAAAACCGACTAGATCAAGTATGCAATCGTACTAGTTATTGGACTTGGGGAGTGCCTAACACCTTCTCCCCGAGTCAAATGAACCCCCTTACCCGAATCTCTGGTGAAGACTTAGTTTTAGAGTCCCAAGTGTTATAAAAGAAAAAAATTATTTTTAGAAAAACGGTGATCTGACACACCGAAATCAAATGTCAGGTGGCGACTCTGAGTTAATCCTTTTGAACACACAATTTTGTCACTTTTCAAATTGAAAACCTTTTTCAAGCTTTTACTAAATCTTTCTTATTAATTTTAAGAGGGTTTAGTGAAGTTTGTTAAAAAAAAGGGAGGGCGACAAAACGCAGGAAATCCAATACCTTTTATCTCTGTCCATTTAATAATTTTGTGTCATACAAGAAAATTTCTACTCTTTATGTCAATCCATCTTGTTGATTGACACCAAATTGTACCTGTGCTTCGATCACAATGAAAAGGGTAGTTCGGTGCACGAAGCATCCCGCATTCATGCAAGCATCAGTGACTGATTCTACCGCAACTTTAATTTTGCCGTTGCTCCAAGGCTCGTTTTCGCTCGGATCACAATGAGTATGCGTAATACACAAACATTCTAGAAACTAAAAATCAAACATTTTGATGATTCTCTATATTCGTACAACTCTGTTCTTGTAGTACGAAGAAAACTCCCATAAATGGGAAATATACGACTAAACGTTATTTTTGCGAAAATACTTCGTGATATTAAAGGTTAACGATACACTAGTATAGCCAAAGGCAAGGGACATCACTATATATGTACGTGAGTAGTCACATCCGCAAAAGCTTATCTAGCTAAGGCATGAGAAGAAAGAATGAAAGAATACAACAGGCCAAAGTCCAAAACTACGCGTACGCCTTCACTCCCCAAATGTTAGTTTATATTGCCGCGTTAATTGTTGATCTTGCAGCCTGTTTCTTCATTTCCGCGGCTTTGCCACTTCCTCGGAAATAACTGAACACTTGCTGCATATTGCAGATAATGAAAGACGTTAGGGTAAGAGCAGAGACGAATGAGCCTATATGCTATGCGTTCAACCAAATCCAATATTTTCTACGTCGAACATAAACATATGTTAATCACCATTCTCGTTTTAACAAATACAGTCAAACTTTTCTATAACAGTCTTATTTGTTCTGGATTTTTTTGGCTGTTATACCGAAAGTGCAGTTATAGAGAATATATATTATTACATAACATAAAATTGGTTACATAAAAAAACTTGACTTTTATAGTGAATGACTGGTATGTAATAACGTTGTTATAGAGAGATCTGACTGTATTAAATTTTGGGAGCATAATTTCAAAGCTACAATGTGATCAGTGCTAAGAACTTTATATGTCTAACGTATAAAGTTTAAATCATAGATCTGCCTCTAGGTAGAGCAATAAAAGAAGCTAACGACAAAGGGGCAGATAACTAAACCTGAATAACCCATATGCTGATCAACGATTCAACAGAGAAGAATGCTGCACCAACGAAGAAGAATATCTGCAAGTAAAAGCAACGTTCATTCTCTTTTTGGAGCAAAAAACAAGATTTCTGCTTTTGTGACAAGAATTACTCATCAAATTATGTTAACATGGTTTGAGTTTATTGATTTCCGCAATTGACATTAATCTGAACGAACGAAGTTCAAAAGACAAAAATATGAATATAGAGTACCTGTAGTATAGATTAGTCCTAATCTATGTTGCTCGGACTCTCCAGAAATGACTCTAGATGCATGTCAGATCCTCCAAAAATAGAGTATTTTTGGAGGATCCGATACGGGTGCGGCAACATTTTGGAGAGTCTGCACAACATAGGTCTAAACAACAACAACAACAACAACAACCCAGTATAATCCCACTTAGTGGGGTCTGGGGAGGGTAGTGTGTACGCAGACCTTACCCATACCCTGGGGTAGAGAGGCTGTTTCCAAATAGACCCTCGGCATCCTTCCCTCCAAGAACTTCTCACCTTGCTCTTGGGGAGACTCGAACTCACAACCTCTTGGTTGGAAGTCTAAGATAAATCTAAGATAGGTCTAAATGCAAGAAAAATCTAAGATAACCTTACCCCGATTATGGAATTCCAGCCTATAAGATCAATTGCATTCAAGAAACCACTGTTAAACAAAGGAATGTAAAAAAGAGTAAGTCACATTATATCGACGAATATACGAAGGAATACTTGAAACATATACATTTAA
This sequence comes from Nicotiana tabacum, assembly GCF_000715075.1. Taxonomy (NCBI): domain Eukaryota; kingdom Viridiplantae; phylum Streptophyta; class Magnoliopsida; order Solanales; family Solanaceae; genus Nicotiana; species Nicotiana tabacum. The sequence continues at coordinate 211,208,663 of NC_134080.1, forward strand.
CTCAAGACATTACTTCAAATAAGAAATTAATTAGGGAAAAAATGCTCAAAAGGTATGACTGCAATAACTTTCGTATCCTGGAAACTCATTGTATCATCACATATTGCTTTTTCTAAAACTGGAAAAAAAAAACTTACGTTAATGAATGCCCCCTGAAGACGAATGGAGGTGCCACAGCAGCTAAGACGCAGAATACAATGTGAATCTACAATATATGAATAAAAACTCAGAACAGTCCTTAACAAGCAACTCTAAAGTAGAAAAAGGGAAATGTTGTGTTCACCGCATAACATAAGAAAAACCAGCCAAACTTCAGCGCGCTATCAGTCCTGCAAACAGAGGGGGATATCGTAAAATAGTCTTAAAAAACAGCAACATAGGACTGTGATAAAGATTTGTTCTTTAATGAGGTAGTGCAAAAACAGTACCTCATCGCACGATAAAGAGGACGATACCACAAAAAGTATGCTGATGGAATACCGAATAAGTAGATAAGAGCAAAAAACCAAGCACCAGGGTCTATAATGACAAAAAGTTAAGTTAGATAGTTAATTTTTATTGAAGGATTAAAAAGATTGAGCAATTAGTTTAGCAGCAACCTCCTCCTTTGATCCAAACACAGGTTGTTGCTAAAAAATTCCATAGAAGACAACCCGCCAAACCTGCGATTAACCGAGTCCAAGGTTAATAGACCCCTATTGGCACGGGAAAAGGCAAAAACCAGGTCGATCATGCACCAATATGACCAATTGTTTTAATGCAATAATCTTCCGATGGTGGCTGGACTACTATATTGTTGGGCTAAACTAGCCCAAAGACACTTTTAACATGGTGTGATATTGTCCGCTTTGGGCCAAACCCGCACGGTTTTCCCCAAAAGGCCTCACACCATTAAGAAATCCCTACACCTTATATGTAGACTCCCAATCTTTTCAGCTACCAATGTGAGACTTTGTTCGCACACCCAACATATATAAATACATAATGAATTTATTAATATGCACATCGGTCTCAATCCGGGTAAAATCAAACATTAGTAGTGAATCGAACATACCCAACAACGTAGTGAATGCAACATACTGCATCCTCTGTAAATGGATTGGAATTTCATTTGCAATATCATGATGAATGATAGGGCAGAATGGTGGCCAATTCCTTTCCTCTACAAGAACACCAGCTGCCAAAGAAAAGGGGAGAATAGAAACAATATCAATTTTCACGAAAGAAAACTTTTGATTTAGTTCAAGAACACAACGACGTAATATATACACAGTGGAGAAATACCTCCTGCTAAGGCCTCTTCTCTCCTTTTCACTTCCTATAAAAAACCAAGAAAACTGGAAATTAATAGCGTATAAAATGCCTAAATTACAAAATACAGTCTTATAACAAGTTGGTGTCAGCTATATCAGTCCTCACTGACGATGTTACTCCATACAAACACATCTCAGGCCAATATTATCCAAAACAAAAATAATACTTAGTAATTTAAAAAAGTACTAGGAGTCTATTGTATTTTCTACTGACGTATAAATCTCTAGAAGGATAAACAACTTCAAGATGAAGAAAGCTATTTGACAAAACTCTGGATTATTTATTTAACGGAAGATAAGCAAAGGCATAACGAGAAGCCACCGTAGAGTGCAAAGCAAACATACTTGTTCTCTTCTTCTCAGATCAGCCTCTCGAGCTTGTAGTTCCTTCTCCTTCTTCTTCAGATCCTGAATAGTTATATAAGTAGAAAATCATTGAACTCTAGTCTCCAAATGAACACGGAATTACTGTGGTCACAGGCAAAGTGATAAGCGATATATACACAGTTGAGTTGTCAAATTTGTCTCACCTTTGCACTATCAAGAGGAATATCAACTGTTGAACCACGGGCGGCACCTCCAGTATTCTGAACATTTTAGTAAGTAAATTAATGCATAAATAAGCAAGGCGGACAGCTCAAAATTGAAGCTTATGTAGAAGAGAAGGGAAAATACTCCCTCTTTTTCCTAACCAAATGTGTCTTGTCTTCTTTCAAATTGACAATTAAATCAAGTCAATTCTACAATGTGCAATCATAAGAAGCTAGTTTAATGTAACTAAAGGAGCTCACAATCCTAAAGAACAACAAAAATCCTAGCTCGTTCTGAATGTTTGACTACATTCTCCAATTGAATGATACTAAACAAGAAAACATTCAAGAGGTAATAACATACCAGAATGCAATTAACAGATCTGTTAAGGACAAAACGAAAAAAATAATTCAAACCTAATATTGTATATGGGCAATTATATTGCTTCTAACATGCCAAAAAGAAAAAAACGCAACAGTCCCATTGACCTATGGCGGAGGCAAGATTTTCACCAAAGGGTTCGACACCTACTATATGTACATGGGAAAAAAAAATTTGACCTCATACATACAGTGTGATTTCCCTACGAAAGGGGTTCAAATCCCCTTCCATTCCTCTAGCTCCGCCCCTAGAAATTGATCAGTGGTGGAGCCACATGCAAGGAAGAGGATTCAATGGTCGGAAAGTTATCTATATAAATAGGGTAAAAACAACATTTTAATACATATACAAAATTTTGAATCCTCCTAGCATAAGAGTAATACATGTTCGAATCTCAGGTATGACATTTTGGGCTCGAGCCGTGGAAGCAGCCCCTAATGCAGGCATTAGGGTGGGCTATCTATATCACACCCCTTTGTGATGCGACCCTTCCCCGGACCTTATATGATACCTTGTGCACCCGGTTGCCCTCTTATTAGAATTTCTAGCTCCGCCACCAACATAAATCACATTTTTCTAATAACAACATAAAATTTCTAATAAGATTTAAGTGTACGTACCGCAAACGGATTCACGTTAGCTTCTTCTGCAAAAGGATTTTCATTAAAACGAGCCATGATCAATAACCACGACAGGAATCAGAAATCCCTATGCAACTTTTGCTAAAATCCACAGGCACCCAAATGCAAACCCAAAAATGCATGCGACAGATCTATAAGAAAAATGTAAATCTGTAGCACGTATGGTTTTAATTGGGAGAGTGGAAATTAATGTGCATTGATCACCAATGCACTATTGAATTAAAGCGTCATTCGTTAAATTTTTTTCTTGTAATTTCTGTTATATATTTTTCGTTAATTATCATTCATTTGCATTTTCCTATTTTCTCGCAGAAGAAATTGGGGAAATTTCTGAATCAGAAACAATGTAAGAAGCTATTCGCGGGTGTTCACAGGACGAAATCTGATGATTTATTTAGGTTGGGGCTTTTGGACCTAACTGACAGGTAAAAACCGTTGAGGGGATGAGCTGACATTGAGGTGAAAGGATTATTTGATTTTTAGTACTTAGATATGCATAATTTTTACATAAAGTTTAATTAATTATTTAAAATAATAATTAAATTCACAAATATTAGAGAAAGTATTTATTTACACGATGTAATGAAATTTATTTGATGAAGCAATCTTAAAGTTATAGGCGACAGCCACTAGCGATTGTGATTGTGTTGTGGCAAATAGTGGTGATCGTGGTTAGTGGAGGAGGCCGCTAGTGGTGTTGTCAATAGTGGCTAGTGGTGGATAAAGGTGGTGATTGTGATAGGAGCAAACCTATTGTTGTATGTGAAAGTAGACAAAAGAAAGGAAAATCAAAAAGAGATGAAAATATAATGTAAGCGCTTACATCGACATTCTTGTGATGTAAGCACTTACCTCGGCATTCTTATGATGTAAGCGCTTACATCGGCATTCTTATGATATAAGCGCTTACTTCGGCAGGGCATTCAAATGCCTATAAATATGGGTCTACATTTTCATTTGTAGAACATTCCAAAACTTCTTCTTTCTCTCTTCAATAAATAAAGAGTTATTCTTTGTGTGGCCGTGGAGTAGGCAAAAATTACCAAACCACGTAAATCTTGTCTTGTGCAATTTATTGTTTCTCTCCTAAATATCATTTTCCTTCTATTATCTTGACACACTTCCCCAACAACTGGTATCAGAGCACAGACAATGTAATTCTGGTAGAAAAGTACAGTATTGGTGCAGGTACTATTCACAAGAATAGTGCGACACTATTGATCATCGTTACTATTCACAAGCACTATTCACATAAATTGTTTTTGTGAAAAATGGCATCGGAAGAAGGGAAGGTTAAGATTGACAAATTCAATGGCAAAGATTTCGGATTTTGGAAAATGCAAATAGAGCACTATTTGTACCAAAAAAAAATTACACTTACATCTGACCGAGGTGAAATCGGAAACTATGTCCAAAGCGGTTTGGGATCTATTAGATCGCCAAGCTTTTGGTGTGATTTGTTTGACGCTAACACGAAATGTGGCGTTTAACATCATTAACGAGAAGACCACCGCAGGCCTGATGAAGGCGTTATCAAATATGTATGAGAAGCCATCTGCTTCAAATAAAGTCTATTTGATGCGTCGATTGTTCAACTTAAAAATGATAGAAGGTAGATCAGTCACAGAACATATCAATGAGTTTAATACAATATTAACTCAATTGAGTTCTGTTAATATAACAATTGATGACGAAATCGGGGCGTTGATTCTACTATCATCTCTACCGGAGAGTTGGTCTGCAACAGTAACTGCAGTTAGCAGTTCATCAGGAAGTACCAAACTCAAATTGAATGATATTAGAGACTTGGTTCTAAGCGAAGATATTCGCCGAAGAGAATCAAGTGATTCCCCAGGATCTGCTTTTAGTATCGAAAGCAGGGGGAGAATCAACCAAAGAGGACAGAGTTATGGTCGTGGCAGATCAAAGTCAAGGAGAAGAGGACAATCCAAAAATCGCAAGGACATTACTTGTTGGAATTGCGATAAAAAGGGTCACTACAGTAGCCAGTGTAGAGAACCAAAGAAGAAGAAGGAAGAAAATTCAGCAAATGTAATTGCTGAACAAGTCGGTGATGCACTAATTTGTTGTGCAGACAGTCCAGTCGAACCTTGGATTCTGGACTCAGGTACATCCTTTCACTCTACATCATGCAAAGAATTATTGCATAATTATATTGCTTGAAAATTTGGGAAAGTTTATCTAGCAGACGGCGAACCTCTCGACATTGCCGGAAAAGGTGAAGTTCATATAAAGACTTCACAAGGCACGCTATGGAAATTGCAAAATGTACGACATGTTCCTGGCCTCAAGAAAAATCTGATATCTATGGGTCAGATTGACGATGAAGGATATACAACAACATTCGGCAACGGATCGTGGAAGATAACCAAAGGGAATTTGGTTGTGGCACGAGGCTTCAAAAGGGGAACACTGTATGCAACTACAATAGAAAGAGATACTATAGCAACAGTTGATCATGGTCGTGATATAACATTGTGGCACCAGAGGCTCGGCATATGAGTGAGAAGGGAATGAAGCTTTTGGCATCCAAAAAGAAGTTGTTAAACCTAAAAAATGTTGAATTAGGTTTGTGCGAAAATTGCATTTACGGGAAACAAAAGAGAGTTAGTTTCTCAAAGGTGGGAAGGACGCCAAAGAAAGAGAAGCTGGAACTAGTGCATACAGATGTGTGGGGACCAGCTCCTGTAACTTCTCTAGGAGGCTCACGCTATTATGTCACCTTCATTGATGATTCCACAAGAAAATTATGGGTTTATTTTCTGAAAAATAAATCTGATGTGTTTGTTATCTTTAAAAGATGGAAAGCTGAAGTTGAAAATCAGACAAGTCTAAAGTTAAAACGTCTGAAGTCTGACAATAGAGGAGAGTATGATAGCCAAGAGTTCAAAGCATTTTGCTCGGAGAATGGGATCAGAATGATCAAGACAGTTCCTGGAACACCGAAACAAAATGGTGTTGCTGAGAGGATGAACAGAACCCTGAATGAACGAGCCAGAAGTATGAGAATACATTCTGGATTGCCGAAGTATTTTTGGGCTGATGCTGTTAACATGGTAGCTTACCTCATAAATAGGGGACCCTCTGTACCGCTGAATTTTGAAATTCCTGAGGAGGTATGGACAGGAAAGGAGGTAACTCTCTCACATCTGAAATTTTTTGGTTGTATTGCTTATGTGCATGTAAACTCTAATGATAGAGATAAGCTTGATCCTAAAGCAAAGAAATGTTTCTTTATTGGCTATGGTGATGATAATTTTGGTTATCCGTTTTGGGATGATCAGAATAGAAAGATCCTAAGACACAAGAATGTCACACTTAATGAAAATATGATGTACAAGGATAAGCTTGAAGTAGAACCAACCAACACCAGCAAACAGACAATGTCTGAAACAGTTGAGTTAGAAGAAATCTCAGAAAATGAAGTGGCTAGAGGGATTACAACTGATTCTGAAATTGAAGATGAAGAACCAGAAGCCGAATTTGAAGAAGAACTAGAAGCCGAACCTGAATCAGAACCAGAACCGGAACCAGAGATAGAATCAAATGCAGAACTAAATCTGGAATCAGGACCTGAATCAAATTCAGATTCTGTTACTCATGAACCTACATTGAGGAGATCTAAAAGAGTCACGAATGCTCTAGATAAGTTAACTTTCTCTCTTCACTATTTACTTCTTACTGATGCTGGAGAACCAGAGCATTTTGTTGAAGCAATGCAGGTGATAGACTCTGATAAGTGGAAGCTAGCCATGAAAGAAGAGATGAATTCTCTTCAAAAAAATAAAACATGGATATTTACGGAGTTACCAAAAGGAAAGAAGGCATTGCCGAACAAGTGGGTGTACAGAGTTAAGGAAGAGCATGATGGTAAGAAGAGATACAAAACACAATTAGTAGTAAAAAGCTTTTATTAGAAGGAAGGAATTAACTACACCGAGATCTTCTCTCCTGTAGTCAAATTAACTACTATCAGGTTGGTGCTAAGTATCGTAGCTGCAGAAAATTTGCATTTGGAGCAGCTAGATGTTAAAACTGCTTTTTTGCATGATGACCTTGAAGAAGACATCTACATGAAGCAACCTGAAGGTTTTCAAGTTTCTGGTAAATAAAACCTTATGTGTAAGTTGAAGAAGAGTTTGTATGGTTTGAAACAAGCTCCCCGACAATGGTACAAGAAATTTGATGGATTCATGCATAAAAATGATTTCACATGATGTGAGATAGACCATTGCAGTTATATCAAAAATCTTGATGAATCCTATATTATTTTACTGTTGTACGTTGGTGATATGCTAATTGCAGGATCTAGCATAAATGAGATCAATTTGGTTAAGCAACAACTGGCGGAGGAGTTTGAAATGAAAGACTTAGGACCAGCTAAGCAAATGCTTGGGATGAGGATTAGCAAAAACAGGTCGGAAGGAACCTTAAAGTTGTCTCAAGAAAAGTACATACAAAAGGTACTAAGCAGGTTCAGTCTTCATGATGCAAAGTCCAGAAGCACTCCACTCGGAAGCCATCTAAATCTGTCAAAGGACCAATCACCTAAGACAGATGAAGAAAGGAAGTACATGTCCAAAGTTCCGTATGCTTCAGCAGTAGGAAGTTTGATGTATGATATGGTTTGCACTAGACCTGATATAGCCCATGCAGTTGGAGTTGTCAGTAGATACATGTCAGATCCAGGAAAGGAGCATTGGGAAGGTGTAAAATGGATATTGCGATATCTCAAAGGCACCTCAGGTATGGCACTTTGTTTTAAAAAGAGCAATATTATCTTACAAGGTTTTGCTGATGCAAATTTAGGCGGCGATCTGGATAGTCGAAAAAGTACCACGGGCTACGTGTTCACCTTGGGTGGTACTGCTGTTAGTTGGATGTCCAGACTTCAGAAAAGTGTTGCTCTATTTACCACTGAAGCAGAGTACAATCTCAGAAGCTGGAAAAGAGATGATTTGGCTCAAGAATTTTCTTGAAGAGCTAGGTAAAGAGCAGGACAATTGTGAGCTTTTCAGCGATAGCCAGAGTGCAATTCATCTTGCCAAGAATCCAGTGTTTCATGCAGGATCGAAGCATATCTAGTTGAGGTATCATCATATCCGAGAGTTGATAAACGAAGGAACTCTTTCCCTGCAGAAGATACCAGGATCAAAGAACTCGTTAGACATGTTAACCAAAGTTGTCGGTATTGAGAAACTGAGGCTGTGCACTGCCTCAGTTAGTCTTCAAGACTGATAGCGTGAAGGCGCCACCAGAGAATAGCAAATCTTTTTTTTTCTTTCTTGATGTTACATAGGTTTGAAGGGGAGATTGATAGGAGCAAACCTATTGTTGTATGTGAAAGTAGACAAAAGAAAGGAAAATCAAAAAGAGATGAAAATATGATGTAAGCGCTTACATCGACATTCTTGTGATGTAAGCGCTTACCTTGACATTCTTATGATGTAAGCGCTTACATCGACATTCTTATGATGTAAGCGCTTACCTCGGCAGGGCATTCAAATGCCTATAAATAGGGGTCTACATTTTCATTTGTAGAACATCCCAAAACTTCTTCTTTCTCTCTTCAATTAATAAAGAGCTGTTCTTTGTGTGGCCGTGGAGTAGGCAAAAATTACCGAACCACGTAAATCTTGTCTTGTCTTGTGCAATTTATTGTCTCTCCTAAATATCCTTTTCTTTCTATTATCTTGACACGTTTCCCCAACAGATTGCACTAATGGAAGTGATTGGTGATAGATAGGGTGGGCATATTTCGGTCGGAACCGAATAAACCGACCGAACCGATTTTTTTATTATTTTGGTTTCGGTTATTCGGTTTATTCGGTCGGTTTCGGTTTAAAATTTTAAAATTTCGGTTTTTCGGTTCGGTTTTCGGTTATTAAGTTTTTTAGTTCAGTTAACCGAAAAACCGAATTATTAACATATATGTTCTTTAAGTTATATATAGGCTAAGCCTATAGGTAATAAATTAATACTATTAGGTCCAATCTATCAAAGACTCAACCTAATTAAGTAAGTCCATCAACTTTCCAATCTTAACGACTTTCAGTCTATTAAAACTTCCATAGCATATGTGATAGATACCGGGAGAATTTCACACAGAGTTGTAATTTACACTATGTTTGAATTTTATGATCCATAAAGTGTGCAAAGTTTAGTCTATTTTTTTCTATAAACACAATATTTCCAACAATTTCGAAGTTTTGGGAAAAATCAACAAATTTGCCAGTCGTATTATTACATAGAAGGAGTTCAATATGATAATGTTCAAACCGAAAACCGAACCAAAAGTAGAATAACCGAACTGAACCGAACTTATTTCAGTTCGGTTTCGGTTACTACTTATACAAAACCGAAAACCGAATAACCGAACCGAACCGACCGAATGCTCACCCCTATTGATAGAAGTAGTGAAGAGACGGTTCAATGAATTGGGTGACCTAAAGCCAAACCATAATAAAAGGCCCCTAAGCTTATTTCATAAAATTCATATACCACTGACTAATGAGCCACAAAAAAACTTACTTTATGATCAATAGACCAATCAAACAAGATAAAAATAATAATAACTAATTCAGAAGAGCTAAAATTTGAAAAGAAAATGGTCAGAAACAAAAACATGAAATTGTTGTGCCTAGAGAAGAAAAAATTAGAGTTGAAGAAGGAATGTGAAAAAATATAGTAATAATGAACAACAACAATAATACCAAATTCAGTATAATTTTACAAGTAGGGTCTAGGGAGATAGAGAAGTTATTTTTGATAGAGCCCCGGCTTAATGAAAGATGAAAAGAAATCAGTAGCAACAAGCAATAATAACAACAAGATAATAAGAAAATGAAACGAAAGGGACAAATCTCGTACTAAATAATAAAATACAAATAAATTTTCTATAATCTACTCACTCATTAGAATAGTTTCAACCAAATTCAAAAAATAAAAAATATATATTTTGTAACCTTAAATGGTAATTTATAAATTACTCCATATTATATATAATGTAATAATAATATTGGGGCCTTCTGTATTTTGAGGCCTCAAGCGGTGGCTTCATCCGCTTCACCCTTAAGCCGGCATTGGGCAGTTGGTGGTAATGTGAATGGTAGTTGATGCTAGAGGGGGTTGACAGTGGTGATTGGAGACAACGATTCTATGGTGATAATAGATAGAATAATCGTAAAAGTTCACCTTAACATGAATCTTTAAGAGTCATTTGGTCAATTGTATAGTATAATTAAATCCCACATTAGATAATACAACATTTGGCTAATGGCATAAGGAAAAATGATTACTGCATTATTTAGTACACCGTTTGGTTGATGCTATCACCACATTATGTAATGCGAAAATTTATATATTATTTTATATGGAATAGAATGGGATTAGTAATACAAAATTAAAACTATTTCATGAGTTGTGGTCAATATAATTAAAAAAATTTGACGCGTCCGAATTAACAGAGTCAAAGCATCTAACTTTGGTCATAAATTCTTACGAGTAATATACACACGAAGAAAATTTGTTAATCTGGGAAGATGTGTTCAAGGATGAGTAATTTTTACTCATGGTGACTTATACATGTAGATATGAAATATTTTAAGAAAATTTAGTTTTTTCCTAATGAACTAAATAAAAATAGTATTAAGAAGTGTGTTTAAAAAAATCATAATTAAAATAATCCATTCGAGTATCCTAAATTCCTAATATTCAAATTTCAAAATTCTCTCTTTTTGAGAAAAAAGAGAAAAGATAAAAGGAGCCAATCTCTTTTCAACTACCCAGCGACAACCAACTTCCAGTGGTATCAATGGATATTTAAGAGCCGACCAAGCCGTACCGCATTGAATCGATTTTTAGTTTTTCTTTAATAAAACCATAGGTTTTTATATAAATTTATAACCGTACCGATATTTAGGATAAGTTTTTAATTTTATGAAATTAAACCGAAAAAATACCGAACCGTACCGAATAAATTTACATGAATAAAATATATTTATATATTAAATTTAAAAATAATAAAGTATTAAAGTTTTTCTTGGGCCTTGAAATTATGACAAGCCAACAAGTAATTAAACTCAAAATCCTAATTCACAAACCTATTATACGACTATTGAAACTAAATTATTTCCAGCATATTCACTAGCAAGACACAAGGTATTCTACCGATTATGAGTAGCAAACTATAACGTCATAATTTTTCTTTCGTATGATTTAAATATATATATTTTTAATATTTAATCCTCTATAAACTTTATTCTTGAGTCCCTGCTTATTTAATATCGTTTCACTCGTGTGATTTATATTTTTTTTTGTCTTTGCTTAGTTTCTTTTATGCTGCTGTAAAATAGTTGACTCTATACTCTGCCCGTCTTTCATATTTTCTTAATTCATCACTCTTTAAATAGTAAAAATATCTCGAGAGTTTTGCTGAGTCCTATAAAAATACGAATGTTGTTGCATTCTGCTTCAACTAGTGATTTTTAAGTGACATTTTAAAAAGATATCAAAAATTTATCAAATTGTACTAATAACGAAGAGAAACGGATATGATTGGTAAGGTAAGTGTCAATTTAGTTATACGTTATTCTATTACCGAAAAATAGGTATAATATAAAATTTTACGAAAGAACCGAACCGAAGCATTTGACACCCCTACCAACTACCAACGCCTTTGAAACGGTGAAGCGGAAATTTCAACTCCTTTCCGCTGAGAAAATCGAATCCAACTTTTCCGGCACCGGAAAAACATCCAATTACGCCGGGAAATGAATTCCCGTTTCACAACTCTCATTTTCCGATCACTCAAATCCAGTCACCGGACTCACCACCACCACCACTTTCTCTTACCTCAATTCTTCTCTTCCTCCGCCCCAACGCCTACGTCTACTTCTCCATCTCAAACCCTAGAAGGCTTACGCCATCGGTTAGCCGCCGAGTCACCGACGCTAGGCGACTTTATAAGGCTGCAATCGGAAAACGAGTATTCCGTTGAGGTAGGTACGAAGAAGAAACCGCTGCCGAAGCCGAAATGGATGAAAGAAGCGATTCCTGGTGGAGAGAAGTACACGCATATTAAGAAGAAATTAAGGGAATTGAAACTGCACACTGTTTGTGAAGAAGCGAAATGCCCTAATTTGGGAGAGTGTTGGTCAGGTGGTGAAACTGGTACTGCTACCGCTACTATTATGATTCTGGGCGATACTTGCACCCGAGGTTGCAGGTGATGCTTATTACTATACTTTTATACTTTCTCCTTTCCAATTTGTGTGATAGTTTAACTCAACACGGAGTTTAAGAAAGAAAGAAAGAGCTATATGTCTTTTTAAGCAAGTGGTGTTTAGAACAGACTAATAAGGAAATAGTGTCGCATAAACTGTAATTGAGGGAGTATATGAATGCATTGGAAATGAATGCTCTTTCCTTTTCCCATTGGGACTTTGGAGTTGGATTGAACCGAAATGGGCTCGATTAGAGCCAAACGGATATAACAAACTTATATAGTCAACCCCGACTAGTTTGGGATTACGGTATGGTGGAGTGTTGATAGATAAATTTGATGGATTTTAGCATTAAAGATCTTTTTACTTGTTCTTTTATGAAAGGAGAGAATACCCTGTTATATATAGTGAAAGTCAGTCAGATGTAATACGAGGAGTAATTGGTGAAATCAAAGAGTTAAGTTGGCGAATCTCAACGTCAAATTCTGGTTTTGCCCGAGGTGTTTATGGTCTTCCCCCCTCAATTGTGTTCACTCATGATAGCGAGAGCCCATAGTTGGCAGTAAAATTATTTTATCTATATTAGTGCTTTTGGTACTTGATGTCTTTCTTATGTTAATTATTAATTGACTCGATTGACTATAGGAGATATGTTAACTTATTGCTCTTTCAAGAATCAGAGAGCTGAAAAACAAGCTTATTTGCTAAAATTGGTTTATTTGCAGTAGAAGATACGTAAAGATTGCATCTTTATAATATGTCTGTTATCTAAAATTCATTTTGATAAATTATGTTTACTCACCATAATTCGCAAATTGGCACTTAGAGCAAAAGGAAAGAAAATGCTGCATCAGGGCTGGGGTTGGGGAACTTTAAAGGAAGACATAAGCATGGTTACGTTTGTTCTTTCTTTGTCTTTTATGCTTTTTGTGGAAATTTATGGGCACCTATTACTTGCTTTGTTGTCGTAAATATGAGGGGAAAAAAAAGATTTCATGGCAGCAGCAAAGGCTTGTAGTAGACTAGTAATTGTGGTTGTTTGGACATGTGAGAGGAGTAGGCAAAGGTGGTAGTGGTTGTTAGTAAAGGTAATAGATGTTTATGGTCTTTTGTGAAACTTTACGTGCTTTTGGTGCTTTCTGCAACTTATATTAGGGAATTTGTCATAGAGATTATACATAGTTAGGTCTTAGGCAAATCGTATTTGGTAAACTTGACAGGGATTATTAGTTACAACCCTAAATTATTCGTGGTCTTAATTACTCCCTCAACTTGGGCCTTTGAGAGCCACTACCCCCTGGATGCTGATGTGGCAAAGAGTGTGGGTGCACTCTCTTTTAGGAAAATTTTTAAGAAAGATGCACCGTAGTTAGCTCATCTTTTCCTCTCCTAGTCCACCAGTTCGCAGTTTATATAATCCGTCGAGGATTCGGAAAGGTTAGGGGAGACCTCTTAGAGTAGCCTAGTTTGGATTTTGAGAGAAGTAAGTTGCAATCTAAGCGAATGATCCTTTTAATGATCTCTGCTCCTTTTAACAGATTCTGCAATGTGAAGACATCACGCACTCCACCCCCTCCAGACCCAAGTGAACCTTCCAATGTGGCCGAGGCCATTGCTTCGTGGGGTCTGGATTATGTTGTTATTACTAGTGTTGACCGTGATGATCTACCTGATCAAGGAAGCGGTCATTTTGCTGAGACAGTGCAGAAGTTGAAAGCCTTGAAGCCAAATATGCTCATAGAAGCACTTGGTATGAGTTCCATGCTTTTATTCTTTTTTTTTTAAACTTGATTTTATGGCAGTGGAGTCTGTATGCTTGTTGGGTTTATGTTTTAATCTGATGGTTTCTAAGAAGTTTGCGACCAAGCAAATAACTCCTTTTAGGCTGATAGAATGACAACTGATCTGGTTTCCGATGGATAAGGTCTGTGAAATCCCAACTATGCCCTTTCAAGCATCTGAATAAGCTGATTGCCGTGGCTAAGAATCTCTTGATAAAGGAGCTTAACAATAGGAACCATGAAATTTCATCGAGCATGAAACCCACATGTTTGATATGGGTCTAAGATTTTTAACATCTCAGTTTGTCTTCGACATTTGAAATATGATCAAAACTGATACTTTATTTTGATGCATTATCTTTGACTGCCAAGTAACACTTAGAGAAGTGTTTAACCTTGTTTTAACTTTTTCAAATCCTGAAGGAGGTGTAAGGCTCCATTTCAGTGTCATAAAATGTTTTTATGGGAAATATAGAAATAAAATGAGGAAGAAAATATTTAGAAACATGTTTGTTTAAATGAAAAATGGAAATATATGAACTGAGAAGCTGTGGGTGGTTACAACTTCTCTTCAAAGTCCTATAGCTTTTAAAGCATTTGATTTTCAGTAGTATTTTCTTGCCGGAAATTTCTTAAGTGTGTGTTCTCCAACTTTGCCATTGGCGGTACACAAAAAATTTGGCGAAAAATACTTTTGTTCAGTTAATTAGGTAATCTGACAACGAAATCTAGTTGCCATTGGTCATGCATGAATTTTAACATTTAATGTTCACACTAGCATTTTTGTCCAACTGCTGTTTTCCGCTTCCATTCTGGAAGTTTTATTCAAAGAAAAGCAATAGTAGAAGTGACATATCGGACATATGAACTTGTAACTATGTCTACATACTTAGCATGATCGAAGTTATCGTTACATATTCAAGCTTCTCAGAAATCTATTACCAAGAATTTTCCTTTTCCTTCTGATAACCCAGAATCTATTTACTTTTTTGACCTTACGACACTAGAAGTCATGTATTGATGTTGTTCTCATCCTGCAGTTCCAGACTTTCGAGGAGACCCTGGCTGCGTTGAGAAAGTTGCAAAATCCGGATTAGATGTTTTTGCTCACAACATTGAAACAGTTGAAGAGCTTCAGCGTGTAGTACGAGATCATCGTGCTAACTTCAAGCAGTCCATGGATGTTCTGATGATGGCAAAGGACTGCGCTCCTGCTGGTACATTGACGAAGACGTCTGTAATGTTGGGTTGTGGGGAAACACCTGACCAAGTTGTTAAAACAATGGAGAAGGTGCGAGCAGCAGGGGTTGATGTAATGACATTTGGTCAGTACATGAGACCAACGAAGCGTCACATGCCTGTATCAGAATACATAACTCCTGAGGCCTTTGAGAACTATCGTGTACTCGGCATGGAAATGGTTTCTTTATGACCTCCTTTTTTATTTCGTACATAGGTCCTACATGCCTTGGTTTTTGATAGGATGATACATCTTCCTGAATTGCTGGCAGGGATTTCGGTATGTGGCTTCTGGCCCAATGGTGAGTTCCTCATACAAGGCGGGTGAATTCTATATTAAATCCATGATAGAATCTGATCGTGCAGCATCTTCAGTGTAAGCTTCTGGTCTTCAGATCGTGTCTTCTCATACCACAGGCTTGACGACCGCACAAGATGTTTTGCGAATAAAAAGAAGGTTTGTCATTTGACTCTTATTCCTCTATGGCATCATGTTTCCTTAAAGAGAGTAGAGAGCAAGGGAAAGATATAGGTTTTGCAAGTCTGGTGAGCTTTAGCTGTTGCCCCATATATGCCCTATTTATGAAAAATAAGTAGTTGTAAATCTACCTTATGTAAATCTGTTCCAATCTGTCACTATTCTCAAGTTCTTTCTTGAAACTGATAGAGAAAAGAAAATCTATGCAAGGACTTCATGTCGTCCTGCGAGCATTCATAGTGTTGGATACTGGTCAAATGGCTTTGTGGGTTTTTACAAACTTGTTTTTACTTTTACGACATTATCTCTTTTTCTACAAATGAGAAATTTGCTTTTACACATAAAAGATCTTAAAAGACACTTTCTTAATTTCAACATGTAAATAACCATGAAGGCCCATTCCCTCCTATTTACATTGGTTAGGGTCAAATTTTATACATACGGTTAGGGTTAATTTTCTAACTCCGGAAAAAATTCATATACAGGCCAATTTGCATGACTGTGTGAAAGAAGGTGACTTCGTGTCAAAGAAGAGATTTTTGAGATTGTAATCCCTATGGAGATCTTTGAAAAAAGGAAATCCTTATTGGGATGTGCAGCTTCTGTTCCCTCTTTTGGGATGAATTTTGGGCAGTAAGCTCACTATTCAATACACCATCAGGTGATCAATTTTTTTTTTGGTCCAAAATAAGTTTCCATTTATATAATCAAGAAAAAATTCAATTTGTTTTTCCAAATTAGTCTTATGTACTTTCCTAAAAAGTTATTTACTCCTCACATTTGAGAAGAGAAGTAAGTGCTACTATCACTATTGTGCAACATTTAATGAAGGGTAGTTTAATCAAAATAACTATTTTCGTCTAGAATTTAGTATTTCCTTAATGGGTGTGCCCAAAGTAAATTGGTCACTTATTATGGACCGGAGGGAGTAACAAAATACTACACTTATTAATTCTCCTGCATGTCACACCTCCTTTTTACTACACATCCGAGAAGGAGTGTATAAGGGAGTTTTTCCAATTAAAGGACAATCGAAACGAGATTCGTTTATTTAAAGATTCAGAGTCGCCACTTGGGATAATTTATGGTGTCCCAAGTCACCGGTTCGAATCCCAAATCGAGGATAAGATTGACTCTGTATTGTAGCCTGCGAACCAGAAATCCGGATAAGGAATTCTATTAACCCGGGAGAAGGTGTTAGGCACTCCCGAATTCCGTGGTTCTAGCACGGTCGCTTAACAATTTATACTTGGCCTAATTATCTGACTTATTACACGTTTTAAACTTATTGTGTAATTTTAGCTTTTATAACCACTTTTAGCTTGATTATTTGTAATTATAGAATTGTCTTGAAACGAATAACGCGTACGTATATTCGTTTTATTTTTGCATGTAAGGAATCATGTCACGCGTACGTGTACATAATTAATAACACTTTTGGCGCGTCAAAATCATGTCACGCGAACGTGTCCACGATTAATAACGCTTTTGTCTATTTATTAAGAAATATTTGGTTGAAGTTGCGCGAACGCATCCCTCAAGTCACTTTTTAGAATCAAATTCGCAATTATGTTACGCGAAATGTATACGTAATCACAACACTAGTCTAAATCGAGCCTAAAGCAAACTACGAGTGTTTATTTTTTAGAAATTGTAATCGTGTCACGCGAATGTGTACACAAATGAATTAATAATATTTTATTATTACTAAAATTGTGCGCCCAAAGTTGCGCGAACGCATACTTTGACTTATATTTGGAAATCATAATTACGTCACGCGAACATCGAAAATCCTAAAGATTGCCTATCTGGGTGTTGGCGGCCTAAGCATGTCCCTAGCAATAAGCAACAAAGTATAGTAATAAAACGTTTCAAATCCAAATTGTCACTCACGCTTAAATCTAATCCTTCTGTCGAAGCCTATAGTTTATAAAATACTAAAAATTGCAACTGATGGTTAATAAAGGAAAGCAAAAAGAACATTTTAACGCTCGATATGCTTCTGCTAGGATGAGAATTGCTAACTAGCGTTCAAATAGTCCTTTTAGCATTTAAAGTTGAAGAAAGAGATTAAATGTATCATTTGCTTGATTTAACAAAAATGGCATACGAACAAAAATAAAAAATAAAAAAATACATGTACTAGTATTTTGTCTACAGACAAATCAATTCTAGAAAGGGGAAAACTTGTGTATGCTGGTTTTATCAAAAGCCGCAATTCTTTTCATTTTTGAGTTTACCAACAAAGACTAACTCTTAACCCAAACAAAATCAAAATCTATATAAACACTCACAGACAATTTAAATGCAAAATTGTTGGATCAATTCTGTCCATGAGTCTTTTAACCAAGATAAAAGTTCAACCACAAATAATATAGCTCAATATTCACTACTGTTGACATTGCTAATTTTTATTCAATATAAGATCTTATTTGAGATTTCATACAACTAAAATAAGATTAACTTCAACCACAGACTCAATTAACAATTAACAACAACAAAAAAAAACAATCAAATTAGATGAACAACATCAACCAAACAACTAAAATTTCATTCATAACAGTCCCAACACACAAGTATTTGAGAAGGAGTTCATCTAATCTAGAATTAAAATAACAAAAACCAAAGTTCAAGCATCTTCCTAAAATACACGGCATAAGTCATGACTGAATACAATAATGTCCAGGTAATCAAACTAATTTAGACAAGAAAACACATGAACAGATCATTCAAAATAGAGGCCATTTATTAACTATCTAAATCAACTACATAGCTTCTCTTTACATCTCATATGCTACTCAAATGCTGAAGCATACCTGGAAAATGAGAGGAAGTAAGAAATGTGAGATCAGTAGCCAAGCAGCAGCAGTCACAGCTATGAAACAGTGCCCAGAACCAATCAAACAGTAACCAAACAACAGAATTTAGAACAGAGCTTTCAGAACCTCCAAATTCAGACCATTTCTCAACTCAAGTGCAGAATGTAAAGCTTTTAGAGATTTTGGCTCATTAAAAAGATCAAAAAGACCCACTTAATACAGAATTTGATCAATTTTTATCAAGCAAAAGTGTTGGAAATCAGTGCAGTTTCAGAACTTCAGCCGTTTTTGGTTTTCTGGATTTTCTATCTCTTAAAGTCTCTGAGCTCTTCTTGATCTATCTTTGTACTCTATCTCTCTGTATTCTTAAGCTCTCTTTCTGTATCTTTTTTCTGTCTCCTTCCCTCTTAGAATCTCTCTCTTAGAATGTTTTTCTTTTTTGTATTCAATTCCAGTATTTTCCGAATCCCCCATTTTGTCTCTGATTTTCAGCTCCCTTAAATGGGCATTCAATTAGTGCATTTTCCACTACCAATTCAACTTTTTATCTCTTTAATTATCCACTTAATTGTCCACTCAATTATCCACTCAATTAGTGCTTTTAGTTAATTCAATAATGCAAATACTACCCTACCACTATTAGAAGCTTCTCAATTAGTGACCACTTGCATAAACTTATACTAATCGGTTGATTATTATACACATTCAACCAAATTATTGAACTAATCCCAGTTATTCTGCCTAAGTGATTAAACGAGATACTATTTCAAAGTTTTCTGATATCCTAATTATACGAAACACATCAACAAAACCAATCTAAATAAATAAACAGTGAACAGAAATAGTTTATACTAGAGTACTGATCGAATTTTTGTTGACCAGGAAAAGAAAAAGAGATGAGGAAGACGAATATCAGAATAAAACTAATGTAAATAAACAAAGACTAAGAGAGAACTCACCGGACAGGCTCGAACTTGGGTTTGGCTTTGATACTGTGACTCACCCCAAACTGATGCTAATCATTTGTTTTTTATCAAGAACAAATGAACAGCATCGGTTTTGTAGTGAGTCGACCTTCTAATCACAAAAACTAGAGGCTTGGATCGATGCATGTCATCAGGCTCAACGGAAACTGATTTTGAACTTTTAGGTTCGAACTTAGATTTAAAATTCGATGAGTTCTGGTTAGATTCGAAGGAAACCATTGATGGATTTGGTATGAGGGAGTTATGGGGGTTGTGTAGTGTTAATTTGGGAGTGATTGGGGTAACCTAGGGTTTGGGGTTCAAACTTCGATCGAAGATTCGACGAGTTTGGTTGTGATTCGAAGGAAACGGTTTGGGGATTTGGGATGGGGAGATGAAGGAGAATCGATGGTGTTAATTTGGGGTTGTTTGGGCCACCAGAACCATCGTGAGGCGATTTTCGGTGGGCGAACGAGGGCGGTGTGCGGTGGTGCATGTTCTTGGTCTCTGAAGAGACGAGTGGGGGGGTGTTTGGTATATTAAATTAGTCAGTTAATTTGGGCCGTTGGATGATGGGAATCCAACGGCTCCGATTAACTTTCTGATGAAACGAGGTCGTTTTGTGTAGTAACTGGGTGGTCCGGGTATGGGAATGGGTCAGGTTGTGGGTCAGGTTTGGGACCGTCCGATCAAATGAAATTGACGGCCCTGATCAAAACGTGTCCAAACGACGTCGTTTGGTTCTGGTAGGGGTGGACCGGGTAGGGAATGGGTTGGGCTGGCTTGAGGATCAGGTCTGGCTGGGTAATTGTTTGGGCTTGGAGATCTTTTGGCCCAGATTTGCTCTCCTCTATTTTATTAACTCTTTTTCTTTTCTTTTCTTTTCTTCTTTTTCTTTCAAAAATTTAAAACTAAAATCCTAATTAAATTATAAAACACCAAATTAACTTAAAAATACTAATTAACTCTAACTAATAATTATCACAAATAATTAAATGCCAAATTAAAAGAAAATCACACAATTTGACTAAAATTACAAAAATATGTTATTATTTTTTGAATTTTCATTTTTATAAAAAACCTAATTATTAATTAATTCCAAAAAATGTAAAAATAAAATCTTAAATGCAAATGCTATATTTTTGTATTTTTAATGCATTAATAAAATTAAACATGCACACAAATATATGCAAACAATCAGGAAAATCACACAATAATTCCTAAAATAACACATAATTAAAGACATGACCTAATTTTGGGAATTATTTTGGAGTAATTCGTATGAGGCAAAAATTACGTGCTCACAGCTGCCCCTCTTTGTCCGAAAACACGAAGAGTTTTCGTGCAAAGATAAAGTGAGCGGATACGAGCGATTTTTGTCTGTTCGAACACTCCGTGGGAAGCATTTTTTGAAAGGTTTGACCGAACCTCTGCTTCAAAGGTTTCTTACATATCATTGGCTATAAAGGAATCAGATCAATGTAGTTCGGGAAGTTTTGGTAGCTGGGACTACCATGAAGCTGCGGTTTTGCTGTTACTGCTGTTGTTGCTGCTGATACTGCCTACTGACCTCCTTATTACCTCATGACAAAAATGAAGAAGCTAGACTAAGCTATGATCTATGCTTTACAAAGATTTATTTTCAAACTTGATCTTGTGACTGATGTTGCCTCGTTGACTTGTATTTTCCTCAGAATTTCCTTTGTGGCTGACTTGAATGGTATTCTTTGAAATGCTTTCCTTTCTTCTCCAGGCGGGCACCCGATTGCTGAACCCTTTAAATGTCTTCCTTTGACTATTGTTTCCTTTCCTATGTTCTCCAGGCGGGCTTTGAAATTTGAATTGCTTCTTCCCTTCGTTCTCCAGGTGGGCTCCTGATTGCTGAAACTTGAATTATATTCCCTTGTTCTCCAGGTGGGCTCCTGATTGCTGAAACTTGAACTGTATTCCCTTGTTCTCCAGGTGGGCTCCTGATTGCTGAGACTCGAATTGTATTCCCTTGTTCTCCAGGTGGGCTCCTGATTGCTGAAACTTGAATTGTATTCCCTTGTTCTCCAGGTGGGCTCCTGATTTCAACAAAATAGACAAAAGCAAAGAAAATTTCCTGCCCCAGTTCGGTAGCTGGGCGCATCTGTGAGTGTTAAACTGAAGCATATTACCAAATATTAATAAGAATTTGAAAGCTAGGTCCCATTATCCAGGGGGGCCCTAACAACTCTTAACTAAACGACAATTTTAAATCTAAGCTATATCTTTTAAAGGCATGACTTCTGCTAAATCTTGTTATCTAAACTAGTTTTAAACTATGTCTCATTATCCAGGAGGGTCCTGACAACTCTTATGCGAACTTTGAAACCAACTTATATTCCTTGGGGTACATTTATGCTAGATTTTGCTACTTATGATTGTTTCGATTTTTAAACTATGTCCCATTTTCCAGGAGGGTCCTGAAAATTTATACGATCAAACCTTCATGGTACTTGTTTCCCTCATAGGGTGCTTCCTGAAACAAATGTCATCTTTGCCCCTATTTTCAAATCAAAGAAAATCTTGTCAATTTAAAATGTGGTAGTTAGTTGTGGCATTCTTGCTGGGGAGGGTTTTCTCTTTGCCCTGCTTTGCTTCAACAGACTGCCTTGAACCGGTCGAAAGGACTGTTTTGACCTCATGATTGATCCTTAACTGCAGGATTCCCAACTGTTATTTTTCACTTCTGACCCTTTTATTCGTAACCATACATCTCTCATGACATTACTAAACCATTCCACCGATTTAACCTTTGCTTACACCCTAAGTTCCACTTTTCATCATACTATCTCCAGCATGTCCTAGCCGTATTTTGCTTTGTGCAATTTTAAATCTTGGTAGTATACTTTGACATTCCTTCTTATTTGTTGGAACAAGGCTAACCTTGGAAGAGCTTTAGAGGAGTAAAAATTAACAGCAATGAAATGCGACGATTTTGAGAATTAAGAATAAAGAAGAAAATCCAGATTTGGATGACCGTTGGAGATAGGAAAAAAAGAACTTATCTGAGTGGAGTCACTGACACCAATGATCATGGTATGTATTTTGGATTAATCAGCCCAGTCTATTTAACCAATCTCCTTTCCAATTGTTTTACTTTGTTCTCCAAGATTTCCACAACCCAATTTTACTTTCCGCCAACTTACGGACCTTGTTCGACTTGCAGTGCCCTGAAGGGTTTTCACCGACAAACTTCTCTCATTTGTTTGTTCCTCAATTCCTTGTTGCCTTATGGTGCCCGCGAAGGTTTTCACCGATAAGACTCTCTTATTTTTACTTTCTCTCAACTTTCGTCGCCTCATGGTGCTTGTAAAGGTTTTCACCGATAAGACTCTCTCATTTTTACTTTCTCTCAGCTTTCGTCGCCTCATGGTGCCCATGAGGATTTTCACCAATAAGATTCTCTCATTTTTGCTTTCTCTTAGCTTTCGTCGCCTCATGGTGCCCGTGAAGGTTTTCACCGATAAGATTTTCTCATTTTCATTACTTTTCCTGCTTGGACCAGAGTGTTATCCTGGTATGAATCAACTCTATTTGCTTAACTTGGCATCTCTCGAAGACTGATCGGAAGGTCTTTCTTTGGACCGTAATGTGGGCTTTTGGATGGGGTTAGAAAGAAAGGGTATCAAAGGCTCAAAATAATTTGACATGGGTTTAAAATTACAACTCTTGGAATCACATTTCTTATTACAAGTACAACTTTTGCCCCAGTTTCTTGCTTGGGGATCTTTTGATATTTTATTTTACTATGACCGAGCCGTGAGGCTGCCTACGTATCCTTAACAGGAATCAGGTCAAACGTAGTTCACACCTGAATTTCCTTGTTGTTATACTTTCTCTTTTCACTTCTTTTCTTTTCTCTTTTTCTTTCTTTTCCTTTTCTTTTTGTTATTGATTCCAAAAGAGGGGTATGAAAGAAACAAATGCGGCTTAAAAGGGGGAACAAAGGGTAAAGTGTTGAGATAGCAGAACGAATTGTCTTCGTCATTCCAATCTTTGAAACAATGCCAAGTACAAACAATCAACAATTATAACAAAGAAATCATACATAATATCTCTTGACCGCGACGGAATTGATGGCAATGTCTATGCATTTTCCTTCGATATCTGTTAAACGTAGAGCGCCATTGGATAATACTCTGGTCACAATGAATGACCCTTGCCAATTCGGGGCGAACTTGCCTTTTGCTTCAACCTGATGTGGAAGAATACGTTTCAGCACTTGCTGACCCACTTCAAACTTTCGGGGACGCACCCTTTTGTTGTATGCTCTTGCCATTCTTCTTTGATATAACTGGCCATGGCATATTGCTGCCAATCTTTTTTCATCAATCAAGTTCAACTGCTCCAAACGGGTTTTGACCCACTCATCATCATCAATCTTAGCCTCAGCGACAATCCAAAGGGAAGGGATTTCAACTTCTGCAGGTATTACTGCTTCAATGCCATATACCAACAAATAAGGAGTTGCACCTACCGAAGTGCGAACAGTAGTGCGATATCCCAACAACGTGAATGGTAATTTTTCGTGTCATTGCCTCGAACCTTCTACCATTTTCCGAAGTATCCTCTTTATGTTTTTGTTGGCTGCCTCGACTGCTCCATTCGCCTTGGGGCGATATGGGGTAGAATTGCGATGTGTAATCTTAAACTGTTGACATACCTCTTCCATCAAGTTACTGTTAAGATTAGCACCATTATCTGTGATGATCACCTTTGGGATTCCGAATCGACAGATGATATTTGAGTGAACAAAATCGACCACTGCTTTCTTGGTCACCGATTTGAAAGTTTTGGCCTCAACCCACTTGGTGAAATAATCAATGGCTACCAGAATGAACCTGTGCCCGTTGGATGCTGTTGGCTCAATTGGTCCAATGACATCCACGCCCCAAGCAACGAAGGGCCATGGTACCGACATTGTGTGCAATTCCGATGGTGGAGAATGAATCAAATCTCCGTGTATCTGGCACTGATGACATTTGCGCACAAAATTGATACAATCTCGCTCCATGGTAAGCCAATAATAGCCTGCTCGGAGAATTTTCTTTGCCAACACATATCCGCTCATATGTGGTCCGCAGACTCTCGAATGTACTTCGGACATGACAGTCGTAGCTTGTCTAGCATCTATGCATCTTAATAATCCAAGGTCTGGTGTTCTCTTATACAAAACTCCTCCACTTAAGATGAATCCATTTGCCAACCGTCGAATTGTTCTCTTTGATCACCCGTGGCTTGCACTGGATATACCCCCATTCTGATGTACTCCTTGATATCGTGGAACCATGGTTCGCCATCAAGTTCTTCTTCAATCATGTTACAGTAAGCATGCTGATCTCGGACTTGAATATGCAGAGGATCGACATAAGCTTTGTTCGGATGGTGCAACATTGATGCCAGGGTAGCCAAAGCATCGGCGACCTCATTATGGACCCTTGGAATATGTCTGAACTCCACTGATCGAAACCGTTGACAAAGATCATGTAAACATTGTCGGTACGGTATGAGCTTCAAGTCTCGCGTTTCCCATTCTCCTTGAATTTGATGTACTAGAAGATCCGAGTTTCCCAAGACCAAGATTTCTTGGATATCCATGTCTGCAGCTAGCCTTAGACCCAAAATACAGGCTTCATACTCAGCCATATTGTTGGTGCAATAAAACCGAAGTTGAGCCGTAATAGGATATTGATGCCCTATTTCAGAAATAAGCACAGCTCCTATCCCGACTCCTTTCATGTTGGCAGCCCCATCAAAGAAAAGTTTCCAGCCCGGTTTTTTCAATTTGCTCCAGTTCATCGATATGCATCACTTCTTTATCGGGAAAATAAGTTCTCAATGGCTCGTAATCTTCATCGACCGGGTTTTTGGCTAAATGATCGGCCAATGCTTGGGCTTTCATCGCAGTTCGAGTCATATAGATGATGTCAAACTCTGTGAGCAATATCTGTCACTTCGCAAGTCTCCCTGTCGGCATAGGCTTTTGAAAGATATACTTCAACGGATCCAAACGCGAAATGAGGTAAGTAGTGTAGGATGACAAATAATGTTTCAATTTCTGAGCCACCCAAGTTAGGGCGCAAAATGTCCTTTCTAGATGAGTGTACTTAACCTCATAAGTCGTGAACTTCTTGCTAAGATAGTAGATGGCCTGTTCCTTTCTGCCGGTGATGTCATGCTGCCCCAGTACACAACCAAATGAATTTTCCAAGACTGTCAAGTAAAGAATCAAAGGTCTTCCTGGTTCTGGCAGAACCAACACGGGTGGGTTTGACAAGTATCCTTTTATCTTATCAAACTCTTCTTGACACTCATCAGTCCACTTGACCGCAACATCCTTCTTCTGCAATTTGAAAATAGGCTCACAAGTTGTCATGAGCTGAGCAATAAACCTGCTGATGGAGTTCAACCTCCCTAACAGACTCATCACTTCAGTCTTGTTCCTCGGAGGTGGAAATTCTTGGATGGATTTGATCTTTGATGGGTCCAACTCGATGCCTCGCCGACTGACTATGAATCCCAACAGCTTTCCGGATGGAACACCAAATGCGCACTTGGCAGGGTTAAGCTTGAGGTTGTACCTGCGAAGTCTCAGGAAAAATTTCCTCAAATCCCCAACGTGGTCGGCTTGACGCTTTGACTTTATGATCACATCATCCACGTATACCTCAATCTCCTTATGTATCATATCATGAAACACCGTAGTCATTGCTCTCATGTAAGTTGCCCCGACGTTCTTCAAACCAAGTGGCATTACCCGGTGGCAATAAGTTCCCCATGGCGTGATGAATGTCATCTTTTCTGCATCTTCTTCATCCATTAGAATCTGATGATACCCGGTATAGCAATCCACAAAAGATCATATCTCATTCTTGGCACAATTATTGATCAAAATGTGGATATTGGGTAGTGGGAAGTTGTCCTTCGAACTTGCTTTGTTGAGATTGCGGTAATCGACGCATACTCTGATCTTGCCGTCCTTCTTTGGCACAGGTACGACATTAGCCAACCAAGCAAGATATCGAGTGACCCGAATAACCTTTGCATCCAACTGCTTGGTGATTTCTTCTTTAATCTTCACACTCATATCAGTTTTGAATTTCCTCAACTTTTGCTTAACGGGAGGAAACACTGGATCGGTGGGCAATTTGTGGACCACTAAATCAGTGCTCAAACTCGGCATGTCGGCATACGACCATGCAAAAACATCTTTGAATTCGATGAGTCCTTTGATTAACTCTTCCCGGATCTTTGGCTCGAGGTGGACACTTATTTTAGTCTCTCGGATATTATCTGTGTCTCCTAAATTGACGGCTTCTATATCATTCAGGTTGGGTTTGGGTTTTTCTTCAAAGTGAATTAACTCCTTACTAAGCTCTTCAAAGGCCTCATCCTCATCGTATTCTGATTCGTAATCACAATCTACTTCTTGAACTATTATTTCGGAATCAGATTGATTTTTAAGACTGGGCTGAGGATTCCTTATGCATGCCATATCACTAGAGCCAGCGTAAAAAGGACTGTACAGAGAAGAAAAGAAAAACAAAAGAAAAACTATCAGGAATGATAAAGAAAGGGAAACTGCATTTCATTGAATGATGAAAAATAACAAGGTTTGCACACTTCAAACAGACTGAAAGATGAAAAATTTGGATTACAACCCTGGAATGATCCAGACAAATTGAAGGAAAATCAAAATAAACTACCAAGACTCCTTTCGAATGGGGAGAGGGGTGGCTTTCCAATTATTAAGCTTTGTTTCTGGCCCAACGAATTGAATTTCTGCGTTGCTAGGACCTTCACCACTTTCCACCATGTTCACACCATCAAACAACTTTTCAAATCTTTCAATTAAATCCTCGTCAGGATTAATCATAAACTAGGAATTGTTATTACCGGGCGACTTCTGGTACCGGACTTGACAAATAATTTGGAAAGACTTGGGACTGGCTTTGGAAGGACCCATGCCTTCTGTTTTAGCTTTCTGTCCTTTCTTATGTCTGCGGCAGTGGGCTTGAATCCCAAACCAAATGTTCCCAAGTTTTCGGGAAGAGACACCAGCTGTATGATGCCTTGCAAAGATGAGCCCAAACCTTTACCGAGTACAAAATCATTCTTCAATATCTCATATGCTACCATGACTGATGCAGCGATTATCTTTGGATTTGGAATGTATTTCCCCTCCGGAACTTTCTCTACCAACATCGTGTCGGAAACCTGGTAGACCCATGGTCCCTGGTCATCTTCCACCTCAATGACTGGTACAATAGCATTGCTGCGAGCACATAAACTGTCTTCCCCATGCACAACTATTTCTTGTCTATCCCATTCAAATTTGACTACCTGGTGTAGTGTTGATGGGACTGCTTTAGCGGCGTGGATCCAGGGTCGACCCAACAATAAGTTATAGGAAACAGCTATATCCAGCACCTGAAACTCCATTGTGAACTCGACTGGCCCTATCGTCAGCTCCGGCACTATGTCCCCAACTGAATCTTTACCTCCGCCGTCAAATCCCCGCACGCAAATACGGTTCTTATGGATCCTCTCATCTTCTATTTTCAACTTGCTTAGAGTGGAGAGAGGACAGATGTTTGCGCTTGATCCGTTGTCAACCAATACCCGGGTCACCACAGAGTTCTCACATTTTAATGTGAGGTAAAGAGCTTTGTTGTGCTCAGTACCTTCTACAGGCAATTCATCATCGAAAAATGTGACTTTGTTTACTTCGAAGATTTTGTTGGCTATTTTTTCCAAGTGGTTCACGGAGATCTTATCGGGAACGTGGGCCTCATTCAAGATCTTCATTAAAGCTTGATGGTGCTCGTCCGAATGGATCAATAATGACAATAGGGAAATTTGAGCGGGCGTCTTTCTTAATTGTTCCACGATAGAGTAGTCATGCAGCTTCATTTTCCTCAAGAATTCTTCTGCTTCTTCTTCAGTTACAGCTTTCATTATTAGTGCTGGATTATTTTTAGCTCTTCTTAACTCCTCGGGAGTAAAACACCTTCCCAAGCGAGTCAAACCCTGTATTTCACAGATTTCTTCCTTGACTTCCTTCCCTTTGTACATCACCGTTACCCGTTCGTAATTCCATGGAATAGCCTTGTTGTTGATTATTGGTAACTGGGTTACTGACTTGATAATAACCTGATCTGTACGGGCTCTTTCCACGATTATGATGGGTTTGCTGGCCGCTCCCGGTACAATCACCTTTACCCCTTCCTGTTTCGTTGTAACTCTGCTTAAAGACCCCTTCTCTACTGCCACAGATGGCTCACCACTCTTTTTGCTCTGCTTGAGCACCAACTTCTCATCTGCTGATTGTTCATCTATCTTGACTCCACTAGACCGAATCATCATGACGGTCTGTGATGGCTTCTTGGGTTCCCTCTCTGCATGTACTATTTCGATGATATTTGCCTCCTAATGGGCTGGCATCGGATTCCTGTTGATATTGGGTGCTTTGGGAGCTTGAACTTCAATTCTATTGGTATCAATCAACTCCTGTATCGCACTTTTCAAGTGCCAGCACTTTTCTGTATCATGACCCAGAGTACCAGAACAATACTCACAGCTGACCGTATAGTCAAGATTTTTTGGAGGAGGATTTGACAGTTTGGACTGTATCGGCCTTAGCATATCTAGCTGTTTTAGCCTGTGGAACAAACTGGTGTATGATTCTCCCAATGGAGTAAAGTTTTTCTTTTTCTGCAACCTTTCACCCTTGAGTGCTTGACTAGGCCTGAAACTTGGTCCGAGAGTGTTTTGGTAGGCTCGTGGATGTGGATAAGTATTTGGTAGGACAGGAGCACGCCATTGAGCGTGGGCAGGAGGTTTGTTGTATGCTTGTGCATGGTGGACGGAAAAATGAGGTTCTAGTGGGGGATAGTAGTGTTGGGGTGGATTGTGGTGATAAGTTTGTTGGTGGGGTTGAGGTTGATTGTAATGGTAAGGTGAACCTCTGGATCCAGACCAAGTTCCTGAATCAACCATTGCTGCTTCCTCTCTCTTCTTCTTCCCAATCCCTCCTATGCTGCCCTGAATAGCCTGAGTAGTTGCTTTGATAGCCGAATAGCTCATGATTTTATTCGACGTGAAGTCTTCTTCTACCATGCCCCCCATCTTTACTACTTTGTTGAATGACTTTCCCACAGTTGAGACCAAATGGCCATAGTAAGTAGGTTCCAAATCCTGTAGGAAGTAATCTACCATCTCACTTTCCTTCATTGGGGGATCTACTCTTGCTGCTTGCTCCCTCCATCTGAAACCATATTCTCTGAAGCTTTCACTGTGCTTCTTCTCAAGTTTAGTCAAGGACAGTCGATCTGGAATGATCTCAAGATTGTATTGGAAGTGACAAGCAAATGCTTGCGCCAGATCATCCCATGTGTACCATCTCTCATGGTCTTGGCGGGTATACCATTCCAATGTTGATCCACTCAAACTCTGACTGAAGTAAGCCATTAATAATTCGTCTTTTCCTCCAGCTCCCCTCATCTTGCTGCAAAAACCTCTCAAGTGGGCTACTGGATCGCCGTGCCCATTGTATAGATCGAACTTGGGCATCTTGAAACCTGCCGGTAATTGCAAATTCGGGAACAGACATAGGTCCTTGTAGGCCACGCTGACTTGCCCTCCCAACCCCCGCATGTCTCTGAATGATTGTTCTAAGCTTTTAACTTTCCTGAACATCTCCTCATGTTCGGTATTTTTGACTGGTTTATCAGCTTCTATCGGGAGGTCAAAGCGAGGAGTATAGGAATGGGTTTCTGGAGCTTTGAAAGTGGGCTCCGAGGGGTAGTATTGGTTGTCCTGGGCCTGGAACGTAGGCTCGCTAGGAGATTTGTGGAGTGTAGCTGGTGGAGGTGCTACGAAGACAGGAGTTACTGGTGGAGGAGGGTATGGAATTGGTTAGGGGGTGGAGATTGTGGTGTATGAGAAGTGGTGCCCCGGTAGTGCTGGTAAATGGGAAAGCTCGGGGATAGATCGGTGGCAGGATGATCCTGAGTTTAAGCCGGTGGTGGGGTGGAAGCAGGGTTAGCAGGGTAAGCTGGGGGTGATTGTCCTTTAGACCAGGCCTGATACATCTCGGTCATCTGTTGCTTAAGTTTGAGCATCTCCTCTTTCATTTTACTGACGTCCAACTCCTCTACCTCAACACTTGTGTCGACATCTGGGATAGACATGATTTCTGGTATTGGTCCTTTTGATCTGGTTTGGTAATGATAATGTGCCAGTATACTCTAGATAAACTAACTGCTTGAATTCTGGAAAACAATAAACTTGTTAGTTTTTAGAGTTTAACACAT